>NC_089672.1:4032120-4728660 GCF_037042795.1 Molothrus aeneus
AAACATGGAGGGTTTGGAGACCCTCAATCTGCTCCATCCCTAAATCCCAAAATATGGAGCTGCTGCATCCCTGGATCCCAAAACCCTCAGACTGCCCCATCCCTAAATCCCAAAATATGGAGGGTTTGGAGACCCTGGGGCTGCTCCATCCCGAAATCCCAAAACACGGAGGGTTTGGAGACCCTGGGGCTGCTCCGTCCCTAAATCCCAAAATATGGAGCTGCTGCATCCCCGGATCCCAAATCCCTCAGACTGCCCCATCCCTAAATCCCAAAACATGGAGGGTTTGGAGACCCTGGGGCTTCTCCATCCCTAAATCCCAAAACATGAAGGGTTTCGAGACCCTCGGGCAGCTCCATCCCCAAATTCCCAGTCCTGGTGGGTTTGGTGATGCTCAGGCTGCTGAATTCCCAAACCATGGAGCTGCTCCATCCCTAAATCCCAGAACCCTCGGGCTGCCCCATCCCTAAATCCCAAAACACGGAGGGTTTGGAGACCCTGGGGCTTCTCCATCCCTAAATCCCAAAACACGGAGGTGCCCCATCCCTAAATCCCAAAACAAGGTGGGTTTGGAGACCCTCGGGCTGCTCCATCCCCAAATTCCCAATCCTGGTGGCTTTGGGGTTTTTTGCAGCTCCGTGTAATGGATGTGAGGCTGCTCTTTAATTAATTAAAAACACGATTTAATTAAGGCTGAGTTCACGGGGTGCATCCTCCATCCCCAAATCCCATCCCCAGCGCGGGAGAAGGAGGCTGCACCAATCCCACATTTTTTGGGGGTGGGAGTGGGGGGGAAGGAAGACAAAAGCAGCAAAATTTCAGTCCTGGAAGGGTAAATGTGGCCCTGAGGGGTTTATAGAGTCCTGGAAGGGTGAATGCAGAGTTTATGGGGTCCTGGAAGGGTAGAGAGGGTCCTGAGAGGTAAACGGGGTCTCCTGGAAGGGTAAATGCAGTCCTGAGAGGTAAATGGGGTTCTGGAAGGGTGAATATGGCCCTGTGGGGTTTATGGGGTCCTGAAAGAGTGAATGCAGCCCTGAGGGGTTTATGGGGTCCTGGAAGGGTAAATGCAGCCCTGAGAGGTAAATGGGATCCTGGAAGGGTGAATATGGCCTGGAGGGGTTTATGGGGTCCTGGAAGGGTAAATGCGATCCTGAGGGGTTTATAGGCTCCTGGAAGGGTAGAGAGGGTCCTGAGAGGTAAATGGGGTCCTGGCAGGATAAATGCAGTCCTGAGAGGCAAATGGGATCCTGGCAGGGTGAGTGTGGTCCTGAGAGGTCTGTGGGGTCCTGGCAGGGTGAGTGCGGTTCTGAGAGGTCTGTGGGGTCCTGGCAGGGTGAGTGCGGTCCTGAGAGGTCCTGGCAGGGTGAGTGCGGTTCTGAGAGGTCTGTGGGGTCCTGGCAGGGTGAGTGCGGTCCTGAGAGGTCTGTGGGGTCCTGGCAGGGTGAGTGCGGTCCTGAGAGGTCTGTGGGGTCCTGGCAGGGTGAGTGCCCCTCCGGCGCTGGCTGTCGGAGGAGTGGCAGCTCGCAGCTATGAGAGGAATGGCAGGAATTGCCGGCGCAGCTCGGGATCAGCGCATTTTTCCGCGCTGCCGTCAGGGCGGGCAGGTGGCACCGTGGGCTGGAGCTGCCCGGGAGCCGTGCCAGGGCCGGTGCCCGTCAGGCCGGGACAGGCCCGGCTTCCCGGCCGGTTTCACCCTCGTGACCGCGATCCCGGGGCCGCGTTTCGGTTGGGAAAGGCCGGGAAAGGTTTGGCTGAGCCGGGGGAAAAGGCGGCGATGGGGACAGGGGGGGATCCGCGCCTCCTCCATCCCGCCGGGGAATAAATCAATGAATAAATCAATAAATAAATGGATGAAAAGGGCAGAGGCTGCTCGGAGCCAGCCCAGCTCCGTGATGGGAGAGGAGGAGGAGGCGTCTCCTCCAGCACGGAGCCGCTGCTGAGTCACGGCTCGGCAGAGCCAGCGCTGCTGTCACCGCTCTGTCACCGCTCTGTCACCGCTCTGTCACCCGCCGCTGCTGCGCGCGGCTGACTCAGGAGCTGCGCGGGTTTGCGCTGCTTTTTTTCCCCAAGAAAACAGCCCAAATCGGGACTTTGTCAGCCTGCCGGGCGCACGGAGGGGAGCGCTCGGGAACAAAGCGGCGCCGTGGGACGCGGAGGGGCCGCTCCGGCCGTCACTCGGTGCTGCCGTGACGCGACACCGGGAGGGTGGCACAGCCTCGGCTCCCCGCCAGCCCTGGTGGGAATGTGAGCACAAAACCTGGGATTTGTGACGGTGTGAGCTTGGAAATGTAGGGATGGAGCCCAGGAGAGATTTGGGGCTGTTCATGAGTCAGACCGAGCTGCTGAGGATGTGGCTCTGAGCTTTTAGTCCTGCTTTTAATCCAGAATATCCAAACCAGTTTAAAACACCAAATCCTGATCATTCCAGGGTTTTTTCCTGACTTCAGTGCTTTCCCTAAACCAGGGGGATTTGTGCCCCAGCCAGACCCTCCTGAGCTGTGTTTGCGTCATTCCCAAACCTCTCACCTGCACTCCGGGATCCCGAATTTCCCAACCTCCCTCCCAGCCGTGTCCTTGCCCTTGGGCCACCCCGGATGATCCCTGCCTGCCCTCGCTCTTGCGTTCCCTGTATTTGTATGGATTTCCCGTGGTTTCAGTGCTGCTGGGAAACCTTTCTGTCAGTGTTCCCTGGGCTGGGATCCGCCAGATCCAGGAGGAGCAGCCCGGAGAGAGGCGCGGTGACTCCATCCCTGCTGGAAGAGCTCCAGGGCACAGCGTGAGGAACAGCGCCACCAGAGCCATTCCCGAAAATCGCCTTGTCCCAAACGCTGCTGCCGGGAGCAGCCGGGAAGCGCTGCTGCAGAATTCAGGAAGATTTGTTTGTGCTGAGGAGGGCTGGGGGTGACTCAGGCCTGGTGCTGAGTCACGGAGCAGAGCCAGGCAAGGCAGGAGTCAGCGCTGGCCCGGCTCCAGCAGCAGCGGGAGGTGGGACCAGGCCAGGCTCCAGAGCTTTGCCCCCCTGGCAGAAGGAATTCTGCCTCTGTGGGGGTCATTTCTTCACTTCTGGAGGGTGTGCAGGAGACCCTGGTGTCCCCGCTGTCCTGTGCTTCCTGCAGATGTCACATCCCAGTCCTTTCCCAAACACTGATTTCCTTAAAAAATGGGCAAAGGGACAATGGAGCTGGATCCAAAACCAGGGCACTGCTGGATCCACATCTGGGCACTGCTGGATCCCAAACCAGGGCACTGCTGGATCCCCAACCAGGGCACTGCTGGATCCAAAACCATGACAGTGCTGTGGATCCAGCAGTGCCCTTGTTTTGGATCCAGCACTGCCCAGGCTTTGGATCCTCAGGATGCTGCAGGGACAGGGATGGGGGTGGGAACAGCTCCCAGAAGTTCTCTGAACTCTCCCTGGGCTGATTCATCGGCCTCACTCCGTAAACAGGAAGCTGAGAAAGTACAGGCAGGTGATCCTGTGCTGCTGCAAACACTTGGAAACACAAATTCCTTGCATTTTTTTCCCCCAGCTGCCTGCTAACTCTTGTCCAGGTGAACGTTGTTCTGGCAGTTCTGCAGCAGGAAGGGCTCTGGAGGTCATGGCACGGGTTTAGAAGGAGCTGGACTTTGGCACGGAGCTTTTCCCTGCTCCTAATCCCATTGCAGAGCCTGAGATTGGGAGGGGTTCAGATCCCCCTGTGGGACAGCACCGACTGCACTTCTCTCTGCTCTTGGGAGGGGAAAGGCCCTGCTGGGAAGAAGGAAACTGGGATTCACTGGGATGCTGGGGAGCTGCAGCTGTGCTGTTTTGGAGCGCCTCAAACCAGAGCAGGAGCTCCTTCCCCAGGGAACATCCTCCTTCCTCCTCCTCTTTTCCACAGAACCGGACCTGATTTCACCCTGGCAGCTTCCCCGTGCTGGCCTGACTTAACTTCCAGGACGGGAGAGGCGGAGATTCCCAAACAGCCTCGATAATTCAGGGAATCCTCCCTCCCTCGGGGAGCCGGGAACGCGGGGCTGCAGCGCCGCTCGCTTCCCCCCCTCCCTGCTCCATTCCCGAGTGCTGCTCAGGGATTGAGGAGCTGAGAACACTGCCAAGCAAAATAATCCCTGAGAGTGCCCTTGTGGTCTGGAATAAACTCCCCAAACGTCTAAACACAGGCGAGACAGCGAGGATTTGGGATGGGACGGGCGCTCCCACCCCCGATCCCGCCGGGAACGCTCGGCTTTGAAGCTGCCAGGCTCGGGGAGAAGGTTGGAGGAGCCTCTAATTAAGGCTGGAAGGGCTGCAGTGGGCGGCTGGCGGGGCCGGGAGCGCCGGCGGGATCCGAGGCCGTGTTTGCTTTGGCTCCTTCCCCTCCTGGAATCGGCTCTGGCTCCGGTGGGCGGTGGGAGCTGCCCCCCGTGCCCTGGGAGCTGAGTCAGCGGCGGGAGGTGGCGGCTGTGACACCTCCACAGGGGTGGCACGAAGGGGACAGGCCCGGGGTGATGTCTGCCCAAGGGGTTCGGTGTGGCTGGAGCTGCCCCCGGGACAGGGGGGGATTGTTTGGGTCTTGTGGAAAAAATCCACACAGTTCCTGCTGTGGAACCAAGAGGAAGGGGGTTCAGGCATTGTGGGGGTGTAGGGACACAGCCCCATGGGCAGGTGGGATGTAAATCCCATGGGCAGGTTGGACACAAATCCCATGGGCAGGTTGGACATAAATCCTATGGGAAGGTTGGACATGAATCCCATGGGAAGGTCGGACACAAATCCCATGGGCAGGTGGGACACAAATCCCATGGACAGGGGGATGTAAATCCCATAGGAAAGTTGGACACAAATCCCATGGGAAGGTTGGACACGAATCCCATGGGCAGGTTGGACACAAATCCCATGGGCAGGTTGGACACAAATCCTATAGGAAAGTTGGACACAAATCCCATGGGAAGGTTGGACACAAATCCCATGGGAAGGTTGGACACAAATCCCATGGGCAGGCTGGACACAAATCCCATGGGAAGGCTGGACACAAATCCCATGGGAAGGTTGGACACAAATCCCATAGGAAAGTTGGACACAAATCCCATGGGAAGGTTGGACACAAATCCTATAGGAAAGTTGGACACAAATCCCATGGGCAGGCTGGACACAAATCCCATGGGAAGGTTGGACACAAATCCCATGGGAAGGCTGGACACAAATCCCATGGGAAGTTCAGAGATGGTCCCATGGACGCACCCCCATGTGCAGGTTGGATGTGACCCACGTGCAGGTGTCACCTGCCCAGGTGCCAGGGACACCAAAGCCACCAGGGCTGCTCCAGAGGGCTCCAGGAGCCCCCCAGAGCCCCCCTTGGTGCCCAGCCCGGGGCTGTGCTGGGGCAGAGCTTCCCTCCCACAGAACCAGGAGGATTTTTCCGTCTGCTCAGCAGAGCTTTTAACGGAACTCCCTGGAAAGGGGATCCTGAGGGCTCCTTCAGGGAAAGGGGAACTTGAAACAACGTCAGGAGGCATCAGCGGGGCCACCAGAGCTCCCTTTGCGCATGGGATCGGTCCCGGGGTGGCCGTGGGTGTAGGATGGGATGGGATGAACTTTAACCTCCCTTGCCACCCATCCACGATCGTGGGATGGAGCACAAAGCCAGGGCAGCTCCTCACCCTGCTCCAGCCCCTCTGTGCCCGTGTTCCCTGCAGGATTCTGCTGTGCTGGGGCCCGGAGCCGATGGCAGAGAATGTCCACGACTAACAACATAGCTCAGGCCCGGAAGCTCGTGGAGCAGCTCCGCATCGAGGCCGGGATCGAGAGGATCAAGGTGAGGATGGGAGTGGAAACGTGCTCTTTGTTATAGGATTGTGCTCTTTGTTATAGGAACCTGCTCTTTGTTATAGGAACCTGCTCTTTGTTATAGGAATGTGCTCTTTGTCTTTGTTGACAAAGTGACAAAATGATTCTTTGTCCCCTTAGAAAGGAAATAAGCTAAAAGTTTCTCTCCTTAATGAGGTGAAAAGGCATCTGGTAGGACTTGGAGGACTTCACCTCATTAAGGATAGCTAATTGGACAGGAGTTAAAGAGCCTGGCTTGGGCAATTTACTAGAAAAAGAAGAGAACAAAGAAACCAATGGCTTTTGTGAAGTGGTTTTGTGAAGAGGGCTTCTTGCACCTAGATTAGTTTTTCTCTCTAAAGAATTTGTTATTTTGCCTTTTATTAAAACCTTTTTGTTTCCAACACTGCCACTAAAGCCATCTTGCTGATTTTAAGCCTTCTAAGGTAGCTGAGCTATCTTGGGTGTGAAATAGATCTCCAAGAGCTTATGAGACCTGGCTCAAAAAGACTCCTAATTCCAATGGGAGTGGGAAGAGATCCTGGGTTTCCCCCAGGATTCCAGGATTCCCTCCAAGGAAGCCAGAGAGGGTCCCTCCATCGGGATTTGGTGTCAAGGACAAATGGGTTCGGATGGAAAGAGGGGAATTTTAGGGTTGGTGGACAGAAGGGATTCTCTCCATGGCACAGAGCAGCTCTGGCTGCCCCTGGATCCCTGGAAGTGCCCAAGGCCAGGCTGGGTGAGGCCTGGAGGGAAAGAGGAACCTCCAGATGTGGCTCCATCTCTGCCCTGTGTCATTAAGGAAATTGAAATTAAACAAAAAAAGGGAAATCTCCTGAGCCTCCAGCAGCTCCCCGGGGATCTGGAGCCTCCTTGGATCCCTCCAAGCTCTCCCTTCCCAAAAAACAGCTTGGAGCTAAACCAAGCAGTGCCTTAAACTATGGATCCTAAAGTTTTCCAAACCTTCACAAGAGGCTGCACTCAGGGAATCTTTTCCTTCACTTTTTCATCCCAAACCCCTGAAAAACGCAGCTACCATAATATCCCTTTGAAATCCTTAAGGGAAAAGCTGGATGTAAATCCCCAAAAATCCTGCAAGCGCTGGTGACTCTGAGCTGAGAATATTCCCATAAATTCCTGATTTTTTCCTCCAATATCCAGGTCTTCAAAGCTCATCCCAAATCCCTGAAAAACACAGATGGAATATTCCATTTAAATCTCCCAGCTGGGGCATTTCCCCACACTCCTCACTGTTAACTCTGATTTTCCCCCTCCAAAATTCCCATTTTTCTCCTCATCTCCCTGAAATTTATGCTAGGAAAAGCTGGATGTCAAACCCCCAAAAATCCTGGAAGTGCTGGTGACTCTGAGATGGGATTATCCCCCAAATTCCTGCAATTATCCCCCCAATTCCTGCTTTTTTTGTTTTGTTTTTATCCCCAAAATCCAGGTCTCCAAAGCATCCTCGGAGCTGATGAATTACTGTGAGCAGCATGCTCGGAATGATCCTCTCCTGGTGGGAGTTCCTGCTTCTGAGAATCCCTTTAAGGACAAAAAGCCCTGTATCATCCTATAGCTGTGGATCCTTCTGGAAGGAAATCCCCATCCAGCCTCTGGATCCAGGCTCCTCCACAGCTCCACCTGCACCCAGGGGTAAAAACTCAACGCTGGCTTCAAACAGAACTTAACAATTCCTGAGAAAAACAAACAAACAAACAAACAAATCCAAGAAAAACAAACAAACAAAAAACCCCAGAGAAAAACAAAAACAAAAACAAAAATACCCAAAAAAACCCACCCAAAAAAAAGTAAATTTGGAAGTGGGGGTTTTTAGGGAAGGGGTGGCTGCTTCCTGGGAAGGAAAGTGGGATTAAGAATTAGAATCAGGATTTTAAAATTTACCCGGGGTTGAGGGAGGAAAGGAAAGTGGTGGTGGGGGGGATTTTTTATTGGGATATTTGAATTTGGGAAAGGGGTGGAGGAGGAGGAGGAGGTGGGGGGGTCATTCCCAGTGGGATGTGAGAGCTGGACCTGGATCCAATCAGAGCCCAATCAGCAGGAATTTCTTCTGGAGAAGGGGTGAGGTGGGAACCATTTTGTAAAAAATCAGTACAAAAAGAAAAAAAAAAAAAAAAACCAACAAAAAAACCCCCAAATTCCCCAAATCCAGCTGGAAAAATCCCTGCTGGGAATGGCCAAAGGGAGGCTGGGGAGGCTTTTCCCTGCATCCCACAGCTCTGCTGGGATCCAGGGATGGCCCTGCTGCAAGGGAATTCCCAGCTGGGAGAGATCCCAGGAGGAATTTTAGGGAGCCCCAGGGATGGGGGAGTCGGGATCTTTGGGGGGTCCCTGTGCTGTCCCCAAATTCAGGGAGGGAGGGAGGGAAGGGAAGGAGCTTCCTGGTGCATCCAGAATCTTGGAAAAATCAACTTTTGGGGGAGTTTCAACCCGGATCAGCAAATTCCCAGCGTTTCCCATCTCCCTTTTCCACACTGGAATTCTTCCCACTAAATCCAGGGCCTGGGAATTGTCCAGGGAAGGTTGGGGCAGGTGGGGAGAGGGAGTGGAAGGATCAGTTCTGTTCCCATCCCTTGGGAATCTGGCACTGGGATGGAACTGGGAGCGCTTGGATCTCACGGGGATGAGCCAGCATGGAGGGGAGAGCAGGGAAAGGGGAGCAGGGAAAGGGGATCTGGAAAAGGGGAACAGGAAAAGGGGAGCAGGAAAAGGGGAGCAGGAAAAGGGGATCTGGAAAAGGGGAACAGGAAAAGAGGAGCAGGAAAAGGGGAGCAGGAAAAGGGGAGCAGGAAAAGGGGGAGCAGGAAAAGGGGATCTGGAAAAGGGGAGCAGGAAAAGGGGAGCAGGAGAAGGGGGTCTGGAAAAGGGGAGCAGGAAAAGGGGGAGCAGGAAAAGGGGAGCAGGAAAAGGGGGAGAAGGAGAAGCTTCCATGGAGCCCTTGGGTGGATGCTCGGGAGAGCTCCAGGAATTCTGTGGAGTGGCCACCGGATCTGTGGAAAAGGGACAAATCCCAGGATTTGGGGGGCAGTGTCTGAGCCCAGTCCATGTCCCCAGGGCCCATCCTGGGGCTCAGCAGCTCCTGGGAGACATTCCCAGAATCCCAGAATCCCAGAATCCATGAGGCTGGAAAAGATTTCCCAAAACCACCGTAGGCAGAAGCCATTCCCAGTTATCCTGAGTCAGGATTCCCAGGTTTTTTGGGAAGAGAAGGGATAAAAACAACCCAACCACAGCTGATGTGAAATCCTAGGAGTTTCCCCATTCCCCTACAAAGCTTTGGATTGGGTTAGGAATGCCAGGGATGGGGTTAGGAATGCCAGGGATCCCATCACGGGACAGGGAGCAATTCCCATGGGAAAGGAGTTTGCAATTCCCTGGATTCCCGCTGGTGCTGCCGGGCACTGGGAGCTGCTCCAGCCCTTTTCCAGAGGCCGATGGAATTCCCAGGGGGGCCGGGCCGGGCGGGGCCGCTCCGTGTCCCCTTCCCGGCTGCAGGAATGTCGCTGTTCCTTGTTTTCCGTCGTTTGCCTTTGCAGCAAAGCCGGGGAAATGCCACGTTTTGAACCCTGAAGCTGTGCGGCTTTTCCTGGGAATGCTCCCCGCTGTGTCCCGGAATTCCAGGGCTCGGGAATGTCCCCCCATCCCTTGGGGGGGAGCAGAGCAGGGAAAACGGGATCATTTCCCAATAATTTCCCTCCCTGTCCTTCAGCCCCAGCAAAGCCTTTTCTGGAGGGTTTGATCCCCAATCCCAAAGCCCATCCCGCTCCAAGCTCCGCCCGCCGGGAATCCCGCGGCCACTCCCGAGTCCAGCCCGGGATTCCTCCTCCAGGAGGGAATTCCCTCTTGTCCTTAATCTCTCGGACAGTTCCAGCCTTATTTTTCTACTCCAGATCTGATTCTTCCTCTGTGTTCGAGACCAGAGCTTGGTGCTATCCTTGGAGCCGGGGCTGGAGCTGGGAATTCTTCCTCCTCCTCCTTCTCCTCCTCCTCCTCCTCCTCCTCAGGGGCTCCAACCCCCCCATCTCGGGAGAATCCTGTGGGATGGGAATCCCAAGGGATGCTGGGGTCAGACTTTGGGGTCTGGGTGCTTTGGGGTCGCTCTGCCTCCCCCATCCCGGGGTCCTGCCCGAGCCAAAGCCACGCTGGAGCCGGGAAAAGGGAAAAGGGAAATGGGAGATGGGAAATGGGAAAAGGGAAATGGGAGATAGGAAATGGGAAAAGGGAGATGGGAGATGGGAGATGGGAAAAGGGAAATGGGAGATAGGAAAAGGGAAATGGGAGATAGGAAATGGGAAAAGGGAAATGGGAGATAGGAAAAGGGAAATGGGAGATAGGAAAAGGGAAAAAGGAAAAAGCAAAAGGGAAAAGGGAAACGGGAGATGGGAAATGGGAGAACGGATGGGAGAAGGGAAAAGAAGCCAGGAAAAGGAGCAAGGAGCAGGGAAAAGGGGTTGGGAAAAGGGAAAAGAGGTTGGGAGAAGGGAAGAGGGATGGGAGAAGGAAAAGGGATGGGAGAAGAGGTTTGGAAAAGGGAAAAAGGGGTTGGGAGAAGGGAAAAGGAGCCAGGAAAAAGGGGCAGGGAGAAGGGGAAAGGGGCAGGGAGCCAGGAGAAAGGCCATGGAGCATCTCCCATGGGATCCCTGAATGCCAAGGGTCCCACCAGGAGCTGCGGGTGGGAGCTGCTGGCAGGTGCTGGTGTCTCCATGGATGACTCATTTTTGTTGGGAAAAAAAATTCCTTAATTTTTTCTTTTTCTTTTTTTTTTTTTTCCTTTTTTTTTCTTTTTTTTCCCGGAATTTTCTCCTTGTCCGAGTAAATCCGTGCTCACGCCATGGGTGTTTTTGTATGGCAGAAATAGAAGTGCAGATTCCCAGTAGTTGCTTGTACTTTGTTCAGTGCATTTGCCAAATCAATTTATTTAAAAAAAAAATTAAAAGGAAAAAAAAAAGGAAAAAGGAGGAAAGAACCACACACACACCAAAAAAAAAAAAAGGGGGAAAAAGGAGGGGGAAAAAACACACAAAAAAAAGACTTTTCAGAACTTTTTAAGTGCTGGAAGGGGGAGCAGGAGGAGCTGGAGCCCAGCTCCACAAAAGCCTTTTTTTTTGGGATTTAACCACATGCCCAGATCTGTCCGGCCTTTCTTTATGGGATGTGGTGAAGCCAGTGCCAAAAATAGAAATCTGGGAATAAAAGGGCCAGGGAAACATTGCTCCTGTTCCAGTTTTCCTCCCTTTGCCTCACCCTCCCCTCCCTGTCCCGGGGGATGGAGCCGGGACACCCCGGAGCCTCTGGATCTCCCAAATGCCCCTTTTTATTTTCCCCCCTAAAATCCTTAAAAATCCACCTTTATTTAACAAAATCCCAATAATTCCTTTATTCCGAGCCCACGTGGGATCCTTGGCTCTCCTCGTTTTCTCCTTCTCTCTGGTCTATCATTCAAACGATCATTAATTATTATTATTATTATTATTAATATTATTATTATTATTATTATTTGCCAAACTCTGATCTCGTTGCCAAACGCCAATCCAGGTTTTTTCCGGACTGTCCTTAGGAAGTGGTCGGTGTCTGTGCCGTAGGCTCCTCATCCGTCTGCAATTCCCGGGTTTTTTTTGGGTTTGTTTTGTTGATTTTGCCCTTTCTCGTGTGCCATAGCCCCGACCCCCCCTCCCCTCGCACCGTGTTTAATATTTGTGGAATCGTTGTTCCCAAGTGAATGGATAACACAATAAAAAAGGCTCACTTTGCATTTTGCCAATTTCCTCTGCCTGCCTGTGCTGAGCCGGCAATTCCGGATCCTCCCTCGGGAATCCCCTGTGCCCTTTTCCACCCTCGGGGATCCCCTTTCCCACCCCCTGGAGCTGCCATTGGGATTGGGAACATTGATTCCCAGGAATTGCAGCCCCTCAAGGATCTCAGCTCAGAAATCCCAAATCCTTGGGAATCCTTCCTCTCCCCAGGATTCGCCTTTCCCACCCCCTGGAGCTGCCATTGGGATTGGGAACATCGATTCCCAGGAATTGCAACTTCTCAAGGGTCTCAGCTCCTCAAAATTCCACCCTTGAGAATCCCCCAGCTCTCAGGGATTCCCCTTTTCCACCTCCTGGATGCTCAGCTGGGATTGGGAATGTCGATTCCAAGGAATTGCAGCCCCTCAAGGATCTCAGCTCAGAAATCCCAAATCCTTGGGAATACTTTCTCTCCCCAGGATTCCCCTTTCCCACCTCCTGGAGCTCCCATCGGGATTGGGAATGCCAATTCCCAGGAATTGCAGCCCCTCAAGGGTCTCAGCTCCTCAGAAATCCACCTTGGGAATCCCTCCACTCTTGGGTATTCCCCTTTTCCACCTCCTGGATGCTCAGCTGGGATTGGGAACATCAATTCCCAGGGATTGCAGCCCCTCGAAGATCTCAGCTCAGATATTCCCCCCTTGGGAATCCCCCAGCTCTCAGGGATTCCCTTTTCCCACCCCCTGGAGCTCCTGTGGGCACCGGGAATGCCAATTCCCAGGGATTGCGGCCCTTCAAGGATCTCAGCTCCTCAGAATTCCCCCCCTGGGAATCCCGCAGCTCTCAGGGATTCCCTTTTCCCACCCCTGTTCTCCCCATCCCTGGTGGCTCCTCCACGGGAGCTCTTGGGAATCTCCATTTTCCCGGAATCTCCGGAGCCATCCCATCCCATCCTATGGGGAAAACCAAACCCAGCGCTGCATTCCTTCCCTTTTTTTTTTTTTTTTTTTTTTTTTTTTTTTTTTTTTCCCGGGAAAAGCGATCCCGGCCCGGCTGGAAGCTCAGCGGGATCCAGGCCGGGAGCGAGTCCTTGGAATGCGCCGCTCCCGCTGCAGCCGCGGGCCGGGAATTGTTGGGATTTTTTCAGCGGCTGCTCCAAAAACGCCGCTGGGAAGGGCGGGATGGACAGGGGGACAAGCAGTGGGATGGCAGCAGCAGGTCCCGTGTCACTGTCCCCCAGCCAGGTCCCTGCCACGGAATCCCGAATTCCCCCCGATTCCCTTCCAAGCCCCGGGACACCGGGAGCGGCTCCTCCGCCGGGAATTCGCTGCCAAGCGCCGGAGGTGGCAGCGGGTGGCGGTGCCAGCGCCAAAGCGACACCGGCCGGGTGGCACCGGGCTGGGAGCGGCTAAAAATAACCCTCCCTCCTCCGCCGGGCTATTTTTAGCCTGGCTGCCGCTCTAATTAACTCCCTGCCGCCCTAATTAACTCCTTACCCCCGGAGCCGCGGCCACCGGGACGGCAGCAGGGGTGGCCCAGGGACAGCCGCGGGTCCCCTCGGTGCCACCGGAGCGGGGACAGCGCGGGGACCCCCTCGGGGTCATCCCCGGACCGCAGGGACTCCGTGGAGGATCGCACCCTGTCCCCACGCGGGGGACACGGGGACACCCGTGACGCAATGGTGCCACCACGGTGACATCACGGACGCACGTCCCGCTCCGGGCGTCACCGGCGGGGGAGGGGAGGCAGCTCCGTGCCTCAGTTTCCCCCAGTTTGTAGAGGTTGGGGGTATCGGGGTGAACCGAGCTGCCCCGGGGGGGTTTGGGGTGGGCGGTGCCCCCCCGGTTTTTTGTCCCCGATGTCGCTGCCAGGGTGGAGACGGAGCCCGGGGCCAGGAGCCGCCGGAGCCACCCAGGCCAGACTCATAAATCAGCGGCTCCGGCGCGGCTCCGGCCCTGCCCTGTCTGGCTGCGGCCGCCCCAGAGCCAGGAAGGGGCTCGGTGCCCCCCCGAGCCCAAACCACCCCCGTGTCACCCCCCGGGACCTCCCACCCCCCTGGCGGTGACGCAGCGGCTGCGGTGCCACCCCCGCGGGCACTCCGGGGGTGACATCTGCACCCCCCGTGTCACCGGCACCCCCCAAAAACCAAACCCCCCCCCCCGTGTCAGCTTTTGGGGGGGTGCCCAACACCCATCCTGCACCCCCAGGGCTGGCTGCGACCTCCTAATTAATTATTAATTCGCTAATTATCGCTCAGGGTTTAATTACCCCGCGCTGTCGATGCGGGTGGTCCCGGTGGCTGGGTGGGCTCCGGGGGTGTCCTGAGGATTTTGGGGGGTCTGGGGGGGTCTCTCACCGCTCCCACCCCCGTGACACGGCCTGACACACCGGTCACACGAGTGGCACAGCCGCGGTGACAGCGGCGACAGGAATGGCCTCGTGACCCCGCCGCCTCATCAGTGAAACGAGTTTGGGCGGCCTCCGCCGCCCTCGGGCCCTTTCCCTTTGGGATTTTCCCCGGGAACAGCGCGACCCCATCGTCCACCCCGTCCCCGAGCTGAGACCCCCACAGCTGGGGGACCTGGGAGGGGGGGATGTCGCAGTTTGGGCCATCCAGAGGGTCTTGTCACCACCTTGTCCCTTGTCCCCGCCGTGTCCTGGCGCTGCCGGGGCTGTCACACGCCGCGCTCGCTCCGTGCCTCAGTTTCCCCCGCAATCAAAACCCCAAAGGAGGGCACAGGGCACGTCCTCAGGCCACGCGACACTCTGGGACGGCCACCGTGTCCCCAAGCCGGGGCTGGCCGGTCGCTGTGTCCCTGCCCAGCCGAACGCCGTGTCCCAGCCGGGCAGGATCTGCCTGGCTCCGGGCCGGGGCTGGCAGCGCTCCCGGCCCGCTGGGGCCAGCCCGGGTGACACCGCGCGTGTGACGGGGACAGGGCGAGCTCAGGTGAGCTCCTGCTCCGGGATGCACCGGAGCGGGGTCCGGGAAGGATCCCGGGGAGCCCCCGGGGGTCCCCATTGCCCACAAAGGGGGGACCCCACCCCTGACCCCAGCGGCCTCGCTTTCCCCGGAGCCCTCGGGGTTGTCCTTGTCCCCACCCCCGGGGGACAGAGGGAATTCCCCCCCCGGGCTGGGGGCGTGGGGGCTCCCCCCAGCCCCGCGGGCCTCCCCCGGCCCGGTTCCCACGGCAGCCGCGGTTTCTGCGCGGGTGGGGGAGGCTCCAGCCCCGAGAGGGCCGTGCCTCAGTTTCCCACAGAGCTCAGGGCACCCCGTGCGTGTTTTTCTTGGAAAAACCCTTTTTCAGAGTAGGGTGGGGTGGGAATTTCTCCTCCAGCAGCAGCAGCGAGGCCACACACGGGTGGGAACCGCCCGGCCCTATAAAAGAACCCCCCAGCGTGCAGAGCCCTCCCAGGGGAGGTGGAGCCCACCCCAAAACCCACCCAGGAAGCGCCGATCCCGCTCCCTTGGGAACGGCTCCAGCAGAGCACAGGGAAGAGCAAACACCAGTAACGTCAGACATTTTATTGCAAATAAATTTAATTCCTCGCTCGGTAGAAGAATAAACTCTGGAAAAGGTTCAGCTCAGGGTTTCCAAGTGCAAAAGCAGCACCCGGAGGGTGCAGGTCCATCCGTGCAGATGTCCATAATTCCTTAGGAAAAAGCAGTTTTTGCACCAAAAAAAAAATTAAAAAATCAAAAATCCAGCTTTCTGCAGTCCTCGCCTCCATCGGGTCCCAGCTTCCAAATCGCGACAGTTTCCAGCTCCGGGGTCACCCCCGCGCTCCGCAGCGCCCGCCCGGGGCTGCCCAGCTCCAGCACGACTCCTCGGCCGGCGGCTCCGGCCAGTGTCCAGTGTCCATCCGGCTCCGGCCAGTGTCCAGTGTCCCCCGCCGGGCTCGGCCCGGCTCCCTCCATTCCCACCGCAGCCGCCGCGCTCTCCCTTCCTCCTCTCCGGTTCAAAAGAAAAATAAAATCGGTGGGTTTTGGGGCGTTGTGGGTTGGAACTGGCTGTTTCTCCTTCTTTTTTTGTTTTTTTCCTGCTGTTTAGGTTTTTTTTTTAAGGGTTTTAATCCTTCCAGTCCAGGCCGGGAAGGGGCCGGGAAGGGCTCAGCGCTCCTGCAGACACACGAACGGCACCCACTGGTTCCTGTCGCGACTCTCGGCGCAGTAACTCGCCACCTCCGCCAGCCCCTGGCTCTTCCAGGCGTCCGTGTGCGGGTTCTGCGGGAGCAGGAGCACGAGGTTAATGCCACCAGCGCCCCGACACGTGTCCCCGAGCCGCCCCGTCACCCTCCCCGGCCCCTGGCGGTGTCACGGGGCCACCGGCGCGTCACCTCCGTGCTCACCGTGACGAGCAGGCAGTGCAGGTCGCGGGGCTCGGAGTCCGCCTCGGGCTCGCCCAGGATGGCAGCGAGGCGCTGCATGCCCGACACGCGCAGGATGTGGATGTCGTTGTCGCAGCAGAACGCCTGGATGAGCGTGAAGTGGATCTGCAGGGCGATGTCACCTTCGTCCTCCTCGTCGGTGGCCAGCACACACAGCACCACGCTGTCCGGGTCCCTGCGGGGGCGAGGCGGGTCGGGTTAGGGGCGACCGGGACAGCTCGGGATGGTGGAACTCCCTCCCGCGGAGCTGTCACCTCCCTGTCGCGATATAAATGGGCGACAGACCCCCCCAAATTCCGCCTGGTCACCACCACCGCGTGAAACGCTCCAGCCCTGCGCTAAGCGGGCCGGGATGAACTCCGCCACGCGAGCCAGACCCCCCCCCGACAGAGCCCCCGACAAAGCCATATCGCGATACTCACACATTCATCAGCTTGGCCGACTCGTAGACCCCCACGGTGAGGCGGTCCTGTCGCTGCGCCGCCACCAGCACCCGCTCCACCGCCTCGCTCACCGCCTGCATCCTGTCGGGAGGAACGGCAAAGCCGGTGAGCGGCGACAGCGACAAGCACAGATCCCCCCGCCGAACGCCCCGAGCCGCCCGCCACTTACTTGCTGCTATCGCAAGGCACCAGCTCCTCCAGGGTCATGGTGCAATCGTAATCCGCAGAAGAAGAAGGCAAACTCCAAGAGCAATAATCCCGAGCGCAGCTATAGCGGGGATATCGCGGAGATATCGCGGCGCTATCGCGATCCCCGGTTCCGCTCCGCTCCTGCCACCGCTCCAGCGCGATCGCTCTGAGCCCCGGCCGCGCCCTGCGCTTCATTTTATAGCCTTCCTCCGAGGGGCGGGGTCTCTCGCGGCGCCCCCGCCTCGCCCATTGGCTGGTGCCACGCGGAGCCGCCCACGGGCGCGGCGCTGATTGGGCGCCGCCGGTGGGACCCACGTGGGGGTGAAACGCGGGGGGAGAAGAGCGCGGGGGAAACCCCCGCCCTGAAACTGCGCCCCCCCCGCGGGCACGGGCGTGGGACCGGCGGGACCGGGGAGAAACCGGGGGGAACCGGGGGGGAACCGGGCTCGGGGTCGGTCCGGGGGACCGGGACCCGCTCCGGGGGTCGCTCCTTGCACCGGGGGCTGCACCGGGGGTCGGTCGGTGGGACAGGGGGCTGCACAGAAGGGTCGCTCCGTGCACCGGTGGCTGCACCGGGGGTCGCTCCGAGGGTCAGCCGGTGCACCGGGGGTCGGTCGGTGGGACAGGGGGCTGGCTGCACAGAGGGGTCGCTCCGTGCACTGGGGGTCGGTCCGGGGTTCGTTTCTTGCACCAGGGGTTGCACAGGGTGTCGCTCCGTGCACCGGAGGGTGATCTCTGGGACCGGGGGCTGCACCGGGGGTCGTTCCGTGCGCCGGGGGTTGCTCCGGGAATCTGTCTGTGGGACAGGGGGCTGCACAGGGGGGTCGGTCCCTGGGACCGGGGACTGCTCCGAGGGTCGGTTCTTGCACCGGCGGTCTCTCCGGGGGTCGATCGGTGCACGGGTCGGCCCCTGACACCGGGGGCTTTTGCAGGGGCCAGTTCGTGCACAGGGGTCTGCACGGCGGGGGTCGGTCCGTGGGCCGCGGAACGGTCCGTGCACCGGCGGCTGCACCGGGCGTCTGTTGGTGGAGCGGGGGCTGCACCGGGGGGGCGGCAATTCACGCACCGGGCCGCGGGGGCGGTCGGTCCGTGCACCGGGACCTGCAGGCGGGGGCGGGAGGGGTCGGTGCGCTCAGAGCCGGGGGAACCCGGGACACGCGGGGAGCGCCGAGCCGCGCGGGCGGCGGCCGCCACCTGCCGGGGACACACCGGGGACGCCGGGGACACACCAGGGACGCGCTGCCGCTGTCCCGGGGCTTGGGCACACCGAGGTCGCCTCACTTTGGCCCCCGATGCCGCAGCTGCAGGGCCGGACCGGTCCGTGAACCCCCGGGGGGTCGCGGGAGGCGCCCACGCCGTGCTTCAGTTTCCCTCAGCCGCGTCCTGAGCCGTATTTCCCAAGAATCCCCCTGACCACGGCGGTGCTGGAGCTCCGTGCGCGTCGCCGCTGTTCCCTGTCCCCTCCCGGTGCCCCCCGTGCCCCCCGTGCCCCATCGCAGCCATGGCCCGCTCCGCCTCCTCCGAGCCGCCAGGCGGCGCTGTCGCTGTCCTCTCTGTGGCCTCGCCCGCAAAGCCTTCTAGGAAGTGTAGGCCTGCAGCGCCCCACCTTTCCCGCGCCATTAAACGGAGACTACATTACCCAGAAGGCTTTGCGACAACGAGTGGGCGGGGTCGCAGGGTGTGGGCGGGGCGCGGTGCCGCCAAACCGGGACCGGGACCGGGACCGGGACCGGGACCGGGACCGGGACCGGGACCGGGACCGGGACCGGGACCGGGACCGGGACCGGGACCGGGACCTGGGCTGGAATGGGGTCGAGGGCTGGGAGTCACCAAACCGGCACCAACCTGGGCTGGGGGCAACCGGACCGAGTGGGGGGAGACGAAATTGAGAGGGGCTACCGGACCGGGTCTAGAAGCCGCCAAACCGGGACCGGACTGGGCTGGGGGCGGCCGGACCGGGACTGCGGGGGTTGCGCTAGACCGGAGCGGCGATCGGGTCGGGGTTCCCCACGCTCCGGTCCTGCCGGTGTCCGGCGGTGCCCCCCCGTCCCGGGTGTCTGTGGGGATCCTGTGGGTTTTGGGGACCCCTGGGGATCGGAGGGACATAGAGGGACCAGACAGGGATGGAACGGGACCGGAGAGCCCCGCTGGGGATGCTGGAGAGCCCGGACGGGCTGTGGGACAACACCGCGGTAGCGCCGTTGTGTCCCCCTGTCTGTCCCCCTGTCTGTATTCCCTATCGGTCCCCTGTCTGTCCCCACGGCTGTCCCTGTGTTTATTCCTTGTCTATCTGTCTGTATTTCCTCTCTGTCCCCTGTCTGTCCCCCCTTCTGTCCGCCCGTCTGTCCCCTTTCCGTCTCCTGTCTGTCCCCCCGGCTGTCCCCTGTATGTTCCCCTTTCCATCCCTCGTCTGTCCCTCTGTCTGTCCTCCTTTCCGTCCCCTGTCTGTATTCCCTGTCTGTCCATCTGTCTGTATTTCCTCTCTGTCCCCCCCCCGTCTGTCCCCCCGTCTGTCCCCCTGTCTGTCCCCACCTTCCCCGTTCGTGCCCCCCCGGCTGTGCGGTGTCCGGTGCTGAGCCCGGGGTTTGTTTGCTCACGGAATTGGCAGCGGCTGCGGCCCGGGGGGGTCACCGGGGGGTCCCCGCCTGGACCCGGCGCTGACGTCCGTCCCTGGCCGCTGGCTGGTGGCCCCTGTGTCCCCAGGGATGCTGTGTCTCCCCTTCAGCCCGGTGACGGTGCGGGGCTTTGGGGGGACACAGGCGCCCCGTGTGCGTCACCGGGTGTTTGGGGGGGGCCAGGGGGGGTATAAAACCGAGCGTGGCACATCTCGGAGCATCCAGGGGATGGAGAACATGGAGAACGCTCGGCTGTGCCTGCTCTGCCTGCTGGGCTCCGGCCTCATCCTGCTCGGCACCCCCGAACCGGTACCGGAGCTCGGGCCCGCGCTGAGCCTGCCCGGGCACGGCCGGGAGGAGACGGAGCTGGTGAGGGGCTGGGGGAGCGGGGCAGGGGGTCCCCAGCACCCCCCAGTGAGGGTTTGGGGCGTTTCGGGGCGTTCCTGCTCCCCCCAGCCCGGTTTGGGGGGACCGGGGGAAATTGGGGAGGGGGCGGCCGAGACCCCCGCGCCGGTTTTGTGCCTCGGGAGGTTCCGGGGACATCCCGCAGCACGCGGGGATCGCTGCTCTGGGGAATTTTGGTTGTTTTTTCCTTCCCCAGCCCATCCTGAGCTCCGGCTCAGCTGCGGGGAGGGGGGTGGGGACCGGAGGGGGGGACGTGGGGCCGCACCCCAAGGACAGACCCTGAACTCCCCCCGGTCCTGCCCCAGCCCCGATTCCCGGCCGGGATGAGCCAGGCACGGGCTAGGGAGGGGACAGGAGCCGGGGGGACACGGGGTGACACAGATCCAGAGCCCCTGCGTGTCCCGGGAATTGGGGGTGACACGGATCCGGAGCCCTGGGTGTCCCGGGATTTCGGGGTGCCCTTCTGGAGTCCCTGGGTGTCCCGGGATTTCGGGGTGCCCCGCTGCTGTCCGTGGCAGGCGGAGGCGCTCCAGGAGGTGCTGGACGAGCTGGGGACGCGGGAGCCGCCGGCGCTGGAGAAGAGGCTGAGCTGGGTGCCCTGGGTACGGCGGGGCTGGGGGGCGGCCCTGGGGGACCCCAAACCCTCCTTTGAGGAGGATCCGGCGCCGGGGCTGACGGTGCCGCTCCGCAGTGCGATCCCTGGCAGTCGTGCGCGGTGCGGCGCGGGGCGCGCATCGGGAAGCGCTGCAGCTGCCCCCCCGGCACCTCCTGCAACCTCTCCATCCTCAAGTGCTCCTGAGGGAGCGGGGACAGCGGGGGACACCGGGGGACACCAGCTGCCACGCGCCCGCGGCCCGGGAGGGGCACGGAGGGGAAACCGCCGGCCCCAGCACCGGGATGGACCCGCACGGCACCGCCCGTGCCCCGGCCCGTGGGGCTGGCGGTGTCCAGGGACACATTAAACCATTGGATCCACGCCTGCCGTCAGCTTTTTTGGGGGATTTTGAGGTTCCCAGCCCCCTCTGCCGCTGGGCAGGGTCCTGAGAGGGGTGGGGGTCCCATCCTGCCCCCCTTCCCTGTCGGGAATTTGAGGTTGGGGCGGGAATGAGGGACAGGGAGTGGGAATCTCATCCCGCTGCGGGAGAGGGGAAGCGGGAATGGGAGCGCTGCGGGGACGGGCAGGGAGCTGCGTCCTGGACCTGAGTCCTGGATTCCCGAGCTGATGGAGACGGATGGATGGAAGAGCGGGGAGCTCATACGGCCCGGCCCGGCCGCATCCCGAATCCCACATCCAGATTCCAAATCCACACCCAGAATCTCGGATCCCCACCCAAAATCCAGCATCCTCATCTAGAATCTTGGCTCCCCATCCAGAATCCCGCATTCCTCATCCACGATCCCGAATCTCCATCCACGACCCCGCACCGCCCGCGCGGGCCCCACCCGTTGCCCCACCCCGCGCGTTGCCCCTTTAAGACTCTCTCTCCCACCTCCGCTCCGCCCACCCGCCTCCCCTTCGGCGCATCCCATTGGCTGACGGTGACATCAGTGGGTGTGGTCTGGGCGGTGGTGACGCAGGGGGCGTGGCTAGTGGGGCGGGCGGGGGGCGCCGAAGATGGCGGCGGCTCCGGTGGCTCCGGCGGCTCCGGCCTCGGGGCCGCGCCGCTTCTCGCTGCTCGCCATCGTGGGCGGCGGCTGCCACCGGCCCGGCCTCAGGGCCGCCGCCCTGCAGCAGCTGGAGCGAGGTGAGACCGCGTGATGCTCCGCGGGATCCTCCCGGACCCACCCGCCTGCACCGGAGGAGCCCCCCCGGGGATGCCGCGCTCGGTCCCGGGGTGTGATCGCCCCTATCGGGATGCCCCGTCCCACCCCAGCCCGCCGGGATCCGCCCCTGCGGCTTCCCAGGGTTTGCGCCCCGAAATTCCGAAATTCCCAGGATTTGCCCCATTTCCTGCCCCCCCCCCCCCCATCCCCGGGATCTGCGCCCTCTTTGACTCCTCAGCCCCCGCGATTATCCCTCTAAAATCCCAGATCTGCCCCTTTTTCCTGCCCCAAAACCCTCCGGGATCTGAATCCTCCTCCAGCTCTTTCTTCTCTCAAGATCTCCAGGATTTGCTCCTCCTGGATTTGCCCCCCCCTCCCCCAGGATCTTCCCCTTTCCCTGCAGCCCTAAATCCCCGGGATCTGCCCCTAAATCCCCAGGATTGACCCCACATTTTGTAGGGACCCCCTCCAGCCCCTACACCCCTCCCTGAGCCCTGCCCAGATTTTGGGGGGGGGGGGGTCTCAGGCCATGACATCCTAGCGGGAGCAGATCCCAAACCCACGACGGGAGGGACATTCCCCATTCCATTGTCCCCTCCCTGTCCCAAACCTCACCAAAACCACCCCAAAAACGGCCCCAAACCCTTGTGCAACCCCGGGCCGGTTACACCATCCCCCACCCATTCTCTGGCCGTTACCGGCAGCACCCAGAGCCACCCAAAATTTTTGGGAATAATCTCCCAAAATCCCTTCTGGGAAGCCCTGAAGGGTTTTTCGGGTGCTGCACCTGTCCCGGTGCTGACAGGTAGCACCAAATCTTTTAATTCCTTAATTGGCACCTCTGAGGAGGCGTTGGCAGAGCTGCTCCGTGCCCTGGGGGGTTGGGATTTGGGGTTTAGGATTTGGCAGAGCCGGGGCTGTTGTGACTCACAGCCCAAGGAGCTCACCTGCCGGGCAGGTGTTGGCACAGGTGGGCTTGGAGGCACCCCAAAAACACCTTAGGGGGGATTTGAGGAGGCGATTTTATGGGAGATTTTGTGGGGTCAGCCCCACCTGGCAGCGTGTGGGGTTTTGGGGTGGTGCTGGTGGGTTCTGAGCCCCCAAATCCCAAATTTTTCTTCTGTTTTTCCTCCTCAGGGATCCGCTCATGGGATATCGACCTCACCTGCTGCAACCTGGACGAGCAGCTGAAGCTCTTCGTGTCCCGGCACTCGGCCACCTTCTCCAGCATTGTCAAAGGTAAAAAATGGGATAAAAACCAGGAAAAAGGGGGGAAAAAGCCTCCAGGGAGGGGTGGGAATGGAGGTTGGGATCAGGGACACCTCCTCCCCCCAGATTTTGTGGGAACAGGGCTGGCTTTGTGCCTCCCCCATCCAAACCCCGTGATCCCCACGTGAGGAGCCGCTTCCTTTTCCAGCGTGGAAAAATGGGATTTTCCACAGGAGGATGGAAAAGGGAAAACAGAGCTGGGGCTGCTCCAGTGCCTTTTTTCCCCCCACACCCCACCCTCAGCTGGGTCCTGGTGGGTGTTTCCTTGCTGAGAGGGGAAAATGAACCCCAAAACCCCCCGTGGGAGAGCCCAGAGAGTTTGGGGGACTCTCCCCATCCTGTTCCCTCCCCTCCCTGGGCAGGAAGGACACGGGAAATGTGTCCCTGGCCCTTGTGGTGTCCGTGCCTGTCCCTCTTCCGCCGGAAAACCGGGCAGTGCCTGGCTGTGCCACCCCCTTGGGGACAAACTGGGGGGGCATGGCTGTCACCCCACAGGTCAGAGGACCCTCCACCACCGCGGGGACGTGCTGGAGACCCTGGTGCTGCTCAACCCTTCTGACAAATCCCTGTGTGACGAGGTGAGCCGGGGCGGGACGGGCCCCGGGGCTGTCCCCATGGTGTCCCCACAGTGTCCCCAATGTCCCCGTCTCTGTCTCCAGCTGCGGAACCTCATCACAGATGTGTCCCAGCACAAGCTGCTGGTGTTTGCTGGGCCCTGTGTGGAGGACACTGGGGAGCTGATGCTGCAGACCGGCTGCTTCTCCCTGCGGGATTTCATCCAGATCTTCACTGATAAGGAGGTGAGGGAAGGGGACAGGGGGATTTTGGGGCCAGAGCTGCTGTCTGAGCAAATCCAGCCTGGAGAAGCTCCTGGGAATGCTGGCACGTCCTCCCCCCTCCTCACATGGGGGGGTCCCTGCAAGGTGTGGGGCAAAGCTTTGGGGTCTGCAGTAGAAAAAAGGGGCAGATCCTGGGGATTTAGGGGAGTTTTGTGGGGCAGATCCTGGGGATTTAGTGGGTACTGATCCTGAGAATTTAGTCACGTAGTTGCTGGGGATCTGGGAATGTAAATCTTGGGGGTAGATTTGGGAGTTTGGGGAGCAAATCCTGGGGGATGTTGGGGGGAAGATCCCGGGGGGTTGAAGGGCAGGGAAAGGGGAAGATCCTGGGAGTTCAGGGGTGCAGATCCTGGGATTTTAAGGTGCAGATCCTGGTGATTTAGGGATGCAGATTATGGTAATTTAGGGGTGCAATTCCTGGTAATTTAGGGGGGCAGATCCTCAGCTGCCAGCCCTGGGGGACCACAGCCTCAGCCAGGGTGGGAGTCAGGGAAAGGCCCTCCTTGGGATCCCCCTGCCCAGCAGCAGAGGCGGCTGGCACCCCAAAATCCCCCCAAAAAGCAGGCAGCCAGTGTGGATCCAATGGTTTAATGTGTCCCACCCCCATGGGTCCATCCTGGTGGGCGATGGGGGTGACCCCGGTGCCCCCTCCCACCTGAAGCTGCCCCTCTGTGCAGGTGGGCGAGATCCTGAGCTCTGCAGACCCCTCGGCCAAGGCCAGGCTGACCATCAGCTGCCCCGACTTCGGGGAGTGGCGGGACTCGGGCTTGGAGCACCACAACCTGCAGGACTTCATAGAGCTGCGCTACAACCCCGGCTGCGTCCTGCCGGAGATGGAGGGGCTGGAGGAGTTCATGGAGTACCTGTCGGAGTCTCTGGAGCCCCAATCCCCTTTTGACCTGCTGGAGCCTCCCACCATGGTGGGATTCCTGAAGCTCTCCAAGCCCTGCTGCTACATCTTCCCGGGCGGGAGAGGGGACTCGGCTTTCTTCGCCGTCAACGGCTTCAACGTTTTGGTCAACGGCGGCTCCAACCCCAAATCCTCCTTCTGGAAGCTGGTGCGGCACCTGGACCGCATAGACTCCATCCTGGTGACCCACGCGGGCACCGACAGCCTGCCTGGCATCAACAGCCTGCTCCAGAGGAAGCTGGCCGAGCTGGAGGAGGACCCTTCCCAGAGCTCCCAGGGCAACGGCGACTGGGCCAAGAACCTCATCTCACCCGAGCTGGGCGTCGTCTTCCTCAACGCCTCCGAGAAGCTGAAGGACATCGAGGGCGACTCAAAGGTGCTGAAGAGCTGCGACGAGGCCGCTCTGACCCTGCACTACCTGGACAAGTTGGGCATCCGGCCCAACCTGCTGGCCCGAGACAGCGGCCCCCGCGCCGAGCCCACCGTGCTCTTCCAGAAGATGGGGGTGGGCCGGTTGGACATGTACGTGCTGAACCCCGTGAAGGGCACCAAGGAGCTGGAGTTCCTCCTGCAGCACTGGTCGGGGAATGGCTTCCCCAAGGAGCAGGAGCTGCCCCTGCAGTGCCTGACCTCGGTGTGTGTGCTGCTGGTGTGGCACCCCGTCAGCCGCTCCGAGAAGATCATCCGGGTGCTGTTCCCCGGCTGCACGCCCCAGGCGCGGATCCTGGAAGGGCTGGAGAAGGTGAAGCACCTGGAGTTCCTCAAGCACCCCGTGGTCACCAAGAATGACCTGAAGGGGACGGCGCAGGCAGAGAAGCCGCTGAAGCAGAGGAGGGCGGAGAGCAAGGAGAGCCTCAAGTCGGGCTCCAAGCTGAGCTTGGTGGAGGCTGTGGCGCCGGCGCCGAAGGAGAAGGTTCCGAAGGTGGAGAGGAAGGAGGTGAAAGCAGGGACCAAGGAGAAGCCAAAATCCCTGGGGGATGCGGCCAGAACGGGGTCAGAAGAGGAGAAAGCCAAGGATGCCCGAGCCAAGCCGGACTCGGCGGCTGAGAAGGCGAAGGGGGACGCAAAGCCGAAGCCAAACAAGGAAAAAGCGGCGCCCAAGAAGGAGCCGGTGGCCAGGAAGGAGGAGAAGAAGCCACCAAAGAAGGACGAGGGGGCCGAGGCCAAGGTGGAGGCCAAGAAGGAGGTGAAGGTGGTGAAGAAGGAAGGGAAGGCCGAGACGCTGCGGAAGGACTCGAAGGACAGCAAGGCAGAGGCCAAGGCTCCGGCCAAGGCTCCGGCCCGGAAGGCGCCTGTCCTGGAGAGCCGCAAGCCCCTGACCAAGGCCGGCAGCATCAAGAAATCCCCGCTGAAGAAAGAACCAGAGAAACCCAAGGCTAAAACCGCCCGGAAGGAGCCGGGCACGTCAGACGGCTCCAAATCCTCCTCCCCCGAGGAGATGCTGCCGGAGGCCGAGCGGGATGGCGGGAGGAGGAGAAAGGAAGAATCCACGGATGAAGGCATCGCCACGGCCGACAGCGAGCTGGAGCCTTTATCCCTGGAGAACGGGGGGAACCGGCGCCCAGGGGATCCGTCCTGCCTGGAGAACGGCCTGGAAGACCCCGAGAGCCCCCAGCGCTTGCGCTACCTGGAGAGCAGCCCCCTGCGAGCCGTGTGCCCCCCGTCACCCATGGCCAAGACCCCCAAGAGCGACCGCAGCGTCAACTTCGACCTGACGCCCACCGGGCTGCTCAACCACGGCCCCGAGGGCGCCGAGGATCCCTGCGGCAGCTCCGAGGAGAAGACCCTGGAGATGATGTCCCCGGCCAGCTCGGGGCCGGCCAGCGCCGGCCACACGCCCTTCCACCAGTCCCCGGTGGAGGATGGCACCGAGGAGCCGGGCACTGGCGCCACCCGGCAGCAGAGCGCGTGGCCAGCGGCCGCGGCGGGCAAGGAGGGCTCGGTGCCGGACAAGCAGGCGGGGTGCCTGTCCCTCAGCCCCTTCAAGGATGATGTCCCCGATGTGTCCCCCACCATCACCACGCCCTCGCTGCCGGCCGAGGTGGGCTCCCCGCACTCCACCGAGGTGGACGAGTCGCTGTCGGTGTCCTTTGAGCAGGTGCTGCCGCCGGTCAGCGAGTCCCCCCCGGAGGATGGGCGGCGATCCCGCGCCTCCGGGGACACACAGGAGCCCGAGGCCACCAAAGGAGGGCTGTCCCTGCCGCTGCGGCCGTGCCACCACCCGCCCTGGGCCGACGGGGACGCGGCTTCACGGCCGGGCCGCCGCTCGGACTCGCCCCACGATGTGGACCTGTGCCTGGTGTCCCCCTGCGAGTTCGAGCACCCCAAATCCGAGCGGTCGCCCTCAGCCGCCGCCAGCCCGCGGGAGCTGTCGGACAGCGACCCCTCACAGGAGCTGGTGCCACCCCGGGGCCGGCCGGGCGAGACCCCCCCCACATCGGTCAGCGAGTCGCTGCCCACCCTGTCCGACTCCGACGTCCCTCCGGCCACCGAGGACTGCCCGTCCATCCTGGCCGACGGGCTGGAGTCGGACGAGGACTCGGAGCGGCCGCCCCGCGGCGTGGCCAGAGCGTGTGACCCTCTGCCAGCCCCCCTGAAGGACCCGTGTCCCCTCCCTGCCCAGCCTGGAATCTGCATGGTGGACCCCGAGGCGCTGCCCCCCGGCCGGAAGGAGCCCCCGGGCACCAAGGTGAAGAGGACCCCGTCCCGCGTGGGCTCAGCCCCCAAAGCCGAGCCCCCCCGTGTCCCCTTGGCCACCAAGGCCAAGCCTCCAGCCAGCGCTGCAGGTGACAAGGCCAGGCCACCCCTTGGGGACAAGAAGGGACCATCCGGCAGCGCCCCCGGCAACGCCCGCGGCGCCACAGCCCGGCCGGCATCCGCAGCTGGGCGGGCATCGCCGGCAGGTACGGGCGGGCGGTGAGGGGTGGCACTGCAGGGGTGGCACTTTGGGGCCCTCTCTGACGCTGTCCCTCTGTCCTGGCAGGCACCAGGGCTGCAGCCCCCCAGGGACCCCCGGTGTACGTGGACCTGGCATACCTGCCCGGCTCGTGGAGTGCCCGCACGGTGGACGAGGAGTTCTTCCGGCGGATCCGCGCGCTCTGCTACGTGGTCAGCGGTGATGATCACCTGAAGGAGGGGGTGCTGCGCCCGCTGCTCGATGCCCTCCTGGCGGGCAAGCACCAGTGGGGCATCGACATCCAGGTGGGTGCCCAGCCTGGGCTGTGGGGAGGGCTGGGATTGGCTCCCTCGGGGTGCTGGGGGGTGGCAAAGTGTCCTCGGGGTCTCTTCCCAGTGCTGGGGGGTGACAAAGCATCCTGGGGGTCCCTTCCCGATATTTGGGAGGTGACAAAATATTCTCGGGGTCCCTTCCCAGTACTGGGGGGTGACAAAGTGTCCTGGGTACACCTTTCTGATAATTGGGGGGTGCCAAAGTTTCCTGGGGATTCCTTCCCAAAATCTCGGGGGTGACAAAGTGTCTTGGGTGCACCTTTCTACTGCTGGGGGGTGACAAAGTGTCCTCGGGGTTCCTTCCCATTATTTGGGGGGTGACAAAATGTCCTGGGTGCCCCTTCAGGTGACCTTGATCCCCACCTTCGACTCGCTGGTGATGCACGAGTGGTACCAGGAGACGCACGAGCGGCAGCAGGAGCTGGGCATCACCGTGCTGGGCAGCAACAGCACCGTGGCCATGCAGGACGAGACCTTCCCCGCCTGCAAGGTGGAGTTCTGAGGGGGGGCACGGCCCGGGTGCCACCCCCTGCCCCTCCTCTCCCTCCTCCCCGCGCCCCCCACCCCTCTCTGAGCCCCTCGGAGGGGAGGGGTGGGGACACCAGGGGGAGGTCCCCGCATGCCCACGCCCAGCCACGCTCTGCACCCAGCCCGGGGAGGGGACAAGGGACCAGCTGGGGGGGACACGGGGGGGTGGCAGGATGTGTCCCCCTCCCCTCCCTCCCAGCAGCAGGGCTGAGCCGTCCCCCATGGGCAGCTCGATGGAACAGGGTAAATTTTGGTGTTTTGTTGGTTTTTTTCCCCCCCTTTCCCTGGATGAGCCACAATTCCCCCCCCTTCCCCAAAATACCCACAACCCTCAAAGTGTTGGGGGAGGGGTTGGGTGTCCCTTTTGTTGGGGGGAGGGGAGGGGCTGGGTGTCCCTTTTTGGGGGGGCACAAAGCTGGGACAGCCTTGGGGGTCCTGCAGGGCTTGGGGTTGGGGGATGCTGCTGCGGGGTTGTCCCTGGTGTTTTGCCCCACCCCAAAACGGTTGTGCCCCCCCCAAAAAAACATCTGTGACCCCCCCACACACCCCCAAATTGATTGTAAACCCCCCCCCCCCACATGCAGCATCCCCTCCCCTGGGCTGAGACCTGCCCAGCTCGCTGCACTGATGGCCCTTCCCTCCCCAACCCTTCCCCCCTTAAAATTTTGGGGTGGGGGCTGAACAAAGGCACCCCCCAGCCCTTCATTTTTGGGGGGGAGTGAAAAGCAGCCCCCCCACATCCACCCCCACCCCCAGGAGCTGCCGAAAGCTGTTCAGAACCAAACGTCACGTGCAATTTTTAAGGGGTTTTATGAGTTGAGAGCACCAAAGGGGGGTCAGGGTGGGGCTTGAGGTAGGGGGGGGACAGAATGTGATGACCCCCACCTCCAAAATTCCCCCCCCCGGGACAAACACTAACCTGTTTTTGTAGGAGGCTCCTCGATGGCTCTTTTTGTAATGACTTTTTAAGATAAAACAAAACAAAAAAAATACAAAAATCGTGAAAACTGAAGAAACCAAACCGTTTTTTTTTGTTGTTGTTTTTTTCGGGGGGGGGGGTTTATTTATCTTTGCTCCCCCCCCCCCCAGTAAATGCCCTTGGGGGCTTTTACCTTTGATTGTATCGTCCTGCGTGTTCGGGGAGGGGGCACTGAATGTTTCACCTTTAGTGCTTTATATCATTTTTTTTCTCAGCTGGAAGGGTTGGAGGTTGCTGGGGGGGCGTTTTTTGGGGTGGGTGGGGTGGTTTTAACCCCCCCCCCTCCCCAATTGCTCCAAACCCCAGCCCCTGCCCGTGGCCACCGGCACACGCTCCCCGTCTTGCACGCCACCTTCCCGTTTGGCAATTGTGTGGAAAATGAGCATTAAAGAGGATCATTCCCAGTGGATCTTTGTCTCCTGCGTGGTGTTTTTATTTTTTTTCTTTTAGTTTTGGGGGGGTCCCCATGGATTTGGGGAGGGGGTGGAAAAGGATGAGTTGGGCTCGGCCTTTGTTGGGGGGTTTGGGGCGGTGCCACGAGGTGAGAAAGGGATTTTGGGTTTTTTTTGGGGTGGGGGGGATGCAGCTGGTGGTGGGAGAGGGGTTGGGGGATTTGGGGGGGTCCAGGGTGTCAGGTGGGGGCGTTGAGAGGGGTCGGGGAGGGGGGGTGGATGCGCTGCGGTGCGGCAGCGCCGAGGCTGAGGCTGGATGCGGGGTTGCCATGACAACGCCATCCCCATCCCCATCCCCATCCCTGCATCCCAGCCCCGCCGCCCCCGGCCCCACCAGCAGCAGCAGCAGGAGGAGG
Organism: Molothrus aeneus; assembly: GCF_037042795.1. Lineage (NCBI taxonomy): Eukaryota > Metazoa > Chordata > Aves > Passeriformes > Icteridae > Molothrus > Molothrus aeneus. The sequence goes on from NC_089672.1 coordinate 4,062,040, forward strand.
AGGGGGCTGCACCCGCTGCCTTCAGCCCCCGCGGATTTTGGGGGGATTTTTGGGAGGGGGGGTCGAAGCCTCCTCGGTGCTGCGGGGGGGTCCCTGTGCTCAGCCCTGTGGGCAGCACGGGGCTGGCAGGACCAGGGGACAAAACCCCCTCAAAGCCCCGCGTGCCCACCCCCAAATTCCCCTTCCCACCCCCCCCCAGCCAATCCCAAACCTCCCCTTCTCCAAAATCCCCTGGTTCCCAGCCCTTTGCTCCAGCGGGGCTGTTTTGGGGAGGGGGCTCAGGGGGGGTTGGCTCCCCTGGAGCCCAGGTGTGACAGCCCCAGGCTCGGGGCTGTCCCCAGGGCTGTCCCTGTCCCCCCAGCCCCCTCTGAGCCCCCCACTCTGCTCTGACTGGTCCCAGTGGCTTTGGGTTCTGGGGAGGGGTCCCAGCGGGGGCTTCTCCGGGGGACACCGCGGGGCCGAGGGGGTGACAGCGCCCGCGGTGGCAGAGCCAGCAGAGGCCTGACCCTGGCGGAGCCGTGCGTGGAGCTGGGGAGGGGTCTCCAGCCCCCCGGCCCCGAGCCCACCGGCGCTGCCGCGGTGCCACCGGCTGGGCCTGGCACTGCCATCCGGGCGCGGTGGCACCTGCCAGGTGTCGCCGGGACAAAAGGCGGCGTAACCGAAACCGCCGCGTGACGTCCCCGCCGTCCCGGCTCCGGTGGCACCGCGGGGCCGGCGCGTCCCCCGTCTCGGCGGGATGTTCGGTGGATTCCCGACGGGGATACGGGAATGTCCCCCACATCCCCCGCCCTCCGCCGGGTCCCTGCCCGCGGGGACGCTCCCGCAGCTGCGCCGGTGACAGCCGGTGACAGCCGGGCCATGAGCTCAGCGGGGTGCGAGGCACCGGCTGGCACCGGCGGCGGGTGTAGGGGGGGGACACAGCTGGGCACCGCGGGTGCGGTGACACCGGCAGGGTCGTGGGGGAGCCGCCGCCCCGGGAGCTGCACCGGGAGCTCGGGGGGCGGAGCGCGCGCGGTGGCGGCAGTGCCGGGAGGGGGGTGACAGCTCGGGATGGGTGACACCCGGGGGGACGGCGGCAGCTCCAGCTCCAGTGCCGCTCTCCGGTACCGGCGGCTCCGCTCGCGCATCTCCCCCCGCGCCGCTCCCGCCGCGCTTTGGGGCGGCGGCCGCTTTAAAAATGCAAATGAGCCCCCTCCCCGCGCGCGGCGCGGCGGCGCCTCGACCAATGGGAAGCGGCGGCCGCTGGCTGCGGTCACCGCTGCCGGGCGCGCCGGCCAATGGAGGCGCTGCTCGGGGGGAGGGGGCGTGGCCAGCACCGCCCCCAGCGCGGTCCCGCCGCGGTCCCGGGGCGGCGGCGGCAGCGGAGCGGGGCGGGGGCGGCGGCCCCGCAGGTGAGTCCCGCGTCCTCTCCGGAGCGGGCACCGCGCCCCGGCCCCGCGCCCCGCACGGGGGTCCCGTCCCGTCCCGGAGTGCCCCCGCCGCGGCCCCGCCGCGCAGCTCCCCCGGCCCCGCCGTTCCCGCGCGGGTTCCCCCCCGCCGCCCCCGCAGCATCGCCCTCACCGGGGTGCGAGGGTGCATCCCCGCGCCGCCCCCGTCGTACCGGGGATCCCCCCCCTCCCCTCGCTGTGCACCGCGCCCCGCTGCACCGCACCGCACCGCGCCGCCCCGGCGCCCACCGTTAATAACGCCCCGGTGCACCGGTGCAGCCCCCGCTGGCCACGAGCCCGCTCCCGGTGCTGCGGGCGGCCCCCCCGCCGCCTCCCCGCGCTGCAGGTGCAGGGCTCCGCTCGGCGCTTTCCCTCCTTTTTCATTTTAGGGGTGCACGCCCCAAAAATAAAAACCCCCGTGGTGCCTCCCGATCCCGGGGGGTTTTGGGGTGCGCAGCCCCCCCCGCGTTCCCGAACCGGGCCCTCCCCTTCCCGTCCCCCCGCATCCTCCGGGGGGGTCCCCCGCGCCCCGCGCTGAAGGTCACGGCTGCGGGTGGCCCGAACCGCCCGGTTTTGGGGCGCGGGGGGGGTCCCGGTGCCGCAGCTCCCCCCACCCCGCACCCCCCGTCCCGCTCGGGGACTCGGTGGCCGCGGGGACTTTGGCCGGCGGCGCGTTCGTGGCGTTTGCGGCCGCCCGGGACCGGCGGGGCTGGGGGGGGGGGGGATTCCTGCGGGCCCCGAGCCCCCCCCCGAGACCCCTCCCAGCTTTTCTCCCCCCCCTTTTACCGGGTGGCCGCGCTGAGCCCGCCCCGCTCGTGACACAGGTGGCGGAACCCGTGAGGAGGGACCGGGCAGCGGCGGGGGCTCGGAGCGGGTTTGGGGGGGCTGCAGCGTGCCCTGACCCCCCCCCTTGAACCCCTCCAGACCCTCGGCACGCCGAGGATGCTCGGGGGGGCCCCGCGAACCCCCCAACAGCTCAGGGTGAGTCGGGGGGGCCTCCCCCGGTGGCGCCAACCAGGCGCGAATTTTTGGGGTTTCCTGTTTTTCTCCGGTGCATGATGGGGAGCGGGTTCGGGGGGGGGGCACAGACCGGGGTTGGGGGGGGCACAGCCCAAGGTGGGGGGCACATCTGGGGTGGGAGGCACATCTGGGGGTCCCCCCACTGAATGCCTGGGGGGCTGCTCTGCTCGGGGATCCCCAGCACGGCAAATTTAGGGGGGGGGTCGGGATGCTTGGATCATTTTTTCTGTGGGGCGGGGGTTCCTGGGGGTGCGGGGGTGTTTTGGGGGGAGTTTTTGGGGGGGCCCAGGGGGCACGGGCAGGGCCGGGTGTGGGAGCAGCCGCCGCCGCACGCAGCAGCCGCTCATTTATTATTGATCTGCGTATCTGGTGTCGGGCCCAGCGCCGCTCCGGGGCCCCCCCGGTGCCCTCCCCGGTGCCCCCCCGGTACCCCGGGGTGCCGCACACCTTGGGGAGGGGTCGCTGGCAAGGAGCAGCGCTGGGGGGGACTCTGCGGTTTCCATGACCACGGGGCTGCGTTTTCCCGGCAAAACCGAGAAAAACGGGTGGGTGCGACCCCGCGGAGCCCCCCCGGACCCCTCCCCCGGTAATGTCCCGGTGTCCCCCCAGGGCGCCGGGAGTTGAGCTGCGGGGTCCCCGCGCCGCTGCCCCCCCCTCCAAGATGTCCTATTTCACCGAGCACTTCTGGGTAAGCTGGGACACCCGCCTTGGGTGCCCCCCACCCCTCCGTGGGTGCCCCCCACCCTCAGAGGCCCCCCCGCCCTTGGGGGAGGTGAATTTTCAAAGCCCGGCACCTTAATTAACGCTGTTTATTAATTAATTGGGGGGTGGGCGGTGTGGGGGGGTGGTCGGGGGGTCTCCCCGCCGTGGTGACATCACTGTCCCCCCCTCCCTGGGGGTCCCCAGCCCGATGGGGGGGGCGGGGGAAGTCGCGTGGCCGGCGCTTCCTGGTTCATCCGGCGGCTGCCGCCACCTTCCTCTTCCTCCTGCCTCAGTTTCCCCTGGGGGTTCACCTGCACCCCCAGCGCGGCTGTGGGGGGTGGGTGGGGGCTGAGGTGGAGCCACTTTGTGGGTGTGGGGCAGCACCCGAAATAACCCCGGGGATTTTTGGGGTTCTGCCCAGCCTGTCCTAGGGAGGGCTGGTTTGGAGTCGGGGCGGGGGGGGGGGAAATTCAGCACCCCAATTTTGGGGGGGGTTTGGGCCGCTCCAGACGCTGCTCCCAGGGAAAAGGGGGTGTGGGGGTCCCTTGGGATTTGGGATCTGAGTGGGGGGGCTCCCCTGGCAGGGTGAGAAGAACCACGGCTTCGACGTCCTCTACCACAACATGAAGCACGGGCAGATCTCCACCAAGGAGCTCGCTGACTTCGTCCGGGAGAGGTACCCGGGGCTGGGGACACCCTGGGGGCTCCCCAGAACCCTTTGGGGGGTCCCCAAAACCCTGGTTCCATCCTAAATCCCCCTCCCCACCATCCCCAGGGCCGCCATCGAGGAGAACTACGCCAAGGCCATGGTGAAGCTGTCGAAGATGGCCACGAACGGGACCCAGCTGGGGTATGGGGAGGGGTCTGGGGCACCTTGAGGTGGCTTTGGGGACCCCCTGGTGACCGTTGTGGTGGCCCCCCGAGCAGGACCTTCGCGCCTCTGTGGGAGGTTTTCCGCATCTCCTCGGACAAGCTGGCCCTGTGCCACCTGGAGCTGATGAAGAAGCTGCACGACCTCATCAAGGAGATCTCGCGCTACGGCGAGGAGCAAGGCCGGGTGCACAAGAAGGTAGCGCCGTCCCCTCCCCGGCCCTGTCCCCTCCCCGGCGTCCCCAGCCAGCCCTGCCCACGCTGCTGTGTCCCCACAGTCCAAGGAGGAGGTGGCAGGGACGCTGGAGGCCGTGCAGCTGCTGCACGGGGTGGCCCAGCTGCTGCCCAAGTCCAAGGAGAGCTACCACAGCAAGTGCCAGGAGTACGAGCGGCTGCGCAAGGAGGGCACCAGCCAGAAGGAGATCGACAAGGTGCCACCCCCAGTGTCCCCCCCTCAGGGTCCCCGTGTCCCTCTGTGTGGTCCCTAATTCCTGTTGGTGGTTCTTGTCCCGTCCTTGGTGGTCCCTTTCCCTCGTGGTGGTTCTGCCTCCTCCCTGCTGTCCCTGTCACTCCCCTCAGTGGTCCGTGTCCCTTCCCTGGTGATTCTTGACCCTCCCTCGATGGTCCTGTTGTGCCACAGTGATCATTGTCCCCTGCCTGGAGTCCCTGTACCCCCCAGGAGGTCCCTGTCCCCTCCCTGATGGTCTCTGTCCTTGTCCTGGCTGTCCCCTGTCCCCTCCCTGACAATCCCTTACCTTGTCCCGGCTGTCCCTTGGCTGTCCCATGTCCTGTTCCTGATGATCCCTGTCATTCCCCTGGCTGTCCCTTGGCTGTCCTCTGTACCCTCCCTAACGATCCCTGTCCTTTTCTCAGCTGTTCCTTGCCGTTCCCTGTCCCCTCCCTGACAGTCCCTGTCCTGTTCCTGACGATCCCTGGCCTTGTCCCTATTGTCCCCCGGCTGTCCCCTGTCCCCCCTGGCTGTCCCCTGTCCCATTCCTGACGATCCCTGTCCTTGTCCCTGGCTGTCCCTGGCTGTCCCCTGTCCCCCCTGGTGGTCTCTGTCCCATTCCTGACGATCCCTGTCCTTGTCCCTGGCTGTCCCCGTGCCCGGCGGTGGCGCAGGCGGAGCTGAAGTCACGGAAGGCGGGCGAGGCTCTGCGGAGGGCGGTGGAAAAATACAACGCTGCCCGCGCCGACTTCGAGCAGCGCATGCTGGACTCGGCCATGGTGGGCACGGCTGGCACCCCTGGGAGAGGGCTGGGAGCTGGTGGGAACTGGGAGAGGGATAGGAACTGGTGGGAACTGGGAGAGGGGTGGGCACAGATGGGAACTGGGAGAGGGGTGGGCATTGATGGGAACTGGGGAAAGGATGGGTATGGCTGGGATGTGGGCAGGGATGGGCTCTTCTGGGACTTGGGAAGGGACGAGAACTGATGGGAACTGGGAAAGGGATGGGAACTGATGGGATTTGGGTGTGGATGGGCATTGGTGGGATTTGGGAAGAGATGGAATCCCTGGGGACACATCCCACCCATCCCAAACCCTTCCCTGCCCACCTGGGAACATCCCACACATCCCAAACCCTTCCCTGCCCACCTGCTGATCCCTGGGGATGCCCCCCCTTCCTGACCGCTGTTTTTCCCCGCTCCAGCGCTTCCAGGAGGTGGAAGAAGCCCACCTGCGGCACATGAAGGGGCTCATCGGCTCCTACTCGCACTCCGTGGAGGACACCCACGTCCAGATCGGCCAGGTGAGTCCCCAGGTGAGTGACCCCCTCCCCATTCCCATTTCCCCTCTTTATTCCATGTCCCCTTCCCTTTTTGCCCCCCCAGGTCCACGAGGAGTTCAAGCAGAACGTGGAGAACATCGGCACGGAGATGCTGCTCCGGAGGTTTGCCGAGAGCAAGGGCACGGGGAGAGAGCGGCCAGGTGAGCCTGGGGGTCCCACCTGGGCGGGGATGGGCCCCTGATGATCCCGGGTTGATCCTGGGTTGATCCCTGATGATTCTGGCTGATCCTGGGCTGATCCCAGCTGATCCTGACTAATCCTGGGCTGGTCCCGGGTTGATCCCAGACTGATCCTGGGCTGATCCTGGCTCATTGTGCGTTGATCCCGGCTGCTCCTGGCTCATCATGGCCTGATCCCAGGTTGATCCCAGCTGGTCCCGGGCTGTTCCCAGGCTGATTCTGGCTGATCCTGGGTTGATTCTGGCTGATCCTGGGTTGATGCCAAGCTGATCCCAGGCTGGTCCCGGATTGATTCCAGGCTGATCCTGGGTTGATCCCAGGCTGGTCCCAGGCTGGTCCCGGATTGATCCCGGGCTGATCCCAGGCTGATCCCAGGCTGATTCCAGCCTGACCCTGGCTGATCCTGGGTTGATCCCAGGCTGACTTGGGTTGATCCCGGGTTGATCCCAGCTGGTCCCAAGTTGATCCCAGTCTGATCCCAGGCTGATCTTGGGCTGATCCTGGGTTGATCCTGGGCTGATCCCACTCTCCATGGCAGGAGCGTTGGATTTCGACGAGTACCGGCTGGCTCCAGCGCAGGAAGGCAAGTACGTCTGCATCCAGCTGGGAGTCCCGGGGACTGCGGAGGCCCTTCCTCACCCTGCTCCCGCTTTCCCCAGGACCCAAGAGGAGCCGGAGCAAAGCGTTCCGGATCCCGGGCTTGAGCCGTAAGGAGCGGGAGCGTGATGCTGTGTAAGAGCCTCAATCCCCGCATCCCAGAGTTCCTGCATCCCTGCATTCCCACATTCCATGTCCCGGCATCCCTGCATTGTTTCATCCCCGAATTCCCACATCCCCGAATTTCTGCATCCCTGATTTCCGACATCCCTACATCCCTGAATTCCCACATCCCCTGACTCTCCCCCTCATTCCCCAGGGAATCTCCGGATAACGACCTGGTGAGTGTCCCAGTGCTCCGCCCCGGCGCCGTCATTCCCAAACTGGGAGCACTGGGAATGTCGGGGTGTGTCCCTGCAGGGCTGCCCTGAGGTGGACGAGGATGGATTCACCGTGCGCCCGGACAGCGCCCGCAGTATCCTTGGAAAAGGGGAGGATTCTTGGAGGATCCAAGGGCAACCCCAAGCAGGGATTTTTGGGGGATCCAAGGACAATTCCAAGCAGGCTTTTTTTCTTGTGGGGGGGGATCCAAGGGGAATTCCAAGCGGGGATTTTTGGGGGATTCAAGGAGAATTCCAGCCAGGGATTTTTGAGGGATCCGAAGGGAATTCCAAGCAGGGATACTTGGGGGATCCAAGGAGAATTCCAACTGGGGATATCTGGGGGATCCATGGGAATTCCAACCAGACATTTTTGGGGAATCCAAGGAGAATTCCAACTGGGGATTTTTGAGGGATCCAAGGGGAACTCCAAGGAGGGATTTCTGGGGGATCCAGGGGAATTCCAACCAGGCATTTGTGGGGAATCCAAGGGGAAATCTGACTGGGCATTTTTGGGGGATCCAAGGGGGATTCCAGCCAGGCATTGCCTTGACATGGGCTCAGGTGAGGTGGAGAATCCCGGCTGTTCCTCCAGCGACTCCGACTATGACGAGGACGAGCCGCGCAAGTTTTACGTCCACATCAAACCGGTGCAGCCGCGGGAGGCGCCCGGCAGCGCCGAGGCCGCCGTGGAGCAGCTCAAGGCCACCGTGGGGAATCTCATCCTGGCCCCCGGCGTTGGGGTGAGCCTGGGGGGCTGTGGGGACCCCCAGAATTCCCGGGGTCACCTCACCCCTGTCCCCTTCTCTTGCAGGGCACCGTCAGGAGGCAGGCGTCCCGTAAGTGGCACTGCGGGTGTGTGGTGGCCTGGGGGGTGGCACCGAGGCTGAGAGCCACTGCTTGGGGACATCTCATCCTTCCTGACCCCCTTCTTGGGGACATCACATCTTTCCTGAGCCCCTTTCCTTAGGGACATCACATCATTCCTGAGCCCCCTTCCTTAGGGACAATGCCACCCTTCCTTAAACCCAGTCTCTGGGGACATCACATCCTCCTAAGCCCCCTTCCTTGGGGACACCCCACCCTTCCTGAGCCACCCCAGGGTCCCCGTGGCTCCGTGTCCCCTCACGGTGACATCCCCCCCCCGCAGGTCACACAGTGTCCCTGACCCCGGCCTGCAGTGACACAGACCCCGAGGGGACACTGGCAGCAGGTGAGACTGGGCTGGGGGTCCTGAGGATTTGGGGGGCACACGAGGGGTCCATGTGGGGTGCAGCGCAGTGTCCCCTCTCCCTGCAGGTGACAGCACGGGGAGGGCTCTCCCAGCGGCGCAGGTGAACAGGTAGGGGACAGGGAAGGATTGGGGTGCCATGGGGTGGCCACCCCCCATTCCTGGGGGGTCCCGAGCAGGCTCTGAGCCCCCCCACTCTGTCCCTGTCCCAGCGGCCCCGGGAAGCCCCCCCAGGACACGCCACCCTCAGCCGAGCTCTTTGGGCCCCCCCTGGAGTCGGCGTTGGAGGCAGAGGAATTCCCGGGTGAGGATTTGGGGGTCAGGATGGGAATGGGGGAATTCCCGGGTGAGGATTTGGGGGTCGGGATGGGAACGGGGGAATTCCTGGGTGAGGATTTGGGGGGCGGGACGGGAACCCCGGCGGGGCAGGGCAGGGCAGGGGCTGCGCTCTGACCGGGGCTGTCCCGCAGCCCCCCGCTCCTACGTCCTCACCTCATCCTCGTCGCCCTTCTCCTCCTCGTCCCCGGAGAACGTGGAGGACTCGGGGCTGGACTCGCCCTCGCACCCCGCGCCCGGTCCCTCCCCGGACTCCCGGCCCTGGACCCCGCAGCCAGGGACGCCGCAGAGCCCCGGCCCCAAAGCGGAGCCGCCCCCCGCCAGCAGCAGCAGCAGCAGCAGCGCCTGGGCCCCGCGGCCCCGCAGCCCCTCCGGCCGCCTCCCCGAGCCCCCCAACTTCGCCGTTTTCAGCGGCCCCGGCGCCGAGGGGCTCTGGGGGGAGGCGGGGGTCGCGCCCCGGGGTCGCAGCCGCTGCCTCAGCGGCCCCGCCCCACGGGAAGCGCCCTCGCCGGACCCTTTTGGGGACCCCCCGGTCTGGGGCAGACCCCGCAGCCCCGGTGGGGAGCAGCCCCCCCCGACGCGTCCTTCCTCCAACTCGGCCTCCTCATCGTCCTCCTCGCCGGCCCCCCCGAGCGGGGGGGAGTCCTCCAGCCCCTCTCCCTGGGGCTGCCAAGGGCCGGGGACCAGGCTGAGCGAGGGGGGCACGGCTGGGACCCCCCCTCTGCAGTCGGAGCCGGGTGAGTGGGGGGAGTGCTGCCCCATGTTGCCCCTAAATGTGACTTCTACAGCCCCCAACTCTGCCCCCCGCCCCATTATCCTTAACCCTGGGCCCCCATTACCTCTAAATCAGCCCTCATGACCCCGAACTGTGCCCCCCAATTAGCCTGAACTGTGCCCCCCATAACCCCCAAACTCTGTCCTGAGTGACCCCAAACTCTACCCCCCCAATGACCCCAAATTCTGCCCCCCAATTAACCTGAACTGTGCCCCCCATGACCCCAAATTCTGCCCCCCAATTAACCCAAACTGTGCCCCCCATAGCCCCCAACTCTGCCCCCCATTACCCTTAACCCTGCCCCCCCAAACACCTAAATCTGCCCCCATAATGCCAAAATCTGCCCTCCTCACCCCCAACTCTGCCCCCCCATCACCCCAACTCCACCCCCCACCCCAAAATCGAGCCCTGCCCAATTCCTGGGGGGTGGTCCTGGATTCCGGGGAGGGGGGGGGGGGTCCGGCCATGTCGGGGCTCTCCCCTCACCCCCCCATTCGTGCCCCCCCCCAGATTCTGTGCCCTCCTGGCCCAGCGCTGCCCCCCGGGACGTTCCTCTCGTGGCCCCCCCGCGCCGCTCCCGCACCAAGCGGCCGCCGGCCGGGCCGGCCGCGGGCAGCAACAGCGACCTGGTGCGGGGCCGGGCTGGGGGGGCGTGGGGACCCCCGGGCTGGGGAGGGGCGCGGGGACCCCCGGGAGGGGCGGTCAGACACGCCCCGGCTTCCCAGTGCTCCCAGTATGGGAATGGCAGCGCGGGGAAGGGGGCACTGGGAGGAGATTCCCTGGGGAAGGAGAAAGGGGAAGGGGATGGGGACGGGTGAAGGGGGTGGGATGGAGGGGGTGGGAATTTGAGGGTGAGGGGGTGTGGGAATTTGGGGGTGTGGGGATTCGGGGTGTAGGAATTTGATGTGTGGGGATTCAGGGATGTGGGAATTTGGGGATGCAGGAATTCGAGGGTGTGGGAATTTGGAGTGGGGGAATTTGGGGGTGTGGGAATTTGGGGATGTTGGAATTCGGGGTGTGGGAATTTGAGGATTCAGGGATGTGGGGATTCAGGGATCTGGGAATTCAGGGATGTGGGAATTTGGGGATACAAGGATTCAGGGGCGTGGTTTGCAGGGATACCGAGTTTGGGAGTTCAGGGCTGGGGGATGCAGGATTTGGGAATTCGGGGATTGAGGATGTGGGAATGCAGGGATGCAGGATTTTGGGAATGCAGGGATGTGGAATTCGGGCGTGCAGGGATGTGGAATTTGGGGATGCAGGGATGTGGAGTTCGGGGATGCAGGGATGTGGAATTCAGGGGTGCAGGGATGTGGAATTTGGGGGTGCGGGGATACAGGGATGTGGAATTCAGGGGTGCAGAGATTTGGAGTTCGGGGATGCAGGGGTGCAGGGATGCGGAATTTGGCGATGGAGGGATGTGGAATTCGGGGGTGCGAGGATGTGGAATTCGGGGATACGGGGTTGCAGGGATGCGGAATTCGGGGTGCGGGGCTGCAGAATTCACGGGTGCAGGGATTCAAGGATGCAGAATCCGGGGGTGCGGGTGTGCAGACACCCACCCCAGCCCGCCTTGCCCCGGCAGTCGCGCTCGCTGAGCCCCTCGCCCTCCTGGAGCTGCGGCCCCTCGCACTCGGCTCCCGCCAGCCTGAGCGAGCGCGGCTTCTTCACCGTGGCCCCGCCGGCGCTCGGTGCGTCCCGGGGGGATCCCGGGGGGGTTGGGCTGGGGGTGCCAGCCCTGCGCTGACCCCTCTGCCCCCTCGCCAGGGCTGTCGCGCGGTCCAAGCCCCGTGGTGCTGGGCTCGCAGGACGCGCTGCCCGTGGCCACCGCCTTCACCGAGTACGTGCACGCCTATTTCAAGGGGCGCGACGCCGACAGGTACGGGGGGGTCCCGGCGTTCAGAGGATTTGGGGGTGTCCCAGGGGTGCTGTGGGGGTGCAGCCGCTGCTCGGAGCTCGGGGACGTCGCTCGCTCCGTTCCAGCCGGGAGCCTCGGGGCCCTGGGATGTATCCAAACCTTACTCGGGGCACCCCAAAAACGCGGGGGGGGGACCCCAAAACCTGGGAGGGACCCCAAAAACTGGGGGGGGAGCTGGAAATATGGGGGGAGACCCCAAAAATGGGGGGAGACCCCAAAACCGCAGGGGGATCCTGGAACGGGGGGGGGACCTCAAAACATGGAGGTCAGCATGGCCATGGCCACGGCTCTGGGCTGTATCCAAACCCAAATGGGCACCCCAAAAATGGGGGAGGGACCCCAAAAATGGGGGAGACCCCAAAACCGCAGAGGGATCCTGGAACATGGGGGAGGATCCTGGAACATGGGGGGGGGGACCCCAAAAACCTGGGGGTCACCATGGCCACAGCCACAGCCCTGGGCTGTATCCGACCCCAAAACTGGGGGGGGGGGGTGGGATCCTGGAACATGGACCCCAAAACATGGAAGGGACCCCAAAACTGAGGGGGAGCTGGAAATATGGGGGTCCCTCCAGCCGCCTTGTCCTGCCCGGGGCATGTCCTGAGCCCCGGCGTGTCCCCGCAGCTGCCTGGTGAAGGTGACAGGGGAGCTGACCATGTCCTTCCCCGCCGGCATCGTGCGGGTGTTCGGCGGCCCCGCGGCCCCGCCCGTGCTCAGCTTCCGCCTCCTCAACGCCGGAGCCATCGAGCAGTTCCTGCCCAACGCCGAGCTGCTCTACAGGTGTGGGCACGGGGGACACCGGGGGGACACCGGGGGGACAGCCCGCGAGGTGCGGGGGGCAGTGGTGGGGGGCTGGTGTTGGGGTACAGGGGGTGTCTGGGGGATTCAGGGACCTTGGGAGGTGATGGATGCAGGGATGGGGGCGGGTTTTGGGGTACAGGGGGTGTCTGGGGGATACAGGGACCTTGGGAAGTGATGGATGCAGGGATGGGGGTGGGTTTTGGGGTACGGAGTGTCTCTGTTTTCCTGGGGATACCCTCAAGAGCTGAGGGATGGGGAGCAGAGTTTTTGGGGTTCCAGGGCTGTGAGTGTCCTGGGAATGCAGCGATGGGGAGCTGAGTATTGAGATTTTGGGATTTTTGATGCTCTGGGCATGCTGGGAATGCAGCGATGGGGAGCTGAGTTTTGGGATCTCAGCGCTCTGGGCATCGTTTGGAGCTGGGTACCGGGGTGCCAGCTTCTGGGGGTACCCAGACCCTGCTGCCCCTCTCCCCCCACGCCCCCAGCGACCCCTCCCAGAGCGACCCCAGCACCAAGGACTTCTGGCTGAACATGGCAGCGCTGACCGGGCACCTGCAGAAACAGGCGGAGCAAAGCCCGGCCGCCTCCTACTACAACGTGGCGCTGCTCAAGTACCAGGTGAGCCCCTCAGGGCACCCCCCCTGGGCACGGCAGGGTCTCGGTGCCCCCCTGAACCCCCCGATGTGCCGCAGTTCTCGCGGCTGGGCCCCGGCTCGGCGCCGCTGCGGCTCTGCGTGCGCTGGGACTGCGCGCCCGGGGCCACGCGGGTCAGTGTGGAGTACGGCTACAACGCGGCCGCCCTGGCACTGCCCGTGCCCCTGGGCAACGTGCACGTCCTGCTGCCCGTGGAGGAGCCCCTGACCAACCTGCGGCTGCAGCCCGCGGCCAGCTGGTAACGGGAACGGGGAGAGAGGGAACGGGGAGAGAGCGGGGCTGGGCTGCGGCGGGGTGGGGGAGAGGAGGGGTGGGGGATCCTGAGGCTGAAAGGGGTGGGGGATTAAGGGTCTGGGGTCCTGAGGGTGAAAGGGGTCAGGGATGAAGGGTCTGGGGTCCTGAGCTTGAACAAGGGGGAGGTGGAGAGTCTGGGGTCCTGAGCCTGAAAGAGGTGGGTGATGAAGGGTCTGGGGTCCTGAACCTGGACAGGGGGGGAGAGGAGCGATGGGGGGTCCTGAGGTTGAATGGGGGGGTGAAGGGTCTGGGGTCCCAAACCTTCACAGAGTGGGGAATGAAGGGTCTGGGGTCCTGAGGCTTATCAGGGTGGGGGATGAAGGGTCTGGGGTCCCAAACCTTCACAGGGTGGGGGATGAAGGGTCTGGGATCCTGAGTCTGAAAGGGGTTAGGGATGAAAGGTCTGGGGTCCCAAACCTTCACAGGGTGGGGAATGAAGGGTCTGGGCTCTCAAGCCTTCACAGGGTGGATGACACAGAGCTGGGAGCCCCAAACTCCCCCAGGGTGGAGGGGACACAGGACTGGGGGTCCCAAACTTGCCCAAGATGGGGAGCACAGGAGTGGGGTCCTGAATCTCTGCAGGGTGGGAGAAATGGGAAATGGGGAACCTGGACTGGGAAATGGGGACGCTGACGGGGTAAGGAAGGCAGGATGTGGGGATAGGCAGCAAGGGCTGAATTTTGGGGGTGCGGGGGCTTGAGGACACCCCCTTATCCCGGCAGGAACCTGGAGGAGAAGCGGCTGCTCTGGAAGCTGCTGGACATCCCCGGTGCCCCGGGGCAGGGAGGTGAGGCCGGGCCCGCCCTGCTCGGGGGTCGCGGGGCGGGGGCTCCGCGTCCCGACCCCCCCAACCCCTGCGCTGTCCCCCCCAGGCTGTGGGCGGCTCTCGGCCAGCTGGGAGCCGCTGGGGGGGCCCAGTAAGCCCAGTCCCGTGGCCGCCCAGTTCAGCAGCGAGGGCAGCACCTTGTCGGGAGTGGAGGTGGAGCTGGCGGGCGCCGGGTACCGCATGTCGCTGGTCAAGAAGAGGTTTGCTACAGGTACGGCCGGGGGGGGGACAGAGACGGGGCTGGGGGGTCCCTTCCCCTCAGCCTTGGGGGGTGCGGGGTCCTCTCCCCATCCCCTGGGACCTGGGGGAACAGGGGGTCCCTTCCCTGGGGGGTTTAGGGTCCTTTCCCTGCTCCTTGGGGTGCTCAGGAGTCCCTTTTCTGCTTTGTGGGGTTCCTGGTGTCCTTTCCCTGCTCTTTGGGGTGCTCAGGGTCCCTTCCCTGGAGTATTTAGGGTCCTTTCCCTGCTCCTTGGGGTGCACGGGGGAGTTCCTTTTCTGCTCTTTGGGGTTCATGGGGTCCGTTTCTTGATCTTTGAGGTGCACGGGGTCCCTTCCCTGGGGTATTTAGGGTCCTTTCCCTGCTCTTTGGGGTGCTGGCACCGAGCTCCGGCCGCTGGGCAGTGCCCGTGCCTGGCCGGGGCCGTGCCCTCCCTCCTCTGTGCCCACCTTTCCTCCGCAGGGATTTACCTGGCGGGGTCCTGAGCTGTTCCCGGACCCCCCCCGGGCTCCCCCCGGGCTTTTCCCGCGGTTGTGTGAATTGGAAACACTGGATGGAGGCGGGCTGGGGAGGGGGCGCCTCCTCCTCCTCCTTTTCCTCCTCCTCCTCCTCCTGTCCCCGCCCTGTCGCTGTCCCTGCGTCGTCTCCTGCTCCCCCCCGCCACCCTCCCCTGTGCTGTGAAGGGAGCAGGAGCTGCTCTTTTATTAAACACTTTATTTTCTAATAAATTCCCCCCCGCCGGCTGCTGCCTCCTTCTTGCCGCGGCGCCAATCCCAGAAATCCCAGAAATCCCAGAAATCCCGTAAATCCCATAAATCCCATAAACCCCATATTCCCATATTCCAATCCCAATTCTGCCATGGAGGGGGAGGGCAAGGAAAAAAGGGGGAAAAGCCGAAGGGTTGGGAGGGGGGTTGTGATGTGGGAAAGGGGGGTTGGGGGCTGTGTCCCCCCTCGCTGCCCCCTCAAAGCTCAGGGAAGCATCACCGTGGATTGGGGGGGCGCTACCCCCGAGTTTTGCTCCGCCCATCCCGCAGCGCCTCGATTTTGGGGGAAAGCTCCCCAAAAGTGGGTCTGGCGCCAGGGGTGAAGGCCCAGCAGCTCATCATCAGCGCGTACACCTGGGGGGGACAAGGGACACGGCGGGGCCATCAGGGGAGGAGGGGCACTCCGGGGACCCCCCTGCCAGCCCTGGGACAGCGGTGTCACCTCCGGGGGACAGCCGGCGGGGGCCGGGAGTCGCCGGTTGTCCTTGAGGAGCTCCAGCAGGTGGCAGATGATCTGCGGCGGCCTCGCTGTGCCCATCATCCGCAGGAATTCCTGCGGGCACGGGGGACATCCGTGAGCTCCGGGACACACCGGAGAGCACTGGGACATCCATGAGCTCCAGGACACCCGGGAGCACCGGGACACCCGGGAGCTCTGGGACACCTGGGAGCACCAGGATGCCCAAAAGCTCTGGGACACCCAGGAGCACCAGGAGGGCTGTGAGGGGCTGGTCCCAGTGGGAATGGCCCCCCTGCCCTTTCCAGGGAAAACGTCACCTCCGAGGGGCTCTTGCTCTTGGAGCTGTAGGTGAAGAGCTCGTAGAGGAGCACCCCGAAGCTCCAGGCGTCGGAGGCGCAGGAGAAGATGTTGTCAGCCAGGGATTCCGGAGCGTACCTGCCGGGAAAAACGGGTTCAGAACCCTGGAAAAATGAGTTCTGAGCTCCAGGAAAAGGGGACCCTGAGCCCCGGGAAAAATGGGGTCTGAGCCCCAGGAAAAGGGGAGTCTGATTGCTGGGAAAAGGGGATTCTGAGCTTCGGGAAAAGCAGGTTCTGAGCTCTGGGAAAAGGGGATCCTGAGCCCCGGGAAAAATGGGTTCTGAGCTCTGGGAAAAACGGGTCCAAAGCCTTGAGAAAAATGGGTTCTGAGTCCCAGGAAAAGGGGATTCTGAACTCTGGGAAAAGGGGATCCTGAGCCCTGGGAAAAGTGGGTTCTGAGCTCCAGGAAAAGGCGATCCAGAGCTCTGGGAAAATCGGTTTCCGAACCCCAGGGAAAAGGGGATCCTGAGCCCTGGATCCCGCTGGAATTCCAGCCCTCCCCTGTGCCCCCCTCACCAGAAAACGGGGCTCTGGCCGGGCTCCCGCACCACGTAGTAATCCTTGTCCTGCGGGAGCAGCTTGGCCAGCCCGAAGTCGCCGATCTTGACGTGGCTGTCGCTCTCCACCAGGATGTTCCTGCTCGCCAGGTCCCGGTGCACGCAGCGCTGCGCCCCCAGGTACTCCATGCCCTGCCGGGAGGCGGCTGCTCGAGGGGAGCGGGGACACGGCAGCGTCCCCAGGGCTGGGGAACCCCCGGGTGAGGGTCCCTGGGGGCTCATCCTGGTTGGAGCACAGCCCCAGGGGTGAGGGTGGCACTGCTCCAGCCGGGACAGGATCCTGCGGCATCCCCAAGGCTGGACAATGACCCGTGGCTGACCCGTGGCATTGCTCCAGCCCCACCCCGGGACAGCAGCAGCCCCGTTTCCCCCGTGCCCGCCCCGATCCCACCTTGCAGATCTGCCAGGCGTAGAGGAGCAGCGTCCTGTGCTCCAGGCGGGGCTGGTTCTTCTGCAGGAAATCCCGCAGGCAGCCGTTGGGCAGGAATTCCATCACCAGCCGCAGCCCGCGCATCCCTGAGGCCAAATCCAGCATCGGGAGGGCCGGAGCCGGGATCGGGGATCCCTGCCCCGTTCCCAGCCCCATTCCTGCCCAATTCCCTGTCCTATTCCCAGCCCCATTCCTGTCCCATTCCCTGTCCCATTCCCAGCCCAATTCCCTCTCCATTCCCTGCCCTTCCCTGTCTATTCCTGTCCCATTCAGAGCCCCATTCCTGCCCCATTCACAGCTCATTCCCAGCCCCATTCCCTGCCCATTCCCAGCCCCATTCCCTGTGCACTCTCTGTGCATTCCCAGCCCCCTTCTCTGCCTCATTCCTGCCCCATTCATGTCTCCTTCCCAGCCCCATTCCCTGCCCCATCCCTGTCTCATTCCCAGCCCCATTCCCAGCTCACCCCGGCTGTAGCAGACACCCCGGTACCGGACGATGAAGTCGTGCTGCAGCGAGTGCAGGATTTGGATCTCCCGCTCGAAATCCCGAATTTCCTTGGCCGAATCCTGCTGCAGCCTCTTCACTGCCACCAGCTCGCCCGTGCTGTCACCCAGGGGGTCATAGCGACACAGCTCCACGCTCCCGAAATTCCCCTGGGAATTTTGCA
This sequence comes from Molothrus aeneus, assembly GCF_037042795.1. Lineage (NCBI taxonomy): Eukaryota > Metazoa > Chordata > Aves > Passeriformes > Icteridae > Molothrus > Molothrus aeneus. The sequence continues at coordinate 4,079,295 of NC_089672.1, forward strand.
GGGAATTGGATGTTAGGGGTGCCCCCCACATTCCCAGTGCCTCATCCCCCACCCCAAAATCCCCCCAGCTGCCTTTTCACACCTGCATCAGCTGGTAAAGAACAGCTACTGTTTAAAAGAACTTCTTCTGATTGCTGGTAATGACCCCATTAATTGCATAATTAATCAATCACAACTGAGTGACCCAGGAGACTGATAGAGCCAGGTGACTGTAAGGGATGACAGCCTGAGGAGGATTGGGATTCTATCCCAACCCCAGGAAGGCTGGGATAGAACAGGATGGGACAGGAGGGTCAGGATGGGGCACGAGGGCTGGGATCAAGTGGGATGGGGCAGGAGGGGCAGGAGGCAGCAGAACAGTGCGGGAGGATCGGGATCCAGCCAGGATGTCCCACACCCCAAATCCGGGATGGGAAGAGCAGCTGAGCTGAATTTTGGGGCTGGGGGTCTCTGCTGTGCCCCCACCTTGCCCAGCAGCGAGATGTACTTGAGGTGCCTCTCCTGGAACTGCTCGGGATCCTGGCTCATGGCCAGGGACTCGTGTCCCCAAAAGCCATCCCGGAGCGTCACATCCGCGGGGGACAGGTCCGAGAGCAGCTCGTAGTCTGTGGGGAGGGGGGGTGAGGCCGCTGTGGGGTCCCCCCGTGCCCCCCCAGCCCGTCCCCGTGCCCACCGGAGGTGATGAGGCTGTTGAGGTCGCGGATGAGGGCGCGGAAGCAGGGCCGGCGCTGGGGCTCGTACTCCATGCACTGGGACACCAGCACGGCCAGCTCGGGCCACCGGGGGGCTGGGAGCTGCTGCTGGCTCTGGTAGAATTCCAGCTTCTGTGGGAAAGGGGGGGTCAGGGGGTGTGGGACCCTCAAAGAGCCCCTGAACGGCTCTGAGATGGGGCAGGGTGCAGTGGGATGGGGCAGGAGAGGTGGGATGGGATGGGATGGGATGGGATCCATAGCAGGGAATGGGATGGGATGGGATGGGATTTATGGGATGGGATTTGTGGGGTGGGATGGGATCCATAGCAGGGAATGGGATGGGATGGGATGGGATCCATAGCAGGGAATGGGGTGGGATGGGATTTATGGGATGGGATGGGATTTGTGGGATGGGATGGGATCCATAGCAGGGAATAGGGTAGGATGGGATTGGATTTGTGGGACAGGATTTGTGGGACGGGATTTGTGGGATGGGATTTGTGGGATGGGATGGGATCCATAGCAGGGGATGGGATGGCATGAGATTTATGGGATGGGATTTGTGGGGTGGGATGGGATTTGTGGGATGGGATGGGATCCACAGCAGGGAAAAGGATGGGATGGGATTTATGGGATGGGATTTGTGGGATGGGTTTATGGGGTAGGACGGGGTGGAATTGGGCAGGGAAGAAGGGCTGGGATGTAGCAGGAAGGGACTGGAGGGCTGGGGAAGAAGGGTCTGGATACAGTGGGATAGGGGGGAGGGTTGGGATGGAACGGGATGGGGCAGGAGGGTTGGGATGGAACGGGGTGGGGCAGGAGGGTTGGGATGGAATGGGATGGGGCAGGAGGGTTGGGATGGAATGGGATGGGGCAGGAGGGTTGGGATGGAACGGGGTGGGGCAGGAGGGTCATTATGGGGCAGGAGGCAGCAGGGCAGTGCAGGAGGATCAGGATCCAGCAGGATGCTGGGACCAGCCTCACCCTCTGGGGCTCCAGCAGGCTCAGGGGCATGTTCCCCCCGCTGAAGATCTCCCAGAGGGTGGCTCCGAAGCCCCACTTGTCAGCTGGCAGTGCCAGGCTCCCGGGGTCGCTGACACACTCAGGGGCCACCCATGGGATCCTCTCCACCAGCACTGTGGGGTGCCCAGCCCTGCTCAGCACCCACTGTGGGGGCCCAGCACCTCCAGGACCCCCCAGGATCCCCCCCAGACCAGGAGGGTGACACTGACCCCAGGGTGGGTGAGTTTGATGAAGGGGATTCAGAGCCCACAGCCAGGACCTGGCTTGGAGGATGAGCACAGGACCCCAAACCCAGAACCAGGATCCCAATCCCAGAACTGGGACCCCAAATCCAGACCTGGGACCCAGAGCCCACAGCCAGGATTCCCCACAGAGGATGAACACAGGACCCCAAACCCAAAGGCAGAACCCCAAGGCCAGCCCCCCCAGGACCCCTGACTCACTGTCCTGGGCCAGGACGGTGATGCTGACCCCGGGGTCGTTGAGTTTGATGAAGGGGGGGCTCCCCCCGGCCGTGTCCCCCTCCCGTGCCAGCAGCACCTTCTTGGCAGAGACGTTCCCATGCGGGATCTTCTTGTCCTCCTGGATGGGGGGAAGAGGGGTCAGGACCCTCAGGGTGGTCCCACACACTGGGGTGGGCTGGGGGCTGTGGGATCTGTGGGATCTGTGGGATCCACGGGATATGGGGATGTGGGGGCTGTGGGGTGGGGATCTGTGGGATGTGGGGGTGTGGGAGTTGTGGGGTACGGATGGATTGGGGGCTGTGGGATGGGGAATCCATGGGATCCATTGGATGTGGGGTGTGGGAGTTGTGGGATGGGGATCCATGGGATCCATGGATGTGGGGGTATGAGGGATCCACCTGGGATCCAGAGCCCGCAGCCAGGACTCCCCATGGAGGATAAACACAGGATCTCGAACCCAGAACCAGGACCCCAAACCCAGACCTGGATTCCCCACGGAGGATGAGCACAGGACCCCATACCCAAAGCCAGAACCCCAAGGCCAGCCCCCCAGGACCCCCAGGGACCCCCTCCCACCACCGTGGGCTCACCAGGTAGTTGAGGGCATAGGCCAACTGCTTGGCCACCGTCAGCTTCCAGCCGGTGGTCACCGCACCCCGGTTCTTGCGCAGGTACAGGTCCAGGGGCCCGTGCTGGACGTGCTCCTGCACCATCACACCTGGGGGCACCCCGGGGAGGGTCAGGGGGTGCCCACACCGCGCTCAGGGGTGCCCAGGTGGCACCGTGGCCACCGCCCCGCCAGACACTCACTGTCCTTGCCGAGGCTGACGCCGTGCAGCAGCACCAGGTGTTTGTGGGAGAGCTGGCTCATGGTGCTGGCGGCCTCCAGGAAGGACTGGGACAGGGACAGAGGGCTCAGGGCGGGCCTTAGGGACCCCGAGGTGACATCCTGCAGGCAGCAGTGCCACCCCTCACCTCCAGGCAGTTGCGGTGGCTGCTGTCCATGACCTTGAGCACCACCGGGGTCTGCCGGGCTCCATCCTCCTCGTCCTGGTCCCGTTTGATGCCTTTGTAGATCTGGGTGAAGGAGCCCTGGCCCAGGCTCTCGCCCTGGGGGACACGGGGACGTTGCCAGGGGGTTCCTGTCCCCCTGTGCCACCCCCCCGTGGCCCTGCCCTGCCCTGTACCCGTGTCAGGCTCTGGGGGTCGATCTTGTGGAACATCATCTGCTGGAGGCTGCGGCGCCGGGGCGCGGGAGGGGACCCAGGGGGACAGGGGACCCCGCTGCGGACGATCAGCAGGTTGGACTTCTCTGGGGGCCAGAGAGGGCGTGAGGGGGGGCTTGGGCAGGGGACCCCCACCTGGGGACCTCACACAGCCACCCTGTGATGTCACAGCAGCTCTGTGACATCACAGCCTGTTCTGTGACATCACAACTGCTCTGTGACATCACAGCCCACTCTGTGACATCATAGCCTGCTTTGTGACGTCAGTCATTCTGTGACATCACAGCCGCTCTGTGACATCACAGCCTGTTCTGTGACATCACAGCTGCTCTGTGACATCATAGCATGTTTTGTGACATCACAGCCACTCTGTGACATCACAGCCTGTTCTGTGACATCACAGCCCACTCTGTGACATCATAGCCTGCTTTGTGACATCAGTAATTCTGTGACATCACAGCCCACTCTGTGACATCAGACTGCTCTGTGACATTAGAGCCACTCTGACCTCACATCTGCTTTGACATCACAGCCGCTCTGTGACATCACAGCTGGTCTGTGACATCACACGTGTTCTGTGACATCACAGCCTGCTTTGTGACATCAGTAATTCTGTGACATCACAGCAGCTCTGTGACATCACAGCCCCCTCTGCGATGCCCCCCTGGTGTCACCTTTGGCCCGGGGGGGACAGGCCACCTCCAGGCGCATGGGTGCCCCCTCGGCCTGCAGCCCGTGGTGCCCGTAGGTGCCCAGCAGCTCCCGCAGGCTGCAGAACCTCCGCGCCACCCCCGACAGCCACCAGTGCCCGTCCTCGTCCCGGCGGATCTGGCACCGTTTGTAATCCCGGCTGGAACGGGTCTGGGGGGGAAACACCGGGGTCAGCATTGGGGGCACCCCCCCAAACCCCTCCTGCGTCCTCGTGTCACCGCCCTGCAGGTGCCAGGGCTGTGCTGCCCTCCCAGTGCCCGGGTTGTGGCCCCCCCCAAGCCCCCCTGCCCGGTGTCCCGGGGGTCTCCTGGGGGTCTCACCTGCACACACACGGTCAGCAGGTAACTGTCAAAGTCCTGGGGGCTGCGGCGCAGCAGGAACAGCCCCGGGGCACCCCCGGCCGCCTCCAGCTTGTTCACGGCAAACTCGGCGCTGCCAAGGGCAGGGATGGCCATGGTGCCACATGGGGACAGCGTGGGCATCCCCTGTGCCCACCCCCTGTGCCCACCCCCTGTGCCCGCCCCTGTGTCCCCCCCTGTGCCCACCCCACTGTTCCCACCCCTGTTCCCATTCCCTGTGCCCATCCCTGTGCCTGCCCCTGTGTCCCCCTCTGTGCCCATCCCTGTGCCCTCCTCTTTGCCCAACCCCTGTCCCCCCCTGTGCCCACCCCACTGTGTCCTCCCCTGTCCCCATTCCTGTGTCCATCCCTGTGCCCATTCCCTGTGCCCACCCCCTGTGCCCTCCCCTGTGCTCCCCCCTGTCCCCTCCTCTGTCCCCTCCCTATCCCCACCCCTTGTGCCCACCCCTGTGCCCCCTCCCCAAACCCAGCAGATCCCTGTGGAGCCCCACCCGGGCCAGGGGTCGCTCTGTCCCCTCCATCCCCACATCCCCTCGGGCTCGGGGATGCCCAGGGGGTCCCGGTACCCAGTTCCCAGGGGTTCCTGGTGCCCAGGGGGTCCCGGTGCCCACCTGATGGGCCCGTGGCACTGGTTCTCCAGGTCCTCCAGCAGCCGTGGCGGTGCCACCTCCCTGCAGAAGTAGTGCTGGGCATCCGCTGTCAGCCGGTAGTAACCATCGAGCAGAGCCACGAAGGACCGGGCCTCCTGCAGCGTGGCAAACTCCACCTCCTGTGTGTGAAAAATGCCAGTCACTTGGTTTTAAAATTGTAAAAGTTTAATAGTAATAAAATGGTTATTAAAAAATAGTAATACGATTAGAGTAATAATAATTAGGACAATATGAGACAATAGAGACAAAGAGTTACACATGTCCGGGTACTTTTCTGGGCAGCACAAGCCTGAAAAAGGACCCACGTTAACAGAGGATTAACCCTTAAAAACAACAGCCTGTTGCATATTCATACACTTCATACATGATGCATAAATTCCATTCAAATACAGGATTCTGTCTGGCCAGTGTCAACTTCTTTCTCTGAATCCTAACAGCGCCTTCGAGGGAGGAAGAAGTTTGTTTCTTCTGATAATGGAGCAATAAATTCTTTTTCTCTGAAAGATTTATTTGTCCTGTGGCTCCTGTCTCACTGCGAGTCCTTTCTTTAAAAAAAGTATCCTACATAGCATAGTTTCTATTTGAACAATTTTTATAATCTAAACCCATATTTAACACAGTACTTAAGAGAATTAATACAGCATCACTTTCTAACACAACACATATAATATACATTTCAATATTCGTGAAAAGCCAATCATAAAATACATGCATTTTTCACACTGTGCCAGCCTTGGTGTCACCCCCTTGTCCCCCGCAGCCCTCCCGGGGCTCCCCAAACCCTTCCCGAGCTCACCAGCACCCGGTTGTCCGCCTTGGTGACGGTGACCAGCCGGTTCTCCACGGGGCCGCCGCCCTCGCGGCTCGCCGCCTGCTTGATGCTGATGTCGGCAATGTCGGGGAAGTCGCAGAAGTGCTGGCGGCTCTGTGAAGGGACAGCAAAGGTGACAACCCCGCCCTGCCAGCTCCCCGCAGCGCGCCCAGCCACGCCGGAGCGCCTCGGAGCCGCCGCAGCTCCAGGCCACGCCTGTTGTAGTGTGTTTTTATACTTTGTAATAGTTTTGTTTTTATATCCCTCTATTTTTCCCAAATGGTTTAACCCAGATTGTACCCCCCTCCCTTTACCTGTGTAATCCCTTTCCTTTGCCGAGATCATCCCCAAATCCCCACCCTGGCTCTCTGTCAATCACTCAGCATCCCATCCCCTCCATCTAGAACTTTCTGTCCAGGACATCGAGTGATCAGCCAGAGGCCAGGGGTCACCCCCCAAGTGTTTCTCCATACCCTGTCCTAAACGTCCATTCCCCAGTACCCATACCTTAATTTTTCTTATTGGTCAGTAAAATGTTATTATCTACTTTATGTTCCCATCTCCCTTTCAATGTAACCTTGGCACCTCTCCCGGGGCTCTCAGTGGGATCCCCATGAGGTTTGTGGTGGCTCCCTGGCGCTCCTGAAATAAACCTTGGATTAAACCCTGCTAAGAGTCGGCCCCTTTATCCTCTGCCATTGCTCCGGCATCTCCTCTGCTTCAGGCGATCAGCCTGGCTGCCTTTGATACCCTCAGGGATCAGCCTGGCTGCCTTCTGTCCTTCTGTACCCCCAAGATCACCCTGGCTCCCGTTGGTACCCCCCAGGATCAGCCTGGCTGCCTTTGGCACCCCCAGGGACCAGCCTGTCTGCCTTTGGTACCCCCCAGGATCAGCCTGGCTGCCTTTGGTACCCCCAGGATCAGCCTGGCTGCCTTTGGTACCCTCAGGGATCAGCCTGGCTGCCTTTGGTACCCCCAGGATCAGCCTGGCTGCCTTTGGCACCCCCAGGGACCAGCCTGTCTGCCTTTGGTACCCTCAGGGATCAGCCTGGCTGCCTTTGGTACCCCCAGGATCAGCCTGGCTGCCCTCTGGACCCCCAGGGCATGGGAGAGTGCCCTCCCCACGCTGTTCACTGCCTCGGGGCTGGCCGGGGTTCCCTCAGTGGCACTCAGAGAGACCAGAACACCGGAGCACCTCAGAGCCACTGCAGCTCCAGGCCACGCCGCTGTCACCGCACACGTGGATGGTGACGGGTGCTGCGGATCCGGGGGAGCGCACGTGGAAAATCTCCTCACTGCGGTGGCGCTGGAGCCGCTCCAGGTCCAGCAGGTACTTGAGCTTCAGGTGCGGCGCGTCCGGCTCGCAGCCCCCCAGGCGCCGCAGGGATTTGCCGAAGCGGCGGCGGAGGCGCTTGCGGGTCACGAAGTTGTGCTGCTGGATCTGCGAGCGCAGCGGCGCCGGCAGGCACGACTTGTAGCTGTGGGGAGCGGAGGGGGGTGTCCCGGGGCGTGTCACACTGTCCCCGGGGGTGTCGGGGTGTCCCCGGGGGTGTCACACTGTTCCCATTGTATTCAGACTGTCCCCGGGGGTGTCGGGGTGTCCCCGAGGTTATCACACTGTCCCCAGGGGTATCCCACTGTACCTGGGGCTGTCCCAGTGTCCCCAGGGGTGTGACACTGTCCCCATGGGATTCAGGCTCTCCCCAGGGGTGTGACACTGTCCCCATGGGATTCAGGCTGTCCCTAGCCATGCCAGGCTGTCTCCAGGGGTGTCACACTGTCCCCATGGGTGCCACACTGTCCCTATAGCATTCAGGCCATCCCCAGCCATGCCGGGCTGTCCCCAGGGGTGTCACATGGTCCTGTGAGTGCCACTGTCCCTGTCTCACCTGACGTGGCTGCAGACCTGCGCGGGGCTCTGCCGCTGCTCCTTGGCGATGCGCAGCATGTCCAGCACGGCCAGGCTCAGGCACTGCTCCTGCGTGGGCAGGCTCAGCCCCACGGCCACGCGGCCCCCGATGAAATCACTGCGGGACTGGGAAGGGCACAAGGTTCAGGGGGGGCTCTCCCATCTCCTGAGACCCCCCCCAAACCGTGCCAGTGTCACCCTCATGTCCCAGAGCCCCCAGGAGTCACATCCTGCCCAGGCTCTGCTTCCCTGTCCCCAGGGCGTGTCCCCCTCAGGGGACAGAGTGACCCCATCTGGGGGTGGTCATGAGCAGCTCCAGGTGAGCCAGGGGAGAGGAGCCTCATCCCCCAGGCTGGAGGAGGAGGAGGAGGAAGAGGAGGAGAAGAGGGGTCAGAACACCCCAAAAACACCCCCAGCACCATCCCGGTCTCCACAGGTGGTAGAGAGAGCCTGGGGGATGAGGAGGAAGAAGAGGAGGAGAAGGAGAAGGAGAAGGAGAAGGAGAAGGAGAAGGAGAAGGAGAAGGAGAAGGAGAAGGAGAAGGAGAAGGAGAGAACACCACAAAACCACCCCCGGAACCATCCCGGTCCCCACAGGAGACAGAGAGAGCCTGGGGGATGAAGGAGGAGGAGGAGGAGGAGGAGGAGGAGGAGCAGCCAGGCTGGCAGCGCTCACCTGGGCAAACAGGTAATCAATGACGGGGTAGTCCAGGATGGGGCTGGCCCGGCCGTTCAGCAGCTGGAAGCGGTGGGACTGTCCCAGTCCGCACCAGTTGGGGAAGAAGAACCTGATGGGGACAGAGGAGGGGTCTCAGCGCTGTGTCCCCCAGAGACCACGACCCCAAGGGATGTCAGGGAAGGGTGGGAGCTGCACCTGATCCTGTACACCACGACCTGGCTGCAGGACTCATCCACAGTGAACACATGGTTGGGGGGGAACCAGCAGCTCAGGTCCTCCGTGGCCAGGGCGAAGAGAGGGTGGCACACGGGCAGCACGCCTGGGGACACACAGGGGGCTGGGACCCGAGCCCGTGGCCCTGAGACCCCACAGCCACAGCCAGGATCTCCTGGCAAGGATGTGCTCGGGACGCTGAGCCCATGGATCCTGAGCTCATGACTGGACCCCAAGGCCACAGACAGGACCCAAACCCACAGACAGGACCCAAACCCCACAGGCAGGACCCAAACCCCACAGGCAGGGCCCAAACCCCACTGCTGGGATCTGGAGTTCACAGCCAGAATTCCCTGCTGAGGACGAATACAGAACCCCATTTCCACACCCAGGACCCATACCCACACCCAGGGCCTCATTCTCCTATCCAGGACCCTGTATTCACACCCAGAACCCCATTTCCACATCCAGGACCCCATCCCCACACCTAGGACCCCATTCCCACATCCAGGACCCTGTCCCACAAACAGAACCCCATCCCCACTCCCAGGACCCTGTACCCACATCCAGGACCCCGTACCCACACCCAGGACCCCGTACCCACAAACAGGAGCCCATCTCCACACCCAGGACCCTGTACCCACATCCAGGACCCCATTCTCCCATCCATGACCCCATTCCCCCATCCAGGACCCCATCCTCACATCCAGGACCCCGTATTCACAAACAGAACCCCATTCCCCCATCCAGGACCCCATTTCCCATCCAGGACCCCGTTCCCACACCATGAGCCCATTCCCACATCCCGGACCCCCCACCCCGGCGGGTGCCCTGGGGCCCGGCGCTCACCGCAGGCTTTGGCAGCGCGCACACAAAGCTCCTCGGCCGTGTACTCGCCGAAGGTGAAGCTGAGCGTGCCCGCGGCGCTGCCCGGGGCCCGGTGCGGGGCGGGGGCCCGGTGGTACAGGAACACCTGCAGGGTCCCGCTCTCGGCCGACGAGAGGCTGCAGGAGCGGCCCCCGATCAGCGGCGTCTCCTCGCCCAGCGGGGCCATGGCAGGCGCTGCAAGGAAAGGGAGAGTCGGAGTGACCCCCTTGTCCCACCCTCATCATCCTCCCCGCGGCCAAACCCCGCAGCAGCAACACCCGCAGGGCTGGGATGGGCCCCTCCTGGGAAGGAGGGAGGGGAAACTGAGGCACGCGGTTGGATTTCGCCCCCCTCTCCCAGCCTGTCCCATCCTCCCGGCCGCTCCTCCTCTGCCTCAGTGCTCCCGGTGTGAGCAGGGGGGACCCGGCTCCATCCCGGTTCCATCCCGGTTCCATCCCCAGTTCCATCCCGGCTCCATCCCGGTTCCATCCCGGCTCCATCCTGGCTCCATCCTGGCTCCATCCCGAGTCCATCCCCAGTTCCATCCCAGCCCTATCCCAGCCCCATCTCGGCTCCATCCCCGGCTCCAATCCCGGCCCCATCCCCGGTTCCATCCCGAGCTGGCCGCACCCCCGGCTCCCCCCCGGTACCTCTGCCGTGCCGGGGGCCTCGCTGCGGGCCTGGGGAGGGGGTCCCGGACGGGCTGCGCTGCCAAATCGGGGTTCTGGGGGTGCGTAGGTGGCTGCGAGCGAAGGAGAGATAAAAAATCCCCCGGGCGACTTCCTTCCTGCCCGAGGCCTCCTGGGCGGGCGGCTTCCTTCCAGGGGAGGGGGGACAAAGTGCGACACCCCAGGGCGCAGCCAGGGGGTGTCGGGAGGGCGAAGGGTTGAAAACCTGGGCACCCCCGGGCACACTCTGGGCACTCCTTTGGGCAAAGCCGGGCACTCCTTTGGGCAAAGCCGGGGACAATCTGGGCACTCTCGGGGACTCTCTGGGCACCTCCGGGGACACTCTGGGCACCCTCGGGGACACTCTGGGCACCCCTGGAGACCCTCTGGGTACCCCCAGGGACAATCTGGGCACCCTCGGGCATCCTCTGGGCTCCTCTGGGCATCCCCGGGGACACTCCGGGCACCCCCCAGTGCTGGCGCCGTGGGTACCACAGGGACGGGGGATGCTCTGCCAGGGCAGCTCAGCCAGGGCGCTGCCAACCCCCCCCGTCCCCCATTGCTGCCACCCCCAGAGCCCCTCCTGGCCCCGGTCCTGCCCCCGGTGCCACCGCGGGGCTGGGCGTGTGCCAGCCCCGGGCCCGTGCGGTGTCGCACGTCCCCGCCCGGCGGATGTGGCCCAAACTCGCTGTTTTTTCCCCTGGAGCTGCTCCAAGCCCGCTCGGCGAGGAGGAGGCGCCGCGGCGGGGAGGGGAAGGGGTCCTGCCCTGCCCTGTCCCCCCCCTCCGGGGACACGTGGTGGGGACAGTGCCACCACCAGGGCTGGAGACAGGGACAGGGACCCTCGTGTGCCCGGCGGGGAGGACTCAGAGGGGGCGGTGGCCCCGTGGTGGCACCGGGGAGGGGACGGGGACCTCGCGGTGATGGATTAGAGGGGACGGAGCCTTCGTGGTGACACCTGGGAGGGGACAATGCCTCCGTGGTGCCATCTCGGAGGGGACGGTGCCTTCATGCTGGTGACCTGGAGGGGACGGTGACCTCGTGGTGATGGCCTGGAGAGGACACTGACTCCATGGTGATGACCGGGAGGGGACAGTGACCTCGTGGTGATGCTGTGTAGGGGACAGGGACCTTGTAGTGACACTTCGGAGGGGACAGTTCCTCCGTGGCCACACCTTGGAGGGGACACTGCCCCGTGGTGACACCCTGGAGTGGACTCTTCCCCCTCGGTAACACCTCGGAGGGGGCGGTGACACATCAGAGGCCACACTGCCAGCTCTGTCCCCACCTCAGGGCTGTTCCCTTGCCCCAACCCCAACCTCACCCGCGGGGTTTGGGGCAAGAGCTTGGAAATCCCCAAACCTGTCCGTGCCCGGGCGGGACAAGGTGGCGTTGGTGGCAGGGAATGAGGAAGCGGGGCCAGCCCCACGCCCGGTGCCACGTATCCCGCCAGGAGCCACCGTCCTGCCCCGCCACCGCCGCGCTGCCGGGGCTCAGCGCCGGGGCCGTACGGGAGGGAAGGGGTTATTTATGGCCACGGCCGCCGACAGCTCCATCCTCCCCGCCGCGGCTCCCTCCCCGAGCGCCTGAACGTGCCTCCCACCGGCTGGAGCAGCTCGAGGCACGGCCGGGCCCTCCACACCTCCGGGGACGCGGCAGGGACCCCTCCCCGGGGAGCAGCCCCCGCTCGGCTCCTCGGGCTCGGTCCGGCCGGTCCGTCCCGCTCCGCCGGCAAACAACAACCTGTTCCTTCTGGGGTAAAGGTTTCCTTCGGGTTTGTTGTTTTTTCCCCTCGGCTGGAGATAACTTTGGCTCCGCCGGAGGCTCTGCCCCTCCTTGTTTGTGCTGCTTTGGGGAGGGGTCTCTCCCCTCCTCTCCCTCTCCCTCCCCTCTCCCTCCCGGCCGTGTCCCTTCGGTGCTTCCCTGGAGCCGGTGGCCGGAGCAGCCGAAGCGGGGAAGGATCGGGGGCAATTCCCCAGCCAAATTCTGGCTGTTCCTCCTCGGACTCTGCCCTTTGGCACCCCTTGGCATAGCCCCGGCTTGGGAAGGGCACAGAGGGCACGGGGTGAGGCACAAAGTCCCGCTCCCCACTCCTCTTTCCGCTCGGCTCTCCCATTCCAAGGAATTCTCTCTCCCTCCAGTCTCCCCCCCCTCGGATGCGCCGCTGCCGCCGAGCCCCGGCCTAACCCCGCGCCGAGTCCCTCCCGCAGCCGCCCTATTTGGGGTCCCCCACACCCTAAAGCCACCATGCCAGGACCCCAGGACGTGCGGGACCTCACCTTCAGTCCGTGGGATTACGGAGTCTTCGCGCTGATGCTGCTGATCTCCACGGCCATCGGGCTCTTCCACGGGCTGGCCAAGGGCGGCCAGAAAACCTCGGAGGATTTTTTCACGGGTGGCCGGAGGATGTCGGCGCTGCCCGTGGGGCTCTCGCTGTCCGCCAGTTTCATGTCGGCCATCCAGGTGCTGGGGGTGCCGGCCGAGGCGTTCCGCTACGGAGCCAAATTCCTCTGGATGTGCCTGGCGCAGCTCATCAACAGCGCGCTCACCGCGCAGCTCTTCCTGCCCGTCTTCTACCGCCTGGGGCTCACCAGCACCTACGAGGTGGGCACGGCGGGGACACGGCGGCGACACGGCGGGGACACGGCTGGGGGGTCCCGCCGAGGTGCCGAGCATCGCTGCCAACGGCTCCGGGCTCAACTCGGCGGATGAGACCCCCCCGGGGGGTGCGGACCCCGCTCCCGAGGTGTCCCGGGGTGTCTCGGGGGATGTCCCGGGGGTCCCGGGTTGTCCCAAGGTGTCCCTGACTGTCCTGGGGGTGTCCCGGGGTGACCCAGGTGTCCCCTCGCAGCCCCGTAGGACCCCGCTCCCCCCCCTGCCTTGGGGTTCTGGGGGTCTCTGTGTCCCCCCCAACCCCACGGGGGGTGCGGACCCTTCTCACCCCCTGCCCAGGCTGCTGGGGGGTCTCTCCCAGCCCCTCTCCCTCCGTGCCTTGGGGTTCTGAGGGTCCCCCCAACCCCGCGGGACCCCGCTCGCCCTGCCGGGGTTTTGGGGGTCCCTCGAGCCCCCCCAGCCCCTGCTCAGGGCTCACTCCGGGCTGGTCCCGACGTGCTCTTTGTCCTTGTCCTTGTCGCAGTACCTGGAGCGGCGCTTCAGCCGGAGCGTGCGGCTGTGCGGGACCGTGCAGTACGTGGTGGCCACGGTGCGTGTGCGGTGCTGGCCTTGGGGACAGCGCGGGGACAGCGCTGACGGTGCCCTGAGCCCCTGGGAAGCGCCCTCGGCCCCGTGCTGCTGTTTGGGCTGGCTCGGAGCGAGAGCGGCGCGGCGGGAGCGCTGTTTGGAGAGAAAACCGCGCCGATTCCCCCCGCCGTGTCACCTGCGAGGGGACCCTGAGCCCCCCTCGGGACCCTGAGCCCCCACTCGGGACCCTGAGCCCCCCCTCTGGATCCTGAGCCCCCCCTCGGGATCCTGAGCCCCCTCTTCCCGCAGATGCTCTACACTGGGATCGTCATCTACGCGCCTGCCCTGATCCTAAACCAAGGTGTGGTGTGGCGCGGGGGGGGCTCTCCCCGTCCCTGTGTCCCCCTCCCCAGGTGACAATTCCCCCCCTCAGCATTGTCCCCTCTTCCCTCAGTCACCGGGCTGGATATTTGGGCATCGCTGCTGTCCACGGGGGCCATCTGCACCTTCTACACCACCATCGTGAGCGGGGGGGGGGGGTCCTGGGGGGTCCCCGGGGCGTCTCGGGTGTCCCGATGGGTCCCGGGGGGTCCCAGGGGGTTGTCCTGGGATGTCCCAGGGTGTCTTGTGGGTGTCCCGAGGTGTCCTGGGGGGGTCTTGGTGGGGTCCCGAGGTGTCCTGGGAGTGTCCCAGGGTGTCTTGTGGGTGTCTCGAGGTGTCCCTGGCTGTCCCAGGAGATGTCCCGAGGTGTCCCTGGCTGTCGTGGGGGTGTCCCTGGCTGTCGCGGGGGTGTCCCGGCGCTCAGCCCCGCTCGCTGTGCCGCAGGGCGGGATGAAGGCTGTCATCTGGACCGACGTGTTCCAGGTGTTTGTGATGCTCGCGGGTTTTGTCGCCATCGCCATCCGGGGGACGCTGCTGGCGGGGGGTCCCGCCGAGGTGCTGAGCATCGCCAGCAACGGCTCCAGGCTCAACTTCGCCGAGTGGGTCCCCCCCGAACCCCGCAGGACCCCGCTGCCCCTGCCTTGGGATCTGTGGGGTCACCGTGACCCCCCGAACCCCGCAGGACCCCGCTGCCCCTGCCTTGGGATCTGTGGGGTCACCGTGACCCCCCGAACCCCACGGGACCCCGCTGCCCCTGCCCCGGGGGTCACTCCCAGTTCCCTCACCCCCTGTTCTGGGTTCTAGGGTCACCCCCAGCCCCTCTCACCCCCAACCTCGGGATCTGTGGGATCATCCCCAGCCCTTAACCCCTTTCCCCACATTCTGGGGTCTCTCCCAGTCCCTTCTCACCCCTGTGCTGAGTTCTGGGGTCACTCCCAGCCTCTCTCACCCCTTCCCTGACTTCTGGAGTCACTCCCAGGCCCCCTCAGGCCCAACCCCGGGATCTGTGGGGTCACCCCCAGACCTTCACCCCCTTCCCTGAGTTCTGGGGTCGCCCCCAGCTTCTGTCATCCCACCCTGGGATCTGTGGGGTCATCCCCAGCCCCTCACCTCCTTCCCTGAGTTCTGGGGTCACTCCCAGCCCCTCTCACCCCACCCTGGGATCTGCGGGGTCTCTCCCAGCCCCTGCCCGCCCTCCCCGGGCTCTGTGCCATGCCGTGCCCCCCTGACCGGTCCCGGGCCGTGCCCAGTTTCAGCCCGGACCCGCGGAGCCGGTACACGGTGTGGACCTTCTTGCTGGGCGGGACGCTGCTCTGGCTCTCCATGTACGGCGTCAACCAAGCGCAGGTGCAGCGCTACGTGGCCTGCAGGAGCGAGAGGGAGGCCAAGATGTGAGTCCGGACCCCCCGGCATCCCCGGGAACACCGGGAACTCTCCGGATCCCCTCGGCATCCCCGGGAACACCGGGAATTCTCCGGATCCCCCCGGCATCCCCGGGAACACCGGGAATTCTCCGGATCCCCTCGGCATCCCCGGGAACACCAGGAATTCTCCGGATCCCCCCGGCATCCCCGGGAACACCGGGAATTCTCCGGATCCCGCGCTGGGAGTCGCAGAGGGGAGGGGATGCCCTGGGGGCAGGGGGGGCTTTGTCTCCTGCCCGGGTCGTTGTGTGGGTGAAGCGCCCTGCAAGGACCTGGCACAGCCCCTGCCAGGACTTCCTTGCATCCTTTCATGGACCCTGAATTCCCCTGACACCCCTGCCAGGACCTTGCACCCCCTTAAGAACCCCGAATTCCCCTGACACCCCTGCCAGGACCCCACACTCCCGCACTGCCTGAGCCCTCCTGTGCGAGACCCCAAGCCCCTGCCCGGCCCCTCCCGCCCTGCCAGGACCTGGCACCTTTCCAGTCGCCCTGGCAGGACCTTGACCCCCGTGCCCCTCGTGCCCCTCGTGCCCCCCGTGCCCCCTGTGCCCCTCATGTCCCCCATACCCCTCATGTCCCCCATGTCCCCCGTGCCTCCCATGCCCCCCCATGTCCCCTGTGCTCCCCATGCCCCCCGTGTTCCCTGTGCCCCCCATGACCCGCATGCCCCCTGTGCCCCCCGTGCCCCCCGTGCCCCTGCAGGGCGCTGCTGGTCAATCAGGTCGGGCTCTTCTGCATCGTGGCCAGCGCCGTGGCCTGCGGGCTCGTCATGTTCGTGCTCTACGGCCACTGTGACCCTCTGCTGGCCGGGGCCATCTCTGCCCCCGACCAGGTACCGACCCCTCAGGATCCCCCCCGGCATCACAGCGGGTTTTGGGGTCCCACAGGATCGTGTCCCTTCCAGGACCCCTCAAGCAGTGGGATCAGAGGGGGTTTTGGGTCCCCTCAGGGGCACAGGGGTCCCTTGGTATCCAGATCCTCTCCAGGAGTCCCCAAGTTAGTGGGGTCAGAGGGGGTTTTGGGGTCCTCCAGAATCCTCATCTCTCCAGCACCCCTTGAGGCAGTGGGGTGGGAGTTTGGGGCTCCCAGGGGTATTTGGGGTCCCCCAGGACTCTAGATCCTTTCCAGCACCCCTGAGGCATTGGGATAGGAGTCTGGGGGGCTCCCAGTGGGTTTTGGGGTCTCCCCGGGATCCTGCCCCCTCCAGCACCCCCTGAGGCAGCAGGGTGGGAGTCTGGGGGGCTCCCAGGGGTTTTGGGGTCGCGCTGGCCCCTCCCCTCACCCCTGTCCCCCAGTACATGCCCTACCTGGTCCTGGACATCTTTGGGAGCACCCCGGGGGTGCCGGGGCTGTTCCTGGCCTGCGCCTACAGCGGCACGCTCAGGTGAGGAGGGGTCCCAGCCTGGGGACATGGGCGGGGGGTGCCACCACCCCGGTGTCCCCATGGGGCTGACGGGGCCACCTCGTGCCCAGCACGGCCTCCACGTCCATCAACGCCATGGCTGCTGTCACCGTGGAGGACCTGGTGCGGCCGCGGCTGCCGGCGCTGTCCCCCAGGAAGCTGACACTGATCTCCAAGGGGCTCTGTGAGTGTCACCGCGCCTGCGGGGACAGGGATGGGACACCCTGCGGGGATGGGTCACCCCCCAGGGTCACCCCTGCCTGGGCTGTGCCAGGCTGTGCCGTCCATTCCACCCTATGAATTCCATCTCAATCCCATCCTGTAAATCCCAACCCAATCCCAGAAATCCTAACCCAATCCCATCAATCCCAATCCCATCCCATCCATCCCATCTCAATCCCAATCCCATTAATCCCATCCCATAGATTCCGTCCCAGACTATCAATCCCATCCCACCAATCTCATCCCAATCCCAATCTCATAAATCCCACCCATCCCATAAATCCCATCCCAATCCCATCCCATCCCATATTCCCACAGCTCTCACCTTTGGCACCTCCTGCATCACCGTGGCCGCTCTGTCCTCACTGCTGGGGGGGGGTGTCCTGCAGGTGAGAGCCCCCCGAGACCCCAAATCCCCTCCCTCAGCTTCTACCGTCCCAAAAAAACCCCAAAACCCCCCCAAAACCCCCCAAACCCCCGCACTGTCAGTGACCATCCAAGCGGTGACACCGCGGGGACACGGCCACGCTCCGGTGGCACCTGGAGAGCCCTCGAGGCTGAAGGGGTTGGGGCAGTGCCAGGCCCCCCTGGAGCTCTCGCAGACCTCAAAAAAAAACCCAAAAAACCCCAAAAAAACCCGCAAACCTCCCCCGAATCCCCCCCAAACCCTGTCCCCTGTCTGTGCCCATCTGAGTGGGGACACCACAGGGACACTGCGGGGACACAGCCCAGCTCTGGTGCCACCCAGAGAACCTTCATTGAGGGGGAGTTGAGGCAGTGCCAGGCCTCCCCTGGAGCTCTTGCAGACCCCAAAAAAACCCCAAAACCCCCCCAAAACCCCCAAACCCCCTGCGCTGTCAGTGACCATCCAAGCGGTGACACCGCGGGGACACGGCCACGCTCCGGTGGCACCTGGAGAGCCCTCGAGGCTGAAGGGGTTGGGGCAGTGCCAGGCCCCCCTGGAGCTCTTACAGATCCCCAAAAAACCCCAAAAAAACCCCAAAACCCCCAACTCTCCCCGTGCTCTCTGTGCCCAACTGAGTGGGGACACAGCGGGGACACCACAGGGACACCGCAGGGACACAGCCCAGCTCGGGTGGCACCCGGAGAGCCCTTAAGCATTTAAGGGGCGTTTGGGGCAGTGCCAGGGCCTGCTGGAGCTCTTGCAGACCCCAAAAGAACCCCCAAAACCCCAAACCCCCCACGCTGTCTGTGCCCAACGGAGTGGAGACACCACAGGGACACAGTGGGGACATGGCCATGCTCTGGTGGCACCTGAAGAGCCATCAAGGAGGAGGGGTTGGGGCAGTGCCAGGCCCCCCCTGGAGCTCTCCCAGACCCTAAAATAACCCCCAAAAAACCCAAAAACGCCAGGGCTCCTTCACGGTGATGGGGGTGATCAGCGGGCCCCTGCTGGGCGCCTTCATACTGGGGATGTTCCTGCCCCGCTGCGGCACCGCCGTGAGTGCGGGGTCAGGGTTTGGGGTTTGGGGTTTGGGGTCGGGTTTGGGTTTGGGGGATTTGGGGTCGGGTTTGGGTTTGGGGGATTTGGGGTTTGGGCATTTGGGAGATTTGTGGTTTGGGGATTTGGGGTTTGGGGGGTTTAGTGTGAGGGTCTGGGGTTTGGGATCAGCGGTTTGGGATTTGAGGTTTGGCGTTTGCGGGATTTGGGGGTTGGGGTGTTTGGGGGATTTGGGGACAGGGTCAGTGGTTTGGGCATTGGAGTGTTTAGGGGATTTCGGGAAAGGGTCTGGGGTTTGGGGATTGGAGGCTTGAGGTTTGAGAATTTGGGGTCAGCGATTTGGGGTTTGGGGTCAGCACAGGGATGGTTTGGGGAGTTTGGGATGTTTGGGGATTGGAGGGTTGGGGTTTGGGGAGGGGGATTTTGGGAATGGGAGGATTTGGGGGTGAGGAGGATTTTGGGTGTTCTGCCATTCAGCACAGCCATGGGGATATTTGGGATTTTTGGGGGGGTCTCCACAGCTCCCCTGGGCCCTGCTGATCCCCTGTCCCTGTCCCTGTCCTGTCCCTGTCCCTGTCCCTGTCCCTGTCCCTGTCCCTGTCCCTGTCCCTGTCCCCATCCCTGTCCCTGTCCCAGGGGGTGCTGGGGGGCTTGGCCGTGGGCCTGGCACTGTCACTGTGGGTGGCCGTGGGTGCCACCCTGTACCCGCCCAGCGCGGCCACCATGGGGGTGCTGCCCACCTGGGGGACGCTGTGCCTGCCCCGCAACGCCACCAACGCCACCAACGCCACCAACGCCACCAGCGGCCCCGCCCTGCCCACGCCACCCCCGGAGCCGCTGCGGTGAGCGGGGCTGGGGACAGCGGGGGGTGCTCCTGTCCCCTGGGGTGGCATGTCCCTGTCCCCTGGGTTGGCACATCCCTGTCCCCTGGGGTGGCACGTCCCTGTACCTGTCCCTGCTGGCTGTGGTCTCACATCCCTTTTCCTGTTGGCTCTAACGTCACATCACTGTCCCCATTCCCTGTGACGTCACACCCCTGTCCCTGCTGGCTCTGATGTCACATCACTGCCCCTGCTTGTTGTGACATCACAACAATGTCCCTGTCCCTTATGATGTCACAGCCCGTCCCTGTTTGTTGTGACATCACATCCCCATCCCTGGTCCCTGTGACATCACATCCCTGGCCCTGCTGGCTGTGATGTCACAACCCTGTCCCCATTCCCTGTGACGTCACTGTGTGTCCCTGCTGGCGGTGACACCCCGCTGTCCCCTGTCACAGCCCGGCCATCCTGGGTGACTTCTACTCCATATCCTACCTGTACTACGGCGCCTTGGGGACACTGGGGACTGTGGGGACAGGGGCCCTGCTCAGTCTGCTGCCAGGTGAGAGGGGAGATGGCCCTGTCACCTCCTGTGTCACCCCCTGGGTCACCCCCCATCACCCTGTTCCTGTCGCCCTTCCCTGTGACCTCATTCCTGTCACTCCCTGTCACCCTGTCCCTGTCACCCATTCCTGTCACGGTGTCCCCTCCTGACAGGGCCAGCGCGGCAGAGCCGCCGTCCCCAGGGTGTGCTGTGGTGGGACATCGTCAGGGCTGCACCCTCGGGTGGCCTCAAGGGTGACAGCAGCGCTGGGGACGAGCCCCTGGACAAGGCCACGGTGACCCAGGCGCTGCTGGAGACGGGAGGGGAGCGGAAACCCCCGTGTGACCCCGCCAAGGGTGGCACCGTCACCGAGAGCGACGTGTAGGGGACAGCGGGGTGGGGACACAGTGCTGGCCCCAATAAAGGAGCTGCTGATCCTGGACAGAGCCTGTCCTTGGGGGGACGGGGAGGAAACACAGTGGGGGGACACGGGGAAGGGCAGGGAGGGTACATGGGGGACACGGGGAGGGGACAAGCAAGCACTGAACCTGAGGCAGGTCAGTCACTTTGTCAGTAACATTCTGCTCGTGCTCTTACTCGAAGCTGAACGCGGCATTTGACCTGAGGCTGTAGAAAAAGGTTCCAAAATTGATTGATAGCACTGAGGTTACGGGTGTGTAGTTCAGTTAGAAGCATGTAACGTCACAGGGTAGAAAACTTAGAGATTAGAGTTTTAGAATACAGTAATATATATATATAGAGAGAGAGCAAAATAAAAGTTTTAAGGCAGAAACTAATCCTTCATGAATTTCGGTAGTATTTTGTAATTAGACAGAAAATTGAGGAGTTTGAGTGATTAGTTATTGAGTTAAAAATAAAACAATTTAAGTGTCCTTTCTTAATTAGATAGTTTAACCGTAAAAGACTTTGTAGAGGAAAATAATTGGCTATTTTATAACTCATTAGTAGACAACTACAGTACTCACTACTTGCAAGACTCTTACAATAAATGAAAAAAAAAAAAATTAAGCCTGAACACAAAATACCATCTCAAGTACCTTCAATGCCTACCTCAATAGAATAAAAAAGGGGTGTGAAAAAAGCCAATCACTTGTTTTTTAAATTTTAAAAGTTTAACAGTAATAAAATGGTTATAAAAAATAGTAATACAATGACAGTAATAACAAAATGGTTATAAAAAATAGTAATACAATTAGAGTAATAACAATGTGGACAAATTGAATTAGGACAATATGAGACAATAAATATAAATAGTTACGGATGTCCAGGTACCTTTTTCTGGGCAGCATGAGCCCGAAAAAGGACACAGTTAACAGAGGATTAACCCTTAAAAACAACAGCCTGTTGCATATTCATACACTTCATACATGATGCATAAATTCCATTCAAACACAGGATTCTGTTTGGTCATCATCAACTTCTTGCTCTGAATCCTGACAGCACCTTCGAGGTGGAAGAAGTTCATTTCTTCTGATAATGGAGCAATAAATTCTCTTTCTCTGAAAGATTCAGGTGTCCTGTGGCTGCTGTCTGGTGTGAGTCCTTTCTTTAAAGAAAAGTATCTTACATAGCAGAGTTTCTATTTGAACATTTTTTATAACCTAAACCTATATTTAACACAGTACTTAAGAGAATTAATACAGCATTACTTTCTAACACTACACATATAATATTCATTTTAATATTTGCGAAAAGCCAACCATAAAATGCATGCATTTTTTACACCTGTAAGCAGCCTTTTCCATTTGCATTCCCATACATTGTGGGATACAATACATACATTGTGAGTCTGTGAGAATTATACTAGCAGGATGTTTACAGTCATTTGGTGTGAGTGTCTGTCTGTCCTTCCAGGGTACTTTTCAGCAGTTGCTTAAAATATGGGGAGCAGATACCACTGTCCCTTAGTGCTTTTCACAATTCCTTTATCTCCTGAGGTGGGGTAGCCACCCATGTTCTAGGTCCACCGGCTTGCTGGCTGAATAGCACAGGCATTGCTAAAGGATTTAGACTTTCTTCTTTGCAAATCTGGCCTCTGACTTCATCCCAGTCTGTTAGTTGAAAATTATCAAAAGATTTTTGTGAGTTTTCTAATTTTGGGATTAATGCTGGCGATTTTTCAGGGTTTAGTGTCTCATTTTGGGTCGAGAAATCTGTCCCAAACACTGGGGGGGACTCTGGAGCTATTTGGGAACAGTTCTTTTTCGAAATTCTTTTGTGTTGGGATCAAAGGGTTGGCATCTGCAGGGGCGAAATAATTCTCTGTCTGTCCTGTATGTATTAAAGCAGCTGTCATATTCCAGCCTCCCCCTCCTCGTCGCACGGTTTGTGTGCGGGGATGTGGCTGTGCAGACGAATCGTGACACAAAGTAGTCCCGCTCGGTACTAGGAGTGCGGAACGCGAAATCGCGGAGGCACACCAGGTATGGCTTGTGCGGAATCGCGCGCTGCGGCCGCGCCCGGCTCCTCAAGGTCCGGCAGAGGGAGAGAAGCGGAAGGATACAAACAAAGCGCTGCAGTTTTCGCCTGCTGTGGTGCCGTGTACGGACCCGGTGGCGGCAGAAGCGGCGTGACAGGGCACAGGGATGCCGGCTGTGCCCGGGCAGCGGCACGCAGCGGCTCGGAACCGGGACCGGGCTGTACCAAAGCTGCGGCAAAAGCAGTCAGGGGGTAGCGGCGGGGCCGTGGGTTAGGGTTAGGGTTCCGGGAAGCAGCGCTGTGGTTGGATGAGCCGGCGCGGAGTGATATCGCTGGTCCGGGGGTTGTAGCAACTGCGCATGCGTGGGTTGCCTCACTAGGTCCGCGGAGACGCACGGCGGGGGGATGGCGGGCCGGGGGGTGCGGGACGTGGCGGAGCCGCGGAAACGGGACACGGGGCTGCGGCTGCGGAAGGCAACGCCGGCACGGCCGTGGTGGCAGGAGGCGGCGGAGCCGCGCCATCCAGCAGCTCTGAAGCGGGGGGCCGCGGTGGGGAAGGCGTGGCCCGGCCCGCCATGCAGCGGCGGCGGCGGCGGCGGCGGCAGGAGCGAGAAAGCGACTACGGGCGGCGGCGGGGCGGCCTCATCAGCGGCAGATGCTCCCGGGGTGGCGGGAGGCGGGAGATGATCCCGGAGTGACGGGAGGCGGGAGGAGCGGCGGGAGGCTGCTGCGGGGGCCCGCGGCGTGCAGCCGCTGGGGGCTGGGGTGGCTGCCGGCCCGGCGGGCAGGGGCGGCGCGGACGGGAGGCTGGGCTGGAGCGGCGGCAGGCGCGGTAGAGACCGCAGCCACCGGTGCAAACGCCGCGGCGCCGGCACGGGGCGCCCCGGTCCCGGCGCAAGCGGTGCCGTGCCGGGACCAGGGGATTGCGCTGAAACGCCGGCAGGGACGGGGTCTGCCCTGCCGCGGGGCCCGTGGGCGGCTCGGGGTGCGCTGCGTGCGCTTGAACGCCGGGCGGGGGGGGCGGGGGGGGGGGGTGGGCGCGGGCTTCCCGCCGCAACGCGCACAGGGGGCGCTGGGGAAGCAGCGCGCGGCCGCGCCAGGCGTGCTCGGCACCGCGGATCCGGGAGCCGCAGAAGACTGCGAAGACGCAGCAGCGACGGGACTTGGGCCACCCCTGGCCTCGCTGTGTCGGCAAAGGGGGCGCGGGGGACGTGGGGGGCGGCAGGAACGGCTGCACTCGCGGGTAGCGGGGGCAGGGGGATTGGGGCCGTGGTGAGGGTGGCGGGCGGGCTCCTAGAGGCGGGATTAGGGGGCGGGGCCGGGAGTTTGGCGAAACCGGGGGCGGGAACCACGGTAGCCGGGACAGCAGGGACGAACGGGATGGCACGGGCGGTGGGAGGGGCCGGGGGGACGGGTGTCGGGACCGCGAGGGCGGGGGGCAGGGCGGCAGGGGCGAGCAGCACCGCGGCTACCGGAGCGACGGGAAGGTGGGGGGCGTGTCCCGCTGGAGCCTCGCGGCGGCGAGGGGCGGAGTCGCAGGAGGGGCGGAGCTCGGCGGGGCGGCTGCTGCTGGCACCCCCCGTGCGGCAAACACAGCTCAAGCCACGCCCTGCAAGCTGGGACAAGCCCCGCGGCAGCCATGGCCCGGCAGGAGGTGCTATTAAAGTGCTTTAAACACCTCTGTCCCAAAAGTGTCTTGTAAATACAGCATTGGGGAAATTCATTAAAGTCCGATCTATGAGGTTTTTTTTAACTCCTGTTGTGGTACTATAACTTTACGACAGTCGCGCTTTACAACGCCTTTTACGACAGTCGCGTGTCACGGCCCCTTTTGCGGCAGTAGCGCTTTACAGCACCTTTTACGACAGTCGCGCTCTACGGCACCTTTTACGACACTGCTGCGTTACGGCACCTTTTGCGACAGTCGCGCTTTACGGCACTTTTAACGACAGTCGCACTTCACGGCACCTTTTACGACAGTCGCGCTTTACGGCACCTTTTACGACAGTCTCGCTTTACGGCGCCTTTTGCGACAGTCTCGCTTTACGGCGCCTTTTGCGACAGTCGCGCTTTACGGCAGCTTTTACGACAGTCGCGTTTTACGGCGCCTTTTACGACAGTCGCGCTTTACGGCGCATTTTTGCGACAGTCTCGCTTTACGGCACCTTTTACGACAGTCTCGCTTTACGGCGCCTTTTGCGACAGTTGCGCTTTACGGCAGCTTTTACGACAGTCGCGCTTTACGGCACTTTTGCGACAGTGTTGCTTTACGGCGCCTTTTACGACAGTCACGCTTTACGGCGCCTTTTGCGACACTGCTGCTTTACGGCAGCTTTTACGACAGTCGCGCTTTACTGCACCTTTTACGACAGTCGCGCTTTACGGCACCTTTTGCGACAGTGGTGCTTTACGGCACCTTTTACGACAGTCGCGCTTTACGGCAGTTTTGCGACAGTCGCACTTTACGGCAGCGGTGCTTTACGGCACTTTTGCGACAGTGTTGCTTTACGGCACCTGTTACGACAGTCGCGCTTTACGGCACTTTTGCGACACTGCTGCTTTACGGCACCTTTTACAACAGTCGCGCTTTACGGCACTACCTTTTATGGACCTTTTACGGTACTTTACGGTTTTTATTTTCTTTTTCATTTATTCCTGATTGATTTTATTTTTTAATTTTAATTTTTTATTTAATTTGTATTTTTCATTTTTCTATTTTTAAAGCTTTTTTTTAAATTTTATTTTTTATTTAATTTGTATTTTTCATTTTTCAATTTTTAAAGCTTTTTTTTAAATTTTATTTTTCATTTAATTTGTATTTTGCATTTTTCTATTTTTAAAGCTTTTTTAAATTTTATTTTTTATTTAATTTGTATTTTTCATTTTTCTATTTTTAAAGCTTTCTATTTTATTTTTTCAATTTTATTTTTTATTTAATTTGTATTTTTCATTTTTCTATTTTTAAAGCTTTTTATTTTTTAAATTTTGTTTTTTATTTAATCTCTAGTTTTCATTTTTCTATTTTTAAAGCAAAAAATTTTATTTAAAAAATTTTTTTAAATTTAATTTTTATTTTTCATTTTTCTATTTTTAAAGGTTTTTAAAATTTTTTTATTTTATTTTTAATTTAATTTTTAGTTTCCATTTTTCTATCTTTAAAGCTTTTTTAATTTTATTTTTTATTTAATTTTTTATTTTTCATTTTTCTATTTTTACAGCTTTTTTTAATTTTATTTTTAATTTTTTTTTTATTTAATTTTTATTTTTCATTTTTCTATTTTTAAAGGTTTTTAAAATTTTTTTATTTTATTTTTAATTTAATTTTTAGTTTCCATTTTTCTATCATCTTTAAAGCTTTTTTAATTTTATTTTTTATTTAATTTTTTATTTTTCATTTTTCTATTTTTACAGCTTTTTTAAATTTTATTTTTAATTTTATTTTTTATTTAATTTTTATTTTTCATTTTTCTATTTTTAAAGCTTTTTAATTTTTTAATTTTATTTTTTATTTAATTTGTATTTTTCATTTTTCTGTTTTTAAAGCAAAAAATTTTGTTTTAAAAATTTTTTTAAATTTAATTTTTATTTTTCATTTTTCTATTTTTACAGCTTTTTTAAATTTTATTTTTTAATTTTATTTTTTATTTAATTTTTATTTTTCATTTTTATATTTTTAAAGTTTTAAATTTTTTTTAAATTTTATTTTTTATTTAATTTGTAGTTTTCACTTTTCCATTTTTAATGCTGTTTCTTTTGTTTTTTTAATTTATTTTTAATTTTTATTTTTCATTTTTCTATCTTTAAAGCTTTTTTTATTTTATTTTTTATTTAATTTGTATTTTTCATTTTTCTCTTTTTAAAGCATTTATTTTATTTTTAAATTTTTTTTAAACTTAATTTTTATTTTCATTTTTCTATTTTTAAAGCTTTTTATTTTATTTTAAAATTTCATTGTTTATTTAATTTTTATTTTTCATTTTTTTATTTTTAAAGCTTTTTATTTCTTTTAAATTTTATTTTAATTTAATTTCTATTTTTCACTTTTCCATTTTTAAAGCTGTTTCTTTTGTTTTTTATTTTAATTTTTAATTTTTATTTTTCATTTTTCTATTTTTAAAGCATTTTTAAAATTTTATTATTTATTTAATTTTTATTTTCATTTTTCTATTTTTAAAGCTTTTTATTTTATTTTAAAATTTCATTGTTTATTTAATTTTTATTTTTCATTTTTCTATTTTTAAAGTTTTAAATTTTTTTTAAATTTTATTTTAATTTAATTTCTATTTTTCACTTTTCCATTTTTAAAGCTGTTTCTTTTGTTTTTTATTTTTATTTTTAATTTTTATTTTTCATTTTTCTATTTTTAAAGCTTTTTATTTTATTTTTTAATTTTTTTTTAAACTTAATTTTTATTTTCATTTTTCTATTTTTAAAGCTTTTTATTTTATTTTTAAATTTCATTGTTTATTTAATTTTTATTTTTCATTTGTCTAGTTTTAAAACTTTTTATTTCTTTTAAATTTCATTTTAATTTAATTTCTATTTTTCACTTTTCCATTTTTAAAGCTGTTTCTTTTGTTTTTTATTTTTATTTTTAATTTTTATTTTTCATTTTTCTATTTTTAAAGCATTTTTTTAATTTTATTTTTTATTTAATTTTTATTTTTCATTTTTCTATTTTTAAAGCTTTTTATTTTATTTTTTAAATTTTTTTAAACTTAATTTTTATTTTCATTTTTCTATTTTTAAAGCTTTTTATTTTATTTTAAAATTTCATTGTTTATTTAATTTTTATTTTTCATTTTTTTATTTTTAAAGCTTTTTATTTCTTTTAAATTTCATTTTAATTTAATTTCTATTTTTCACTTTTCCATTTTTAAAGCTGTTTCTTTTGTTTTTTATTTTTATTTTTAATTTTTATTTTTCATTTTTCTATTTTTAAAGCATTTTTTTATTTTATTTTTTATTTAATTTTTATTTTTCATTTTTCTATTTTTAAAGCTTTTTATTTTATTTTTTAAATTTTATTTTTTATTTAATTTTACTTTTCATTTTTCTATTTTTAAAGCATTTATTTTAGTTTTAAAATTTTTTTATATTTAATTTTTATTTTTCATTTTTCTATTTTTAAAGCTTTTTAAAATTTTTTTAAGTTTTACTTTTAATTTAATTTTCATTTTTCATTTTTCTATTTTTAAAGGGTTTTAAAAATTTTTTTAAATTTTATTTTTAATTTTTTTTTCATTTTTCTGTTTTTAAAGCTTTTTATTTTGTTTTTTTAATTTTATATTTTTAAAATTTTTCTATTTCTAAAGCATTTTAAAATTTTTTAATTTTGTTTTTTATTTAATCTTTATTTTTAATTTTTCTATATTTAAAACTTTTTATTTTTTTAATTTTATTTTTTATTTAATTTTTATTTTTAATTTTTCTATTTTTAAAGCTTTTTATTTTTTTTTTATTTGGTGCTGCCCAGACCAATTGAAGCTGGTGATTGTGGTGGTGTTTGAGGGTCTTGCATTACGGCACTACCTTTTATGGAACTTTTACAGCACTTTACAGCACTTTACAGTTCTTATTTTGTTTTTCATTTATTTTAAATTAATTTTGTTACTTTAATCACTCTGCCGCTGATTGTGGTGCTGTTTGAGGGTCCCCAGCACAAGGGAAGAGACAAGAATCTTGACTCCACCTTTCAGAAGGCTGAAATATTATTTTATGATCTCTATTCTATTAAAAGAAAATGAGATATTAGAACTACACTAAAAGGGCAAGGAGACATCAGAAAGCTGGAAAGGAATGAATAATAAAAACCTGGGACTGCTCACAGCCCCGACACAGCTGGACCATGATTGGTCATCAAGTAGAAACAATGCACAGGAGACCAGTCCAAGATGCCCCTGTTGCTAAACCATCTCCAGCCCACACTCCACAGCCAGCAGATTGTTATTGGTTCCATTTCTGTTCTGAGGCTTCTCAGGAGAAAAATCCCAGCAAAAGGATTTTCATCAAACACGTCAGTGCCAGGTGGTGATGGCACAGGCAGCATCGGCCGGCCGAGGTCACTGTGTCATCCCTGCCAGCCCAGGTGTCACAGCAAGGAGCAGAGAGTTCACCCTGTGCTCAGCCTGTGCTCACCCAGCCCTGCCAAGGGACCGGCTGCCAAAACAGAGCCGTGCCATGCATGCCAGTGTCTGCATGGCACGGAGAGGACATGAAAAGCCACTGAGGAAGCTGCCACCTCCTCCCTGAGCTCTGCCCTGCAGGCCGGGCCATGGGCAGCCACTTTGGGAAGGCTGCATTTGCTGCCCATCAGCTGCTCTGTGTCTGACAGGAATTGAAATAGCCCAGGTTTGGGTTGGTGCTGAGCAGAGGGCAGGGAGGAGAAAGGGAGAAGGCTGTGCTGCAGGGCAGGTGGATCCAGGCAGAGCCAGTTTGGGAAACAGCCTTGTCTAACAGCATTTCATTTTCCAGTTCTACTACATTGCATTTCATTTTGCACTTCTGCTAGAACTGCAGGTCAACAGGTTTCAAATATCCTCCTCAGTCCCAGCAGCCTGCTTGAAAGTGCTGTGTCTTTATCAGACCATTGATGGTCCTTCTGAAATGTGAGTCTCACTGGCTGCATCCAAACCTTGTGCTTGAAAAGCATTCCTAATTAAAGCAGATTGGGCCTTTGGGGAAGAAGGGGCTGCAAAGCATTTCCTAAAGCATTTTCTACTCCAATTTCATTGTGAGGAAATGCACCTGAAGGATGATGCAGGGATTAGGATTGAGAGAAAGATGAGTTTGGTGGGTCAATTTTACTTTGAGAGCTTGAGAAGCACAGGAAGCCCAAGTGATGATCCCAGAGGGTTGAACACAGAGGTTTCACCCTCCCAGATATACAAGGGCCTTAAACTTAAAACCACTGCTCTCAGCACGGAGCTGTCTCAATGCTGCATTAATGTTTTCTCCTCTTTGTGCACGTGTAGAATTGAAATCCCTCTTGGGGAGGAAGCTTATTCCAAGTAAATTCCTAAACAATCACCTGAAAAAACCACTGAAATGTTCTTTCACTTGATTTGCTACTCCCTGCCAAATGCATGCGCATGCCAGGTCTTGAGCCTGGTACTGGAGCTGAGCCTTGAAGGAGGAATTATCTACGCAAGGCTTCTCCTTCAGTTTTGGGATCCAGTGCTGATTGCAACCAGGTCTGGTGAGAGAAGTGATCATAAATACACCACGTTACTGCGTGGCTCGTGAAAAATGAAGAGCAGGTTTGGCCCAAGGCAGGTGTCGTGGTCAGATCCTGTCTGCTCTGCACGGAGTTTTTGGTCTCTGGGAACCTCTCGTGTGGGGCAGGAGTTCATGTTGCAGCATCTCCTGCTGGGCTTCACTCCCAGATGCTCCAGTCATGATAGCTGAGGGTTACCTGGCTGCACTGGCCAAAGATGCTCTGCTAAAACACCTTCTCCTTCAATTCTTTCAGGTCCCATCAGCTTTCACAGCCTTGTATATTTTTAAATCCTTTGACATTTGAAACACTGTTCCCCTGCAAGGCCTTCTCCTAAATCCCAGCTTCTCAAAAGGCCCAAAGGGACAGGGTTGGCCAAGGGTGGAGCTGTTCTGGGTTTGTTGGTGGTGCCTTGTAGTGAACAGTGTGTTCAGAGCTGCTCTGCTGGTTCTGCTTATCACTTTGACAGGGAAGGAGTGTGCTGGGATATGATAAATCACTGAATTGTCACTTCTAAATGCTGCTTGCAATGAAAACATTGTGTATAAACCCTCCTAAATGGTGCTAAATTTGTCTGCTATATTTCTTCCCTCCCACCCCACCACTGCTGCTCTAAGTATGATCCCTTAGTAGCTCAGTCTTTGTTTGTGTTTGACATTTATGCCCACTTGCCCCAAAGCTCTGGGGGTTCTTTTTAAAATATGATATTGATTTTTTTCTTGGTTTAAAAAAAAACCCTGAAATGCACACAAACACACACACACACACACACACACACACACACACACACACACACACACACACACAAAAGAAGCAGGTCTCCATGGCTCAGCCCTGAGTGGTGAAGGAAGAGCAACAAGAAGGGTGGTTTGTGGTGCAGGAGAAAGTCTCTGCAAGGCTTAAAGGAGCATCCTATTTCCACAGATGGCTTTTCTTTTTTTTTTAATGGGTTATGGTGCTGGGAAGATCTGGAAAGAGTGCAAGTCCCTCATTCCAGTTTGGATGTCTTGTTTTAAGAAATGTGTTCTTTCAGCTCTTGGAGAGCACAGTTTTGGATTCATCCTCACATCCTCCAGTCTTGGTGGCTCTGTTGGTTTTTTATTTCCCTTTCTCTGCCCTTTTCCCTGCCCTCACTCCCCTGATGGCTGCAGGGGATGTGATTCAGGCACTCATCATTGCTCTGTATCTTCTTCACAGAGCTAAAACTGACTGGGTCTTTCACCCTCCTCTCACAGCAGTGGTGCAGAGTGAGGCACATGGCAGGGCAGGACTTTTAGCTGTTGTTTTATCTTCTGGTTTGATGTTTAACACATGAGGGAGAACCCCAAGCCCCTGCTCACCATGCCAGGCTGGGCTGCAGGGGAGCACATTGACAGCAACACAGTGGCTGCACCACAATCAATCAATCTGATAGAAGAAGGGTTTAAGGCTTCTAAAAGTGCCATGGTGACTGAGCTGAGCCCAACCTGGGCCTAGCTTAATCCCTGATCTGTGTAAAGCCCTCTTCTGTGCTTTCCTGAGGCTGGGACAGCTGGAGAGGTTGCTCTGCATGAGCCCAGGATGGCAGCTGTGGGCTGAAACTCACTGAGCTGCCTCCCCAGCACGGGATGGGGTTGTGAGGGGTTTAAAAGAAAAAGCATTACAATGTCTTTGTCATCTTCCATGCTCGCTTAAGCTGGCTGTTGGTGATTTGTAGTATTTTTTAAAATAAAAACCAAATGCTTTCCCTTTATAAGTAAATATGCTATGAAGAGGGCTTCAAAGGAAAGATGATTAATTACTATCCAACTGTTGCTAAATTCATTGCTTGATGGTCCATATACTGCATTTTTTAATGTTACTGATACCTGACACAGACCATTCCCAAGCTGTTTGATAATTATTTATCAGCCATCTGCATCAGCATCATCTGCATGACCAGTGATGGCCAAAAAGCAGGAAGGAGAGAAAGGGGTTAAGCTGTAGGCAGGAAAGGGAAGGCAGAAACCAAGCAGCAAACAATTGGTACCTGGGCTCAAATGAAGACTAAAAGTGGGAAAAAATGGCTTAATTGAAAAATCTGTCTATTGTGTGTGCAGTCTCCAAGGGGAAACAAACAAACCCATTCAACGGAAGGGGGAAAAAAGGGCAAAGAATTAAAAAATCCTTGTGCTGTTGTGCAGAACTGGGGGGTTTAACTCTTCCCAGTCTCTTCCCAGTCTCAGGCAGAAATATTTTTATTACCAAACCATCTCCCTTTTTAAAGCATTTGGTTGGATTGAGTAATTTCTTAAGTCCACCATCATCAGGACCAGTTTGGGTTTGGCAGCTCAAACACCTTGGCAGGGCCAGGACAAGTTCAGTGGTTCTCCCTGTCCTAAAAGAGAGGAGAAAAGGGAAGTTAAGCTCACTGCAGAATCAAAGACTCCTGCATTTCATCTTTTGGCTTGCATTGCTCACCATGGAGTTTTAGCCATAAAAAAGGGGGAGGTGGCACCAAATTGAATTAAAAAGTGCCCTTTCCCAGTGTTTTTATTCCAGACATTCAAAGGAAGCTCATTTTTCTTCTAGGATTCTTTCTCTAATTTAAGCAGAACCATTTTCATCCCAGACCCCACTCATCAGTTGTTCAATCCTTTGGCACTGGATCTGGACAAAGGAAGGGACACATCTGGGTCACAGGAAAGCACGGAGAGAAACTCTCCAAAACTGGACAGAGAAAAATGAAATGCAGGAAGACAGAGCCTGCAGACAGAGAAAAATGAAATGCTGGAAGACTTACCTGCAGCTGGATGCTCTTTGCAGTGGGCTTCCTTTAAAGGAATGGATTTGCTGCTAAACACATCTCAGGCTCAGATGTGACCAGGAGAAGGTGGGATGGAGATGAGGAGTCAGACGGGGAATAGCCAGGGAGATGCAGGGCCCAGGAACATCAAGGATGGAGAAGAGAAGGAGCAGGGATTGTTCTCCTTGTTTAGATCCATCAGTGCTGGGAGCTTGGGAAGCACATGAGGGTACCAGAGGGATGCTGGGCAGGAGCAGGAGAACTCCAGGATAAGGGCAAGCTGCTCCCACTCCAGGGCTGGGCCAGGGAAGGAGGGGAATTGTTTCTCTCCCCTTTCCAGTGGGATGCAGGTGCCACCCCATGCAGAGGCAGGAAAACTGCCTTGCAATCAAGTACAAAACCTGCCTGGCAAGCCCAGGATGCCAGCAGCCATTTCTCCTGGATTTCCCGCTTACAGGCATTTTAAGCTTGCTTTGTCTCAAAAGCACCTTTTTTGCCAAGGGCATTCCCATTTCTTTTGGATCCTGAGCAGAGGTTTGGAAAGCTGACTTTGATGAGGGAACTGTTTCCTATTTTGATCCGTGTTAACTCGGAGTTTCCCTCGGCACCAAAATCAGGAGGTGAACCCAACCCTTGAAGGACCATAAGATCCTAACTATGCAATCCCCAATCTCCTCAGCATTGGCTTGTAGAACCTTCTCAGGGTTAATTTAGCAAACTTAAGGGTTTGGCAAGTTCAGGATCAAAACAACCAAAAATTTCATTAAAAAGATACTGAACTGAAGCTGGGTAAAAGCTGATGACTCATTACAACAATTCAGTAAAAAGGAGGCAGGATTGATCCTGTGAAAAATGCCAATTGCTTGTTTTTAAAATTTTAAAAGTTTAACAGTAATTAAATGGCTATAAAAATAGTAATACAAATAGAGTAATAATAATTTGGACAAATTAAATTAGGACAATATGAGACAATAGAGACAAAGAGTTACGGACGTCCAGGTACCTTTTTCTGGGCAGTATAAGCCCAAAAAAGGACCCACGTTATCAAAGGATAACCCTTAAAAACAACAGCCTGTTGCATATTCATACACTTCATACATGATGCATAAATTCCATTCAAATACAGGATTCTGTCTGGTCATCATCAGCTTCTTCCTCTGAATCCTGACAGCACCTTCGAGGCAGGAAGAAGTTCATTTTTTCTAATAAGAGAGCAATAAATTCTTTTTCTCTGAAAGATTCAGGTGTCCTGTGGCTGCTATCTCGCTGCGAGTCCTTTCTTTAATAAAAGTATCCTACATAGCATAGTTTCTATTTGAACATTTTTTATAACCTAAACCTACATTTAACACAGTACTTAAGAGAATTAATACAGCATCATTTTCTAACACAACACATATAACATTCATTTCAATATTAGCGAAAAGCCAATCATAAAATACATGCACTTTCCACAGCGGCCAAACCCCAACATTCAGCGGTTCCCTCGTTATTTAATTGCTGTTTAACCTGTTTAATTGTTATTTAATTGTTTTAATTCAATCATTCCCTCCCCCTCACGCCGCTCCGACCGCGACTTCCGACCCCGCGTCAGCGGCGCCGCGCGCCGTCTCCACGGCGACGGGGCCGTAAAGCGCGGCCGCGCGGGTGTCGCAGCTGCTCGGCGGGCAGAGCGGCGCGGCCCAGCGGGCCGGGGAGCCGCGGCCATGGAGATGCCGCTGCCGCCCGACGGTGAGGGGCCATCGGGGGCGCCGGGGGGAACGGGGGGCGACCGCGGGAATGGGAGGGAGAGCGGGGCATGACGGCGCTGCTTCCCCACAGACCAGGAGCTGCGGAATGTCATCGACAAGCTGGCGCAGTTTGTGGCGCGGAACGGGCCCGAGTTCGAGAAGATGACGATGGAGAAGCAGAAGGAGAACCCCAAATTCTCCTTCCTCTTCGGGGGCGACTTCTACGGCTACTACAAGTACAAGCTGGCCCTGGAGCAGCAGCAGCGTGAGTGGGGCCTGCGGCTTGGGCAGGGCCGGCTCGGGGCTCCCTCCCTCGCCGGCCGCGGGGTCTCGGGGTCGGCCGGCGGAGACACTTTTGTCTCTTCTGGTCTCGTCCTGCTCCGCCGGGACCGGTTTGCAGCCTCTTCCTGCGCTCGGGGTTCCCGGTAGTTGGCTCAGCGCTGCCCACGGCTCCTCACGGCCCCGGTTGTGGGTTTGGAGGCGGGGAGCGGCAGGGACGGGCAGCGTGGTGAGACGGAGCTCGGCACCTGGAGAGCCGGAAGTCACTCGGCTTGTCCTGGAGTTGTCCCTCTGGAAGTGCACAGGGAGTTGCTGACTCTCCTCTTTGGCACCATCCACCTGTGATTTTGCGTTAACCGTAGAATCATAGAATATGCTGAGTTGGAAGGGACCCATCAGGATCATCGAGTCCAACTCCTGGCCCTGCACAGGACACCCCAAGATTCCCACCAAGTGTCAGAGCATTGTCCAAGCAGCTCTGGAGACCCCTCTCACCCCCTCAGAGCGAGGCTCTATTTGGAACTGGTGCCATTTTCACCCGTGGGCTGGTGGTAGCAGGTTTCTCTGGGAGGTTTACTTTCAAAGTTTACTCTGTCTGATAGTGTTGTGCAAGCAAAGCCAAGATATCGAGGCTTCCGCACAGATCCAGCCCCTGCCACAGCCATCGCTCCCGCCGGCTGCACCCATCCCAGCCCCTCAGGGCACCCCGTCTGTGGAGGAGCTCATCCAGCAGAGTCAGTGGAACCTGCAGCAGCAGGAGCAGCATCTCCTGGCTATGAGACAGGTTGGTGTGAGATGAGCACTCATCTGGTGTATTCTGGCCTGTCAGTGGCTGTAGGAATTAGGAGTGAAGGGGGAAAGGATGGTATGCTGCTGAGTGGAGCTGGAGGTGAGGGGATGTTGCTTTCCTTACTTTTGTTGTGTGGCAAATGCCATCGTTCCCCTAGAATGGATGTATCCGGTGTGTAGGTTGGGTTATGATTGCATGTGGGTTATGTTACTATGGGACGAGTGATCTATGATTAAAACCTTCTATTTGCTCTTTGAAAAATCTTGTTAGTTTTAGAGTGGAATAAATTGTGACTGCTTTAACCTTGGTTTGATGCTGCAGGTTGCTGGGAACTGCAAGATGTTCCAGTTTGTAGTATTCTGACTTAGATTGGAGGGGAACTGTGTGCTGCTATCAGCTAGCTGATTTTTGCAGGAGACATTTAACTGTTAAAGCTGCTGAAAACCAAACTGAAGAGTTCCTTGTGCCTTGGTTATGTTCCTTATGTTTAAGAGCTTCTTGCAATTATTTTTTTATTACATGATAGATTTTAGAAGTAAACTGAACTTCTCCAGAAAAATATGAAGAGTCTTTTCTTTCCAGAACCAAAGAATTGAAAGATTTTCATGAAGTCACAGTGTTTGTAAAAGACTTTGGTCCTTGAGATTGTCACTTAGGTCCAAGAGGATAAGGATACAGCAGCTTCATTCTTTAAAAGAATTTTGGCTGTAATGTAATTCTTTCTCTTTTTTTTTCCTTTTTTTGTTTTTTTTTTTTTTTTTAATCAGGAACAAGTCACATCAGCAGTAGCCCTTGCAATCGAGCAACAAATGCAAAAAGTTTTGGAGGAAACCCAGTTAGATATGAATGAATTTGACAACTTGTTGCAGCCAATAATTGACACTTGCACAAAAGATGCAATCTCAGTAAGTGATCGGAATCTGCACAGGGATTTGGTGGCACTGTGGGTTTGTTTGAATTTTGAGATTCTCTGTACATTAACAGCAGCTTTATATCTATGTTGTGTGGCAGGTAAGATGAAAGCTGTTTCCTGAAAACTCCCCTTCCTGCAGTTACTTCAGAGCTATAGGAAGCCTGTATCGTGGGAACACATTAGACTGACTTAAAATATTTTAAATTTTGCTTTTCTAAGGCTGGCAAGAACTGGATGTTCAGTAATGCCAAGTCTCCTGCACACTGTGAGCTGATGGCCGGGCACCTGCGGAACCGGATAACCGCGGACGGAGCTCACTTCGAGCTGCGCCTGCACCTCATCTACTTAATCAATGATGTTTTGCATCACTGGTAAGAATTCAGTTCTGGGTTTCAGTTTGCTGTTTGGATTAATTTGATGCAGTTTCTCTCCTAGATACAATGCTGGTTTGACTATTTTAACGTATTAATTGTTTTTAGCAGCTGTCCTTAGATGTCCATAGTGTTTTAGTAATCAAATTTAGGTAAAACCATTTTACCTACTTTGTGTGTTTTTTTTCTCCAGACAAGATTTTACAATAAAGTCATTAGGGAGAGAACTCTTTATTTCATGATTCCACTACTTTTAGTATAGCAGAAGTTGAGATGAATTGAATATTCCAATGCACTTAGTGTTATAGTGAAAAAGTTAACTCTTCCCATTCCTTTCTTGAAGCCAGAGGAAGCAAGCACGAGATCTTCTGGCTGCTTTACAGAAGGTGGTTGTGCCTATTTATTGTACCAGTTTTCTAGCAGTGGAGGAGGATAAGCAACAGAAAATTGCCAGAGTGAGTATCTGGTTTTGGTTTAACTGTGATTTTTGCTTTGTTAAGTTGGTGCTATGTAAATTCACAAATAGGCAGGTTCAAGAAGGTGACTGAGATTTTTCTAGTCTGTTTGTCTTCATAAAGTCTGTTATAGGAGGTGCTCTAGTACACATATAAAATAGAACTTCAAAGTCCTTAGGCTTTATTTAAGAGTTATCACAATGATGAATGCATCTGAATCTTTAGTCATTCAAAAATAAATAGAAAAATCCTAGGTCTTATGAAAAGCTGAAGACATAGAAATGCTGTGGCTCAGTATTTCTTTGATTGTTCATAATTTCCTTTCACTCTTATTCATGCAGCTTCTTCAGCTATGGGAGAAAAATGGGTATTTTGATGAGTCCATTATTCAGCAGTTACAAAGCCCAGCTCTTGGACTTGGCCAGTACCAGGTTAGCCACAAAAATACCAGTTTTCTTATTTATGCAAATATTTTGAAAATTATTTTCCTTTTCAAAGTATAATGTTAATTTTTGTCTCCCCTCCCCTCCCTTGAAGTTGCTTACAAGGGATTACAAAAAATAATGTAAAATATAACCTTGTAATTTCAAGCATTCAATAATCCAGCTGCTGATATGGCCCTGGATACAGGATACAGACTGATACAGTCCTGTACACATTTGACACTGTCTTGTATAGCAGGGAGTGTTTGGTTAAAAGGAAACAAACAAACATGGCTTTAAATTGGATACATTGAATATAAAAATTGTAGTGGCAGCAGGAACTTTTCCTTTTTATTATTAATAATGAATGCTGTTGATTTGAGCTGTAGTGGAAAGGCAGTACTAAAGATGGTGGGTTTCAGCCTCAGAGAATATTTTAGGAATATCCACAAACCTTTGTAATGACACTGGGTGGTTCTGCCACCATTATCCTGCATCCTCAGGCATTTTTTTGGAGAGAAGATGAAGGGCAATAGAGAGAATTCGGAACAAGTGGATAAGGTAGGTGTTACAGGTTCAGTGTTCACTTGTTCTTCTTCATTTCTTTTACCAGGCAAATTTGATCACTGAATATGCAACGGTTGTGCAGCCTGTGCAAGTGGCTTTCCAACAGCAGATTCAGAACCTGAAAACTCAACATGAGGAGTTTGTGAACAGTTTAACACAGCAGCAGCAGCAGCAACAGATCCAAATACCCCCACTAGAGAACGAGGTGAAATCAACACCCCCACCTCAAGCCCCCACAGCAGCCCCAACCTCAGCTCCACCATCTGTTCCAGTCACACAAGCAGGTACTGAGCTGACCTGAGACCTGTGCAAAAATCACTGGCTGACAATGTTATGGCTTTTTTTTTTTGTTTGTTTTTTCCCACTCCTTTTTTAATAATGAGGCACAATGCACTGCTGGTTTGGTTCAGGCAAAAGCTTGAATCTGTTCAGAACCTTGCAGCAGGTGCAGGCGGATGCTTGAGTATAAAAAGAACCAAAGAGATGAGTGTTGAATGGATCAGAAATCCTGTCTCTCAGTAATTAGATTTCTGCAGAAGGAATTGATCTGGAGCCTGGTGTGCTGATGTTTTATTAACTGCAAGTGACTTTGATGCTGACAGGAGTCTCTAAATTGTTCCAGATGATGGTAAATCTCAGCTGCCTCTGGCTGGTTCTACAGAGTATGACACAACCGGGTCTGGAGTGCAGGATCCTGCCTCAGGTGGACCACGTGGGCCTGGATCTCATGATCAGATTCCCTCAAATAAACCACCCTGGTTTGACCAACCTCACCCTGTTGCGCCGTGGGGTCAACAACAGGTAAGAAACAGTTCTGAAAACGGATGTGGAGCTTTAGAATGACTGTCTTGGTTGTGGAGGTTGGGAATGACCACCTTGGCTGTGGAAGTGCAGTGAAAAGCTAGAAAGTTGGAAGCTGTGAAAGTTAGAAATCCAGATTTCAATGCCAAGCTTTGTCATTCTGAGTGCAGTTAAAGGCAAAATGTTAATAATCCTATTTCAGTTTGTTAACCATCACGCTATTCCTGTGAACAAGAGCTGTTTGGTTCAGTAACAGTTTGGTCTTTTCCCATCTTTTTTCTGAAGTTGCAGTCATTCAGACTCGTATTTGAAATGTTCTTTCACCTGTGCATGGGCTGTATTTCCTTAAGAAGGTGTATTACTGTGTTCTTCATTCTTGTAACCTAATGACCAGGCTTCTGTACTTCACCTCCAGGGACCACCTCACTGTCCTCCCTGGAATAACAACCACGAAGGAATGTGGAACGAACAGAGAGATCAGGGCTGGAACAATCAGCGAGAGACACCTTGGAACAACCAGCCTGATCCTTCGTGGAACAACCAGTTTGAAGCACCGTGGAACAACCAGCATGAGCAGCCTCCATGGGGTGGGGGTCAGAGGGAACCTCCATTTCGAATGCAGCGGCCACCTCACTTCAGAGGCCCATTTCCTCCACATCAGCAACATCCCCAATTCAACCAGCCCCCGCATCCGCATAATTTCAACCGCTTTCCACCTCGCTTCATGCAGGATGATTTTCCACCTCGCCATCCCTTTGAAAGGCCTCCTTATCCTCATCGTTTTGATTACCCCCAGGGGGATTTCCCTCAAGGTAAAGTGTGTACCAGGCCAGGTTTTCTTCTGTTGGAATGCTGATTGCCATTACAAAATTATTTAGTGATTTGGGATGACAGTTTATCCTTGGTGTGGACTGTTGTGATTTTCCTAAGAAATGCTTAGTTTGGGAGTTTGGGAAGCTACTGCCAAGAACTCAGTAGGAAACACATGCAGAGTTGGATGCTTCCTTGCTTTTTGAGTCTTCCCTAACGAATAAGAAATTGTAGTCCAAATTCAAGTCAGCATCTCTACAGGCACCTCTTTTGCAACTACTTTGCTTTAAAAGTAGTAAGTTCAAAGGTGAGAGGCAGCATTTTCTTGTAAATTTAATCACCTGCACATCAGCCCATAGGTGAGGGCTGTGACCTGTGTAGATGGAGGAAGTTAAGAGGAAGACTGAAAGGATTTGTTCCTGTGCATACACTCATTTATTCTTTCTTTTTATTTTGACTGCCAGGCTCTCTATTTTTCTGCATTTAATGTTGTGTGGCTTGGTAGTGTGTGGTGAAACGATCCTTACCTCCAGTTCTTCCTCCTCATTGGGTTTGTTCTCTTGTGGGAACATGGGAATGTGTGGGAGTGTAACCTGGTGCAGCTTGCCTGGCCAGAGGTAGTTTCCATTTCACCTGCAGGAGTTACTGTTACTCTGGAATGATCCTTGTCAGTGTGAAGGCCAAAGATCACCCTGGTTCTGTGTGACAAGTCATTTAGAAAATAGATTATGTTTCTGTGTAGGAGTTGTTACATTCATCCTAAAAGTTTCTCAATTTTCCAAGTCCAAAAATGGTTGAAAACCAATGGATTTGAGTCCTTTTGATCACAGTATGTCCCAAAGGAAGCAGTGGCTTGGGGCTGAACTATCCTGTTGTCTAGAGAGTGGTTGCTGTGGCCAGGGAGGTAAACGCACTGCATGAGTGTGGACCTGAGCCAGCCTCCAGTCCTTTAGTTCTGGTGCTTTGCTGGATCTGCTGAGATTGGGTTTTAGGATAAATGCACTAATTGAAGTACATCTCTGATTGCCTTCTTTCTTTGATAGCTAAATAAAACATTTTAACCCTCCCACTCTGCAGAAATTGGACCTCCTCATCATCATCCTGGTCACAGATTGCCTCATCCTGGTATCAGCGAGCATCCTCCCTGGGGAGGGCCACAGCACCCAGATTTTGGGCCTCCCCCACATGGATTTAACGGGCAGCCCCCTCACATGCGGCGCCAAGGGCCCCCTCACATGAACCACGATGATCCCAGCCTGGTGCCAAACGTTCCCTACTTTGATCTTCCTGCTGGCCTGATGGCTCCACTTGTCAAAGTAAGTGCTTGCTATGGGACTGATTCAAACCAAGGCACTGGTGAGATGAAAAGATCCAAACCCTGTTGTTGTTACTAGGGACAGTTCAGCATCAATGTGTATGATTTCAAATTCTGCCATCCCACAAGCAGTTGTCTAGGGTATAAGAGCAGGAGTAGTTTGGGGGACTAGGTAGTGGAAATGGTGGGAATTTCCATGTGTTTTGTGCTAGAGGAAGCTGGTCCAACCCACAGTGTGAAAGAATAATTTATACTTACAAGTCTGACCCCTCTTTGTAGGAAATGGAAACCCCCAGTGATTTCCAGATGGCCAGAGAGACCTCACAGATCTGATGGGGCCACTGTATTAGTTCTTCATCATCAGAATTCTCTTGAAGATGTTTTACAGTATCAATGTTATATATATACACACGAAGAAGGATAGAGAACAGGAAACATACCTGTGTCAGCATCTTCAGGGATCCTTACATTTATGTATTCTGTATTTGAACACCAGTTTGTGCCAGGCCTCCATCCAGACACATTAGCACAAAGGTGGATGAGATCTGCATTTCATCTGCCTGGTGAACCACTTAATACTTCAACCTGTGCAGTGCAGGCTTTTCTCAGAGAACTCACAATAGTGATAGCACGAGGGAGCATTGGTTCATCTACAGAATCCTTATTTCCAGATGATTTTTTTATCCAGTATTGAAATTTGAGATCTCTACACAGCTAAATCTGTATTTAACTCTTCAGGTAGCCACCCCATGACACAAATGTAATTTGTTTTGTTTCTGGCAGCTTGAAGATCACGAGTATAAACCTTTAGATCCCAAAGATATACGTCTTCCACCTCCAATGCCCCCCAGTGAGAGACTTCTGGCTGCAGTTGAGGCATTTTATAGTCCACCATCTCATGACAGGCCTAGAAACAGGTAAGAGTAGGTGTAGCCAATAAAATGGTAAGGAAGATGCTCTTAAGAAGGTGCTTTAAATCACAGAGTGCCTCCCTCTCTTTTGCCTGTGTCTTGGTTCTCCTAATGCTCTTGTTGTATTGCAGCTGCACTTGCTGTTTGATCTTATACTGTGATTTGTGAGACAGTTTTTCCCAGACCCTTTTTTCTGTACAAAATCCTGTGAAAATCCTTAAGGTCACAACTGAAGTGGAATTTACACGTGTGGGTTCTATGTGGTTGATTTGTTGCAGTGAAGGATGGGAGCAGAACGGACTGTATGAATTCTTCAGAGCTAAAATGAGAGCAAGGCGGAGGAAAGGTCAAGAGAAGAGAAATAGGTGAGAGCTCCTGTGTGCCACCTTCTGCTTTGTGCTGTTCATCTGGAAGGTGCTTGGGCTAAATGCAGAGGGAAAGGTTGTTCAGCAACATGCTGATGAAATAATGAGTTTCAATGTGCTGGAATTTCTGTCTAATCTGCAGAAAGTGGACATGGCACAGGTTGCCCAGAGCAGCTGTGGGTGCCACATCCCTGGAAGTGCCCAAGGCCAGCTTAAACAGGGCTTGGAGCAATCTGGTCTTGAGGGTGTCCCTGCCCAATGGCAGTGGTTGGAACTGGATAAGCTTTAAGGTCTCTTCCAACCCAAACCGCTTTGTGATTCTGTGAAAGAGTTTTTCACACTTAAGCTTACACTTTCAGTGCAGAAGTGGTGCTTGTGTGTAATTTGAATTTGATCAGGAGTAGATTTGTGTTCCTGGTGCTTCTCCATGGAATCTCACTGGAGTTTCCCTCCTCATTCCTGCAGTGGGCCGTCTCGGTCTCGCAGTCGCTCCAAAAGCCGAGGTCGTTCATCTTCTCGGTCTCACTCACGATCTTCAAAATCATCCGGCTCCTACTCGAGATCCCGCTCTCGTTCCTGCTCTCGGTCGCGATCCTATTCCCGCTCACAGTCCAGGTAGGGCACAGGGGGCTGAGCCTTGGGAACTGGGGGAGTGGGAAACCCCAGCCCTGGAGGCCGATCCAAGGATCCCCGGGGTTGCTCTGTAACTCGTGTGCTCTCCCTTTCAGGAGCCGGAGCAGGTCCCGCTCCTCGCACAGCCGATCGCGCTCCCGCTCCCGGTCTCGCTCCAAGTCCTACTCCCCAGGGAGGCGGCGCCGCTCCCGCTCTCGCAGCCCCACTCCTCCGTAAGCTCTGCTTTGCTCCTCTCTCCTTTTACCTGGGCTCTTTGAACAGAGCCTGCAGGGGCACTGCCTCCTTACCAGGGCATAATTAGCATTTCATCCAAGAGCAGAAAAGATGATGGAGAGCAGATCTAGAAACAATTTATCTGCTAATATTGTAGAGAGAATATCGCTCTATTGTGGTGGCTTTTTATTTTAACAAAACTGCATGCAGCAGTGAAAACTGCAGAACTGTGACGTCTTGTATGCCTTCCTTGGCAGCAGGAGTAATTCTGTGTGTGCTCCATTGGGAAGAGCACAGTGTTTGATTTCCCTTGTGCTGTGAAGCAGGTGATGTGTTTCTGGCACTTCAATAGCTGCATACTCTGATGGCTGTAGTAAAGAATAGCTTAGTAGAGTGTTGGATGTTAATAGCTTAGTAGTAAAGAATAGCTTAGTAGACTGGATAGAATTGTGTTGGATGTTAATGCTTGACGGAATAGAACTGACCCTGTTTTGTGTCAGACTAGTATCACTGGTTCTAAATTTGTTGTTCTTGTTTTCTTAGTTCTTCTGCTGGTTTGGGCTCCAGTTCTGGGCCTTCTATACCAGAATCGAGACTTGGAGAAGAAAATAAAGGCCATCAAATGCTAGTGAAAATGGGTAAGATGCTGTTCTAGAATCTTAGACAAGCCAGGAAACAAAATTAGACACCGAAGTCTTAGATGTAATTCATTAATGCATGTTCATAAGGAATTATTCCTTGGCATTCCAAGGTCAGCAAAAGAATATTCAGAGATGTAAGATGCAGAAGACAGGGATGTGAGTTTGGCATCAGATAGAACTGACCCTACCCAAAGTATTTCATCTCCCTGCAGTGCAGGTCAGCAGAGCTGACTGGACAGATTGGACTTGCACTGCCTTTCTTCTTACCCTCCTAACAGTTTTTAGGGATACTAAAAAGCTGCTGTCAGCTCCTAGAATCTCTGCATATTAATGCTTGTGAAATAAATGGGACAGTTCCTGTGTTGTTTCAGGTTGTCTGTTTCCATCCTGCTTCATCAAACTGATGCTGTCTTTGGTTGTTTCCAAAATGTCTGCGTTTGTCTTCACAATTGTAGTCATAAAAAAGCAGTGAAAGGATTGCAGTGTTGTGTCCTTGCTGCAGGATGGAGTGGATCTGGTGGACTGGGAGCCAAGGAGCAAGGAATTCAAGATCCAATTAAAGGAGGTGATATCCGAGACAAATGGGATCAGTACAAAGGAGTGGGAGTTGCATTGGACGACCCTTACGAAAACTACAGAAGAAATAAAAGTTACTCATTTATCGCACGCATGAAGGCCAGGGATGAATGTAAGTGAACGTTTCTCAGCAATTTAGAGACCTCTATGAACTTGAAAGTGATTTTTGTAAACCCAAATCAAAATAGCAGTAGCTGTTAATTTTTTCTAATGTAACTGATACAGTAAAACAGCAGGTAAGTGGATGTGTACTCTGATTAACACAGCCAGTTTTTCTTTTTAGGCATTGTGTTGTGTTTTAATTTCTGAAATGTTAATTAATAAGCGTGTTCTGTGTAAGTCACTTCCTGGCTGCAATACTGAGCAC
The DNA here is from genome assembly GCF_037042795.1 of Molothrus aeneus. NCBI lineage: Eukaryota > Metazoa > Chordata > Aves > Passeriformes > Icteridae > Molothrus > Molothrus aeneus. Next base: position 4,123,582 of record NC_089672.1, read on the forward strand.
CTGCATCTTTGAATGTTGCCCTACAAAATCTTGAAGCAGTCACAAAGTTCGTGGAGGGGGAGCTGTGCCACACAAGGGACAGCTGCCACAGCAGGGAGGTCCTTGTGGTTGGAACCAAGTCAGGCCATGCTTGCTGTTCACCCTGCCCTAATCAGAATTTCCTACCATTAGTATCACATTCTGCCAAAGCCAGAATTTGTAATAAATTCCCTGTAGTGCAGGAAGGGTTCAGAAAAAAGACAATTACCCCAAATGATGGATTTGTGCAGAGAGTCTGTGATACATTGAACATTGGCACTTGTCAACAGCTAAAAGGAAGAAGCTGGCATGCTCAATGAAATGTCACTTCTGCCTCTGGATCGGTGCAATCAAATGGGTTCAAATAAAGCCCATAAGGAAAAATTCCTTATTAACAGAACCCTCATTCCACCAAACACTGCAGACAGCTTAGGTAACTGCAGAATGTGTAAGAACTCTTCTCCCTGTTGTTTCAGTGAATCATGAAACACAAGACCCTTCACCATCTGAGTAAGACTCTCTGAAGAAAGATGTCTTGCATCTTCTGCAAAACATTAAACTTTTAGAAATCCTGATTAAAGTCTGGGCAAAGTGACAAATTATGTTAAAACTATGGTGAAAAATTGAAAGCTATGACATGTACCTCAATACTTGTCAATTAGTGCTTAAAACAGCCAGTTGTTACTATGACATGTCTAGCAAGTTTAAAAATTCCCAATTTTCTTGCAAAACTTTCCCATTAGTTCCCCATTTTATAGTAGAATTAAACCCCACTCAAACTGCTCCTGGTGCAGGACTGTGCCTCATTCATTCCTGTGGAAAACAGATATTATGTGATGTGGTTGCATGTTCTCTAGTTCCATAATGTATGTTTATTTCTCTCAAAAGGTTAATTCTATTTGAAGTGGAGGGGTGCTGCCTTGGGATCAAGTCAGACTGATGCTGAGCAGTGTATCCTAATGTCTAAATGGGGAATGAAGCATCTAGTTCCAGTGCAGGTGACCTGTGAGCACTGTGCAAGCTTTTAGAACCTTCCAGTCACCTCCAGGCCCTGCCCAGCAGCTGCTGCAGCCGCCACTCGGGGCAGGACACAAGGCTCAGTTCTCTGGTAGCTTTCCCAGCACTCTGAGGGATGGGTGATGCTTTGTAATGGAACACAGTCTTTGAGCTTTTTATATTTTTGTATATACCCTTTAATAAAAGCTAATTAGTTCAATAGAAGAGAATCCAGTTTCTCTGCTCTACACGTTTCTATCAATGAGATGTTCTTGGAAACTTGCTGTGATCTAAATGAAAAATGAAACAAACCTTTTGTAACTGTTTCCAGAGACCACCAGCTAGAGCTGTTAGGCCCTTACACTGCGCTTCCACTCCCCAGGTCTGTGTGGCAGTTCCCTTTTCCAGTTGTTTGTTTGTAGAGCAAAAACCCTCTTAAAACCATTCAGTTAGTATGGTGGAATATCAGTTTGTTCTAGATCTACTGTAGTTGTGGAACTGTACCCGTCTGTGAATCAGCATACAACACCTGTATGTTACCAACTTGTGAATGTTGTTGTTTTGCCTTCCAATAAACAATTTTTTTAAAATAAAAATGCAGCTGAGATTTCCTGAAGCTTGGCTATAAGCCTTCCTTGTTTGGAATTTATCTCAATAAACACACGCAAGCCTGTGTTTGGGTTTGTTGTAATCTGACAAGGCTGATTATACAGAAATGCTGTTTGGACAATGGCACTGAAGTCAGGATATGGTAATTTTCTGCTGTGGTTGTATTTCTCAGGGGCTGTTGTACAGACTTTCACTTCTCCCACCATCATAGATGAGATCACAGATCTCACAATTCACTGGATAAATGATGCACTGTGATGACTTATCACAGTCCCATTAGACAGAAGTGTTATCTTGATGTCTCTTTTGCTGACATAGTCTGGCTGAAGGTTCCTGTGTATCCCTGTATTGTGTACACAAGTAAAACATGCAGGTATAGAAAAGTAAATTATCTATATTAATTAGCAACTTGTACTAACTAATTTATACTAACCTAGCAGTTTGTATGAATTCTTCCAATACAGTTTATAACCTTTTATCTGTGCAACTTGGAAAGGTTTCTTGTTTCAGCCTTAGAGTTGTGAATATAAATGTCACTTGAAGTTCAGTAACTGTCCAAGCACTTAATTTCTCCTGGGCTCTCTCCGAATTTCTTCAAGCGCTTGCTCAATTGTTAGAGGTGGGGATTTGTGATTCTTGATGTACTACAGAAGAAAAAAAAGTTAATAAGCTAATGTCTTCATTATGTAGATTATTATTTATTAAATAGTAGAAAGCAACTAATCTCCATGTCAAGATACCTGCACGTTTCACAGAAAGTGACCCTTCTGTTGCAGCATCTGAATGAGCCCTGCTCATTTGAGGACAGCTAAATGCTACAGGAGAAACCTTAATCTTTAAAAACTATGGCCTCCAGCAGGACTTGAGTCTTTTTTTTTCCTTTTAAACTTATTAATTATTTGTATGCAGAGAAACTAAGTTTGCTGTAAATACCACAAGCGTTTGGAAAGGAATACACGCTCAGTCTCTGGTTTGTCATAAATACCTCTTTAGCCTCTTCCAGGGTATGGTAGTGGAACTTCTCATGCTCTAATGACTCCACGAGGGCTGTGTGAAGGTGGTGAACGTTCTGGACAAACTGCTGGGTCAGCATCAGGTGCTGCTTGCACATGGTGTGTAAGACAAGAACCGAGGGGCTGTACGCAGTCAGGGCTGTGAGAAAGGGACAGCAAGGGCTGAGCAAACCAAGCTGGGCTCAGGTGCAGAAAATTGAGTGAAAAAGAAGAATAAATGTGGTTTTGGTACCTTCTACTGCATCCATGCTGATGGTGTGACTGGCAACTGGCACTGGGTCGATGTAGCCGGTTCCCACAGGTGGGCCGAGCGCCACAGCCGGGTTTGCTGTGCACAGGGATAGCATCAGAATTATTGGTGGGGACAGGGGAAAGCTTTAGTGCTGCTGCTTGGTTCTTCTGCAGTTTCTTGGGACAGCAGCTGCCCTAAAGCCACAGCACAGGCTGACAGGCTGAACTCACCCTTTGGCCAGCAGCAGGTGAGGGGAGGCTCTGCTGTCTGCACTGCAGTGTCTGTGACGGTCACTCGGTGCCCCCGGCTGTGCTGCTCTGCGGGCACCAGCAGGGATGGCTCTGAACATGGGTGTGCTCCAGGAGACCTGCAGCTCTCAGCCTGTCCCTCCACAGATTCCCTGTCTGTTGCAGACAGAGACCTTTCAAAGTCTTCAGAATATTCTGAATTAAGGGTACTCTCATTCTGATTAGGATAATCCTGTTTGTGTGGAGGGAAATCTGAGGAAGCTCCACTTAAATGTTCAGAGATTTCAGCTTCAGAGACACATTTTTCAACTTCCTCTTCAGAAGAATCATTCACACCAGTTATTGCACTGGTCATTTTTAGAGCAGCCTGGTCCTCTTCCACCAGCAATGTATTTTTTTTCACATATTTGTTTGATTCTTGAGTAAACTGAATGTCTTTTCCCTGTAAAAGTATTTATTTTAGAACCTCCACACGCCACCAAAGGCAGACTGGGAATATGTGCTAGTGGGGAATTTCTACTTACTTTCTGCTTTAATTCTGCTGACTTACTGGTAGTATCTGGTGCCAAATCATCAAGGCTCATGATATTCAGTCCAAAGTCTGCAAACAAATGACACCTACACATGAGAATTTGCATGAAAATTGCAGTACACTTTCCTGTAAGTGACAAAAATGGGGGGAAAAATCAGTACTACCTTCCTAGTTCAGTACTAAAATGTAATAGCAATCAGTCACTGATTCTTTAACTTCATAGGAACTCCTAAAATTTCCTCCTTTGATCAGCTGACATTCCTGAAGTTCAAGAGATTTTTGTTGCCCCTCATTTCCAGCTGTTCTCACTTTGACCCATTGGTACATTGTGCCACTGATAGAGGAAAACGACTTTAAATGTTCTAATTGTTTTGACATCATAATGTTGCCCAGGGCAGCATCATTAATATGAACCCATTAAGTCAAAAGCTAAGAAAAATACAAACCTATTACACTAGATAAAAAATAAACAGATCAAGATAATTACTTTGATCATGCCTTGGTTTGTGTAAAATTTCACCAGTGAATCCTTTCAAAGTGACTATTTGCCCATGTTTATTTATAGAATTGATCAGGAGATTATCAGTACAATTGATACTGAGTCTACTGAGAAAATATTTTAGAAAACTTACATTTCAAACTGCTGCTGGATGGATCTTCTGCATCAGCTCCTTCAGAAAATAATTCATCTAATGACTTTATTTCACTTCTGTCACTTTCAAGGGATTCTTGGATGTGCTTGGTGTAGCCTGCTTGAGGCAGAGCTTGGTTTACAGTGCTGTCTTTTGTGGAAGATGACAGCAATCGAGATCTCGTGGTATGTCCTGACAGGTTTCTGCTGGTGGGTGAAGGTGCTGGTGAATTAACTCTACTAAATGCACTTTTCTCTGAGTCTTTGTTGTGAGAAGATGTTTTAGATAACTCTGCTGATGAAACTTCCTTACGAGGTGGAGGAGCCTTTCCTGATGGAACTGGAGTCTTACTCTTTTTGAAGAACACAAAAAAGAGATTTATGTGTTACTTCATTGTTATTGTAGATTGCTAATGGGAGAACAAATCATTGTGGGTAAAATAGAGTAATTTTAACGTGTTAAGATGTGAATCTGAATCCTATCATGAGCAAGACACAAATGCAAACTTAAAATTTAGTTGCTAGTTTTATCTAAATAAAAAGCAATCAACCAGTTAAAACAATTATATGAAAGCATTAATAAAAATACATAATCCAGCAAAGTTTGTATTTACCTTTCTACCTTACTGAGCATCACTTACCAGAACCTTCTGATTCCCACTTCCACTGGAAAACCCCAAAGAGCTCTCCATCAATTCTCTCATTTCCTCTTCATCACTATCCAGATCAAGCTGTTTAACCATAACACTCCTTTTAGGGCTTTGCATGCTTTCCTCTTCCCCAGAACAGGCATCCCTGCGGGTCCCATTCCCACTGGTGCCACCATAATTCTTCCAGTACCTCCTGCCCCTGGCACCACCTTCATGCCCAGAGGCGGACGAGCTGCACTCCTCAGACAAAGGCTTCAGGCCCGAGTCAGCGTTCTGCAATTCCAGGTGCTTTTTTTGACCCATGATTTTGCTTTCTAGTTGTGCCACTTTATTCAGGACCGAGTTCAGCCGTGTGTGGGCGGCGCTGCCCGCAGTGCTCAGGGCCGCACGGCCGCTCCCTGCCCGCGTGGTGCTTCCCGGCCTCGGGCAGCGCTGCATCCCAGCAGCGTTTCCACCGCACGCCTTCAGGAACCTGCCGTGGAGGGACGGAGTTCTTCCAGCGCTCCCCAGCTCTGTGTCCACCAGCGTTAGGTCACCGCGGGTGCTGGTCCTGCGGGATACATGGCTGTGGCCCTGCCAACAATCACAGAGTTACCGACCTAAGAAAGACCTGACAACATCGAGTCCAACCTGCGACTGATCCTGACCCCCACGTTGTTAACCAGACCAAAGCACTGAGTGCTGCCACATGCAGACTTTCCTTAAACATCTCCAGGGATGGTGACTCCACGGGCAGACGTCCAACCACCCTTTCAGTGAAGAAATCTTTTCTGATGTCCAACCTAAACCACCCCTGTCACAGCTTAAGAATGTGCCCTCGTCCTGTCGCTGGTTCCCTGGAGCAAAGCTGGGCACTACCTGCCTGCACCCTCCTGTAGGGAGCTATAGGAAGGGGCTTGTACAGATCCCTCCCCACACAAGACGCGAACACCGGCCCGCGCTGAGGCTGCCCAGGTACAGACTGAGACAGGGCGCCGGTGCCTCACCTGCCCTCGGCCCGCGGGTGCCCGAGAGATCGCGGCCATCCGGGACGGGACAGGACGGACGGCATGGGGCGGAACAGGGTCCCAGAGAACACCGCCAGGTCCGCCCAGCCCGAGGCGGCCGAGGCTTCTCCGGGCCGGGCCAGGGCGGGCGGTGCGCGGCCGGCTCCTGGAGTCCGCGACTCCCCAATATCCCGCCCACTGATTGGCTCCGCGCAGCGGCTCGGCGCCGCCAGCTAATCACAAGCAGGTTTACAGCCGCCGGTAGCGTGCCCCGACTACAAGCCCCAGCATGCATCGGGGTCAATACACGGGAACTTTTACAAACCCGCGATTCGCTAATTATTGGAGCGAGTTGGGAATGAATCCAGTTGTTCCGCAGGATTTGCGTTAAGACCCCTCACTGAAACAACATATTGTAGCTTATTACCTGCCCTTTGTACTTGTGTGTCATTTCCAGGGACTTGGTGAAACTTGTGCTCTGCGTGTCGCAGTGAAATTTGGCATAAGGTATCCAACTTCATTATATACTTGTAATACAATTATATAGCGATTGAGCTTATGCCATGGATCATTTTTATTTTGCCTAGATTTTTGTTTTTCTGGGTTATTTTAATAGTGCTTTCTAGTGATATCATTCTGCTGTAAGCCAGTTCCTAAGACTTGAGTTTAAGGTTCTTAAAAACTTTCCCTGGCTATCTCTAAAACCCTGGCTGACAGATATACATAGCTATATACTCCAATTATATACTTTGATTAAAATTCCAGATCAGACTTATGAAATAAAAATTGATAACAAAATGCACCTGGCAACCCACAAGATTATTTAGTTTGTTTACCACTGAGGAAAATTAATGATCAAAGAAGCCCACAGACTGGGATGACTGAATATGAATTTATGATCTAAATCAGACATGAGGTAAATTGCTCTCCTTATTCTGTGTTAGTGGATTATTTAATTTCTTTTTAATATAGTTGAACTGTGCACTGGTTTTGCTTTCTTAATTTTCCTGTGTCTTTTAAAGGATTGGGATGAACCTGAACCCATGGTGGAACTAGTGCTGAGGACCTGAATTTTGGGATGAAGAATAACAATAATGCAGAACGGTATTATACTGTAGTCGAGATTCCTCTATACAGTTTATAAATAATTTCCTTCTCCTAGCTAGGGGAACACCTTGAGCCCCTTTCTTTGCCTGACTGTATTCCAAACATGCAGTTCATCCTAGGGGAAATGGAAACCAAATTGGATGGGTAATCCAAGGCCTCTTAAGAAAACAGACTTCCTGGGATATTTTTTTCTGTTTTCCTTCCAAAATGAAGGAGGAACGCACAATTTTTTTACAATTTCTCAATAACAGATGCTGAGGTTTATGCAAAATATTTTGGAGATAAAACATGGGGAGAAATGAACATGAAATTCCCATGGGTGTTTTCATTTTTTATTTCCACGTTTTGAAGATTCCTTGTCTAATCTGATTGAGAAACTATTGGTGCATACAAATGAAATTAGAATCCCATGGTTCTGAAAAGGAAATGAATGTAAAGTAGGCTGAGGAATAGCAGGAGGAAGGACTACGGAGGAAAAATACTTTGAGCAATAGCTTAAGAAAAAAATTAGAAAGCAAAGACGACTCAGGAAGGGACAGAGCAATGGGGGATGATATTTATAATATATATTATAGAGAGGAACCCTGTCTGTCAGTGTCTGCCAGGAAGGGTCAGAGCATGGACCAGGGAGCCCAGCAATGGGACAAGAAGCAGCAGGCAGAAACTGATGACAAGAAATTCCACCTGAATATGAGAAAAACTTTGCTGCACGCTGATGGAGCACTGCAACAGACTGCAATCCCTCACTGGAGATAATCCAGAACTGTGTGGACACAATCCTGTGCCATGTGCTCTGGGATGGCCCTGCTGGAGCAGGGACGTGGGACTCGCGGCCCACTGAGCTCCATTCAAACCTCGCTCGCTTTGGGGTTATGCGGCTGCCCAGGGAGCTGGGCAGGGTGGCGAAGTCCCTGTCCCTGGAGGTGTTTAAGGAGCGACAGTGATCTGTTGGACAAGGCGATGATCTGTCAAAGGCTGGGCTCAATGACCTGGGAAGTCTCTTCCGTTCTAAAGGATTGGGTGACTCCGTGGACCGCAGTAACCGCCGCCGAGGAGCGCCTGCCGGGCCCCGATAAAGCCGCGGCCGGCGGATCTCGAGCACCTCCTCAGCCGCCGCCACCGCCTCCTCGGGCCCGCCCGGCCCGGCCCGGCCCGGCCGCCGCCTCCCGCCCCTCGCTCCGCCCCGGCCGCGGCCCGACCCAGCGGGAGGAAGATGGCGGCGCTCATCCCCCTCAGCCAGCAGGTACCGGGGCTGCCGGGGACGCGCGGCCCTCCGCACCGGCGGCCGGGCGGGCGCGGGGAGCGGCAGCGGGGCTGCATCGTAGCCGGGTGCAGCCGGGCTGGAATTGGCGCTGGGTTACAGGCCCCGTGCCGGGAGGGGCTCGGCCCGCGGGGAATAAGGGTCGGGGCGCGGCGGGGAGCGGGACCCGGGCGGGGCAAGGGCGGCGAGCGGCCCCCGCCGTGCCCCAGGACCGCGGCGGGCGCTGCTGGGGGGGCCGCAAGCTGCGCCGCCGCCCTCCCCTCATGGAGGCCCCGGAGCTGCGTCCCTGGGGAGGGGCTGAGGGTCTCCTGGCGCTTCCCCACCCCGAGCCGCCGGGATTACCGTGGGCCAGGGGTTTGGAGGGGAGAGGGCTGGTGCTCCGCACGTCAGCCCGTTTTCCTGTTCGTACCGGGCGGTGATGCCGCCTGGAACTGCTGAGCTGTTGTGACGGGGTGCCGTGACCGTGTGGGGAGCGGGGACGCCGGCAAGGGGCTGAGCGATGAGCGGGACGTGCTCGCCTGTCAGGAGGAGGAGAAGCTCCTGCAGGGCAGGGGACGGGGCGCGTGTCCTGACCCCTGGGAGAGGCTGTTTCCAGCTCTGCTTGAATGCTTAGGATCCCTTGGTTGATTTCTGTTGTTACAAGTTTGTTTTTTTGATTTGATTTCTCACCCAAATAATTCAAGCCTAAGCAGTGTGATCGCTGTTTATTATTTTCCATAACCATGTGAAGAGAGCGTACTTATTTGCTTTAAAGCAAAAGAAAAGCAACACCACCCCACTACCTTCAACGTCTTGAAACCAAAACTATTTTCTATACTGTGCCTAGGCCAGTCAGGCATTCTGAATGACTCCTATTAGTAGTTCAGATTATTTAAATATATCGATTTCCTTTTAATAATGATCATTGGGTTGTGATACTCTAAAAATGTATCGCTCAGTGGAGTTATGTGGTGCTTGGATAACATAACTTCCTGCGTGTCTTACTAAGAACATGGACTGCTGTTAACTTCTGATTAACATTGGTTTGATTAAGTGAACATATTCAGAAACATCTGAAAACATCCATGTGCACACAAACTGTTGTCAGAAAATGTCAAGTGATTAATGTGGTGCAAAATACGTAAGTCAGATAAACTCTGGATGTGAAAGGGTTTGTAGTTGTGAAATTCTATAATGCATTGGTAAAAATCAAATAATTATCAAATGCTTACTCTGGAAATCCAGTTTCTCTAGTTTAAATTCTCATTGGTCTTTGAGTCTGGCATCAATGGTATTCCTTTTGATAGAAAATGTTATGTTTAGGGGGACTAAGACCACATTCTGTAAACATATCAGTTATTTTTATATAGTATTTTCCAACTAATTCAGTGGAAGCATTGTAGTTCTAAAACTTGTTTTCGTAAATTGAACTGTCAAGAGTAATCTAGCTGTAAACAGAATTTCCTTTAAGGTAATAAACTTCCTCTTCTAAGAGCGTCAGTTTTGTGATTACTAAGGACATGTTGTTAATTAGAGTAAATGCCAGAAATAGAATTAGACAGAGTAGGAGAGGGTATGTGTGTTGTAATGTGGAGGCATGTCCACTCAGAAAGCTGTAAAATAAAACTATTGATACCAACAGATTAGGAGCTGCAAAGAGTATGGGTAATTCAAGCAGCTTAAAATATTTTAATTAATATTAATTAAATTTAATCATTTATCATTATCATAATAATACTTCATTTCAAATAATTAATGTGATCCAGAGATCCTTGTGACCCAGAGATGACTTCAGGAAAGAGAATTAATTGTGATGTTTTGGGGAGTATAGAGCAGGCATAGGAACCACGGGGTGGATAAACTCTTAGTCAAACTGAACTTCTCTAACAGGTTATGCTTTGGTGCACTCTTCAAAATTTTTGTCCCTGCCAGTGTTGACAGTCCTGGGTTGGTCCTTCATGAGCAGATGTCACCAAATTACAGAATCCTCTTGAATGATGGTGATGTCATCACATGTAGTGGTGGGTAGATAGAGAGCTGTGCTATTTTTATCACTTGAACCCATTTTGTCTGGTCTGCTTCATCACAGAGATGCAGTCATTTAGGTGAATTGGTCAGAAAGACCGAACCTTTGTAAAATTCTGCAAGTAGAGGATTGATCTTGAGGTGCTTTTCAGCAGTGCTTGGGTGAATAATTTGCTGTGGAAGAAATTTCACAGCACTGAAGCACATCACCCTGGCTTCCTGCCACCTCTGCCAGGTAAGTCAGCTCCATGCCACGGCTGACAATATCAAATGGGGGTGCCAGGAGTGTCTGCTGATGGGATGAGATCATTCAGTCCTGCTGCTGGAGCAGTTTGCTCTGAATCTTGGTCTGAGTCCAGTCTCTGCATGCTCTAGGTCACTCAGTGCATCAGTTAGAGGAGCTTGTGGTTGGTGCTTGACTCTCTTGTCTGAGCTTTCTGACAAACAAGAGGTGCACAGTTTGGTGACAGTTGGCTGAAAACGTGGTTTTATTCAGAGTGGAACAGGCTATTTCCTACTTCCACCTTTTCTCTGAATGATGTGTTTCCTGCTTGGACAGGAACACAATGCTTATATGTGCTGGTTGTTTACATGCCAGCACAAAGAACAGTCACATTTATGAGTTATGTTTGCAGCATCCTTCTGAAATCCTGTTTGCCATCAGGGAGAGCGAGAGCTTCCAGAGGGTGCCGATGCTGGAAAGTGCAGCAGCTTATTTTGTTGATGGATATAAGTGAAGTAGGTTTAAGATGCTTAGGAAACTGTTCTGAAAATGCAGGATTTTTCTATCCAAATAGAGCTGTAATCTTTAGAGAGTCAGTGTTTGCTTGTGCTCTGCTCAGTTATCGTGGGTAGCTCCTTAAATGAAGATTTAGCATGTTTATTGTAAACTCACAAGAAGGTTCTCTTGGTGTAAAATAAAATTTTCAAGTTCTTCATTGGTCTTTTCTTTCATCATGTTCCTGCCTTCCTTCCTCTCAGAGTAAGCAGAACACCTGGAAATCCATGGGGATAACAAGGAAGAAGGTGACATTGGGGAGGGGACATAGCAGTGATGGCACTTAGTGTGCAATGCTCCTTTTCAGGTGTCTGACTGCTGTCCTGGAGGTGGGGAGTGGTTATCCCAAGCAGGTTTTGTGCCATCTCTGTGTTTTGCTCATTGACATCTTTATTGGGTTGTTTTGGTGCTTTCTTTTTAAGGCCTCTCAGTGGTCCAAGGACTGACCTGGTTTTGACCAGATTGGTTTTGCTCTTGGCATTGAGGCTGAGTAGAACAGTGTGGAGGGATGACTTGCCCAGGGTTAGAAATCCCATGGCAACTCTAGGAGACGTGTGAGAAAATAGGATTTTGGGGCTTTTTCTGCATCTTTTGGCATTCCAGCTGCCATTTGCTTGGAATGTCAGCAAGAAGAGCTGGGATCTGCTTGTCCTGAAAAGGCAGGGCTTTCCTTGGGTCTGCAGCTTTCGTGTAATGCAGTGGTTAAACCAAGTTGAAATCCTCCAAAAGTGTTGTCAGGGAGTCAGGGAATTGTGAGAGTTGTTAATTTGCCATTCATTTTACATGTATATATATATATACACACACACATATATATACACATATATATATATACATACACACACATATATATACATATATACATATATATATACACATATACATATATATATACACACATATATATACACATATATATATATACATATACACATATATTTGGGTTGGGGTTTTTTTGTTTGTTTAGTTGGGGTTTTTTTGTTTTGTTTGTTTTTTCCTTTTTTTTTTTTTCTTTGGTTTGGGGTTTTTTTTTGTTGTTGTTTTTTTCTCTTTTTTTGTTTGCTTTGGTTTTTTGTTTACTCCGTTTCAGTTTAAGATCCTAGTCTTGAAAATGTGTTAACACAGGCACTGTGTGTGTGTGTGATTGTCTGTTGAAAACATTCTAGAAGGATGTGTTTGGTGCAGTAGGTAGTCAGGTGAGCGTTGTGTTGAAAGCTGGACCTTTGTTATGAGTCCTTCTCATCTGAGATCTGAAATACTTCAGCAAATAATTCAAAGCTGTTCTTCAAAACCTTTTCCCTTTGTAGTGTCACTAAGTAAAAGTGTGAGGAGAGGCAGGAATCGTGATGATGAGAAGTTCTAAGAGATGACAGTAGTCTGTGCTCTTGGTGGATCACTGTTATCCACACTTAAATTTCAAGTGTCCAGTTTTAACACAGCACATTAACACGCTATTATAGGTTCTTAATAGCAGTAATACACAAAGTGCTGTATGTTTCTTTTCCTATCAGTTCTGATTGTTGTTTATTCTGTTTTCTTACTTGTGTTTCAGTTTTCTACTGGGAATCCAATATATGAAACATATTACAAACAGGTATGTTCTTAAAAACAAGTAAAAACAAAGTGCAGTTTCTTCTTCCCCAACATTTCCTTCTCTTTCTTTTCCCCATTGCAGTGCTAGAACTGTGTGAATTCTGAGTGCTGATGCAGTTCCTGTAACTCCTTTTGACCTAGAGGCGAGATTGCATTTCTTAAATCTGCTTTCACAACAGCCATGTTTCAATTAAGTGTTAATTTTTCTCCTTCAGGTAGATCCAACGTACACAGGGAGAGTTGGGGCAAGTGAAGCTGCTCTGTTTCTTAAAAAATCTGGTCTCTCTGATATCATCCTTGGAAAAGTAAGTTGAAGGAATTGGATAATGCAGTACTTGTCTTTACACTTCTTTTAAGTGAAAGGAAAAATTTAAAAATAAAATTTGGTTTTTGTGTAACATTTCTGTTGTTAACTCGACAATTCAGTAACATTGTTTGTCATTCCTTGAAAGCTGCATGAACACTTTAAGAAGACATGCAGTAGGAACTGTTGAGCTAAGTTTTCTTTGAAATTCACAGCAGCTTTTATTTTGTATCTCCACAGATATGGGATTTGGCTGACCCAGAGGGTAAAGGATACTTAGATAAACAGGTAATTGAAACGTTCATGTAGATTTCCTGTATTACCTTTCCCAGATTAGCCTTCTTTTGATCAAGCCCTGGTACCATCAGTAGTTACCTTTATCTTTTTCAGGGTTGTTTTTGTTTACAAAATGAGTTTTTTTCCCCAGCACTGCTCACATCCAAGTGTATTACTCAGGGAGGCTGCAGGAGAAGTTTGATTCTAATTTTCTGGATCTCTTTTGTTTTGTAAATAGTTGGTGTGTGTACTGTGTAGGTACACAGTCATTGAGTCACAAATGAAAACTATGATTTCATTTTAGAAAATTTTTGTGCATGAAAAAATTTAGCTTTTTTTACTAAAAATGGCTTGTAATACCAAATAAGTTACAAAATAACTCTTTCAAAACACTACTAATTTTTAAGAAAAACTGTTGTATTTAATTAGGAGAGAGTTTTTATGAACAACTAACTTCCAGTTTTCTCCTCTTTGCTTCCTGTCACTATAAAACTTTTCTGGACTCATCCTTAAAAGCAGAGGGGCAGTTGCCATTATGGGGTTGTACACGTGGGGTTTTCTTTTTCCTGAGTTGCACATACACAGTGTTGGTATAAATGGTTAGGGGGTTATTTATTTTTTGTGATTGAAACTGGTTTTTAATTGCCAGCACAATTGGTTGCAGGGTTTCTACGTCGCCTTGCGCCTCGTCGCGTGCGCACAGAACGGCCACGATGTCAACCTGAGCAGTCTGAATTTGACTCTGCCACCTCCTAAATTTGTGAGTAGTGTCCACTTCAGTGCAGGTTTGTGTTGTATGAGAATTCAGTTGGAACGTTGGAATGATTTTGTGTTTTATAAATGTCACGGTTCTGGGGCTTCAGGCTGCTCTCAAACGCTTCCTTAGGGCACAGCAGCCAGGGCTGCCACAGTCTTGTCATGCTGAGTGACAAGAAACCAGCCCCTTCCTGGCCTGCAAGAGTCAGACAGGGTGAGTTTAAGTCTGCTCAGCTTGGTCAGGAAGCTGCTGTGGCTAAACCCTTAATTCATGATAAAAAAAGGAAACAAAAAATTATTATTTTGGGGCTGGCTCAACAGGAATGAGTAGCAAAAGGCATTGCTGCAGCTTTGCCCTGCACTGGCTGCTGCAGAACCTCTTTGGCTTGTGTTGGTTCTGTGTTTGGACACTGAATGCATCTACTGGATGTCCTCACTCAAGTACTGTAATGCTAGAAATGAGTGTGACTTCTGTTTAGGTACATGTGCAGCCTGTTTTCCTCAGTGTAGTTAAGCTTCATGTCTATAACCATCTCAAACTTAGTGCAATTAATAAGTACTAGAGACAGAAGTATGTATATTTATCTATTTAGATAAATGTGTATATATATATAAAAATAAACCATTTTCTCATTTTTAGCATGACACTAGCAGTCCTTTACTGATCACACCACCCTCAACAGAGACTCACTGGGCTGTTAGGGTAAGTGTAAAAGAAAACACATTCCATCCATTTTTTAGAAGTAAATGTTTTTCTTGTGTGTAATTTTCTCAGTGAGAGAATTTTATATCAAATGTATTTCCCATTTCAGAAGTCCTCCCTTTCTGTGCACACCTGTGCACAGCAGAGAACACCAAGGTGTAGTTTTAGATATGCAATAAGTATTAAACAACCCTTTGACAGCCTCCGGTGGGATGTTTTTAAGAAAATGAATTTTAAACTTCTGCCTGGATTTCTTCCAGAATCCCACAATTAGGCACTTTGTTTGTATAAAGGAACCTCACTGGGAACAGTGAAGTGTTTCACCACATCCAGTCTGAGCTGTTAATTTAAACCTTGAGTTCCTAGTTTCTAATTGGTATTCAATGATACAAGCTACATATATAATTTGGAAAAAATAACTTTTGATGTATATGTGGGGATATTTATATTTAGGTAATTTTCAACTCCAAACATTTCCAAAAGCTAGAAATTTAATAAAAAAACCTTGTAGTTATATGTACTTTAAAGTGGGATGAATAAGTTTTAGTTCTATAGAGTTTATCAAAGTTACTTTAAAACAGAAGCACCCCTTGTCTGCTGCATGGTAAAATCTCCCAGCTGCCATAACTTTTAAATTAATTAGGAGCCTAAATTCAAAGCTTTCTCTATGGGTTTACATTTAAATACAGTACAGTGGCACTTGCAAGAATTTTGGAAATTTAAGATGAGTACATTACTGACCAGTCTTAATTTCTTGCAAGATCTCATTTTCATTACTCACACAGACACACTTTTTTACTTATTCAGACTATTTCTTACCAACTAGGTGGAAGAAAAAGCAAAGTTTGATGGTATTTTTGAAAGCCTTTTGCCAGTAAATGGTTTACTTTCAGGAGACAAAGTAAAACCAGTACTGATGAATTCAAAGCTACCTCTTGATATCCTTGGAAGGGTAAGTAAGTTGTTTAGATTTAGCTAATCTCTATTTAGCTTCTCATAATTGCAATGTTAAAAATGTAATTTATCAACAGAGATCAGGTTTTGGCTGAGATTTTGCATCATGTGCATGCTATAAAGCAAGAACATTAAGACTCTGAAATCTTCCACTTAGAAATAAGAGTAAGAGTAGTAATTTCAACCCTAGAGTAGATTGGCTTCATTGTCTCTCTATTCATTTACAAGTGGAAATTTGATTTTGGTTGTTTAAAAACAAGAAAAAGCTTTCCTGAATCATAATGGCTGTTAGGACATTAGATTCTGCTGTTTTGTCATTTTTACAAATATGAGTTATTAGATATACCATCAAATCCATCCTCTGTTTGTACAGGAAAATTCCTTAAAACATCCTCCTTTATTCATAGTGCAAATTGTCAGGTTGGTTTTTCTTTCATATTGATATTTTTGAGTACATTCTGTATCAGAGTTCTGTCTGCATTACATACTTTTATCTCTTCAGGAAGAAGAGCCTCTTGCTCTGTATTATCTACAAAATCTAAGTATGGTTTGTTTTAATTCTGTACTTGAGTATTGAGAAGTCTCAAAAGGCTTCGGATTTTATCTTGTTATTGTCACAATAGAAATTCAGGAAACTTTGGCCTCTTCCAGAAAAATTTGTGGACAAGATAAGGCACTGAGGAAATGGAGAAAGGTCAAATCAAGGAGCTTAAATGTGTCAAGGGTCCAGTGATAAAGCAGAGTTCTCACAACTGAGCCTCAAGTCTTGGCTTTTTGTGGACTCCACTGTCCCCAGGTCATATTGATGATGAAACAGGGCTGTGCTGGAGTTCACAAAGTTTTGTATCTCTCTAAATCTTCTGCAAGTTTCATTGACTGTGCCTCACCTATTAATGAACTAAATTAAGCATTGATAAATGCTTAAATTCTCTCCAACAGGAAATTCAGGGGGGCAGAGGGAGTTGCACATGGTTTTAGTTTTTAGTAGAAAACCCTGATCATCTAGGAATGGAATAGGAATTAGAAATATATTGAATTTTCCGTTGAATTTTCTTGCTAGGAATTGGAATGATCTGCTAGCCCACACCCTCTGGGCAGTGCTGAAAGCCACCTCTGAGTGCTTTTACTCAGCTTGATGATTCTGTAGTTGCATCATAGAATGATGAAAAACCTGCCTGAGTTGCAGCCAGAATTTGTTAGAGCCAGTGTTGATTCATATGGCCAGAAAACTCTAATCCAGTCTGTTTCATCAGAGAATTTTTAGATAGGTGGTGTAACTAATATGATCTTCACCAAAATCTGTGAGGAGTCTTTAGAGGGCATGTTAATACAATGAATACACAGAGTGTAACTTGGTCTGCAAATCATTTTTTAATCTTAATTGCTGTAGGTCTGGGATCTCAGTGATATTGATAAAGATGGTCACCTGGACAAGGATGAATTTGCTGTGGTAGGTTGCTTTAAATTCCCAATTCACTGTCTAGTCTGTCAAAGCAAATAGCTCATTTCTTTCTCAAGAGCTTTGCAGCTTCTGTGCTGCAGTCAACTGCTCTAATCTAAATTGTTCACATGGAGCTATTTCATGACCTTCCTCAAGTCCACCTGCTGACTCTTGCCTGTGTCAAGATTAAACTTGTTGGAATTACATTCAACACTAATGGCTCTGGTTTACATTTCTAGTCTTACTGTCTTTGTTTTACTAGTACGTAAATGACTGACACAGCAAGATCTTGTTGCTTTTTCTAATAATTGTGAATGTTATCTGACCTTTTTGCCTTTGCAGGCAATGCATTTGGTTTATAGAGCTCTTGAGAAAGAGTCAGTTCCTTCACAATTGCCCCCTTCTCTCATACCACCTTCTAAAAGAAAGAAGACATCAGTGTTTCCTGGTGCAGTCCCTGTTCTCCCTGCAAGTCCTCCCCCCAAAGACAGCCTCCGCTCCACCCCATCCCATGGCAGTGGCACCAGCCTGAACAGCATAGGGAGCTTGTCTCCCAAGCACAGCATCAAACCAGCACAGGTATCTGTCTTTCTTTCTTTCTTATTCTTCTAGATTTGTGGATTTGTAAGCTGTAGGAAAAAGAAATACATTTTTTGATTTCTGCCCCGTGTGTTTGGGTGATTTGGGTGGAGAGGGTGAAATGAGAATGGTAAGGCTTGGAAGAACAGTGGGTGAATTTTAATCGGTGACCACGAGGTAGAAAATCTTAGGGGGAATTTTCACTTTATGTAGAAAGTGGAACCGTAGAAAGGTTTTATTTGTGTATCTGCTTTAATACCAAAGAAATCATTAATCTGCTTCTAAATCTCCTGCTATTAGTGTGAGGACTTCATATGCCTAATTGGGTCTGTATTTCCAAAGAATTAATGCTTTTCAACTGATGAATAGCTGTTTATCAGTGTTTTTATTCAGATAAAAAGTGTGAAGTTAAAACATGCAATGAAAATACTTGTTTACTAGTCAGACTGGAGTATACAAGATGTTCAGCACACCCAGCTCTGGATAATGTCATTTATACTTAGTGTGTTCATAGAAACCATTTCTGTTCTTTTGAAATGCCAACCTTTGTTTTGCAGCCAGCTGTTAATTGGGTGGTACCAGTGTCTGAAAAAGTGCGATACGATGAAATTTTCCTAAAAACAGACACAGACATGGATGGGTTTGTGAGTGGCCAAGAAGTAAAGGACATTTTTATGCATTCAGGTCTATCTCAGAATCTCCTAGCACATATATGGTAAGAATTCTGTACTAGCTGTGCTTCTGTAGCTTGCTGATCTGGGAACTCAGATTCAGAATGTGATTCTAACATGAAAAAGACACCAGAAATAAACAAAAAAACCCCAACTTCTTTTACTTGTCCACATACTGTAATATGTGGACTATATGGAAAATTAAGGGAGAAATAAATACTCCCTTTGCTTCTCTGGGAGGGGGGGCAATAGGTCAGTCTGTGAATTGTGATTGTCTTTTGAAGTTCTAGTGCTCTAAATATTTTCTCAGACTAACACTTCTCTGTTCAGTTAAATATGTGTAATAAAATACTGCTCTGTTTATGGAAATCTGACTAGAATAAGTTAAGCTCTGATGAGGATGAACCAAAAAGAAATTACATGTATATATGTATTTCAGACTTTTTAGTAGAGCAGAAATAAGATTTTCTTGTTTGTAAGTAAGATCTGTTTTTCATCAGGTCTTTGGCAGACACGAGACAGATGGGAAAGCTCAGCAAAGACCAGTTTGCACTCGCCATGTATCTCATTCAGCAGAAGGTCAGCAAAGGGATTGATCCTCCACAAGTGTTAACTCCAGATATGATCCCTCCCTCAGACAGGAACACGCCCATCCAGGTAAGCCAGCAATTTGTTGTGCATACACTGAACTTATGTGCTTTAAAAGTAATGGGCTTTGAGTATGAATTTTGTGGGGTTTTTTTTTAGTATTATGATAAAGAATTGCCAATATTTTTTCTTATCTCCTCTTACAAATTTCTTTTAACATTTGAAAATATAGCTAGTTTTTTAACAACCAAGGCAGTAAGTAAAGAAAAATGCAGTAAAATTTTCCATAAACCAAGGAGTAATAATGCTGGAAAAAATCTAGCATAAAGGATAATCCTTTGTCATACAGAAAATTGAGTCAGGGAACTTTTAACAGCAAATATTAAAAGCTGGTTGAGCAGCATGTCCCTGACTGTGATCACACCATATTACTCCCATGGAAATATAACATTTTTTAATGGCTAAATGAGGAGTGATGAGTTCCTGGTTTCTGGGATTCATCCTTTGTAGCAGTCCACAGTCCTGTATCCATCACTGCTAATACCCCTTTACTTGAGCATCTGATCCTTTGCTGACCCTGCTTTGTTCCTTTCCTTGATAACATGCCAGTGCACTTCTGAAACTGAACTGAGGAAATACTTCTGTCATGTCACTACATTCACCTTTTCTATAAATGATACTGTGTTGTTCTTTACTTTTATTTGCTTTCCCTAACCAGAAACCTTTGGAACTCTAAATATATTTTAATTATTGCTATTGCTATGGTCCTCCTAAGGTTTTTCCTATATCCTTTTCCTATAGACTCTGTCAGGTTACTTGACCCCTGTAGGAACTGAGATCTCAGCACTAACAGAAATGCGGCGTGTGAGTAACTGCAGTGTCCAAAGGAATGCACATTTCTAATGTTTGCTTTTTGTAACTTCAAACAAGTTTTCATTTCTCTACCTTTGCCTGTCTTTGCTCTTGAGTTCTGTGCCACTTGCTCTTGGTGTGGTGGTAATGTCACAGCAGTGTGAAATGCCCAGCCCTGGCTGCCAGCCTGGTGATGTTCCTTCAGTAACTGGAGATGTATTGATCTGGCAGGAAGTTCCTGGGACAGGCAGCTCAGTGCTGTTGAAATTACTCCTGGACTGGTGCTCTGCAGCTGTGACCAGTGAATGCATCTTGCTGGTCTTGGCTTGTTGGTTGGGTTCTTGTTTGTTTTTTAATGTTTAATAAAGCCAAGCTTTCTGTGGTTATCACAGAAGTCTCAAAGTCAGTGAAGCAGGCAAACTCTGCTTTCTTCTTTTTGAAATGCTATATAAAAATTGTAGGTCTCCTGGTTTGTCAGACTAGCAGTGAGCTCAGTGCTGCAGTTTTTGCTCAGTTGTGGTGAGCTTTTTATCCTTTTTATAATAACAACAATAACCAGTTTGGTACATAATGCTGACATCCTTTCTTAACTTATCTAGAAGGCAGGGGATGCCCTCTGTATCTTCCCTGATCTCTGCTTGAATGAATGCAGGAACAACCTACAGGAAAAGTGGTATAATTGCAGAAATTGCCATCAATTTGTGACAGGGCTCTAGAAGACTGGACTTACAATCTGATTTCATTAAGTCCATGTAAACCTTACTATTGACTAGAGCAGAACTAAGTTTTAGGTTTTGAATTTGAATTCTACCAATTCTGCAATTTCCTTGTTGGCCTTGGGCCTGTCCTTTCATTGCTGTGTGTTCAACTGTCCTGTCTGTTAAACAGGCCTATCAACAATTCTCCTATCTCATGAGCAGAATTGTGGGGCATGTTCCTTGCTTGTTACAGAATAATTTGATGTCTCTTATGGAATTTTGCAAATGCAAATAATGAGGAGTTTGTATCCCGCCTTTGTTAAAGGAAGAGCTTCTGTTACTACTTGACATTTTAATAGATTGTTTCATTCTTAACAGGACAGTGCAAGTTCTGTTGGATCAGGAGAATTTACAGGGGTGAAGGAGCTGGATGATATCAGCCAAGAGATTGCACAGCTGCAGAGGTAATAGTTGTGGACTGTTAACAATGTCATGGTGTACAACACCTAAGTCAGTCTGTAGTACTTAGTTTATTTTCTCTTAGTCATTTTGTCATTATTTGTTGCTTTAATTGGTGATAGATTTCCTAGTGGTACCCTGCAGATCTATCAGGTGACTTCAGAAGATTGATGATGGGCACAGAAGGCATTTCTCAAAGAATAATTGATACTTATGCACCTTTTCTCCTTTAAAGAATACATGAGAATACAGGCTGGCATTTTTGTCTGCATGGTGTTTCCAGAATAATATTTAATTGATTTTTGCATGTGTGTTGTGTTATTTAACTAATCACAAATACATGTTCTTCTTTATCTGACAGAGAAAAATACTCTCTGGAGCAGGACATTAGGGAAAAGGAAGAATCAATCAGACAGAAAACCAATGAAGTTCAGGTAAAAACTGTTTATCATCAGTAGTTTTCATGTTAATCTAAGTCATATGTAGCAATTTAGCATTTTTTCTGTCGTTCTATCATTCTTTCTTTCTTGGGATTTTCCTCTGACTGGCAGAAAAAGATTTATTTTTCTGTTCTCCATCAGAAGTGTTTTCATCTGATGCTGGCCAATATAAGCATAGTATATGTGAGCAGTTTAATGTCTTTTTTGTTAGTGTTTAACTAACATGTAATTTAGGAAATCAATGTTTGGAGAGTTTGGTTTTGATAATTAGGGTAACTCAATGCAGTGTGCTCTGTGTCACAGTCCCTTTTCCTTCTTGTGAGCAGTGATTTATTTCCTGATGTCTTACACAAGTTCCTGCAGAAACAAACAGGCCAATGCAGGGTGTAGCCTAGATGATATAGAAAATACTCTGAATTTTGTTAAGTTCTTTCTCTGTGGCTGATGCTTCAGCTAAATATGAGTTACAAGTTGTGGAATTTTCTTCAGGAGCTGCAAAATGATTTAGATAGGGAAACAAGTAACTTGCAAGAGCTGGAGGCTCAAAAACAAGATGCCCAAGACCGCCTGGATGAGATGGACCAGCAGAAAGCCAAACTGAAAGATATGCTGAATGATGTGAGGCAGAAATGCCAGGAAGA
Organism: Molothrus aeneus; assembly: GCF_037042795.1. NCBI lineage: Eukaryota > Metazoa > Chordata > Aves > Passeriformes > Icteridae > Molothrus > Molothrus aeneus. The sequence continues at coordinate 4,145,602 of NC_089672.1, forward strand.
AACACAGGTGGTAAGTGGATGTTCATTTTGGACCAGGTCAAGAGTAAAATATCTTCTGTTGAGGGAAATTCTATTTATTTAATAAAGAAACTTTCTTTTTACCATAAATAGCAGTTTTTACACAAATACAGAGGTCCAAGAAAGGATTTTGCCATCCTTAATACCTTCCTTAAAGGTCATAAAAGGAAGGTTGAACCTGATGATGTCCAGGGGTCCCTTTCCATAGGAATTGTTGTTCTGAGAATATATGAAACATTTATTCAGCCAAATCAGTAGTCCTAACCCATGAGACAGTCCATGGCAGTGGTGCTGGTTTTGGTCACCCTGAATGTCATCAGGATTGAGTTTTCAGGTGGATGCAGTTGCCAGTGAAAAGAGGATTTTACCTTAAGGTAGAAACTTCCTGCGTAAGGAAGTCACAGAAAAAAAGTCTATAAGGAAGGTTATAAACAACTCTGTAATTGTAACTCTTCAAATCAACATTAAACTGCTTGATAAATGTTTGAATGGGACCAGGTTCTGAAGGTGAACATCTGGGAAACAGCCTTTGATTATCTTTATAAGTAGTGGGGTATTTCTCTGATTTAAAATAGTATTTCTAGGTTTATTGAATGTGCTTTTATCAAGGATTTTGTGCAACAGCAGAAGCAGCATGCATTTCTTCATATTAGGTTCTAAAGATTTTCCTTAGTAGTTGATAGGTTGCTGTACCACTTTCTATTACTTATTGTAAATTCACCATTTAATAAGTCCCATTTATTCCAAATTTCACTCTGATTTTTCTACTGTGTTCTTTCAGATTTCATCACTAAAAATGCAGATTCAGTCTCAGGAATCAGATTTAAAATTACAGGAAGATGACCTTAACAGAGCAAAAGCAGAACTGAATCGCCTCCAGCAAGAAGAGACTCAGCTGGAGCAGAGCATCCAGGCTGGAAAAGTGCAGCTTGAAACAATAATCAAATCTTTAAAATCAACCCAGGAAGAAATAAACCAGGTATTCCCTGTACTTTATACCATTTTTTGCTTCTTGAAATGAGTTGAAAAATTATTTTTTCAGAGGAGGAAAAAATCCTGGTTCATGAAATGAAACTTTTTGACTGGTGTTTAGTGGGGAAATTCCTGGTTTGAGTTAGGAAGCATTCAATTCTGTTGGGGATAAAATGCAGCTGTCAGGCACCAGTGTTTGAGGAGACTGTAAGAATGCCAGTGTTCTTCAGTGTGTAACATGCTAAAACATTTCTCCCTCTCAGGCAAGAAGTAAACTCTCTCAGCTGCAAGAGAGCCACCAGGAAATGAATAAGAGCATTGAAGAATACAATGAAGCTCTCAATGGGATTCATGGAGGGAGTCTGACAAATTTAGCAGACATGAGTGAAGGCCTTGGGCAGACAGAAAGAAGCAGTTATGGAGCTGTGGTAAAACCCCACTGTTATTTAGTATATTTTACACTAATTAAGCTTCTGACTTGCACCTTACCTGAAGAATTGTTTAGCTGGCATTTGGCACATGGTCTTGTGGATTTGTAACCTGTCACATGTTCAGTCTCAGGACAGAGGTGGGGCTTTATTTCCAGTTTAGTGTTGCATTTTTTCTTCTCCAGTTTATCAAGGTGAAACCTTCTTTTGCTGTAGATTTTCCTTTCTCATGTATTTCCTTCTTATTTCCAAAGGAAGCTTTACAAATTTCAGCTTTACATTGAGCTATATTTATTACACATCTCATATTCCCTTTCTGAAAGGTTGGTTCTCTTTTGCTTAGATAATTTCAGCATCATCTTTCTCATTTATTATGTTTTTACTTAATCAGCATTTTTTTTCCCAAATCATAAAATCTTTCAAGTTCTTAAACATTTTTCAAGTCATTTTCTTTTGGGTATGTAATGTTGATTTGGGTATTAAATATTCCTCTAAAACACAAGAATTTTCTTTTATTTTTTAAGCTTTTTTCTTGTCTTAAATATGACAAGAAAGAAGTTGCATACTTGCTTGATTCTGCTTGCACATCCATGTGGCCCTTCCTCATTATGGAAACATGTTTAACTGTTGTAAGCACAGCATTTGCTATGGGTTTAGTATGAAGTTGAATATATAATGTGTTAGTAAATATTTACCAGCCATTGCTGCCTTTATGCAGTACTTTACACTTGCTCTGTAAAGACAAACTGCTCAAAAGAAGAACAGTGTAGATAAAAGCAGTACATTGAGGAACATGTAGTAAAGGTCTTAAAACTCTTTAGTGCTTCATTTCTGTGCTTGCATGGCTTGCATAAATATATTTAATTTCCAGTGAAAACTTCCAGATGTTTTCTTGCAAAACCTAGGAGCCACTTACTGGCAGAAAATACCAGTCTATGTTCATAGCAATTTTTTTAAACCATTGTGCCACTTTCCTGTTTCTCAATTCTTCCTTCCTCTTCCTTCTCTCCCCACCTCCCTCCTGCTGTTCTGAGAAGTATCAATTAGGATGTTTTCATTTGCATCTTGTAAAGGGATAAAAGAAATCCTGTCTCTTTCTGGTGTTTTGGGTGTAAGTGGGTCGTTATTTCTGGATATTCCTTGTGCTGGGATGGCCCCCAGTGTCCCTGGAATTCTGCTGTGCAGGTGCTGCCTGCACTTGGGCTTTCAGCAGAGGCCTCCAAACAAGACCCAAGCCAGGGATTAGCATTCAAATGAATGAAGAGGTTTCATAACTTCAGTTTGCTGCTTGTTCATGCAGGGTATTTTCTACAACTTGACAAATGCAGGTTTGGCCTCTGCTGAGAAAGCTCTTGCCATCCAAATGTTGGGGTGGCTCTTCCTGCATGAAGTGCTTTGTCATGGGAAATCAGTATTTGGGGCTTTAAGCTCAAAGATGAGTTAACAAGAAGCAATCTAGTATCTGACTGCTTGGTAGTAATTTGTTGTATTTGTAGTCCACAGATTATTTTTGTATCCTTTCTTTTTAAGTAAGTGTCTTACCTGAAGCTGAGAAGAATTTTTTGATGGTGTGATGTTTGGGATTGGTTGGCTTTTGTTATTAAAGTATTTGAGAGTTGAATATATTAATATGGGCAACAGTTTAACATTTAATTGCTATTTGTACTGTTATCTTTTGGTGTTCTGTGTAGCCCTGGGGTACACACATTTCTTTCTGCTGTGTAATTACTTAGAAGTCACATATTCAGAAAGTTCTTTAGGAAGTAATTTTAAAGACTGTTAAACAGGAACCAAGCATGCAATTTCTGCTTAATGGGTAACTGGGCCTTTTTATTTTTATCATGACAAGCTGTTGTGATGTTTCTCCTCTTAATTTTTAGGATGATCCATTTAAAAACAAAGCCTTGATGTTTACCAATAATACACAAGAATTGCATACAGACCCATTCCAGTCAGAAGATCCTTTCAAATCTGACCCATTTAAGGGAGCAGACCCCTTCAAAGGCAGTAAGTGCTTATCTAGGACCTTGAAGATCAATTGTTGAGTAAATTATATTTTCACAAACTTACCTTGCTAAATAGTAGATAAACCAAATTGTTTTTCTCTTCTGCATAGGTGACCCATTCCAGCACGACCCTTTTGCAGAGCAGCCACCTGCTCCAGCAGGTAACAGCCCTTTGTAATGACAGGGCAGGTGTGGTATAAACAATTTCTAGCCAAACACAAAGGTTTCCCTGGCTACAGATCTTTGGTTTGCATGTGGGAGCAGAGAAACCCAACAGGGTGTGCATTCAGAATCAATATGTTTAATGAGAAGTGTGTAACTCTTTATTAAGTCTGAAAGCTTCATCTGACATGTTCAAACTTAGTAAATACCCTCTGTAGAGAGGTCTCTGGAAGTCTATCAGATTTATCAAAACATTGTGTTTGTGTAAGAAAAATTGTATCAGTGAGTGTGAGGTCAAATATAGAATGTTCTTTATAGACACACTAGTGCTACACTGTATTCACCTGTTCGTGCTCCTTCTAGATCCCTTTGGAGGAGATCCATTCAAGGAAAGTGACCCATTTCGTAGCTCTGCCCCTGAGGATTTCTTCAAGAAACAGGTGAAGAGTGACCCATTTACCTCAGATCCATTCACAAAAACCCCCACTTTACCCTCAAAGGTCAGTAATTTTTAAATCTACACTTAATAGATTTCTTTACTATTGACAGGCTTATTGTCTGACAGCTAAAAGGTGTGAAATAACACAAAATACTTTTTTCCTAACTGGTGAAATATCATTAATTGTATTCTTAAAATGTAGCTATGGATTGTTTAGGCAATCAGCAGTGTTCCCTCTGGTTCCATGATGATGAGGTACATTCACCATGAAGGTACTTTTAGGTGGATATTTTTCCTCTCTGTTGGGAATTTCAAAGCAGCAGCACCCACCCATTCCCAGCATTCCCTCCATCCCGTGGATTTCTGCAGTCCTGTGGTGAATGAGATGGAGGAACTGCTCTGGCTAAAGAATCCCTGAGCCCTCAGCACAGTGGAGGACCTGCACAGAGCACACTTGTTATAGCCATTGTTGCAGCTCTAAGCTGTCCTGATGTGTGTGCTTGTTTGGGGGGGAATATGATTTCTTTGGTTTTGTTTTTATTAGTGTTTTCCTCATTCTTATGCAGTTCATTGAGTGTTGCTACCCAAGACCAGTTTCAGTCTGTGGGTAGTCAGCTTTTATTTAAGTACAATCCTATACTGCAAGACCAACTGACTTGTCAAACTGAAGAGCAGCTGTAAAAATTACCTGTTTAAAAAGAAGCAGTATACAGACTCTCTGAAATATTAATAATATAAATGCATGACCTGAATATTCTGTCTGTTGCTTAAAGACTAAATGCAATAGCCAAATGCACTAATAAAGTAAATTTCATATAATAAGCTGATTTTATCCTACTCTGTCCACTGAATAGAGTGGTCTGAAACTGTAAACTATTTGTCTTAAAGCAAGAGATTTTGATAGGCATGAAATGGTAAATGCACAGTCCAGCAGAAAAATAATTCTGTATTTCTGTTCTTATTTAGCCTGACCCTTTTGAAAGCACTGATCCTTTTACATCTTCCAGTATCTCTTCAAAAGGTCCAGGTAAGAAGTAACCATTTTATGATGAGGTATCTTTTTATGAAAGAATCAAATACAAGAGTTGAGGATAAAGAGTCTTGTGAACCATTGGCAAAAAGCATCATGGTCTTGTCACAGTTCATGAGAGTTTTCTTCTCAAATTTTATGAGACATTATGTCACTGTTTTCTTCTCATATTTTCCCTCCAAAAAACTGGTAGGAAACCTATTGTTTTGTGGAATTCTCTCTGAACATCTAAATGCAAGTGTGTTTTAGTTTTGTGCTTCATTGGCACCACTAAGCATTCCCTGTAATTCTTAAGTATTATTCAAAATAACTTTATTTTCTGCATATCTGTTCCAGATCCATTTGGAACACTGGATCCATTTGGAAGTGGTGCTTTCAGTGGTGGTGAGGGATTTGCAGACTTCAGTCAGATGTCAAAGGTAAAGGTTAAAAGGAAAGCAATTGTCCTTTTAAAAATGTATGTACAGACACTTTCTAAAAGAGTGTGATATGATTGTAACTTTTTAGCTGACAGTCTGATTTTGTTAATTTTCTTCCAGCCTCACCAGCTATATAGCAAAGAATTTTCCAACCATGTCAGATATGGCAAAGTCTTACTAAGACTGGTAGATTCAGTAGGGATAAATACATTTTTTCACAAATATTTTCAATGACCAGATCAGGAAAATTAATTAACTTGTAGTTTTAACTTGTAAGAAGAGGTAGTTGTTGCAGATATTAATATATTTCAGTGCCCAGCCTTCATTTAAGTCCTGGAATTTGCTTCTTGGTTACTTCATAGTAAGTATCCTGACTTGTTTCTAAGCTTACCATAAACACATTAAGGTTGGATAAGGCCTCTAAGATTTAGGTCAATTTTAACAAAATATTATGCTACTAAATAAATGTAACCTAACCTTACTCAACTCTTAACAGTCAGTCAGTCTCTCCCATGTTTTAAGTGTGCAATTTCTGTCCATTTTAAATAGCAGATGAAGAAAAAGGTTCAGGACACAAATGAAAAAAATGGATAATTGGAAAGGTCTTGGTCTTCTTTCCTGAGGTGGAGTTTGGAATTTAGTGAACTCAGTTCCCAACTCCTTACATTAGTGGAGTAAATGTTAAAAATAAAATAGGTTATCATTTCCCTTTGACTAATTACATTTCTTGGTGGTTTTTTTCCTCCCCTACCTTTTGCTATTTTGTTGTAGCTCTCCACTAGATGGCAACAGCCTTTACCAGTAGACATGGCTGGCTCGAGGTAGAAATTTTAGCAAAAGTTTGACTGCGATTTTTACCTTTTTCACAAAACTCCTCTTTCTTCATTTCACAATGATAAATTTCCCTGCATTTCCCTTTTGTGCTTCTTAATCACTAGGAGAGTCCTTTAGAAAAGCTGTTTGAATATAGGAAGATTTAAACACGTGCTTTTGGATATTCCCTAAGGTTTTGACTAAAAAGTCAAATACCTATGTGTGACTTCAGGAAAGCCTGGAATAAAGTTATCCCTTCTGCACTGTTTTTCCAGGTTCTGTCATGGTTCTGTTTATTAGAGTGAAGGTCAGGCTGTGGTATTACTGTTCATTGCCAAATAGTAAAAAGTCAAGTTTAACTTCCTTTTATTTCCTCATCAACTTTTTTTGCTGGGACTAAAAGTTCTAGAAGTACTTAAATGATGAAAAGCATAAGGTCTTTGATTGTCTCTGGAATCTTAGCACCTCTGTCTTTGGCCATTAGCCTCTTACACCACTTACAATTCTGTACATCTGCCCTCAGATTTTGAAGTCAATGCTTTTACTTGACTTAACTGTAGCTTCATGAAACCACAGGTATTCTCCAGTGTGCTTACATCCCTTTTCTTTTCTTTTTTTTCCTCATGTAGTCAGTACCTTCAGACCCCTTTGCCTCCTCTTTTGGAGGGGCAGGATTCACAGATGACCCTTTCAAAAGCAAATCAGACACACCAGCATTACCACCCAAGAAAAATGTCCCTCCACGACCCAAGCCACCCAGTGGTAAGGAGGTTTTCTTCTTTTAAAAGCTGCTTCTTTCAATTTACAGTGTATTGCTGGGTGTAAGAGCAAGTTGACAGTCTGCTATCTGTCTTATATTTCAACCATGGAGGAAGATGTGAAGTTATTGGTAAATTGACAAAATTATCAGTAAACCAGACTGAAACTCTTCAAAGTGGAGAACAGATGATGAGAGTGCTATTACAGATCTATAAATTCACATGTGGCAGGAGAAAACAGGGGAAAAAAGCCCTGTATTTTCCAAGTAGGCAACATATAAGATTAGGAAATGGCATCTTTAAAATAAAAAGGTTTGTTTTTATATGGTAATAGAAATTCAGGATTTATTTCTACGTTTGCCAGAGAATATGGTGAATGCCAAAAAGTTTAGATAATTCTCAGAAGAAACAGAGAACAACAGGGTGTCCCAAAAGCCAAATCCTGGCTCCAGCTCCTTTGTAGCTGAGTAGCAAGGCAGTCTGACTGTGGCTGCATCTTCATCTTGCTTTGATGTTCTTCCTGAGGCATCTGCCACCAGGTGCTGCCAAGGTCAGGGTGCACAGTTAGACCTGTCCTGACCTGTCTGCCCAGCTAGGATCATTTAATTCACACATTACTGTGTGAATTAAACAGAAAACACTTTCTGAGCATATATGGCTTTGTTCCTGCTTGGAGTCCGTTATTTATGGAAATCTGGGAGATATATAAATCTCATGAATTGAAAAGAAGATCTCTCTCAGTGGAGCTTCAATTTCTGTTCTCCCTGTAGTTGTTTTCAATCTATTCAGCTACCAGTGAAACTGTTTAAAGAACTGAAGCCATGTAGTTTCAAGTCTCCTTTTAACAACAATGGTAGAGTTCAGTTGATATCAAGAGGGAACTTTCAGTTGGCTCAAAAAAAAACAACAGATGCTAGATGCTGCTTATGGGGTTAGGCACAGAATTTTGCACTAAACACATTGATCATCATGTATTTATATATCCACAGACAGTATTAGGGAGCATAGTACAAAAAGAGCAGATCCATCATTAATGTCTCCTGCAGGGTGTGGGTTCTCTGCCTTTGTGCTGGTGCATTTTGGAGCAGAGCAGGCAGCCTGTTTGTGACAGGCGTTGTTGATCTGGCTGGTTTTGCACACCAGTTATTCCAGAACAAACTCCTTGGACAATGTGAAAAGTGCTTGCTTATTACCAAGGTATCCTTAATGTCATTACCTATCCCATAAATTGATCCAAGATGTGAAAGATTCCATTTCACACAGTACACTTACAAGCAGACCATTGCAGCAGTATTTGTTCCTGTTGCTGTGATTTTATTGCTCAAGAGATTGTGGTGCACCCAAAAACCCTGAAAGCAACAAGTGAGAGGATTTTATAGGTGAGTATGCATGTAAAGTTGTCAGGAAACGCTCTAGGATTGTGAAAAAGCCTTTGAGGCAGTTTGTTCTATGCTTGCTTTGTGTATTTTCTACTATTTTCTACTACTCTACTAATGAGTTTTCAGTAATTAAAAAAAAGCAAACCCACACAATACGTCATGTTGACAAATATCCATCACTAGGACAGACATGAATAAAAGGAGAAATAGAAATGCTAAAGGGAATCTTATTTCACATTGTGAATGATGTTATTTTTCCTTATTTGGTTTTCAAGGAAAGAATGCAAATGGCCATCTTTCAAAAAAATATCTACATAAAATATTTTAGAGTTAACAGGGCCTATATAAAGTTGGATGATTCCAATAAATACTAGATATACCCATGTAATCTCTTATATGTAGTTTCTTTGTATTTCTTGTTAGAAACATGGTTACTCTTAGCAAATGCAGTGTAATAGTAGCAGGAAAGGTGAATACTGACTCACCCACGTGAGGGTTTTTGGCTTTCTGTGTCCTCATTCCCTCTTTTGTACATACTGAGGAATGTGGGGAATATTCAGCTGTATTAATATGTTTTTTATTTAGACACATGCACTCAGCCTTTAATCAGTTGGTTAAAAATGGTTTAAGTGTGTCTCTTCCCCCCTTCTAGGGAGATACACTCTTTGTGAGGCTCCACGCTCTACCAAAAGCAAATGTTGTTATGATAAAATAGGCTAAGGAGGAAACAACAGGTTTTTTTTTTTTAAAGCAAATGAGCCTCGTGTGTTTATGCAGTTCTACTCCTCCCTTCCTTCCACAACTAAAGCAATCTTCAGTGGTTACTTAAAGCATGAAAAATCATATAGTAATATAGTGTGATTGTAGCGAGAGATACGGGCATAAAATGTGTGTTAGAATGGCCTCAGCAAACAAACAACAGACAAGAAGCTTCCGTTGTTTCTTACCTTTCTTACCTTGGTCTCTTTAATTAAAAAACAAGTAAGTGATAAAGATCTTGCTGAAGGATGAATAAACGCTAATTATTATCAGACAAACCTGTAATTTGCCTTTCTGTTCCATGATTGTACTCTTTTTAGTAAAACTGTTCTTTCTGTTGGGGGGGGGAGTTAATATTGAAAAACACTTTTGTGGTTTGGTTGCATTTTGGTAGGCAGGTGCAGAAAGCTCTGAAAGGAAACTTTACTTGTCCTCAAACCTCTGCACTCAAGTAGAAAATATAAATACTTTTGCAGAGTGTTGGAAGCTGTCTGATTTCCCAGGCTTTTGATAGTGGAAACTAAACAGGATCCACCAGGGATTGTTCCTGATTAGCCCTGATTTGGTGCTTTTCTTTATGTGAAGCTTTTGCACGTGACATGCAAACATTGTCTGATGTCCCATTGAGGGATTGCACTATGTCCTTGGACCAAAGTGTGCCACAGTTCTCACTTTGCCCATGGGTCTCTTCTTTGTCCAGATGAAGGAGGAGTTTGACATCAGGTCTCGTTCCTTCATGAAAACAAAGAGCAAACAGAGCAAACCCTTGCAGCTGAGCAGAGGAGCAGGAAAACACTTAAATGGCACATCCTGAGTTGGAAGGGACCCATCAGGACCATGGAGCCAGACTGCTGGCCCTGCACAGGATACCCCAACACTCTCACCCTCTGAAGGGCTGAAAGCATTGTCCAAGCACTTCTTCAGCTCTGACAGCCTTTGGGCTGTGACCCCTGCCCTGGGGAGCCTGGGCAGTGCCAGGCTGGAGGGGCAGAACCTTGCCCTGAGCTCCATGCCAAGGCCTGGCCCAGCTCCAGCCCTGGCTGGGCTCCTGTCCCTGTCCCAGAGCAGAGCTCAGCCCCTGCCCCTGTGCCTGCCCTGGGCAGGAGCTGCAGCCCCCAGGAGCCTCCCCTCAGTCTCCTGGGCTCCAGCTGAACCAGCCAAGTGCCCTCAGCTGCTCCTCAGCCCTTCCCCAGCTCCGTGTCCCTCCTTTGGCCACTCTCCAACAGCTTTGGATCCTTCTGATCTCGTGGTGCCCAAAGTGCCCCCAGCACTGGAGGTGAGGCTGCCCCAGGGCAGAGCAGAGCAGGAGAATCCCATCCCTTGTCAGGCTGGTGCTGCCCTCCAGAACATGGTGACACTTTGGGCTGCTGGGGCACACTGGTGACTCAGGTCCAACTTTCCACCAACCAAGGACTCCCTGGTCCCTTTGCACGTGGCTGGTCCACAGCCTCTCATTCCCCAGTCTGTCCCTGCATCCAGGGCTGCTCTGGCACAGGGGCAGGATCTGGCACTTGACATGTTAAATTGAGGATTGCCCAGCCCTTTCCTTTGTCAAGATCTCTGTGCAGCACATCTCTGCCTTTAAGGGAATCAACAGCTCCTCCCAACTACGTGTCATCACCAAACTCACTTAAGTCTGCCTTCCAGTCCCACATCCAAGTCCTTCATGAGGAAGTTGTCGAGCACGGCTCCTGAAATGGAGCCTTTTGGACATAACCTGTGTTTACCATGTAGTGACAGTCAGAGCAAAAGGCCTTCAGGTGTTCCTGGAAAGACCTCTGACAGGAGTTTGTGCTTCAGGGGAGCTGCTCTCTTATCCAGGTTCTGGACACAGCCTTCACACAGCGTGTAGAGAAACTTCTCTGCTGCTGCAGGGGGTGTCAGTACCAGGATTGCAGTGGGTCATCAGGTCTGGTCCTACACACCCTGACCTGTTCTGCTTGTAAAGTGGAAATGGGTTGGTTTCTTTGGTTTTAGTTGATATTTGGGTTTTTTCCACAGCTGGAACATTGAGAAGCAGCTGTGATCTGAGTGTATTAGTAGATAGTTCAGTTCACAACTCTCTCTGTGAGAGGGAAAACCCTTGTGTGGCATGGATTAGGTACCCTGAGATCCATATCTTTCCTTTCTTGAGTACTGAGATTAAGAGAGGGTATGACAATCACAAGATTATTTAATTAGATTTGTATCTTGGGTAGAATCTCAGCTTTATGCTACTTTTGTTCATCATAAATAATTTTCTTTCTTTCTTACTTTATTGTTGACCAGTCTGTCAAGATCTTTTAGATATTTCAGAGTCCTAATCTGATCCTTGCTTGGTCCAAGAGAAATCTCATGTTTGTTTTTATGGTAAAATACTCTTATTGAGTATTTATTCAGCATAACAGTTTGGAAGTTAAGTGCAGAATCTCTTTTTTAAAGAGAATTGGAGGAAGGTTAATAATTCAGTGAATCCCAGTAGAGACTAGCAAGGGGAAGGTGTTCCAGAAGGAGCAAACCTAGATACTAGTGTACCTCAAAGCTCCAATTTACTGTTTCATGAGAAGATTTGGAACATCACTATCTCTGTCCCATATTTAAGATTCTCTTCAGTTTGAGGAAGATCAGCCAAGAAAAAGTTCTTTAGCTCTTCTGACAAGGCTCTTCAAATGCAAATCCCCAAGAGAATGTGGGCATGTTCTTCAGTAAGGTGTTAATCTCCATGAAGGTCCTAATGGACATTAGGTTTCATAGGGCTCCCCTAGGACCTGGCTGGAGTGATTTGATGTTCACCAGGTGCTACTGGAGAACTTGCAGGTTTCTTTGGAGAGGAGTGGAACATTTTGTAAATTTATTGATGTTATGCCTTAAGTAATGCTCCAAAAGCACCGAAGAAACGCCAGTGCTTTGTGTAACGAGCTGTGATAAACAGAAAGCAAATAATAGTAAAGTATCTCAGCATTCTTAAACAAAGGTGCCCTGTGACAAGGATCTACATTCCACTGCACATTATTTTCTCAAACTCCCCTAAAACATTGCTGAGTTCTGTAGATTTATAAGGACATTTTATTTGCTGGCAGAAGACTGCCTGTGGTGTTCAGCACTACGGAACTTCTGCTTGCTTTATATTTCTTATGCAGCTTCTCAAGCTTTATGGGACTTCGGTGTAATTAAGGATAAAAAAATATGAAAGAACTGGTAGACTGAAACCTGTCAGTTAAAATGGCTCTGGCAGGTTCTCACAGATTAAAAATTATGTTTTCTGCTGTGAGCTGCAGATTGAAATCAGTCAAGAGTTCTCCGCTAACTAGTTTCTAGGTAAAAGTTGTTGATTACAGAAAGAGAGAAACAGATTTTTTTTTTTCTTTTTCTTTTTTTTTTTTTCTTTTTTTTAAAGTACAGGAAGCTGCTGTGTGGGTGTCAGTGATTGGGTTATAAGTAAATGCTTTGATCGTGGGACCTAGTGCTTATGCCCCACCCTTACCACTTCCTTTCAGCGCAGCCCCATGCATTCCACATTGCGGTTATAGCAGCGCTGTTAACCAGTGAGATTAACCACTACTGACAAGCATCTGACACATTACTCTCTATGCTCTGCACTCCTTGTCAGGCCCTGGAGTTCCTGAAGGAAGCTGCTCTATCCAGGGAGGATGAGCAAGGCTTGACCCCTGCTGTTCCAGCAGGTCGTGCCCTGCCTCATTGATGCTGTACATGAGTGACGTGAGGAGAGGACCCAGGCATTGCACTCTGTGGTGCCGTGTCTGCCTTTTGTGTGCCCTTTCAGACACGAGAGTTCCTTCCCCACCAGGTTAGCACCACAACAGGAGTGTGTGTGACCTGGGGACAAGGCACACCAAGCTGTAGGATACAATAATTTATGACACCTTGCATTGTCTCGGGTTTTAGTGCTGAGTATTCCTGTAGGCCTCAAGGATGGGAGAGGTAACACACACCCAAGTGTCAGAGAGATAATTTAGTGCCTTTAAGGCTGCTGGTGCATTCAGTGACCCATGCTCCATACCCACCACTCTGTATATCCTGTCATTTTAGTTCCATGCAGGAATACAGTCGGTGTCACCAGGTGCCAGTTGGCATCCTCCAAACAAGTGTTACTGGCCCTGCTCAACTGATGATGGTCCAGGTGCACATGGTTGCTGGAGAAGCTCAGAGACAACATGTTTTTGCCATCAGGAAGTTTGGATGAATGTGATTCTGCCTTAATCCTGATTCCAGGAGTGATGGATGAGGTACCCAAATTTCAGGATGCATGGAGAACCCTAGAACTGGCAGTAGGTTCAAAATGGCTTCTCGTGCAAAAGTCACCCTGAAGCCTCCAGACTGGCACCCTCAGTGTTTCCATGACTTGTGCTGGCAGCATTCTTACCTTTAAGATCCTTCCCATTCAAACCATTCTGGGGTCCTGTGATATTAGTGGAAGAACCTTTCACACAGAGCAGTGTGAAACCTTCAACCTTTCCTCAATTTTTATTGCTTGCTTACAGTGGTTTTCAACTTTTTAACTATGAAAGAATAAAAGTTCTAAAAATACAGGAAGAAAATACACTTTTCAATTTCAGTGTGCTGCTTTCTTGCAATGATTATTTAATAAACACTATTATTTTATGAATTTTAATTATTAAAATAAATTTTAGCTTGTGTAAATGTTATCATTTATGTTGTTATTAGTGAATAATAGAGGTAGTGAATATTATATTAATAGTGTACTTTTAAAATGCTAATGCACTTTAAAAACTGAGGGTTTTTTGGGGCGTCAATATCTAAATAGCAGAAAAATAACAGTGTAACTTGGAATGTATAGAATCTCAGATCATTAAAGGAACATTGAAGTTCCTCCAGTTCTAACCCCCCTGCCTTGGGCAGGAACACCTTCCACTAGACCAGGTTCTTCCAAGTCCTGTCCAGACTGGCCTTGAACAATTCCAGGGATGAGGAGTCCACAGCCACTCTGAGTAAATTTAAAGGAATAACACATTGAATTCATCCTAGATAAGAAATAAATTAGTGGAGTTACTTAGCTGCTGTTTGAAATACAGGTGTTAAAATAAATCCCATTGGTAAATTACTATTCCACACTGCACATGGGGAGTTTGTCAAAAAGCTTTGGCTTTGTTTAGTGATCCATTTATTTTTTGTAGCTTTGGTCTGTGATGGCAACTGAATATTGGCTTTTCAGAGGTTAGTGGTTAACACCTCTGTATTAACCTTTTTGAGTTAAGGGCTTCAGCTTTGTTCCCACAGTTTTTATTTATTTATTTATTTATTACTTGTTACGGTTCTGAAATGTTAAAATACTGAAAAAATATGGGGGACAGTAGCCTGCCTTGGGTTAGGAAGCATGACTGATCCCTCAGAGAGACCTGGTTCTGTGGAGCTCCAAACCTCAGAGCAAACACAAAGATTTGCAGAGTGTTTGAGTGACTAGAAATTATTAGAAAATAATAGTAATGATGTTACTGATCATAAATTTAATCAATCAGGGGGTTAGTGTTCAGTATTTCACTAAATCACTAATTACAAGACTGCTAGATGTATTTTGCTGTCCTACCAAAAAAGACAGAAAAGGCTGATTCAAGCAAAATCTGGCTGATAAACTCCTGGTTTTTCATCTTGCCGGTTGGCTGATAAATGATATCTGAACATGTTGGTAGCTTAAAAAAATGAAAAGGGGTCAGGGGTTTCAGATCTTAACAGGTCTTCAGGATCTTAATATTGTGTTTATTGAACCAATCTGCAAACTTACAGCTGTGCTGAATGTTGTAATCCATCACCTACAGAAACTCTAATTCCCTACTTTGGGGTGGCCACCCTTTGCCTGCCCTTTGAAGTGTGGTTGCAGAAGGTTGTTGTCAGCCTCAGAGAAGCTACAAGTGCAAGAAAAATCACCAGCAGAACATCTTTTTGTTCTGTTCCTGTGGTGCAGGGAGCTTGCAAGGGAAATTGCAGATGGATTTGCCCACTCAAGTGCACGCAGTTGTGAAGGGATCTAAAAGAGCTGTTCTGATGGCACTTTGACCTCAAAGCTTTAATGATTAGATACCCAGATAATCACACATATGCAGACGTGTTCCAGATTGCCCTGGACCAAGGATTGTCCAAGTGAAAGTTTTAGATTCTTTGGGGGTGTCTTTTGTACCCCTGGGACAATTTCAGAAGCCTCTTGTTCCTTCTGTGTGTAACCAGCTGCTGGCCCAGCTCAGGGCAGTGCAGGCAGTGTTTGTGCAGCTTCTGCTGCTCCCTTCCTTCGTGTTTGATGCTTCCTCCTCCTTCATGCCAACGATAAATATAGTTCTTTTTTGTATGTGTCACTTCTCTAAATTAAAGGCATTTTATGGTTTGACTGTTTTTGCAATTTTAGACTTTATTTCTCATCTTTAAGGCAGCCCAAGAGCACTGGCAGTGCGCATTGACCTTGTGTTGACACTTTCAGTGAGGTAAAGAAGGCTTAGATCTTTGCTGCTTTTTGAGTTGGACATAAAAATGGGTTTCAGTAGTTTGTTTGCCTAAGATGTGTCTTCAGTGTCTCAACTTGATAAAAATTCAGACTTTACAATCGGTTCAGTGTCTTTCTTATAAATGCAGGCCAAAGTCTGAATGTTCCCATGTAGAAATTTGCTCTATGTATTTAGTCAGATAAATTTTAAAAGAAAGAAGCCATGTTAGTAAGATGGATGTAATTAGAAGTGAGGAACAAAAGAAAGGATTGTGTTAATCAGAAAAAAATCATGTAATATAATTCCCATGATTTAATTTAGATTTAACTCTAAATTATGTGGATTTACTGAAGTTGTGGGTATCAGTGATTTGATCTAGAGCAGTGTATAGAGTTCTGTTCTTTACTCATTGTGAGATGACAGGAGTGCTGGGATGTTTATTTGTGCATGATGCCACACACCTGTTTCCTTAGAACTTTTTCAGCACCCAGACTTATTCACAAGTACCCTGGTGCCTGTTTACCTTTATTTTTTTTCCCCTCCTCTGTAGCCAAGAGTGAGAAAATCAGCCTCGAAGTTGTGACTGACAGGAAAAGTTTTTTTGTTTTTCATGCCTTCTAGAAGACCTGACAGTTACATTAGAGCACAGGCATCCCTTGTTGTGTAGGATAAATGACTCATGGGTGGAGCACCTGCCTGGCCACAAGCTAAAAATTCCATTCACGCTTTGATTCTCTTGTTTATGCTGGCCTCTCAGAGTAAAGATATTTCAGTACTGATGGTTGAAAGAGGTTGTCCAGAAGCTGTTTCAGAGCGGATTCTTGGGCTGAACATGTAACGATTTCTCACCTTTCAAGAAGTTTGTAGATGGTCAGAATGTTTCTCTTCAGCAGAAGTTTTCGGTGAACTCAAGGCGCAAACTTTGCAATATTAAGCAAAAACAGTTCTGAGGGGTTTTTACAGGGGAAAACTTCTCCCTTCTGTTACAAAAAACATGTGATTTTTTGCAAAGAACATTATCAAATAGTTGAGTTTGCAATAGCCCCTGTTGAAGACAAAGACCTCCAAGTATTCTGTAGAAAATTTAGTTTAATGTAACTAACCTTCAGGCAAAGTTTGAAACTAGTAATCATTTTTCCTGTGAGTTCAGTTTCTGAAGATTTTACTCTGCATCACTGGAGGAGCTGGATAATCTTAACCAGGATGGTGGGAATCATGCTGAGTAAGTTGGGAATGAGATGTAAATTTGGTAAACTGCCAAGAGAAAGATGTGCTGGGAGGCACCTGAGGCTTCTTCTGCCATGTGGAAAAACAGGAGAGTGGAAGTCCTGGGATTATATGCTCAGGTATAATCACAGGTATGGACTTAACTTATCACTCCTTATCCTCTGCAACACAGCTGTGACTTAAAGGCTATTTTTCAGTTTAGAAAGTATCCTGGAAATGAGCCCTTGTTTAGTGAAAGGTTAAAGTTGTGTCATTTCCACTCTCTCCTGTTTGCCCATGAGCTTGATCCATCTAGGCTTCAAAGCCAGGAAAAATGCTGCTTCTCATCATTCAGCAAGATCCTCTTCTAAGCAGAAAGTCAGGCCCAGCATTGAACCATAGAATATTGAGAGAGTTCTAAATATTTCACTTCGTTCTCAATACCTTGTAATTCAATAAGACAAATTTTGTGTTTGCATCCTACAAGTGAGGTTATATTTGCTTTGAAATATAGATCTCAGCCCTCCAAACTCAAGTTTGCTGTGGGGTATGAAATTAGATAAGCCCTTTGTATGGGTGGAGTTCACTCTAAGTAACAGCACTTGCTGTGGTAAACCATTTTGTTCATCATCTCTTTTTGCTGAAGTGAGTCCTCGGTGTGGTTTGTGTGCACCACTTGGGTAACTGCTGAAACTGCTGTGGTTTCAGAATAGGACCTGTTTTGCTTTTTTCTGAACTTTTTTTCCCCTGAAACTATTAGCAGAAAAATCAAATAAGGGTTACAACTGTTTGCCTGCCATACCTCAGAACGGTGAGCAGAGTCATGTACAAATGCAACATTTTCCAGCAAATGGAAGATGAATGCAATCTAGGTTATGACTATATCTTGCAGTATTGCAACTTTACCAATGTCCATCAGTAGAGGTGGTAACTCAAACTGTGCTTTGAGTACTTTTGCTTTATGTTGTGGAAAGCCCATCCCCACATTCTTGACACACTAAACTATAAAATTCTTTGTGTAGTTAAGATGGGAGACTTACACTTGCTGTAAGTCAGCAAAGACATCAGAAAGATAACGCTGGTGTTGTTCTTACTAATTTGTGGCTAATAAATGAGTAAATTTGAATATCTAACTGAACCAAACAAACTTCTGCCAGGTCTCAAAACCACGTTTGCAGAGTGTGGCAGGATAATGTGAGCTGTGAACAACATAGAAAAGGCAGTAGTGGAGAGATTTGGACTTGGAGTTGGACTTGATGGTCATCATGGATCATCAGCCTTGTGGTTGATGTATTCAGAGTAGATGCTGCTCTAAAAATTGCTCTGCAAAAATAAACCTGATTGCATAAGGGTTTCCCTCTCACTTTTTTTTTTTTTTCAAAATACAAAAATTACCACCCTATTCTATTCTTTAACATCTAAAAATCTGAAGAAAATGGCACTCAGTGTGTAAAATGAAAGCCTTCAATATCATTAGCAGTAACTCTCATTATATGGTGACATTTCCTCTACAACAAAGTGATTCTTTGTGATCTTTTGTGAAGATGAAGCACGAGAAACCCTAATGCTCTGTGCAGGTTCAAAACCACCCAAAGCTTTGTGCAAAAACCTTAAACAGGCCACCCAGAAAAACCAGTCTTGCTGAACAAATACGTTGCAAACCCAGCATTTGTGTTAACAGTCACCAATTCCACAAAGTGGTTTCGCTAGCAGAATATTTAACCTAAGAAAAAAAGCAGCTTAAAATGGGTCAGTTTTACCTCCATCACTCCAAATTGGTTTTGGGCAATACAGGGTGAGGTATGAGGGGGAATTTACTTGCTGGTAACTGGCAGTAGAGGAAGGGGAAATAACCTAGAAGGCTCTTGTTTTGCCTTGACCAAAAGTTGGAGATGCAGATACTTTAATTCTCTTTGTAATTCTCCAAGGCCAGTTTGGATGGAGCTTGGAGCAACCCAGTCTAGTAGGAGATGTCCCTGCCCATGGCAGGGGGTTAAAACTGGATGAGCTTTAAGGTACCTTCCAACCCAAACCATTCTGGAATTCCATGACTCAGATTTGAAACAAGTTTAAATAAGTTGCTCTTCTCTGTGGAGCATTACACACGAAATGCTGAGTTGCTCATCCCTTGCCAGGCTTGCCTGTCCCCTGGCATGGGATGGCTGTGGCAGTGGTGAGATCTGGAGGCCACCAGGATGGGCAGGATGGAAGCGCAAGACGTCGTTCCAGAGAGCAAAAGGTGCCCTGTGGAAGGGCAGGTGGGGTGAGGGAGTGTCTGTGTTTGTGAGGAGAACAATTTCATGTACAGTCTGTCACTTCCTTCCACTGGCCTGATCTTCCGCTCTTTAGGAGCCACACGGGTCATGGCTGCCGCGGGGATCTGTAGATCCATGTGTCAGATGTGATCCATGTACTGAACCTTGGAAAACAGTGCTGGGCCAAGCTTTAACTTTAACAGATCTCCTTTACCTTCCAGCTTCAAGGCAGCTGAACCAGTGCTGTTTCTAGAAACTTTCTCAAACCTCGCGGACGTGTTGATAGAATGTCTCCCAGAGCAATGGACACGGCCCCAGGGCTGCCAGGGCTCAAGGGGCATTTGGACAACACTCTCAGGCACAGAGTGGGATTGTTGTGGTGGCTGTGCAGGGCCAGGGGTTGGACTGGATGATCCCTGAGGGTCTCTTCCAACTCAGGATGTTCTAGGAATGTTCTAAGTTCCCTGGGCAGTCTGGAGTATCCTTAAGTTTTAAAAATGTTGTGGATTTTCTGATGTGTATCTCTTTTGGTCCAGCCTAAATCCATTCACCTTTTTCCTGATGGAAGACTTGCAGGACTATGACCAAGTTCCCCTCAAATACTGCCAGGACTAAACAAATCCAGTTCTATCTCCTACTGCACGTGCCTTGTTTTCCATGTCTCTCTCTGTCTGCTTGTTCAGCTGGGGACTTGCTTGCTTCCCACTTTGCATGCAGCTCAATGCCTGCCAGTGGTGCCAGTAGTGCACCTCAGTCTGATGTTGGCACTGCACTAATGAGAGTCTGTGTGATTCCCTCTGCTCCATGTAAGCCTGATTTCCTCAGCTCCATGTAAACCTGATTCCCTCAGTTCCCTGGATACCCAGTTCCTTCAGCTCCGTGTAAACCTGATTCCCTCAGTTCATGGGATACCCAATTCCTTCAGTTCCATGTAAACCTGATTCCCTCAGTTCATGGGACATCCAATTCCTTCAGCTCCATATAAACATGATTCCCTCAGTTCTGGGATACCCAATTCCTTCAGCTCCATATAAACATGATTCCCTCAGTTCATGGGATACCCAATTCCTTCAGTTCCATGTAAACCTGATTCCCTCAGCTCCCTGGATACCAAATTCTCTGTTTCATGTAAGCCTGATTCCTTCAGCTCCATGTAAACCTGATTCCCTCAGTTCCTGGGACATCCAATTCCTTCAGCTCCATGTAAACATGATTCCCTCAGTTCTGGGATACCAAATCCCTCAGCTTCATGTAAACCTGATTTCCTCAGTTTCATGTAAACCTGATTTTCTCAGCTCCATGTAAACCTGATTCCCTCAGCTCCCTGGATACCCAATCCCTCAGCTTCATGTAAACCTGATTCCCTCAGTTCTGGGATACCCAATCCCTCAGTTTCATGTAAATCTGATTCCCTCAGTTCTGGGATACCCAATTCCTTCAGCTCCATGTAAACATGATTCCCTCAGCTCCCTGGATACCCAATTCCCTCAGCTCCATGTAAGCCCAATTCCCTCAGCTCCCTGGATATCAAATTCTCTCAGCTCCATGTGAGCCTGATTCCCTCAGCTCCATGTAAGCCTGATTCCCTCAGCTCCCTGGATATCAAATTCTCTCAGCTCCATGTAAGCCCAATTCCCTCAGTTCCATGTAAACCTGATTCCCTCAGCTCCCTGGATTCCCAATTCCCTCAGCTCCCTGCCCACAGGTGCCTCTGCCTTTGGGAAACAGAGGCCAGCTGAGTACAAGGGAGGATGGATTTTGGCTTTTGGCTTCTGGCTTTTGGCTGGTCCTGAGGGCAGGAGAGGCTGAGCTGGGATTTACTGGAAGTTGCTGGATAGGTCATTTATTCAGTGCAAGTTTGCTGATCTTTATTTCCCTTTGAGAAAAGTATTTCCACACATCTGAGCATATATTCATATATAGCATATATTCTGAAGTTCATGAGCACGTACCAAAGTACTTTTCTGAAAAGCTCCCAGGCTATGACTTAGATGTGCCAAGAACACTCTGAAATTTAGGGTTTGATCCATTTCTCTGTGCTTTCCTAGTATGTATATCATAATGGGAATGAATGATAAGATTCCTATGAAATTATAGTTCAAATAATTGGATATTTCAAAGCAACTCTATTGCTACAAATAATGTATGAAATTCAGGTTATTATGCCATAGTTGTAAGTATTGGTTTATTTTAAGAATGTTTCTAGATTTTCCTTTATCAAGTACATATTGCAATCAAGAATGTTCACCCAAGGAATATTTTCCCTGGAAGCTGGACAAATACTTCTCAGGAGCAATCTTTTTCTTTTTAGGTGGGGCAGGAGGGGGAGAAATCTATTTATCTGTTTATCTGACCTCATAAAATAATCTTTTGGCAAGGGGAATTAAAAATCAACCCTTGATGCTTTAATTGCAAGAAAATTAAGTATACACATCATATTTATGAGCATACACAATAATTCCTGTGATGTCATTTGTTGTTGGGGTGGAATATAAGAACAGTCACCTACAAAAGGTGGGTTGTGGAGCAGACACCCCAGAGAGAGGTGAATTGGCCTCTTTTTCTTTGTGTACATGGTGGTAGAAGGATGAACCAATTCCAGGAAAAAAGTCAGAATGCAGGCATTCTGTAAAGTGACAGCTAAGTTACTCTTTAATCCTATTTAACCTTACTTATCTTTAGTGATACATGGTTTTTTATTTTGTCTTCTATATAAAATCAAGCTTAAACTTGAAATATCTCTAATCCTGGAAAATCAAAGTCATACTTGTCAATTTTTTTCTGACCAAAATTCTTTATAATGGGTTTCATCATTTAAAATCTTGATGGTATTAATATTTTGGTATGTATAAATAGCTAAATCCACTTAAACAAAACAACTGTTTTAGATGATTTGCACTGAGAAATGAATACCATTATATTGGGTTAAATTTTCACCCACCCCAGGAAGGCTGGATGATGCTTAAGTGTATCAGTGCAGTTTCCTATTTCAGAGCTTTGCATTGTCCATGGTAAGTAACTTCTCTTTTTCTCCTTTTGTTTTTTTGTTTTTTTGTTTTCCTAAACTTTCCAGGTAAAAGTACTCCTGTAAGCCACCTTGGGTCTGCAGATTTTCCCAAGCCCCATGATCCATTCCAGCCATTTGGGGCTGACAGCAGTGACCTGTTTCAAAGTAAAAAGGGGTTTGGGGACCCATTTAGTGGAAAAGATCCATTTGCTCCCTCCTCTTCAAGTAAAACTTCTAAAGACTCTTCCTTGGGGTTTGCAGACTTCAGCTCTGTAAGTTAAGTTCCTTGTCTCTGAGCAAACCACTTTCTGCTCTGCTTGCAGCAATCTCTGTTGGGTTTTTGTCTTACCTGCAAAACCTACTGTTCCCTGGCTTCTGTCTCTCAGTACCTTCATGCTGTCCTCATTGTTTTTGTATTAATATTTCTGTAATAAAAAGGCGTTATTTCAATAAAAAAAAGAAGTTTCCTACTAAATTTTCAAGGGTTTACTTGCATTTAAATTATTTTAGTACAGTGTGCCTTTACTCTCAAATTCTTTGTAGCAGAATCTGTGTATTGTTTTTGTTGCATGGAGGCTATTTTGTAAATGGATTTTTGGGAGCCAATGATGTAAAGACTCAAAAATAATTGATATTGAACATTTCTCTAGCAATTTCACCATATCCTGAGAAGCAAATCCTTGAAGAGAAAGTTTCTAATAAGTCCTTGTAACTGTTTGTGGAGAAAATTCTGACATTTGCTGTATATGATGGAATGTGGTCATAGAGAGACGCAGAAATTGAGACAGAAATGGAAAATTTAGCTGTTGAATTTTGTTCCTGTTACTGATGTTGTAGAAAAGACAGAGAAAACAAAATGGTTTTGCAGAGCCAAGATAGAAAGGTCCACGCTGCACTCCAGAAGACCATCCCTGAAGGTTTGAAAACAAAGCCAGGTCCCCATTCCCTTAAAAATACTGGGGTCTCCAAAGCCTGGCTTTGCCTTTAGTGCTGCAGTTGGAAATGCAGTGGTGGTGTGGTTCCTCTTGCTTCCATAAGTGGATAGAATCTGTTCCATCCACAGCCTCAGGCTTCTTCCTCCTTTCACATGTTTTTGTTTTCTCATGTTGCCACGCAGTAAAATTGAACTTAAAATTGAACTCTGTTCCTTAGCTCTGCTGGACACAGGACAGTGTTCAGCAAGGGGAGATATTTAAGCTGAATCTTTTCAGGTTGTTTCTTTTTAATGTTTTGGGGTTTTTTTTTTTTCCTAGTTATTATTTAATGTTAAATGTGTATCACTTTCCTATTTGATATTGTTAGCTGAGGTCATCTGTGCAGACTTTAGTTGGCCTCAGGGCTTTAATTTATCACTTTTGAAACGTCCAAGTTCAAGATTTGTTGTATGTTTGACCACAGATAGTTGGATTTGCACAGTTAAATTCTGATTGTATACAAACTGGTGACATTCTTAATAAAAATAAGACACAAAACCTGCTTTATCTGAAGTTTCTTCAACAACATCTAATTTCTTCCTGCAATCAAAGACAAATGATGGAATGGAATGACTCTGACCCAGTTGTCATCTTACTTTCCAGACCCTTATTTCTTAAGTTAAAACGTGGTTTCCTCTGAGTGATTGTATCAAATGATTAACTAAAATCTCTGATCCCAATCCTAGTGGGTGCTCCAGGGTCAGATTTGCTGTGCCATCACGTTCTCAGCTCAGATTATCTTTAGAAGATAAGGAACAAGTAGGAAAAATGAGATGAGCAGTGGCCACTTAATAATTCCTGTTAAGTGGCATTTCATCGAATGAAATAAATTTTTAAATCAGTTTTTCTGAATTAATTTCTCCTCCTGTAGGAAAAAAAAAAAGAAACGTTGACTGAATTTGGCTGAAAAGGCAAATTTTGATCCCTTTTTGCCTCAGTTCATGGGTTTTTTTCCTTTTCTATGACACAATTATGCTACTACACTTGACAATTTCTGATCCTTCTGAACAATATTTTAAATGTGCCAGTTACCTTGAAATGATTGAGAATATTGTGCTTCTCTTTGCCTCATGGCTGGGAAACTTTGTTCATAGTGGAAATGAAAATCAGTTTTACTTACAGAAGGTTTTTGACATCTACTTTGAATGCATGGAATCTAAGAACAGAATCATGTAGAACTGAATAAATCAAACAACCTGATTTTTAATTGAAATCCTTGACTGTTCCAAGAAAGAACATGAGAACCTTCATTATATTTTAGTAGGAAAATCTGCTGCTTTTTTCACACACTGGCAAATTCACGCACCCAGAGTTTATGTATATTTTCATTGCATCCTTAACCTTGTTGCTGTCATTAAATATGATTCATTGGAACAAAACACTCTTTTGGTAGCTCAGATTGCAGGTATTTCTGGGTTCCAGCTGCAGTTTACAGAACAAGAAAAACCAATTTTATTTTTTTTTTTTGCCAAGAAACAGAACACTGAGCACTGAGCTTTTTGTCTCAGTGCAAGCTGGAAATTCAGCACACACAAATCAGTGGAGTTTGTATGATTTGTCTTGCTGCAGTCTGCTGGTTTCATCTACACTGTACCTCTGAAAAAGAAAAGGAAAGGAAGGATTTAATGTAATTACACATGTGACATATTTATAGACTTTTTGAAACCTGGACATAGGCAAAAAATTGTTATTGTATTAAATTAGCTGTAAATTACCTTTTTATAGACAATCTGTGGCATTAATGATCTGTTCTGTATTTATTTCACTACTCAATGGTGAGAGTTACCTCCTGAAAATTGTACTTTGTGCCAACCACTTGTAACGAGGCACATCCAGATTTGTTTCCAATGAATCTCTTGCCTATTTTTTCCTTTTTCTTTTTCCACTCAGCACTTTTAACTGCAAAAATATAACTTGTGTCCAATAAACAAGTTATAATTGGGACTCTCATAAACTTTGGAAGCCTTATCCTAGAATGGAAGCCATAGAAGTAAAACTGGTTTCTCAACATTAAAAAAATATCCCAAATAGTTTGACCAAAGTGTCTTATATTTCTGAAAATAGTAACCATTCATTTTCCATCCCAGCTGTTGGATCTGCCTCAATTCCTGGACTAAGCAGAGAATTCCTGCTTCCATTTGTATCTGTCTTTACCTTGAAAAAAAAAATAATTTATTTAAAATCTTAATGAGCTTTTTAATCTTACCTATCAGCTGACATTATTTAAATAAGGAGTGTAGTAGGATCTGTGAATTTTAAAAGTAAAATCTCAAAAGGTGTTACACTTCTGTTGTATTTTAGTGACATCAAATGCAAAGATTCTCATCTAAATTTTTATAGCAATCAAAGCAGAGATATTGCATGAAGAAAAGTGGGGGTTTTTTGCATCAAATCATCTCTAAAGTCACAATGGCAGAAAAAAAAAATGAAGAATGATGGGCATCCAGAGGCATGATTAAATGATGAGTAAATGAGAATTGGGTTTGGGTTAAAAGAAATTCAAATAGGCGGATTTATGTCAAAATACATAAAAAATAGAAATTCCAGAGACACTGCAGAGAGGAGGAGGAGGCTGGGGCGGGACTATCACGGGGTTTATGCAGCTGGGCAGGGTTCAGCACTGAAGCTTGCATTTTAACCCTCAGTTCAATAGTTCAGGTGTGGCTGCAGCAGGCTCAGAGTCTCTGTGTCCTGGGCCACAAGGGATTTTTGCAGGATTCATCCAGCTGAAATTTTTCTCCTCAAAAACCCCTCAAATAATATCTTTTCCTGCATGCACGCAGAAAAAAAAATCCCCAAAACAAAAACCAAAAAGCAGATTTTAGAAGTGGGCTTTAATGCAAACATTTGCATGCAGCTGTTCCCATCCTCCTCCTCCTCAGCAAATGCTAAAATTAGCTGGGAACAGATTATATTTGAGTTAGAAATTGCTATGATTTCAATTAAAAAAATTCAGGTTTTGTTCAAAAAGTTCAAACAAGCAAACTTCTGCATCCTTCAGTGGTAAATACTACAATATCATTTTGGACAAGTTCTGCTGCATTGTACTTGTGTTTGGGGGAGCCCAAACAGGTTTAGGAGCTGAATGTTATTAAGTGTGATATTTTCTTAGTGTTCTCTGCTGAGGTAAATTGGATTCTCTCACCTTATTTCTTACTGGGGAACCTCTGTGTATTTTATGGACAGCAGCAGAAGCACTTTGGGTAACTTTTGATTTGATGGTGAAACTTCCCATATGTCAGCAGTGTCCAAAATCACTTCTCAAACCCCTCCCCTTAGCAGGAACTACCACAATAAAACTCTCTGTTGTGCAGTTGCACAAGAATAAATAACTATTAGCTTTACCAGCTATTTCTTCTTAAAAATGGTTGTAGTTGCTGTGCTTCCAAACCATTAACTTCCTTTTTTTGTGCTTGTGGAGGGGTTTTTTTGGCAGTTTTCTTACCCAAGTGAGCCACAGATGCAGGGACTTGCATCCCATGTGGGTTGATTTCCAGGTGGGAGGAGGAGGAGGAGGTAACTAAGGAAATAAACTAAGGAAGTAAAGGAAGGAGGAATTAAGGAAATAAATCAAAGGAGGAAGTGAAGGAGGAAGAAATTAAGGAAATAAAGGATGAAGTGAGGGAGCCAGTGAGTGAATTTCTACGTCAATCTAGAACTGCCCTAAGACAGCCTGGTATAGTTGAGCCGAATATTCAATAAGTCTGATTCTTTGTATTTTTTTGCACAATTTCTTCGAGCTGGTTGGTAACCTTATTAATTGATTTTCCATTTTCATTTTTTAGTTTGGAAATGAGGAGCAGCAGCTGGCCTGGGCGAAGAGAGAGAGTGAAAAAGCAGAGCAGGAAAGACTGGCTCGGTTGAGGAGACAAGAACAAGAAGACCTTGAGTTGGCCATTGCACTCAGTAAGGCTGACATGCCAAACTCTTAAAGAGGGTCTTGGCCTCCACCTTGTTCAAGAGAAACCTTGGAACAAAGCTTTTATAAAAATACTAAATCCTTGGTTTATATTTGTGAAAATAATTTAAGTCACCCTCAGATTTAAACAGGACTGGCTGGTTGTGGCTCTGACCAGGCTCTGTGTGGCTTCTCGAGTGCATAACCTGCAGGAATCACTGTATAAGCTGTATTATATGTTCTAGATAAAAATTTATTGCTTGTAAGAAATTTAATGTGTAATCCTAAGGTACTGAAAGTTTCTTTATCTGAAACACAAATGTTGCATAGAGTAAACTGCAGCTTGTGAATCCGTTTTTGTTTTTTTTTTATAACCTGAATTCCACTGGGTCTTTGAGGCTGCAGTATGGATTTAAAAGAAAATGTCATAAAAAGAGAATATTTATAGAATTAGCTTTCACTTGTTACATTTATTTAATAATTCATGGTAGGCTAATCAGTACTTCTGCATCAGCTATGTCAAAGCATAAATTCATTGGTATTTTTAATCCAGAAGTTGTGGCTTTTGCAAAAGAATCTGACAATTTATATATGATGGATACAGTGAACTCTGTAAAACAGTACAAATTTGAAGACTCTAGAAATCAGTAGTTCTTCTAATTTAAACTTTTGTTTGCATTGAGTTTTAATAATTGTATACGACTAAAAGCGGGAATTAATTCAGTAAATGGGATAAATAATTTAGCAGTTAAATTATGAAGTAAAAATTTGCTTTAGTGCAAGCAAACAGGATTGCAAGGTGGTGAAACACATTTGGGTGCTGCTTTAATGTGACATCAGGAAATGAAGTGGTGGAAAAGTTGCCATGTGTGAGGAGTGCTCCCCCCTAGCACTCATTGTACCCTCATTGTACACTCATTGTACACTCATTGTACCCTCATTGTACACTCATTGAACCCTCATTGTACACTCATTGTACACTCATTGTACCCTCATTGTACACTCATTGTACACTCATTGTACCCTCATTGTACACTCATTGTACCCTCATTGTACACTCATTGTACACTCATTTTACACTCATTGTACCCTCATTGTACACTCATTGTACACTCATTGTACACTCATTGTACACTCATTGTACCCTCATTGTACCCTCATTGTACACTCATTGTACCCTCATTGTACACTCATTGTACACTCATTGTACACTCATTGTACCCTCATTGTACACTCATTGTACACTCATTGTACACTCATTGTACACTCATTGTACATTCATTGTACACTCATTGTACCCTCATTGTACACTCATTGTACACTCATTGTACTCATTGTACACTCATTGTACCCTCATTTACTCCAACTCCCAGCTCACAGAGTAGGTTGTGTTAGCCAGGTGACCCTCTGGGACAGTCTCTACCTCTGCTTCTTCGATTCCACCTCTTTGGGGTTACAGATCAAGCAGCTTTAGCTGAAATGAAGCCAAGTTGAATCAGATTTTAGTTGCCAAATACACATTCACACATCAGTTGTGGCAGCACTGTCTGGGCTGGCTCTAAAATCCAGTTTGCAGGACTCAGGCCAGGTAGGAACGGGTTTTGTATGCACTGAATGCTTCCACCTGGAAAACACAACACAGAATGTGTTTGACATGTCATAGAAAAAATGAGTCTGTGAATTTAATTTGCTTACTAGAAATGCCTTTTCTGATTACAGGAATTCTAAAACTTCTGTTGTGTTTGCCTTGGACTTTTCTGTCTGGTAGAGTAGGGATCTAGCACAGCATTTTTAAATGTCCTCAGTCTTTCCTGCCCTTTGTTCTCTGGGAATACAAAAGCTTTACATTCTGTGTTCTTACTGACGTGGCCCTTGTCTTACAACATTTTCTCTTTTTTTTTAAATGTGATATTCCTTCATCATCTTCAATGCATTTCTATTTTTTTATGTCCTTGCTTCCTTACTTTTATTTTCATACTACAATGATAGTGCCTGCTCAGTGAATGAAAACAATCTTCCCCTGTTCAGTTGGGATTGCCTTATCCTGGATGCTTTCCTTACACAGAGGAGTCAGGCTGGATCTTTTTTAGCATCTTGGTAGCTTTCAACTCTGAAATGCAGCCAGGACGTGGCATTTGTAGCCTCAGGCTTTTGTGGGGAGGTAGGTGGATGGGTGGGTGTGCAGACACACTCATCTCTTCGTGTTTAGGATGTTCCTTCCAGGAGTCACAACTCCCCTTTTGCTGTGTGTCTCCTGTGCTAATGGTACTACAAATAATGTAAACCTTTTCTTCTCCTCAGAAGAAGATTTATTTCTAATACCAAAACCAACCATATAATGGTCTTTAATATTGTCCTTTAATGAGCCCTTTGGGATGCAACAGAATCTATTTCTAATTTTGAAGATCCTGATTTTAGATCCCTTCCCATTGCAATAATTTTTCTCTAATATATGTTTGATTATGTGATCAAACACACTAAAACACAGAGAATTCTTCTGTTGCTGTATAGAACTTGAAATCTCTGAGAGCTAACTTGTGTCTGTCTTTAGGTAAGTAACATGATAAAACTTCAGCTGTGAAAGAGCAATTTTCAAAAGCAAGTGGCTGCAAGATTCTCAGTGCAGTTATAGAAACTGTACCCATGTGTAAGATCCTCCAGGGTTCACCTGAGTTCTTGGGGTGTCTCTTCTGCTACCATAAAATTCAGAAAGCAATACCAATTCTGGATGGGATGATAGCACTCCAGTGGGACAGGTGGATTGACTAAAGAGCTCGATGCATTTTTGAAGTTCTGTACCATAACAAGACTTTCTGCTGCTTTGTCAGGGCCCTAAAACACTGACTTTATAATGCTTCTAGGCCAATGAGATGATGTTTTCAAGATGTCCAGCAGGGAGACAGAAATGTGAATTATTCCAGCATTCTGTATAGTGTTAGGGCTCGTTTTTGTATTTCCTTATTGACTCTTCCTCATATTTGCTTGGACAGTAACTGCAGATCAACCAATGAACAGGGACAGAACCCAATATATTGTCTATGCACAGTATTAGATTTAGGAACCTTAAATTTACTGAAACACTCTTGATTCAAAATGCTGTCACTGCAGTAGAAGAAAACCTAGCTGTGATTCCTCACTTTGCATTTAATACAATTTTCCATATAAAAAGGAAGATTCCCCACATTCTTTCCCTCTGCTGTAACTCAGTGTTTGTACAATACCTGCACTTGCTCTTTGAGGCAAAACTCTATTGCAAGACATTGCTCTTCTTCCTCCAGACCAGTGAAATTTAAAGCACAAACAGGCCTGTTGCTATTTGGGCAGAGAAAATACATACAATGTAAGATATGGAAAATGTGAATACCCCCAGTGCATATACAGTGTACAGTGAGATCCATATTATTTGTGTCTATGTGTATATATACATATACATATATATATATATAGAGTATTGTATAATGTAATCATAGTGTGTGTATATACATGTCCACATGCTATGTCCAGTATATAGTTCCTTGTGCTGTACATAAAATATGTATATACAGTGAACATGTAGAATATGCATATATATTCTATATATTAAAGCTTGTGTGTATGTGTGAACATACACAGATAACCACATATGGATACAGAATTGAATCTTTACAGAAAATCAGATTAGCTCATGGCTCTGAGAGTTTCAAAGTCCTGGTTAAAAAAAAAAAAGAGGAGAAATTATTTCTAATCAATTTGTATCAAGATTTCTTTAATTGACATGAATAAATGTGTTCATTGGCTGTGCCAGGTGTGAGAGAACCCTGGCAGAAAGTAGTAATTATCTGCACTGGATGTAATTTCACATTCTTTGTAGTTTTTAAAGTATCTGTTTGGAATGTAGGTTCAGCTGCTGATCTTGCATCTCATCTTTCTTCTCTGGGCGGAGGCAGTGAGTTTTCTTCTATTCTTGCTCGTAGTTTCCCTCTTCCCTCTTTCCTTTCTTTTCCTTTTGAAAAAAATATTTGTGGGGAGCTGTTCCCATACACACACACCCCAAACAGTCACAGGCAAAGGTGGAAAACATGTTTTTCTTGCTTCATTCCAGTCAGATTGGTTGCACATAATTGTCATCTGGATTCCAGTTCTGTGTTTCCTCCATTTCCACCTGAGCTTTTACTTCAGGAGGAACAAATATCCATTGCATGTTTGGTTTAGAGGAAAGAGTGGGGGTGATTCTTCTTTCTACTTGGATAAATTATGAGCCTCTGTGGAACCTTGAGTGGTCAGAGTTTAGCAGGGTTTTATGGTGGCACACACGTTTTATGTGGAATTTATACCACTGGATGGACTCGTGGAAAGCCCTGGGTTGCGCAGAGCACTGAGGCACAGCAGTTAAACAGGACAGACAGACAGACAGACAATTATTCACATTGAACCTGCCCATGCAGGCAGTGCACATAGGGCACAGATATTGAATTACCACATTGCCCCTCACAGAACTGTGTGTTCACATTTGCCTTCAGCGGTTTCCCTCAGTTACCCTCAAACCTCCCAGTCACCCTGCAATGAAAACAGATGCTCATAAAAGTCATACTTCCACAATAATGCTGTAAGAAATATTTTTATATAGGCAACTTTTTCTTCGTGGAGCTTCTGCCCTGTGAGGGTCACGAGTCCTTCCTGTATCTTGTTCCATGTACTGTGCTCTCAAAGTGTAGGAAGTTCCAAGCTGTGTCTGTGCAAGCCTCTTTACTTTTGATTCCCATCTGTGAAATCTGTTGGCACTATTGTAGAAATCATTTTGCCGTCTTATGCTCAAGGATAGAACGCTTTTCTTGAATTCTTCTTATAATCCTTTTGGGGTTACTATTTCTTCTTTAGTGTTTCTCCATTGAGAAGAATATTTGTTCTGTAGAACCGTGGCCCAAGGAGTTTTGGTCCAAGTAGAATTGTTGCTTTCCCTTGTCTAAGAGTTTGATTTCTCCTTTCTTCTGTATTTTTTTTTCCTCCCTCTCAGGAATTTCATTTCTGCTTAATCCTCATTTAGAGCTGGAACTCTGTTGATGTGAATTGATCTCTGTTGTTAATTGTCTAATTCAATTATCTTCCTGTACTAGTGGAACAGCCAGGTTTTTGGTTATGTATTTGGTTAAATATTGCATCTATGTAGACTTCACAACAACCATCTTTTCTTAGAAAGGAATTTGCTTGGAGTATGATGGAATCATAGAAGATTTATTTTTAGAGTAAATATGTTAACTATAATTCATTGACACACCTGTTTGATCAGTTGATATACTGCTCTTTTTACTTGAAAGTTTTATAAATAAAGGCTAATTTGTTATAAAATGGAATTTTCATTTTTCCAACTTCTGCCTCTCCCTTTCAATTTCAAAGGAAAGCTCCTAGTGACTGTGGTTCCTTCTGCTGTTGCAAGTGCAGAGTGCTCTTCTGGTGTCCCTTTTAATAAATCATCCTTCAGTCTGATCTGAAAAGGTGGAAACACAAAGTGGAAACTGCAGTGTTGACCTAAATCTGACTAATATCTCCAAATATGTACATTATTGTGGTTATATTTATCTTTCAAATGTTATAACAAATTGTAAGGTATTTTAATTTTAACCCATCTCATGTGTTATATTGTTTAATATAATAAGAGAAATGTTATTGTTTAATATAATAAATGAAAGTTACTTTTTGGAGCTCTGAGATTTCAGCACTCTTTCTTTACTTTTTTTTTGTCCACAGTTTCACAAATTTTTCTGTTCAATTTGTGAATCTTGCTTTGAAGATCAGCTCTGTTCTCTGCACTGAAATATTTTTCCTGTTGGCCGATGCCCTCTGCACTGTTTTCCCTCCTGTCCTTCCCTTTCTTCCTTGTCCCAGCTGGATTTGGGCTGAGCAGAGCAGTCTCAAATCCAGCACCACGCCCTTCCCAAGCAGTCTGTGTGCAGCAATTCTGGATGTCCTGGCAATTTACACTGGGAGTGGCTGGGGACATCACTGGAGACAACCTTTGGCTGGCTGGGAAAACACCCCTCACTGCTGGGCTGTTCCATTTACTCACTTTGACTCATTCTTCTCCCAGCTCTTCTGCTCCTGCTCACCTGGTCAAGGTCAGCAGCAGCTTGCCCAGGCAGGTTTCCCTGCAGTATTTTTAGTACATTCACATTTTGGAGGGTTTGAGTGTCACAGATGGGCACAATCCCTGCCCAGTTCTCATCGTGTCATGCTTCTCATCTCTCATAAAACCATCACCCAGCTCTCCATGTGTTGCTCCCACTCGAGTTTCTGGGATCTGACACACACAGCATTCTCATCCCTGTGCTTTGCCAAATTCTTTCCTAATCCACCTTGTCTGGGCTTAATCTGAAAGGACACCCCTGTACCCAGCATGGCCTAAGAGCCCCTTCACTGGACAGGGAAGAAAAGCATCACCATTCTGTTGAGGATGTGGAAATTTCACCCTAAAGGCTGCCCAAGGTCTGAGCCCAACTGTTAAACCTCAAACACAGTTGCAGCATTTATTGACTGAACTTAAATATGTCCCAGGCCCAGCTCTCCTCTTGGAATTCTGTCTGAAAGTGCTGTCAGGTTTATCTCTAGAATTGCTGAATCTCCCATCTGCTGTGCATGACTATCAGTGTAGTCACTCTGAGTACCTTTTCCCTCCTGTCTGGTTGTTTTTTTTTTTTGTTTTTGTTTTTTTTTTAATGCTATCACCACCATTAAAACTTTTTATTGGTGCTGATGCAGCGTCTGGTAAAATCGCTGCAGCCTTCCCAATTGATGGAATCTCACAGGACTCTGCCAGCAGCATGCACAATATATTTCTGCTGTTTAACTTCCCATTAAGATCCTGGATCACAATTTTCAGAATGAAAAACCCCTGTGCTCTCTGCCTATCCCTTGCTTCCACAGAAAGGACATCCAGGCATTCTCTATCCCTTATTTTGCAATATAATATAAATCATTAAGATAACAAAACTCATGCTGTCATTGTACACAGGCTGTTAATAAATGGTTGTTGGGATCTGAGGATATTTTTGTGTGTTTTTTCTTTTGTGTTTAAGCCTCAGGCTCAGTAGTTATTCACCTAATACATTAAATGTCACAGGAGATCGTATCCAAAATGATATTCCCGATATTTCTTTGTGACATAATGAGCCAGAACTCCTGGGCCACGGCAGAGGAGCTGCTGCAGTGCCCGAGTTCAAAGCTCTGCTTCACTCCAGCATTTGGGACATGTCTTGCACAGGCAGGACCTGGGACAGGCCCAGCTGAGAGCAGCTGCTTCGAGGACACCCAGGAGTTTTCAAGTTTGTAGATGCCACCAAGTAGGTTTTGGATGCTAGCAATGGGGATGGCTTTCTCCCTGCTAAATTACATGGGGTTTGGGATGAATTTTTTTGCTAGTTACCATAGTGATGGCTACATGACTTTGTTGTAGTTGTTTTTTTTCTAAATATAGCAAAAGAAATTGCTAGAGCTTGGGGTTCTGGCTTCAAAAATTCAATTTAAGCAAAGCCTAACAGCTACTCTGTGTTAGGGGTGCACAAAATAGCTTAAGAAACCACAGAGCTTCTACCACAGAAAACCACAGAACCACACAATCCTATAATTTGAAGAGTGGACAAACTTATTTTGGCATTCTTGTGGATGGAAGACCAAAGTTTAGAGCCAGTCAATGTTTTCAGGCAGTTTGTAAATGGCTGTGAGCAACCAAGGGCTCGCACAGGTTGAAATGCCCCATCCTGCCTGAGGTGAGCCATGCCCAGCACTGAAGCTTCAGCTCTTCCGGATGTCGATTAGCTACAACACTGAATCTAAAATAAACTTCCAGAAAAGCCACGGGGTTTCTAGTCCAGCCTTCCACTTTAGGGTTAAAAAAAAAAAGACATTTGAAAGTGTCCTGCCTGCTGGCTTGCTGGGTGCTGGCTGTGCACAGAGTGCTGCTGAGGTGCTGGGCTGTTCCACAGGCACTGCTGTGGCGCCACGATGGTGCTGGTTGTGTGCAGCCTGATGCTGGCTGTGCACAGGGTGCTGGGGTGCTGCTGCTGGGCTGTTTCACGGGTGATGGGGTGCTGCTGGGTATGCACAGGGTGCTGGGATGGTGGTGCTGGGTATGCACAGGGTGCTGGGGTGATGCTGGTGTGGTGCTGGGTATGCACAGGGTGCTGGGATGGTGGTGCTGGGTATGCACAGGGTGCTGGGATGGTGGTGCTGGGTATGCACAGGGTGCTGGGGTGGTGGTGCTGGGTATGCACAGGGTGCTGGGGTGATGCTGGTGTGGTGCTGGGTATGCACAGGGTGCTGGGGTGATGCTGGGGTGATGCTGGGGTGATGCTGGGCTGTTTCACCAATGCTGGTGTGGTGCTGGATTGATGCTGGGTTGGTGCTGGGTATGCACAATCTGCTGGGGTGGTGCTGGATTGGTGCTGGGATGGTGCTGGGATGGTGCTGGGTGAGCACAGGGTGCTGGGGTGGTGCTGGTGTGGTCCTGGGCTGTTTCACCAGTGCTGGATTGGTGCTGGGATGGTGCTGGGTATGCACAATCTGCTGGATTGGTGCTGGGATGCTGCTGGGGTGCTGCTGGGTGAGCACAGGGTGCTGGGGTGGTGCTGGTGTGGTCCTAGGCTGTTTCACCAGTGCTGGATTGGTGCTGGGATGGTGCTGGGTATGCACAATCTGCTGGGGTGGTGCTGGATTGGTGCTAGGATGGTGCTGGGATGGTGCTGGGTGAGCACAGGGTGCTGGGGTGGTGCTGGTGTGGTCCTGGGCTGTTTCACCAGTGCTGGATTGGTGCTGGGATAGTGCTGGGATGGTGCTGGGTGAGCACAGGGTGCTGTGTCACC
The DNA here is from genome assembly GCF_037042795.1 of Molothrus aeneus. Classification (NCBI taxonomy): domain Eukaryota; kingdom Metazoa; phylum Chordata; class Aves; order Passeriformes; family Icteridae; genus Molothrus; species Molothrus aeneus. Next base: position 4,181,387 of record NC_089672.1, read on the forward strand.
TTCAAGACCCAAAAGGGGACCGAGCCACACGGCCCTGCAGCAGCTGGACCAGGTCCTGCTCTGGGCTGTTTCAGAATTACAGCGTGTCCTGACAGCGAGGTCCCATCTCAGAGGAGTTTTACTGACTCTTCTCAAGTCAGTGGGTGAGGAAAAACCATTTTTAGCAGAGTGAAACAATGCTCTGAAACTCCACATGGAATGATCCCACTTTGAGCGCTGACTGCTCTGGATGGTACCTGAGTTTGGCAACATTTACCTCCCTTTTCACTGGGACCATTGTGCAGGATTTTCTTGTTTCTGCACTTAACCTGCTCTAAACTCACCTCACAATCTATCTTAAAACAATAGGGAGCCCATGGCTGTGGTATCTTATATTAATATGTGTGAAAATCTTGTTTTCAATGGACTCTACATTTCCTCCCATTAGGTTTAACTACAACTTCTGTAGTTTTTTCCTTTCCCTGGTATGTTGAAATCAAACCCACACTAGCTGCAGGTTGTTGTCACTGGATGCTCCCTGGGAGGCAGATGGTTAATTAGAACAAAATTACTTAAGAGATGACAACCTGATGGTCAATTATTAGAAGATGTGGAACATTAGTGGTTTGCTGCTGACCAGGGGAGGCTGGGTAGATCACTGGAATTACAGCATATCTTTGGATGTACTCATTTAAAACAATTAAAGAAAGGGAAAAAAAAAAGAGAGTTGAAAATTACTCATAATAGAATGTGAGAAGAATGAGATCAGCATCTCTTTTTTTTTTTCTACTACAAGATGATCTCAAGATTCAAGAACATGCAGTTTCCTGTAAAGATCACACAGCTATTATCACAGATGCCCTCCCTTAAACAATGACAAGGAAGTTTCTTGTGAACTCCTATTAGTGCTTTGTCCCCCCATCCCTTCCAACATTCAGAGGACTAACTTTATATATTTTTATATGAGGTCTTTTATATTTGTGTATGAGGATTCCTCTGCTCTATTTTCAGTTGAGTCACTAATCTGAAAACTCAGAGAGCACCACATCTCCCCTGCTCATCGGGGTCTGAGCGCTATTTGGTAACACAAAAATCTGCCTGATTGCAGAGATCAGCTGTGTCATCTGAAGACATTTTAGTGAGCAGGAGCAGAGGCAGCAGAGGTGAAAACCCTCCCAGCCAGACTCTCACCTGGAGCAAAGGCAGGCTGGGATGCTCCCAGGCTGAGGCACTGGAGGAGGAGCAGCACACAATGTGCAGGTGCTGCAGAGCGGCCACACGAGGGTTTTTCAAGGGTTGGTGGCTGTGGTGATTTCATTTCTGCACAAAGGCCCTGAGCAGCACACAATGCCACTCACAGGCTGCAGCTGCCCTGGAATCACAGAATCCCAGCTCCAAGTCCGTCCTGTTCCACCCCTGCCATGGGCAGGGACACCTCCCACCAGATCAGGATGCTCCAAACCCTGTCCAAGCTGGCTTTGAACATTTCCAGGGATGAAGCAGTGACAATTTCTCTGGGAATTCTATTCCAGTCCTTCACCACCCTCACAGAGAAGAATTCCTTCCCAGTGTCCCATCTAACCCTGCTCTCTGGCCGTGTGAAGACATTCCCTGTGTCCTTCACTGGAGCCCTTGTCCCCAGTCCCTCCCCAGCTCTCTTGGAGCCCCTTTGGGCACTGGAAGGGGCTTTGAGCTCTCCTTGGAGCCTTCTCTTCTCCAGGCTGAGGATTTGGAAGGGAAGAAAACTGGTCAGACCAGCCAGAGGTCAGGAGAGGGCTGGGGACCAGCAGAGCCAGATAAGTGCTGTGCTGTGATGTTGTGAGGCTTCCAAGCTCTCCTCCATCACTGGAAAGCTCTGGCTGGGCCCTTCCCAAGGCAGATATGGGGCTCTTTGTCTTTTAAATTGCATCAGAAAAAAAGGGAATTGTTTAAGCTTAAGCACTGTTATAACAAAAACTGGGAATGCTGGGAAAAACTGGGAATGACTATAACCATTTCCAGTTCTTCAGAAAGAGCAAGGGAAAGCCAGGGGAGTATGAAGAGAGGAGGGCAAGAATTTTAAAAGTTGTCTTCCTAAAGTTATGAACACCAAAAGACATGCTGAAATATGAAAATATTCAGCTATGAGGAAAGAGAAGGAAATACCTAGAACTGTTGCAACAATGAATGTGCCAAGTTTAGAACATCTTTAAGTCATCCTCACTTTCTGGAATTAGATTGTGCAATTTTTTTTTTTTCTCTAGCAAATAAATGAGTTTTGTTTTTGATGAAGAAACACTAGAGCTCCCTTATATTTCACTCTGAAAGAACTACAAAAGTGAAATGTGGAACTCGTTCTTCCATGCCAATGATTAGAAGCCCAAAATACATCTGTTCCACATGATCAGCTTCAGCCTTTGCTTTCACAGAAGAACAGCCATATTTGTAGTTACTCTGAATGCATTCCTGTTGATTTCATTCTTGTGTACTCTGACATGTAAAGTCAGAAAAAAAGGTCATAATCTTGATTAAAACCAAGCTGCAAGTATCCACGTGTTACGGGAAAAGCGCAGCAATATTTTTAAGCTGAATCTGCAGATTTGATTAGCAAGGATGCACAAATATCAGAACTCACCACAACACAGGAGCTGTAAAGACAGAGGATGCCCATCAGACTGTCAGAACAACTGCTTGGATTTACTGCCTGGCCTTCTAAGCTCATTTACAGCTCTGAATAATTTTTAGGGGCCCAATTTGACTTTTTTAGCGGTCTTTACTGCTATAGCTATTGCAGAATCCAGTTTACTTGCAATTAGTTTTCAGAATCTCAATTCCTGGCTGATTTTCTCCCCAGATAGTTAATAACTGTCTTAACTCCTGAAATCTAAGTGGCACTACAAATTATTAAGTGAATTTAAGTTTTGGGGAATGAGTTAGGAAGGTATTTGAACCTGTGTTGTGACTTCATGCTTGAATTCCACTACTGTTCCATTGGAATTCTGCACTGAGTTCTTGAGAACAAGGATAATTTATGTACAAGAATGCCTTAAAATAAGCCCCCATAATTACAAAAATGCAGTGTTTAAATTTATAGTAAAAACCCACACACTGCTGGCAAAACTATAACTGCATCTGGAAAACATTAAGAATGCTATTAAAATAGTCTAGCATAAACTAGAAATGAGACTGAAATTACAGTGTTGCTTACTTAACCATTTTTGGGAAGTATATTTTGAATGTGATCTACTTTCTTGTTTGATTTTTTGATAAAGCACTGTACTATGTCTTATTTACCAATGAGAATACCTTACTTACTCTGTTATCTATTTCAGACAAATCCATGGCTCAGGTTTTTCTAAAAGTGTCTTGTTACAGTTGTTGATAATTTGAAACACAATCAGGTGGTTGTTGGTCCAGCTATCAGGAAAAAAGTAACAGGGATATCTCAAAGGAGAATGAAAGTCGCAGCAATTAAAAACTTATTTTATTAAAAAGATGAAATGTTTTCAAACGTTGAAAAATTATGTTTTTATAAAAACAGAAATAGGCAAAATACCCATTTGTCTTCTATTTACATATACAATATTTCTCATTGTATAAAATTATTTACAATATATAAAAAAATTACAGTAAATAGGTTATTTTCTTACAAGACATCAAGCCCTGTACTTCTAGTGTAGATCATGGCAAACAAGAATACTATTGCACCTGTGAACCAAACAGTCGAACAAGAGGAGTGTTCTCTTAGCCATGCCTTCAACTGAGATCTAAACTAACATCGTTAGCTACAGTAACATTCATTTTATCTCTTCTAGGGTCAACTTCAGGCAGTTTCCATACAAACATTGTCTTGTAAAGCTTAGGAATGGGCAGTTAGAATTGGGGGGAAAAAACAACAAAACAAAACAAAACAAAACCAACCGTATTTACAGCTTCTTCTATACAATCTGTATGGAGTCTTACGGAGTTTACCCTTCACAGAAGCTGCATAAATTAACCCCCGTTCTCCTTCCTGACCGGGACGGGCGGGTCCCTGCCTCGGGCACGGCAGATTCCCCGCGGGGGATGCCCGGCTGAGCATCCTCGTGTCGGAGCCTCCGCCTCCGTCCTGGAGCGTCGGGCGGTGCCTTCCCCGTGTAGTACCAGCTACAGATCCCTCACCCTTCTGCACCTGAGCAGTTAAATACGGTCCCGCCGGCGGCAGGGCAGGCTCCCTGGGGCTACATGTGCCGCTTCATGTGCAGGGCCAGGTGGTCTGACCGGGAGAAGGCTCTGTCGCACAGGTGGCACTGGAAGGGCCGGTGCCCCGTGTGCTTGCGGTAGTGCCGGGTGAGCTCGTCCGAGCGTGCGAACTTCCAGCCGCAGCCTTCCCAGTTGCAGTGGTAGGGCTTTTCACCTGTTTGGGGAAATCGGACAGCGTGACTCAGCATGGCATCACACGCCGGGCAACCTGCCCAGGTTTGTTGTAGCCTATCCCTGTGTTCGCTACCGAGCCCCTCCACAGCAAGATCCAGCTGCTTTTAAGCTCCATTACTAGAAATTCCTTTACTATAAAGCCCTTTCTAAAGCTCTTTCTCCAAAGATTTTCACCTATAACTGCAGTGAAAATCTTTGGAGAAAGGGCTTTAGAAGCCCTTAGAAAAGCTTTGACCACATAGGTAAACACCTGGATGTTACAGAGCTGTGAGTTTAACAGACTCCAGGGTAAAAGCCCAGGCTGAGAACAGTTTTATTTTTACACGGGGCTATCCCAACCGGCACACAGCACGAAGGCCATCAGCAACAATTACCTGTGTGCGTCCTGAGGTGAGCCTTCAGGTGTGAGCTCTTGGTGTAGGTCTTCCCACAGCCGGCATAGCTGCACGTGTGGGTGGCCGTCCTCTTCCTCGGCCAGGACCGGCGTCCCCGCTTTGGTTTGGAGTCCAGCAGCTCCAGAGGGGAGGAAGGAGGGGTCAGCATGCCCCGAGGAGCTGAGGGCTGTAAGGGCAGGCTGTCCTCGAAAAGGCCAAACTGGGAGGTGTTCTGGTACTGCAGGTGGGTCTGCGGGTGGTGGAAGCCGGAGGCCGGGTGGTAACTCTGCTGGTAGGACACGGACGAGGGGCACATCATCTGCGTGTGGCACTCATTCACCATGAGATCGTCGGGGCTCAGCGGGGGCGTCTCTGCCCCAGGGATCTGCGGGGAACTGGCCACCCGGGGCTGCTCGTAGGCCATCATGCACGTCGCGTTCCCCTCCTGCTTGATCTTTGGGCAAGCCTGGGGCACCAGACCCAGGACCGGTCCATAATTGTCCATGTCGGGCTCGGGCTTAATGTTCTCAACGAACTGCGGGCCCCCGAAGGTGGGTGTCACAAAGAAGCGGCCGTGGACGCTGCCCGAAGGGCAGTAGTTGGAGTCCATCTCGGAGCGCATCATCTCCGGCACGATGCCGGCGTTGTAGGGCGGGGGGCTGCCCTGCTCCAGGGCATTGTAGCATCCCGGGGACGGGTTTGTCTGGTAAAAGCCACCGCTTTCGCCTTGGGCAGGGGGATAGTCCCCGCCGGCAGCGCCCTGGCCGTAGCCATCGCTGCCCATGGAAAGGATAAAATCCAGCACGTTGTTGAGATCCTCATCCTCTTTGCGCGGGGAGAGGCCGCCCCAGGTGCCGCCGGGGGTCTTGGCCTCCTGCTCACACTTCCACCTCTGGGGAGAGAGAAAAGGGACAGGGTTAGAGGCGCCGTTCGCCGGGGGGACGCGGGGGGGACGGGGTCGGGGCGCGGCGGGGCGCGGAGCCGTCGGTGCTGGGGACACTCACTTCGTGCAGGGCTTTCTCGCGGCAGGGGCTGGCGAAGGTGGCGAAGGAGGGCAGGGCGGTGTCGCTCAGCGCCATGGTGCGGGACGAGCGCGGCCGGCCGCCCTCCGCACCTTATAACGCGGGCGCGGGCGGCCTCAGGCCAATTGCAAGGAGCGGAGGAAACGCGTCCCGGACGGGGCGGGCGGGAGGCAGCGGCTCGGGCGCAGCCTAAATTTAGCCCCGGTATAAAAGGACGCGGCGGCGGCGGCGGTCCCAGCCCGAGCGGGGCGGAGCGGAGCGGGGACGGGCCCCCTCCGCCGCCCTCCCCTCGGTGCGGGGCAGGGGCCGGAGAGCCGCGACCCCCGGGTGGGGCAGGGGCCGGAGAGCCGCGACCCCCGGGTGGGGAAGGGGCCGGAGAGCCGCGACCCCCGGGTGGGACAGGGGCCGGAGAGCCGCGACCCCCGGGTGGGGCAGGGGCCGGAGAGCCGCGACCCCCGCGTGGGGCAGGGGCCGGAGAGCCGCGACCCCCGGGTGGGGAAGGGGCCGGAGAGCCGCGACCCCCGGGTGGGGAAGGGGCCGGAGAGCCGCGACCCCCGGTTCAGACAGGGGGACACTGAGGGGTCCCTGCCACAAGTGAGCTGGGGGAACGCCAAGGGATCTCTGCTGCAGGGACACTGAGGGACCCCGCGCTGTGCTAAGAGACGCCGTGAGGGACTTGGGTGGGATGAGGGGCCACAGGGGACCCTGCCTTGGAAACACCTTCAGGATCCTTCCCGACACGAGGGGACCGACCCTGTGCTGTGGGGGTGGAGGGCAGCGAGGGCTCCCTGTCCTGGAAACAGCGAGGGAGCATCTGTGACACGAGAGGACACTGATAGCTACGAGCTTCCACAAGGCTCTGCTGTGGGAAGGGAGCACTGAGGGGTCCTTGCCCTGGGGACACTGAGAAAGACACCTTGAATTAGGGGTTTGATCCCCCCACACCTCAGAGCAGCCGCCCCTCAATCCAGCCTCATCCCTGGGGCATCAGTGGTGCAATCAGACTGAGAAAAAGAAGGTGGGAGAAGAGTGGAAGGTGTCAGGAGAACAGGGGGGGAGAGAGACATGCCCTGCTCCCATGGGTAAACTGCTGAGCTGATGGTGGGGTCTCTTGGCACTGGTCACCCTAAAGGTCCCAGATCATCTTGGTGCTGACAGAAAGGTGTTTGATGCCACTCTTGTACAGTCTTTGCTGGAGTTTTACATTTAATGGAAGTCCAGATCTGTAGCAGGATTTCCATTTGCTGCGCAAAGATTGCCAAAACCAATGTTGCAATGTGACGTTATGAGAGAAGGAATGCACGTAGCTTCTGTGATCTCTGCTGCTTGTAAGCAATTTATGGTCTTGGGGTTGATTTTTCAGAAGGGAAGATTGTTCTTCTCCCTTACCTTGGCCTCTAGCTCAGATGCTGACTCTGAAGGAGCAATTCTCCAATAACTTCTGATAACGTGCTCCAGACTCCTCTTTCTGAGGATCGTGGCTGCTTGGCCGTCATCCAGGAGCAAAAGTGACAGATCTGAAGGGGGGAAAAGCTATGATCTGTCAAGGGACAGACTGATTCTTTGAGAGCCTGTTCAAAGAGAGCTGTGCTTTCTCCTTTCCTCCTCCGTATTTCCTTTGCAAGCACTTTTAGAGGGGTTTCTGAGCGAGCTGGAAATCAGGAGGGTGCAGGAGAGCAGCTCTCAGCTTTAGGGGAAGGAACAATGCCCTTGATGGGCTCTGGCTCTCCCAAGCACTTTGAGCCTGTTCACCAGAGCCCATCCCAGGCTTGTGGCTGTGTTTAACCACCTCGGGAAAACTCAGTTGCTAGGGTGAGTAAATGATCCTTTCAATAGCTACACGTGTTTTAAAATCAGGAATATCTCTTGTTTAACTTTCTATAGCTTTCATTCTCAAAGTTCACAGGTTGGCCAGAAGGAGCAGCCAAACTTCTGTGACTGGAGCAGAATCAATACACTGAATGCATGGTAACGCTGTACACAAAGATGTGTGACTCATGGCTCTGTAATGTCACACTTGTGTAATCTTTCAATGTAAACTCTTTTCCTCTAATAAAACGTCCGTAAGTGAATGATACGTATATATGGGGCTGTGAGTCAGCCAAGAAAATATACTCTGATGAATTCAGAATGAATGTGAATACTCCCTTGATAACACACCCTGGATGTCTGTGTCAGTTTATGTGCTTGTGATTTCAGCAACAGCTATAACAAAATATTTTGTTTCTAGGATATACAACTGGACGTGTAGGTTTCGCTGAGAAGCTCCAATTGGATTGCAGGAGACACTGCAAGGATTTTTGTTTATGGCTCCATCACCAAACTCTGCATTTTCTTTGTGTAAAGGAAAAGTTTAGTGGGCAGAGAGGACGAAAGCCGAGCACACGCAATAATAATTTCACTGCCTTTAGTTTCTTTTTGTTTTCAAGAAAAGCAGTTAGGCTAAAAATTGAGAGCTGCACTAAACCTGGGGAGACAAATGTGAGAATTTATTTACCTTGTGAGTCACTGGGTTCTGCGCAAATTGAGAACAACTTTGCCATGACCTTCCACTCGGTCTGTGACAGTTGTGCTGACATTTTCTGGCTTTTTGCTGCTCACAACTCTTATTTTAAATACCTAAACGCAAGATCCTGGCAGTGATCTCACTTAGCAGAGATCAGGAGTGATGCCACGGGTGTATAAATGTGAAGAATGTGAGATTAGAAAATATTTGTTAATCTTCTGTGGGTAGAGGAGAGCTAAATGATGTGTGATTTGTCTTCCAGCCAAAGTAAACACGGACTCAGCCATTTTTTATATGGCAAAGTTCATTTTCCTAGGTGTTGCTGCTGCTGTCTCTCGTTGCTTTTAGATCAAGGAGAAACTTTTTGAGGAATTGCAATCAAGATTTTGCGCGTTAACAGAGGAACCCAAGCGAGGGCTGTGCCCACTGAAGCTCCAGGCTGGGTGGGTTGGTGCAATACCCACTCACCTGGCTGCCCCAGCTCTGAGTCATTGCAGAACTCAAACAAACAGAAAGCTCCTTTCTCAGGGACTGTTCTCAGAAAGTCCTGATTGCCCCTAGAGCAAACTAGCAAAATAGTAATACCAGGGTAAATGAACCTGAAAATGACACCTCTTAGCACCTAGAGTACACAGTACAGGTAACCCCTTCATATTGAAATAAGACAGAGGATTTCCTTGCCTGCCTCTCAAATTGTCACAGTTCTGTTGACTATACTCTATACTTTTTTTTGTTTTCTATTTTAATCTGCAGGTTCTGAGTAGGCACATTTTAGAATCTGCTGTCAAGGAAGTTGATACAATGATGCAAACAACCACATAAAATGAAATATACAGGTATCTGTCAGAGACACGCATCTTATTTTGGGGAGAGTGATTTAATCCTGTAGTCTCTTGTCTTAATAAAGTAACATCATGAGTTAATTGGAGAAAGGAGCCTTTTAGACCAGGCCTTTCATGACTGGAGCTGATTCCCATGCAGGGACTGACAGATGAAGGTGAGACATCTCTTTGATGAGCTCAAGTGGCTCATTACGTTTTTTAGGAAAACATATTTTCCTTTAATACTTTTTTTTCCTTACTAATTCTCCTCTGAGCTATTTCCACAGTCTTTCTTGAGGTTTGAGCGCTGGAAAAGTGGAGTAGCAGACGAATATGAGTCACTTCTCTTTAAGGACTTGACTCGTGCCCTTTGCCATGGTCGTCTGCTGAGTAGCTGCTTGGGGGGCAGGACACAGGGAATGGCTCCCACTGCCAGAGGGATGGGATGTTGGGCAGGAATTGTTCCCTGGGAGGGTGGGGAGGGCCTGGGATGGGATTCCCAGAGCAGCTGGGGCTGCCCCTGGATCCCTGGCAGTGCCCAAGGCCAGGCTGGAGCAGGCTGGGGCAGTGGGAGGTGTCCCTGCCATGGCAGGGGTGGCACTGGGGGGGTTTTAGTGTCCCTTCAACCCCAAACCATTGCATGATACTCTGGCAGCTCCCCAGTCCTGGCCAGCACCACCCTCCACACTCAGGTTTGGCTCCCAGGCTTCCTGAGAAGGTTGAATTTATGGCAATGTGGAAGCAGAGCACCTGGGATAGGGGGGAAGAGTGGAAGGTGGAGCAAAGCCCTGGGAGGAAATGCTGGTGGCAGGGCTGGGAAGCATCAAGAGAGAATTGGAGAGAGATCCAGCTGGTTTAGGGCTGCACAGGAAGGTAGAGGCTGTGAAAGAGACCATCAAGCAAGATGCCTGAGAGCAGAGCAATTTTGGTGTCACAGGTTTTCGGAACAATTCCCAGCAAGGGCTGCTTGCATGTTCCACTCCTAGAACTGTGGCCTTCTCTGTATGGCCATGAGTGGGGTTTGTGTCTTCCTGGACAGTTAAAATAATCCTTTAACAATGGCATGCTCTTCAAATTGTGTTTCACTTCTGTGATCCTTGTCACCTAGGGCTTTACCAGAAACAATTTCTGTTTTCTTCCAGGTTATTGTTAACAGCATTGAATGGTAAGTAATGATAAAAAAAAAATCAAGAAGCAATAAACCTGCTTGATTAAAATCTAAATTCCATTTCCAGATGAACTGGCCTGTGGTTGGAGCAGTTTGCATGTGCACACCATGTTAATTTGTTATTTCTTACTGTGGAAATCACACTGCACCGAGGCACGTACCTATTCACAACACCATCACAAACGTCATTAACCAAACCATTCTTTATTTAGAATTCTTTTTATGTCTCAAGTCCTCCCTGTCTCTGCCCAGGTTTATGTAACACTGACAGGCACATCTAGGTCATTCTGTTTACCCTGTTGCAATATTGACATAATATTAACATTCTCCAAGTCACCTGGGGCTTCCCCACTGCTCTGAAATGAATTGATAATAAACATTTACCATCTGGAGATGTCCTTAGTTGGTTCTTTGGAAACACTCACTTCTAAATTACCCAGACCTGGCAACTCAATACTGTTTGAGATGAGTAGCAGTTGTTTTAACATCCTCCTTAGTTACTGTAATGGAAAGTATTTCAACATCATTATTGTCTGATCTCGATACAGCATCTGGCTTTTTCCCAAAGAGAGAACAGAAATATTTTTTAGCACTTCTGCTTTCTCAACGTGATTATTGGCAGTTCTATCCCTTCCATTCCTTGTGATGGCAATCTTAGTGAAAGCCTTATTAACTTAGCTCCCAAAAGATTAGCAAAAGTCAAGTTCTGATGCTTCCAACCTGCTTTAGCAAGGCAGACTCCCATCAATGCAGAGGGAAACCAGCTTAAATTCCATTCCAATATGTAAGTCAAACTATAGAAATAAAACTTTTCTCAGAAATATGCAAGAAAATATGTTCATGGTTGAATAAATCATGCAAAAATTATTTAGTGAATATAATTGAGGTAATTATGTATTGCTACTTGAATTTGCTGTGTGAAGAATGATAGCGTTCAGCTGTAAACGATTTTTTTGTAATTTTTGATCTGGGGACTCTTCAAACCTAAATAACATATGCCACTTTTTCAATGATCAGTTTTGATTAGGTATGTAGCTGTGTTTCTGCCAGCTTTCACTGACGTGTGCTGAATGCCCATGTGTTGTACTGCAGATGTCCCTTTCAGCTGTCAATTAAAACATGTTTAAAAAAACCTTTTTTTTTTTTTTTTTTTCTTTACAGAACTGTGAACTGATACCACAGTTTCCAAAACTTGGCAAGCATGTTGAATCATATTAGCAAAACTGCTTGAAATGTCAGTCACTGATCATGACAAGTAGTTTTCAGTTGCTGCCAAATACTTCAGATAACAGAAGCAAATATTTAGTGAAAGAAATGGGCAATTGGGGCATGGAATAACAGAAGCACAGGGGCAGAAGTACCTATGTGATTCCATTCAGAAAAATTACTCTCATGGTTAGCAAATATTTAATGGGCTCTACAAGATCGGACACCCAAGAGGATGAAACTCATTCAATGCTGGAATACAGGAGTGTTCATACTGGTTGTGTTGTTGTTGTTCCTGGCCTCCATTTTTAATAGAACATTTGTATAACTGGTTAGAAATGACAGGAGGAAAAGGGAAAGGGTGTCTTATCTGTCATGTCCACTTAGGACACCAAGTGTTGTCAGATGTGCCAAGATGACTGGGTTTAGAAGTGAGAACTGTTTGGGGTTTAATGAATGCAGGAGGAAAAAAAAGATCTGTTTGAGGGGACATCAAAGCCCTAATCAGCTGCTTTTTTTCCTCTTTTTAGTCTGTGAGATCTGTTGCAGTCTGAGTCAGCACAGATGCAGGTGCCCTTCTTAGCAGAGCTTTTTTGCCACTTTGAAGTTGACGTGTTTTAACTGGGGGAGTGGGAGAGAAGACTGGACAAAGCTTAAAAAGAAGAGAATTACTGAGGAGTGAGGAGGTCCCTGGGGTTGTTTCCCTTGTTGGCACGTAAAACATGGTCACAGGTTATAGTTGGATCTGATAAGTGGAGCTTTATTCACCAAATACACAAAGCAGGAGTTCATGCAGGGTGTGGGTTGCAAAGCCTCGATTAACGTGTGGGGTTTAGTTCTCCTTTATAAAACACCATCTTTGTACTGCACCTGTATGATTTATTAGTCATATGTCCCAGAGTAAAGTAATGGGAAATACTGGAGCAAGCGTTTCATTAACCATGACGCTGTTAATTGGTATTGCTGGCTGCCTGGAATTACTTTCCCTGTTTGAATACATGGAAGTGTGAATCAGAGGCATGAATTGGCCAGTGAGAGGAAGACAGGCAGCTCTGCAGGACAGGCTGCATATACAGAGCAGCTGATTTCATTTGTCTTCCTGGCCTCTCAGGTCCTTGCAGACTCACATCACTGAAATATTCAATATGGTATATAATTTTTTTCCATTATCACAATTATTTATATAATTATGGTTAAGCTTTGAAGCTTCAGCGGGATATTTTGGGATAGACTTTTTTCCAGATTTTTGTGTCCTTTGTTATGATAATTTTTTTTTTTCTTGAGCTATTAATGCCTACATTTTAGGATATTTATATATTTAAATTCCTGGCTATGTCTGAGCTTAGGAACAGTGCTTTGTGTTTCATAAAAAATGCGATTCAGAAACAAAACTTCAGCTTATTTTGTTCCACACACCTGAACTCTTACTCCAAATTGTTCAGCTGATGTCTGTGAGGAATGTCCCACTTACTGCTGAGGGTGGAATCAAGCCCCAGTTGTCAGGGTTAATACTGATCAAAATTATTAATATTTGGTGCTGTAGTATATAAAGCAATTGTAGCTGAAGAGAACAACGCTGTTGAAACCCCTTGAGCGGTTACAGCTACTCTTGAGCAATAAAATGCTTTTTCAAGGGACAGCCTGATACAATGCAACTTTGTAGAATGAGTTGTGAAATTCTCTTTTCATTTGCCACATAAAGCGCCAAATAAATGTTTGTAATAAAAACACAAGCCTGGGAAGAATGTGTTTTGCCAATTACAGCATAATGTGAGCTACAAAGAAGTGTTCAGCATGGACTGCATGGGGCTGTTAGTGTCAGGTTACAGCAGGGAAAAAGGTGCCTTAATTTACCAAATAACCAGCGTGGGTTTCAGCCCACACTTGCCAGGAAAATCACTTCTTTGAGAGAAAAGATGGGCCTAATCCCATGCAAAATGGATTTGGTGAGGAGCAGCAGGCTGAGAAGCCGAGGAGGGGGGACTGCAGAGCTCTGATTGATGGTGGGTGGCCAATCCTCCTCTTGTGGTTGCCACACGCATCCCCTGCAGCTGGGCTTGGGGTGGGACTGAACCTCCTCCAGCAGAAGTGGTCCAAGCCACACTGGGCCTGATGGTAACAATTTAGGGGGGCCCTTTCACCTATTGCTCAAGAACTTCCACGATTCTCCTTGTTCCCCTTTTCAGGTTTCATATCACAGAAAAAAAAACCCGAGGTTTTTTGGTTTTTTTGGTTTTTTTTTTCAGCATAACTTTTACTTCGGCCTAAAGTTAGACACCGAAACACGCCGTGCCCACGGCTCAGCTCAGCCCGACAACACTCCTGAAATAAAGCCTGGATCCCGCTCGCTGGAAACTCAATAAGAGCTGCCTTGTGCTCAGCTTCTCCGTGGGCTGTTTTCTGTCTTTTTCTGCTCAAAAACCACCTGCTCTGAGGGGATGGCAAAGCATCTCATTCACATGGAGTCAGCGGGAAGCGGCAGCCAAGAGGCAGCGGCGAGTGTGAGCGAGAGGGGATCCTTGCAGCCTTTATATACCAGAGTTATTTTTAACCACAGCCTCCATGCTTATTACAGAGTTTCCTCTCTCAGACGCTCAGGAAGCCCACTTGGCTCTGTTTCCTGCTAACATTCAGCCCTGGCTCACAAAATCTTTGAGAACAACAGGCCTGAGACTGCTCGGCTCCATTAAAAAAACTGGCAGCTTTTCAAGCCCTGACAGAAAACCTTTGAAAACTCTGGATTTCCTCCAGCTAACGTATGAGGCTCCTACATCAGTGACAAATTAGACTGAAACAGCACAAAACACTCCTATGTAAATAGCCTTTTTCTGCGTTCGCTCTTTTAATAGTTCAAACATTATTTATAGTTATTTCTCTGGGTGGAAAAATATTTTTATATTTTTCCAAAGATGGGTTGTAGTGAAATGTTTTCTTTGTTTGTTTGGATTTTTATGTTTTCTTTTTTCCTTCGAGAATTTCGTGACAGTTTTCTTAGGCTCCAGGAGTAACCTTTTCTTCCTGGAAACCAGGACAAAATGGCTGTTGTGAGTTCTTCACTGAAAGACCTCTGTCCACAAGCCTCTAAATGCTGCCATTCCCCAGCTATTAAATAATAGTTGTAACAGGCACGACTGAGTTCTGATTTCCTGAGAGACAACAGGAGAGGTCAGCTGCACTTTATCCTGACTTCCCACATGCCTTTTACGTGTAACGTAAATTGTATTGAATTTTTCCTTGCAGGGTTTTCACTTCAATTCCAAAGGGACTCCTACTTCCAAAATTGCTTTCAAGTATCAAAATAGATGTGATTTCATGGCTGAGAATGCTATTTTATTCCTGCGTTGCCATTGTACAGCATCCTAAGAAATCTTAACGTTACGTGACTGCTTATATCTGTGAGTAAAAATGACCTGGAATCATACATGATAAATCAAGATCATTAGACTGGTGGGATTTACTGATTTTCTAGGAGTATTTCCAGTATTTCTGCATCAGCATCACCTTAAATGTTATTTATTGCCCTGGGCACGAGCAGGAGCCATCAGGAACTTCTCCATGTCCTTTGTGGTCCCAGTGTTTGTCTCAGAGTGGTTGGTGTGAGCGAGTTCACTGGAGCAGGAGGATTTCCCCGACTTGCCCATTTTCTGGGCAGTCAAAAACACCTCAGCAAGGTGGTTTTGTTGTCTCCTCCCCGTTTTAATCATCTCCAGCTTGAGTGTATGGGCTCAGAAATGGCAAGGCTCTGTACTTGGAGGACAAAGGGATGGAGAATCCATCCCTCCCTGGGACGATGAGGCCGGTTCTCACCCAGCTAAAGGCAACTGTAGCTAATTCTATAAATCCAAGGAATTCTCTTCTATTTTCTCCTTAAAGGATCACCTCCACTGCCTCAGCTGTGCCCTGAACCACTGGACTATGCCTATTTACTATGCCTATTTTCGAGGCTGGCCACCTCTGTGCGCTTTGCAGGACAGCAGCATTTTTGCCCTGTGCCTTTCCTTTGGAGCTTGGCTGTTGTGTGAGAGCCTCTCCAGTGGGAAAGCTCATCTGTGTCATGAGTGTCTCAGCCACACTGCTCAGACAGCTGCGCTCTGCTCTCCCAGACACAAGGAAATGCTCAACGGGGAGCTGAGTGTATCAGGCATGATCTTGAGCGAGTAACTCCCACCATCTCTCAGCCACCATCTCTGCTATGACCCTCATTCTGATTGAAATCACTCTACTGCCTGATTTATCTACATTTCACACAGATGTGGCTAACTTGTGCAGCTGAAAATTACTCTTATGAGAACAGAAAAGTGTAAACAGCTCCTACGTGTGAAAGAATTGATTTCCACTTTTTTTTTTTTTAGCTTTTAGTAACTCCTTGTGCAGCTCAGTTGTTGCTTTTTGGGGCTTTTATCTCACATCATTCCCAACAATGAGGTTTTGGCTGTGCCAAGGCTGCTCTTTTGAATGGGTCTTGGCAAGTGAGGCTTTTAAATCCTGCATATAATTTTGGCAAAGTGATCCTTACTTTGCAAATGTGAAATGGTTCCAGTCATAGCCCCCAGCATTTGCCCTTGTAGTTTATAGTGGTATGGAATGGCAGATTCACGTTTATTTTCAGGCAGGAGGAAGCCAGTAGTGCAAGAATGCCTCGTGAACTGAGGGGTCAGGGTGAAACCTTTTTAAAAAAGAATCAAGGTGGTTGGACTGCGTTTATCAGGCACAGCCCAGAGGTCTAAAAACGACTTGTTTTGATGCTATTTGGAGCTCACTGTAATGAAAAAGTGACTTTGTGCAGATTGACTTTCTGCGTCACAGCCCATCTTGAGACAGTAATACCAACAAGGACAATTAGTTTAACTGTCGTTCACAATTGCTGTTTGTTTGTACTCAGTGGTTTCTGGTAGAAGCTGCAGGATGACCCTTCCATTCCCACTCTTGCCAGCAGCCTCAGTAATTGCCTACCAGTCACTGAAGGACAGACTCACCAAGGATTTTCAAAGCTCGCTTACCCTCCTTCAAATATAACTGAAATTTATAGCTAGCAGCTTCTAAAATAACTCACATCACTACCACCTCCAAAAACAGCTCTGCAACCATGTGGCCTTGTGGTTATGGCTCTGGGGTTGTGGTGGTGAAGTCAGAGATTCAGATCCAGTTGTAGGGAGATAAAAAGCTTCAAAGAAAGTGAAACTGCTTTTGCCTTGATTAGGTGGCAATAATAACACCTCGTTTCTGCTTACACCTGAAAACCTAAACTCATGGCCAAAAATCAGGTGCAGTGCAGAATTCCATGTCACAGCAAGAGATGCACTGGGTGCCAGAGCGTGTGGTTGCTGTGAAGACAGCTCATGCCAATTGTCGTGTCAGAGGGAGTTTGCTCCTCTTAGTACACAATATTGAGGTGTGGGATGACAAAAGTCAAAGCCTGAAGCCTTCACAGCCACCACAGACAGAGACTAGTGAGGCCCACTCTGTTTTTCAATGCACCTTTTGGCTGAGAGGCTGCTTCAGATAGGAAAGGATTTTGTTTCCTTACTGCCTTAGAGCTGCCCAGAGCTCTCTCTCTCTCTCTAAGCATTTAGGCAACATTTGCAGTCCTGCAAGAATCCCATGGATGCTACACTGGAAATTGTTATTATTGTACAGTGACTAGTAAATGCAAATACAGTAATAGCTTATGATTTTACATTGTACAGGAATTACAATTAGAAGGAGCCAAATAAAAAACAGAAAGCTTTATAAGCAGATGGCCTTAGCCCTCAACATCAAAATTATCTAAACCTGAACTAAATGTAAATAGATTTCTGAGTTATTTGGCACAAGAAACATCTGGAAAGCTCTGACTTCCCCCTCAATATGCAGAATTTTCACAAAGCCATTGCTGTCCTGCTGGGTTATTCCTACAGCCACTCAATACGTTTCAAAAACTGGGCCAGTTCTGGCTTTAGGAGGGACCCCCCTACCTGCCCCAAAGAAACCCCACCCCAAGCCCCACTGAAAGTCCAGCCTTGTGGTGATAGTTTTCAGTTTTGTATCTCTCACTGACACTGGAATTAATTCCCACTCTTTACACAGGGTATGAGAGGAATTTTAACTTGAGAGTGAAGGTCAGGTTTAAGTCTCACTTCATTGTACACGGGATATAAATGTGAAGGCATATTTCAAGCATAAATGTCTACAAACTCTCTGCTACAGATGATAACAAGAAGAGTCCACAGAGCTGTTAATCCCAAGAATAGCTGTTACTGGGTTAGGAGGACATCCAGAAGTGAGCATGTCACATTTTCTCATTTATTTAGTAGCACCCCATTGGGAAAACACAGAGATGATAATGTGCATCAATGGTGCATATTGGCTCTGCAGGAAAATCCTTGGTGACAAGCTTGGCAGATTATTTCTTGAACTGCATCAGGATTAAGTCTGCAGCAGAGACGGATCTGAAGCATTTACAGAAAGAGGACTGATGTTTCCATTGTTGGAAGCCAGTGGATATCAAAGATGTCTTTGAATTTCTACAATTAGAAGGAGCCAAATAAAAACCAAATAATTTTCCAAGCAGATGGCCTTAGCCCTCGATACCAAAATTATCAAGTTCCCTACATAGTGGTTTTAAGATAGATGTTAATGGATCTTTGAGCAAGAAGCATTAGTGATCTGGACCAGAGTAACATTTTAATTAAAAAGTTGTACAATAACAGACTCAAAATGTAAACTTCAAAACATTTAAAGCCTAAATTACCGTGGCTTCAGAACTGGCATTGAGTGTGCAATTTTTAACATTCCAGACTGCCTTCATTATAGTTCAAGAAGCCACAGAAATACACCGTTACGAGCCAGGAATAGTTCGTCCTTTTATTTGGAAAGAGAATTACAGAGGGAGCTATTGGGAACTGGAGTTTAGTTCCTAAAGCAGGAGCAGGCTGCAGTATTTTTATACACAACTGCAACCACAGGCTCGCACTCACTCAAACATGCCGGACTAAACGGTGCCGGCTGTATAAATACTCAGCACTAAGTTAAAACACAGCTTCTTTTTTATTTCAGCTTTGAAGGTTTATCATGCTATTTCTACTTTTTCAGTATCATTTAAAGTCTAGATGACATACATTAAATATATATATATATATAGGTTTATCATGCTATTTCTACTTTTTCAGTATCATTTAAAATCTAGATGACATAGATAAAAATATATATATATAGGTTTATCATGCTATTTCTACTTTTTCAGTATCATTTAAAATCTAGATGACATATGTAAAAATGTATATATGCAGGTATGTATATATATATAGGTTTATCATGCTATTTCTACTTTTTCAATATCCTTTAAAATCTAGATGACTTACATAAAATATATATAAATGTTTATCATGCTCTTTCTACTTTTTCAGTATCATTTAAAGTCTAGATGACATACATAAAAAATATATATACAGGTTTATCATGCTATTTCTAATTTTTCAATATCATTTAAAGTCTAGATGACATATATATGTGTATATATATAGACATACACACACACACATGTATATATATATGGGTGCCAGTAACTTAAACCTACAAATTAAGCCCATGGTTCTTCTGTAGGTTTGGAGAAAGGCTGATTCCTTTCTGGAGATTGTTGATGGACACAAAGCTTTCTTTCATTTGTGAACATCCACTTAAAATTACAAAGTGAATCCTTCAGGATTTGTTGTGTTATTATTTTTTTTTCCAGTGAGTTACTCCACAACTGCATCATAATGCTCGTATAATCTTTTTTTCAGAAATTGGACTCGCATAACTTGTTGGTATGCAAAATATGCAAGGCCCCAGTCTGTTCTGAATTACACCCATGCAAACCATTGAAACTTAAAAGGGAGTTTAAAATATGCATGAGTAAGGAAAACAAATGGAGCCTCACTTTGCAGAGTGCCTTGAGATCTTTAGAAGATTTTCTGGAGAGCTTTACAAGATCACTGCACACTTTGTCACCTGTGCCTTCAAGACAGAGAAGGGTTCTGATTCTCAAACTACTGTAGCCCAAAACAGGTTTTATCAATGCTTTTGATAAATTAAAATGGTAGGAGCAGCAGATGCCCCACACTCAATGCTCTAAACTCACTATAATTAATTAAAAAGCTCTAATGGAAAAACATCCTAAATCTCATGGCTGCCCAGAAACCAGCTCTGGTTTTGTTGTTTTACCCAGAGCAGTAAATAAACTCGACATGAATAGGCATAAAGGACATTCTGGAAGTGGCTGGTTGTGATAATTCTGCCCAGGCAGCTGCTAAGGAGCACCACAGACTGGCTGCCCTCTCCTTTTGGTGTCTCTTTTTCCCTGTGTTGTTATAAAATCAGGGGAATTGATTTTGCTTCGTGACGTTGGTTGACTTGGACCATAGAGCTGCACTTCTGAAGTCTGGATTCTGGGAGAGAACGCTTTGAACATGCTTTACAAACTGCTTTGGCTATTTTCAGATTGACTATTGAACCACAGTGGAAGTCTATGTATTCAAGATATTTCGGGTGATTGTGTAACTGGAAAAAACTGTCCTGATTTTAAAGTATTTTTGGCCTACAAGTGGAAGTAAATAAGCAATTTTAGAGACTCACTGGAAAGTAATTGCTCCTGCAGGATGCAGGCTGTGCCAGGAACTCTGGCAGATGCACTGAACCCTCACTATTAAGCTTCAAAAAAACCCTATTTTCTGATGCAAAGGATCAAAACTAAGGATATATAATCTAAAATGTAAAGAACTTGGAAAGAATGGATGTCTGTGAAGGGTGATGTCTGAACACATGAACTGCATTAGGAGGCAAAGCAAGGGGAAAATGCCTGGTGAAGCCTGGAGGCTCCTTGGCTTGTCGTGGTGGCACTCCTGGCGTGGGGATGGAGCTGCTGGTGACACAGACACCCCCAGGGCCATCAGATGTGAGCCTGGGCTCGTCAAGGACTTGGGCAGAAAGAGCTGCTGGTGGCAATGGCACAAGGGAGAGCAGGAGCGGGAGAAGCACCTTGTTTTGGGGGACACTGAACCACTGGATTGCAACCCTTGGATTAAGAACAGTCTGTCCCTGCGCTTCCATCCAGTGACTCATCAGTGACTAGGAAAGAGTCATAAAAGCACCACTGTCAGCTAATGTGTCACTAAAGGAAGTGTTCTGCTGCTTTTTTTCCTAAACAAGAAATTAATAAAGTGCTATTTTCCCCTGCTCACGCTGTAAACTGGTGTTTCAAAGGCTGGGGTGACTTGCCTTTGCTGTCGCTTTACTTGCACCTCAAGGCTGCAATTGGATTCACCCAGCTGGTTTGCAGCCTGTTCTGTCAGCTCTCTGCATGGCTCCTCCATGGAAATCCCTGCTCTCACCTCCAGCAGTTGATCTGAAAACCTCAAGGGGCTGTGGACAGCTGCAGTGAAGGACACGAGTAGCTCTGAAACAGAAAGAAAAGTTTTTTACCTGCAGAAAAAATTCAAGATACATGTATGACCAACTGCAGTTAAAGCTCCCCAAACAGCCTGCCCAAAAAAGGTGGAAAAAAAAAAGTGCCAGGTTCATGTAGCTACCCCATGGACACGAATCTCATAAAGCTCATCTGGGTGGGTGTGCTTGACTGGTTTTTGCTTACAGCATCCCCCCTCCAACGATGCCTGGCTCAGCTGTGCTCTGGGAAGGGTTGTTGTGATGGGATGTGATGCCAATACTGCGGTTTTTCCATCTTGTCACTGCTTCTGGCTGTGTGGCAGCAATTCCTGAGTAAATGGGCTTGTGGCAGCGGAGGAGCAGCTTCATTTTCCATCCCAGGAGCTTCTGCAAATGGATGATCCTGCGGAGGATGAGCGCACACCTTCCAGGAGCCACTGGCACCGGGGTTTCGGTGGCAGGAGGGAACCTGGCAGCTTTGGGCGTGTAACAGCCTGTTCAGGGACAAGGTGCAGGCCTTGCATGGCTTTTCATTTGTCTGTTTGGCCTAGGGCACAGCTGAGCTCTCAACTCCTCCACAATTTCATATCAACCGAAGAGGTCGTTGGAAACCACCGAAACTCAAACTCTACGAAAGCAATGGTGCCACAGCCCTGAGCTGCTGAGCAGCACTTGAGCTGGGGCTTGGGCTGACAGGTATCAATTACACTGGCTGTTGGCAAGGCTCCTTTTTCCCTTTGGAGCTGGTTGGGAGCTGCTCTGGCCAGGGAAGATGCTCCTGGAGAAGGACAGGACAGCCCTGCATGCCAGGCACGGCGACTTGGAGCTGTCCCCTCCTCCTGTTGGTTTTCTGAGAGCTCAAACAGCCTTTTTGACAGAAAAGCAACGTTTCAAACTTACTGTTGTCTTTGAAACTGCAGCCTGAGCACAAACACAACTCATTGCATCTCACCAGAGGCACTGCCTGTGTCCCTGAGCTCTCAGCCTGTGCTGTCACTGACTGTGGTGGGCAGGGTGGGGAGTGGAGCCCTGGCCCTGCAGGAGACAGACAAACCCAGCTGGGTTAAACATGAATGACAAGGGAGCTCTTTAGGCAAGGACTGAACTTCTGGCTCACCCTGAGGTGCAGGGGAGGTTTTTGTGTGCTTGGGACCTCTCGATACCACGGCAGGAGTTGGTGCCAATGAAGTGACAGGAATCAGGGCAGGTCAGTCCCAGGGGTGATGTAACAGCACCCAGAGCAGCCCTGTGCCACCGAGAGCTGCAGCACTCCCAGCAGACCTGATGGATTCACTGCAGGAAACGAGGGAGAGACTCCCTGGCCCCTCTGATGTGGGTCAGATGGGGAATCACAGCCTCCTTCCAATTCTCTCTCTCCCCCCGTCCAAATGGCTTTTGGCTCCTGCACCAGTGCAGCTGGTAGGGACACGCTGTGAGGCAACCCCTACAGGCTGATTCTGAAATGTGGATTCTGAAATGTGCTGCTCAGTGAAGCAAGTTAGTAGTTGTCATTCCCTCAAAAAAGTCCAGAAATAATATCTCAGAGCCAAAGTGAAGCCTGCCAAGGAATGAATGCCCTTGGGTGGAGATTACTGATGCTGTATTTGTTATATTAGGCAGGAGAGATCAGACCATTCTTTAAAATAAGCTACAGTAAACAGGCTGGGTAGCTGAGCCCTTCAAACATCTCATTGCTGATGAGTTTTAACGTTAAGAGCTCCTATCGCACAAATCTTGATCGAGGGGAAGATAAATGTGCTGTTTTTTAGCATTTCACTACAAACATGGTGTTTGTGCCAACTGACACAATGATTAAATATGATCATCTCTTCTGAGAAATGAGGAGAACTGTAACCGCACCGAGCTCTCCGCCGCCGATTTGAGATAAAAAGAGTCAGATCATGTGTGGTTTCCTTCAGACCAAACTTGTGGTGTAGCGTTTGTGAATGATGCTGTCCAAAGGCAAAATAATCTATTTTTCCCGAAGGTATTTGTTACAGAAGACTGCAAGAGTGTGTTTTTTCAAGGGAATAATAGAAAATGTTAATTTCTCCTTTGCACCATGCCCAGTGACGGCTCTTTGTTAGGGCAGGGGTTCAATGCTGCAGTGTGGGAACTGTTATGTGCCCAATTGCTTTCATTCTAACAATGGCTAAAAAGGCAACAGCCTCCAAACAAACTGAATATATGGTGGGATTTTTTTTTAAAATAAAATCTAAAATTCAGGCCATTTTCCCACCACTGTGCCTGCTCTTGCTGAGTGGTGCCCCCAACACCCCTGGGACAGGGGCTCAGCCCAGCTCCATGCAGCATGGTGGGGCTGTTACAGCAGCCCTGGCACTGACGGGTGCTGTTTTACACAGAAAATGAAAAGCAGCTGTTTCTTTTTTTTTTTTCAAGAGTATCAAAAAAACAAGAAGATGGTTCCCCTCCCTATGTGGGCCAAAGGCTCCTGCAGCCCTTTCACTTTCAGCCACGCTGGTAGCACTAGCTCTCTGCCTTTCTCTGAGTGAGGAGGCTTTCCAATTTATTTCACTGCTGCTCTTTCAGGCCCGTGGGAATTAGCTGCAACTGCCCTTCCCCTGCGGCAGACCAAGATAAAAGCAGTGGTGGAGCCACCCAAAAAACCCAGAGAAGCAAAGAGTCACAGCCCCAGGCACCTCAGCAGCCCGAGGGTGCTGCCCACACGGTGCTTTGCAGCCTCTCCAAGCCCTGCAGAAGCTTGGTTTGCTCACCCTGGGGAGGATGCTCACCCTCCTCACAGCCAAGGGCAGCTGTGCTCACGCCTCCTTCACCACCAGCTCTGAACTGGAAGCTTGTGAAGGCTGAGCTAGAACAGAGGCTGAACAGAGTGAAAGAATAAAGCAGGGATTTATTTAAATGATCTCCTAAATGGATTCACCTTGGGCAGCACAAGAGCCCAGCCAGGGCTACCCAAGATGAACCAAAATGGTCACAAAATGAACCCAAGATGAACCCAAAATGGTCACAAAATGAACCCAAGATGAACCCAAAATGGTCACAAAATGAACCCAAGATGAACCCAAAATGGTCACAAACTGCACGACTGCTCCCGGGGCCTCTCCCTGGGATCAGTTCTGCTCCATTTGCATCTTGCAGTTCATTGTCCCATTCCAGCCCCAGCCCATCCAGTCCCATCCTTGTTTTTCTCTCTCCAGCCCACGGTGTTTGTGCTCTTGGGCTGAGATTTGGGTCATTTGTCCTTGGTCCCCAGCTGGAGCAGGAATTGTTTTGTCTCCCTGCTCTGTGCACAGAGCTCACCATCCCCTCATGTGAAGCCCAGACCCACACACTAAAGCAGCACAGAGCGTAAAAAATATAAAAGCTAAACCTGAGGCATCAGATACCTCGCTGGTACCCCCAGGAACCAGCAGCCCCTTTTGCCTGGCTCCACCAAGGCACAAAACCTTTGCTTGGCACAGCTCAGTCCTGGCCCATTCCCCAGGCTCCAGCAGGTGCATCCCAAGTGCTTTAAGCTCTGCTTTATGGGCTTTAGAGGACATGGGCTTGGGGCAGTGCCCTGCTGTCCAAACAACCTTCTGGAATATCTGGACACTGCCAGGAATGGGATCTTAGAGGAAATTCATTGTGAGTGACAACTGTGATTCATCATGACTGACCTGTTCATTCCTCCTGTGCACTGAGATGGTCCTGAAGTCACACTGGGGTATTTAAACCTTTCCTCTTTTGATGGAGCTGTTCAATGGCTCTGAACCAAAGGCTGTTGCTGATGGGACATGGGGCACCATTAAATGCTGGGCCACAAACAGCAGGCTGAGAGCCTCCCTTCAGAACTGCACTGTGGATGCAGGGAAAAGCAGCTGTAACATTTATTTCTCTCTCACTCTGTGGCCATGGGGAGAGGAGATGGTCAGAAGCCAGGAGATGTGAGGCCAGCATCCCCCACACAAGCACCAAGCCAGCAGCTTCCAGCCCATATGGCAAAGGACAGGAGAAGCAACGGCCTGGAGGGGAAAGGGAAAAATACCTGGGGCTCAGGGTGAGGCAGCATTCACAGCTGTGGGTGTGGACGGAGGGCAGGCAGCAGAACATTTTGGTGCCAGGCAGAAAGAATGGGACACAGCAGGTGCCACTGTACTTTCCCACGCGCTGGCTTTCCCCTGCCCTGACAGGCAGCACTCTCACCCAGGATCCGTGCAGGAAACGTGGGTGAGAGGTTCCCCGAGAGCAGAAATGATCCTGCACCCAGCCCAGCCTCCCTCCCTGCTCTGCTGTGCCTTGACTCAGCGTGCGGGGAGTCGCAGCTGGGGATGTCCCACGGCACCTGCAGGAAACTTGCACTGGGTGTGGAGGTGGTGCTGGTGCTGTGAGGGCAGGAGCTTTGATGAGCTCAGCACGGGGAGAAGCCTCCAGGAAGGATTACGCTGATGTTTTGGAGGTGAGGAGCTCCCGCAGCCCTTGAGAGCATCACCTGCAGAGCCCACGCCCAGGGGCGGGACCTGTGCCAGCAGTTCTGGGGCTACAATTTTTGGAAGAGGTTTTTTTGGTGGAGGTTCCCTCCCATCTTCAAACAACACTCCGAGCTCTCCCCTTCATCAATTCTATCAGCAAATGCTTGCACACAAACAAATGCTCTCCTGGAAACCAACTCCTCTAGCCTGACTTTGCCTCAACTTCCAGGCATTGCAGCCGCTTTTTCTTTTCTCTGCTGAATTCACGTTCTCACCCCAATAAAAAAAAAAAAAATCTTGTATTTGCTACAAAAAAGATGTCACTTCATTAATCTGAACCCGTCTGGCTTTGCTGTCACAAAATCCTGCTTGGAAAAGAGAAATCTGCTCCAGTGCTGCTGCCTCAGAGGGTTTGAGCACCCCAACACCTCAGCCAGGAAACCCAAAAAGTTCCCTCCTTCCCACCAGCTCCACCAGCATGCTTCAAGAGTGAGCAAGAGGGAGGAAAAAAGCTCTTAGTTCCTCATCTCTGGCTGTGTCACCCCCCCCAGAATAACACCTGTCATCATCAGCCTCTGATATTTTGGGTATTTGACACAAGACGTGGCAGATAAGTTTGGGGACATAATTCTGCACTGCCACAGTGAGCTCCAAGTGCTGCAGCTCCTGGCTCTGGCTCTGCTGGGAGATTTCAGGATGTTTTGAGACAGGAGTCAGTGAGGGCCAAACGAAGCTTCTGTGACCACTTAAGTGCTCACATGGGCCTGCAAACTTCCAGTTTGGGTTGGCTTTTTTTTAGTGTGTATTATACAGAATAAAATAGAAAGAAAATCCTGATTTTGTCATTGTAGAAGCCAGTTTTATTGGTAACAAAATGATCCTTTTGGCCACATTTACCATAAAATTTTCTATATAAAAGATATCTTTGGTTTCTGATGTCAAGAGACATTTAAGAAAAATTGTAGTAAGAGTGGAAGTTAGAAAATCTGGCTGTGTGAGCTCTCAAAGGGCAACATGCAATAGTGCATTAAAGGTGGTGTAGCACTGATTATTCTGAAGGATCAAATTGACCCTCAAGTTATTAGAATTTCTCATTATGCACTTTTTAGGGAAAATTTGGGCAATCCTCAGGCTGTGTGTTGGGTGCAGTAGTTTTTCCTTCTTGGTAGTTACAGTTACTTTGGATGAAAACAGTGACAACAGCTGTGGAAAAACCCACTCCAGCTTTATCAAATGGGCCCAGTGAGGCTTGCTATAACCAACAAGTGGTGTAATTCCATACAGAATATTAATTGCAGTATTGGCCCCCTTCCAAAAGAGCTCTTTACAGCTCCATTGAAGCACTATTTGCTCTGATCTAACACTAGTTATAGATGTTACTGCACTTTTTTTGCCATTAACTGTGTGAGGCAGAAGGGCTGTTCCGTTCAACACATGGATCATGCAGAACGCTGCTCATTTCAGAGCCCAAATATAACATTTTATCATCCAGTGAATCTGAAATTTGCTTGGATAGAGCTCAATCTTGCACCATAGAAGTCTATGAGTATTTAATGAAAGCTAAACATGGCCTGCATTGATATGATTTATGGATTTGTTGTTTATATGCTAAAGGCTTCTTTACAAGGCTTATATCACCACATTAATTCCTTTAAACATGTCCATCTGCACTCAAATAATAAAAATACACATATGGACTGTAATGAAATACCATCCTGAACCACGCAGGGCAAGAAAATTCATGCTGCAACTATAGCAACTACTAAAATAGCAAAGCACACTGATTTCTGCCATGAACCTGTTCCTAATGTCCAAGAGACACTGTGTGCTGCAAGCTTTATATACCAGTTCCCAAAATATCCGAGTCCTGATAGGATGAGAAAACACTGTCATGTTCTTGCACCAGGCCAATTACAAAGCTGTAGTTCCTGTGCTGGTAAAGATGTTTCCTGTTGATAGCACAACAGGACAACACAGCGCTCAGCTGCTAATGTTATCTGGCACCCTTGTGACCTCTTGGAAACTGGAACAATTGTAGAGTCCACCACATGCAGAAGCCTCTCTTCTCGTGCTTTTTGTTTGAATAAGTAAGCAAGCAAGAAAATAAACACTTGCTCTGCAGCCATGTGCTCGCTATTGGTCAGGGAGTAATTAGAGGTGGCTGAAACACAGAGGAGAGCTCAGCTCAAGGAGCAACAGGTTCCTACCTCTGAAGCTTGACTGATAAGTCCTTTTCTAAACAAATACAGTAGCAAAGGTGGAATTCTGCACTAATAATATTTTTTGTCCATTTAAAACACGCTCCTTTTCAACTTTATGGACTGCTTTTTTGTGTTTGAAGATGAAAAAGCAGATTTCATTTGTTTATGATGTCAGCATTTCTGAACAACCCTCCTTCATTATCCTTTCCCTCAAGCTTTTCCCCTCAACTTTTACACTGAAATTTCTTCAAACCCTTCCTGTCTGTGCAGTTTTGTCCCATTTCCTTGGCCAGACAGCAGCAGTGACAGGTAGAGCTTGGAGCACCATTCCAGGAGTTTTAAGAAAGGACTTCTTGAAAATATAAAACCACACCTGAATTTGGGTGCTCTATTACCTCTCCATAACTGGCTGATTCTAACACACATTTGAGATCTCCTACACTCACTATCCAATAGATATTTGCCACAGTTTATGTAAACCCCCCCTAAATCTTGATACTGCAGGAAACCCAGTGCCCCTACTTGCTTCTGAACTTGGTGGGGCAGTTGAATTCTTCATGCTCTGCTGGGGAGGAGCCAGCAGCTTCTGTGACCTCTTTAACTACTTAAAATGAAAAAACCCAGATCAAGATTTGCCCTCTTTCTGATTTGGAGCAGCACCCAGTTCTCATCAGTGCAATCCAGTGTGCCCGTGAAGAATCACTCTGCAAAGACTTCCCTGAAATCCAACAGGAGCATCAGTGACCTGTAACCCAGTGGCTTGAAGATCCATGGATGACAAATGGATGTATTTATCCCATGTACCTGATTTCCCTGGATATTCTTCTATCCCTCGAAATCTGGGGTGCAACCACCATGCTGCCTCAGATGGTCTAAGAAATTCTCAGATGAGGCATAGGACATTGCTTGAGAAGGATGGAAAAGGGCTTTTCCTAACTTAATAGAAAAAAATAATTTAAAGCCTTATCATAATATAACAAATTATATCAAAAATATAAATATATAATAAATATATATATAATAAATAATAATATATAATAAATGTATTGTTTATATAAAAATTATATATAATTTATGTATAAAATATATAATTATGCAAAATAATAAATTATACAGAAATAATAAAGCATAAATATATTTTAAATATAAAAATAAAATGAATATAATAAACATTCAATATAAAGCCCATCTATTCAATATTTGGGCTTCAGTTCAGTGTGAAGAGTGAATCCTTTCAGTGGTCTTCTAAACACCCCACTGCTCTTTACCTACACCTGCCCAACTGGAATAGCAGAGGCAAAGCTGGTCAGCATTCTGCCTTGCTCCATTGTTATTCCTGCTGGAAAGAGGCAGAACTCCTTGCAGTGGTTTCCTTTGAGTGGTGCTTATTCACAGCAAGTCACAGTGGGAGTGGGTGGGAGGCAGAGTTCATTCATTTTTGTAGCATAACATAGAGCAGATTGTGTTTGGATTTCACTAGATATTTGTTGTTTTATGTTTCTTTGCTTTATATTGGAGAAGGGCCTGCAACAAAACTTTGATCCAAGGTACAAACCCACAGCCAAGATTTGAACTAAGCCTACAAAACTTTCTCCAGAACGGGCTGGAGCCCAGCACGCTGACTCTAGGAGCGTCTTGTTCCTCACGTTGCTGACCATTTGATTCAGGCCTGTTTCTGTTTATTTATTTGACCATCAGCCCACAAACAAACTTGGAGGCTCCGTGATCCAGTCCACAGTTTGTTGAGAGTAGCTCAGAGTGATTCCACCGACAGCAAAATGAAGTTTCATTGATGCAATGCTGCAGCTGTCAGGGCAGGACTTAAGAGCAGATGGACATAAAGAGATGCAGTGTGGAGAAGGAATGGGATGAAAAGAGAGAGGTTATAAGCTGGGCATAATTTCTGATGTTAAAATTATCCAAATCCTCTGGTTTAATGAGTTTGTCAACAATCGCAGAGCAGCGGAACAGCTGGAGTGGGAAAAGTGGATTTAATCTTGTTTGGATGTTGCAGGGCTATGAAAGGTCTCAGTTTCAGATGGCTGCACCAATTCTTGGGAACTTACTAGAACACGTCCTGATAAAACAGCACTGCTTCTGTATTTTCAGGAGAACAAATACAGACCTGAGTTTAGCTGTAACTCCTATCTCTAAAGCAATCCCTACCTCTTTCTCTTTGGGAGCTGGTGTGAAGGAGCAGAGCCAGATGTGGGGCTGCCCAGAGCAGCGATGACACTGCTGGTCCTCACCTTGATCCCCTCACAGCTCCCATGCTGCCAAAGCCTGGCAGGTCACAGTCACAACAGTACCAGGACCTCAAAACCCACCTTGTTCTATCCCCTGCCATGGGCAGGGACACCTTCCACCAGACCAGGTTGCTCCAAGCCCCATCAAACCTGGTCTTGAATATTCCCAGGGATGGGGCAGCCACAGATTCTCTGCACAACCTTTGCCAGGGCCTCACCACCCTCAAAACCAAATTTTTTTCCCTAATGCCCAATCTAAAGGCTCTCTCTGTCAGTGTGATGCCATTCCCCCTTCTCCTGTCACTCCAGGCTCTTGGGAATGGTCTCTTTCCATCTTTCTTGTGGGCTCCTGTCAGACACCGGGAGGTCACAGTTAGGTCACCCCAAAGATTTGGAGTTGGGGTTCTCCCAGCCTTTCCTCATCCCTCTGATTATCTTTGGTGGCCTCCTCTGGACTTGTTCTGACAGGTCTGTGCCCTCCCTGTGCTGGAGCTCCCAAAGACCCAAAGTTTTCACTAATTCCCTGATGTGCAGTAGCTACACAAGAGAATCTCCTGCATCTGCCTGCAGTGAGCTGTGAGTGTGCTTTAACAAATGCTGAGTCAAGACAACGTGCTGTAACTACAGGAGAAACAAGTTTTATCTGTGTGTAGGGAGGGCATGGCTTAGAAAACACATTGAACTGCGCAGAACGCCGTGGAAAAAAAAAAGTTTTACAATTGTTTGTTTCCGTTTTGACTTCTCCTGTAATGTAAATAATATAGTTGTATAGTTAATTACCGTGGCAATTAAGATTATTCATATTGTCCCTTAACTTTGCTCTCTCATGCTGTTTTCTGCAAGGCCATCAACCCTCGCCATGCCAGCGCTGCTGAAATTACAAACAGCAGTGGGTGTCAACCACAGAGGGGAAAAAAAAGCACTGAACATATTGCAACACTGCCTTTGGCACAAGATAAAGACAGAGGTGCCAAGGTTTAGCCTTTTTATTTTCACAGAATAAAGTCAGAAATAAACAGGTGCAATCTCCTAACCAGAGGCAAATCCACTCCAGATAACGTCTCATGATCTCTCTTTATGTGTAAGGATGTTTTATAGACAAAACCAGTTCAGACTAGAATTGGGAAGCAAATACAAGCAGTCCAAAGAGTATCCCAGCAGAAAAAGTTGCCAAGAGAGAAGGAAGAGCAGGAAAACCTTAAGAACACATAACAGAAGACTCTTCAGCTGGGAGACCAAGGTGGAATGAAACTTTTCTAAGGAACTCATTTGACTTGATTAGGAAGTGGGTTCTGTCTTAATTTATCAAGACAAAACCAGTTTTCTCTGGAGCTAATCAAGTGTGTGGGGGTGAAAAGGTCCTCTTTATTTTTTTTTAAATATTGTATCACATGGGGGCTTTCAGACCAGCAGCTGAGGGTTAATTTGTGACCTGGCAATGCCCAGCACCAGGGTTACAACCCCGAGGAGCTGCTCCTGTGATGCTGCACCGGGTCCTCCCTTCCCTGGCACCTGCACTTCGCAATAGTACCAGTATCAGCCACATGAGGAAAAAAAAAAAAAAAAAAGGCAAGAAATAAGAATGTTAAAACTATCAGGCTAAACGGCGAAGTTGCTCAACTCCAAAAACATCACACTGCATAAGGCTAAAAAAAAAAATAATTTAATTACATGTTTTGGGTGGTTGTTAATGCACTCAGAGTCACTGAAATAGCCGCGCCTTCCGAAATCAAGGCTCGTTGGGCACTCGGCGCTCGCACGGCTCGTCCTGGTCCGTCCTGGGAGCGGCGAGCTCGGGGTGCCATCTGCCGGCAGGGCACGAGGGGCTTTGCAGCTCATCCACCCGCAGCACTGCAGGAAATGCAGCTGCAGGACGGGGAGCGCCGCTGACGCACCCGCAGAGACAATTAGCTAATCAAGGATAATTACACGGTGCGTGCGTGACACAGCGACAGCTCCGTGTCTGGGGAGGGACGGGGAAGGTTTCTGCTGCGAGCATCTCCAGGCAGCCGCCAGCACAGCCATGAAACCACAGTGAGCTGAAAACACAGGCTTTCAAACATGCAAATTGGCTTTTAAAAGTCTTTTGTATTAGGCACTTACCTAGAACAGGGTGGCAAACCAAGATATTGACCACATTAAGCAGAGAATGAAGTTCAGCGAGATAAAGATTTAGCAGTTGGTCTAAGAACAAAACTTGTTGGAAAAAAAAAATTCCTCGTAGGCTCCCGGAGTAGTTTGTGTTGGATATTACAGCCCCTCTCATTCCAAATGGGGCAGCCTCCACTGTCCCAGGCTGCTCCAGCCCTGTCCCACCTGGCCTTGGACACTTCCAGGGATCCAGGGAAGTTTCTTCTCAGTGTCCCACCCAAACCTGCCCTCCTTGGAGGAGATCAAGGGCTGCAATAACATCCCTTGGTTTTGTCTTTCTGCCTGGGCACCCACATTGTACCAACGAGTGGATGAGAAGGGGGAATTTTGATTTCTGAGTACCAATTTTATGGTGCATGGGTGGATTTTGCTGAGAACAGAAAAGTGAATTTTTTTTTTTTTTGAATCAGGAATATCAGCACTTCCTGCTTTTATAAAGTTCTGTTCCACTTATCCAGGCCTCACATTATAAGAGTTGAGCATACTCTGAGATCTACCTGGTGTAGATCCAAGTGAAAAAGAATCAGGCAAAGTACAACTGACTCAAAGAGGACTTTCTGCCTTTATTACCTTCTGGACAAGCATGGATGATGCCTCATCATCAAAACAGTCAAACTGCAACAAAACAGAAGAAAACATGGTTCTGGTCCACAAGATCCAAACTCCAAGAGGAGAACAAAGATGGAGAGTCACATTTTACAGGCATAATTAGAGCAAACACTTGGAAAAATAAAGTCAGCAGAAAGTGATTTGTCAACCAGCTACAGTTTTAATATAAAAAGTTTTAGTCCAGTCATAAGCTTAATTGTTCAGATGAAAATGAGCAGTGGAACTGAAATCTTGAACAAGATGATTCTGTTTCAACATCAAGCTTTTTTGGGTGACAAACAGAGTCAGAATACACCTGTCCACACCCAGGGTTGCCAAAAGCTGGGGCTGTGGTTGTTGCCTAACACCACCAGACACTGGATTTCCTGAGGCAGATCTTCTGTGATGTCACAGCAGCTGCAGCCTGGGGGGAGTTGAGCTGATTTTTGGCTAATTTACACACAGGTGTATCTATGTACAGTCTACAAGGATTCAGTGAGGACAGTGACTGAAAAGCCTTCTCACTCTTTGTGGACGCTCCTGGACTCTCCCACCAGTGGAGAATTTTGCACATAGTGTATTGTTACATCACATCTGCAGACATAGATATTTAGATTTTGATGGTGGAAGTTTAGCACCTCTCAGGAGTACTAAATTCAAGCTAAAACAGCCTAAAAATTGTGTAAAGAAAATACTGATAACCGTCACAATTTTCCTGAAAAAAAAAACAAACCTCACCAAAACCCAAAAGAACTATGTACACCCATGCCAATTGTAGCTTCTGAGAAAAAAAAAATGAAACGGCATGTAAAAAAAAATAATACCTTTAAGAATAACATTGCAAACTGTTATTCATTCTGCCAGGAAGATACAGTAACAGCTGCTTACAAACGGAAAAAAAGACAGAGAGAAAACATCTCTCCTTAGGGCAAATGAAGTGAAACAATTCTAGCAAACTATAGCAAAAAAGGGGAAGTATTTGCCCTAAATTAACACCAAAGGCAAGCTGGAAGAAAGATGGCAACTGTGTTTTTGTGGGCCTCTTCTTATACAGTAACTTCCAGGAAGAGCTTGGAGTACATTACTATTG
This sequence comes from Molothrus aeneus, assembly GCF_037042795.1. Classification (NCBI taxonomy): domain Eukaryota; kingdom Metazoa; phylum Chordata; class Aves; order Passeriformes; family Icteridae; genus Molothrus; species Molothrus aeneus. The sequence goes on from NC_089672.1 coordinate 4,214,969, forward strand.
TCTGGAAAAATAATCATGAACACCCAATCTTCCTACCAAATTCCATTACCTCTAGAAGGGTTTTGGTCTTTTAATACCTAATCTAAGGCTTGGTGCCTACAGATGACAATTGGGAACTTGTTGGATGAACAGAAACTTGAAAAAGCAAATACTGGTCAGTTGGCAGAGGGTGTCACAAGGTTGGAACTCTCACCTGCATTTTCACTGACTGGAGGCAGCAATCCTGCTTCCAGAGACTCTCCCACAGGCATTTACTCCTGTTCTCAGTTAACTTAGGCTTTAACAAACCCCTATTTTTGCTTCCAAACCTTTCACTTGAAGCTGTTCTCTCAGATTAATTCCTTTGAAACCATGCAAAAAAAAGCTAATAGTATTTTTTGACTTCAGATAATTTCAACTCATGTTCTGCAATTTTTTTTTTAAGTTAACAGAGCTATGAATGAGTTAAGGCACCCAAATGCCCAGAAAAAAAAAAATACCTTGGGCTAAATACAAGGAAGTGTTCAGCAGTCATTTAATTGCACAATCATCTCCCTAATTTGTAGCATAATGCTGCCAATGTCTTTAGGGATCCTAAAATACAAATACTAGAAACTCTGCAACTGGTACTGACAAGGCATCCACAAGACATTCCCAAGGTTCATTCTGGATTCCTGGCTCCTCAATGTAACTGCTACTCCTAATGTAATTAGCATTTAGCAGCAAGATCAGCACGTTCTAAGAATGAAATAAATATTCACACAATCAATACTAATGGTTCAAAAGCTCAAACACATTATTGAAATCAATAAATTCCCAATCTTTCTTCTGTCAATCCAAGATTGCAGAAACGAGACCCTTGGCAACAACATTCACAGCTCTCAGGACCACAGAAGCTTCTGCACATGAATTCTAGGCCTGAAGGTTTGGTGTCTGTGGTGCCTGTGAGGTGTTTTACTGTGTTCGGAGCTGGTAGTCTGAAAAGGGGAAAAAAAAAACCAACAAAACCCCAATTTTAGTGATTTGTCTCATTCAAAGGAGTAAAACAGAGCAGCAAGGTGGGATAAAGTGATAAAATAGCTTCTTGTGTTTATATATATTAATAAAAGAAGATACAAATATCAATAAAATACTGAGAGGGGGAATAGCCTTCAACTGAATAGGGAAGGGTTGGATGGGATATGAGGAATAAATTCCTCCTGTGCAGGGGTGAGGCCCTGGCACAGGTGCCCAGAGCAGCTGGGGCTGCCCCTGGATCCCAGGAGTGTCCCAGGGACAGGGACAGGGCTGGGAGCACCTGGGGCAGTGGGAGGTGTCCCTGCCATGGCAGGGGTGGAACAAGATGAGTTTAAGGCCCCTTCCCACCCAAACCAGTCTGGGATTCAACAATTCTATAAAATAAAAACCCCAACACAAATCAAACCCTACCATTTTTGCTTGCTAAAAATCCAGTATTTTGTACTAGACAGTGTCTTACACACGTTAAAGCTGGCAGAATGATGTGTGTGAGCACACTGCTAATGACATGTTTGTTTTCAAATTTCCCAAATTCCAGCTCAATTAGAAAACACTTGAACAGCATTACCACTCTACCCCATTGGGTCTTTCATTACCACACCAAAAAGGGGACTAGAAAAGAAACAGTGTAGTTTAATTTACTGTGTATCTAAACCAGATAGTTTCATACTCAAAAAACAGGAGCTGCACTTTGTAGGTGTGTTCTGGAGAAACAAAATATTCCCTTCCTCTCACCTCCATTCTGGGTGATGTACCTCACCCAGGGCAAAGCCTGGTAGCCACTCTTCTCAATTATCTTTAAGTAACGAACCTGGAAAAAAAAAGATCTGTAAGATTTAAAGCCTCCCATGCTGACAAAGCAGCATTTAGCAAAAATGAAAAGCAAAAAACCCGACCTTTTTATGGGTAAAAATCTGTCTTGAACAGGAATCATCAAGATGGAAAAACACCTCGTGTGTTGGAGCCCAGCATGTGAATTTATCAGCATTTCTGTTTTCAAACACTGACCTGGATTCCTGAAGTGGTGAAATAGGGAATCTCAAACTTTACACTAATGGGAGGTTTTCCTTCCTTGTCTTCAGCTTCAACACTTGGAAGTCCAAAGTGAGCTCTCATCAGGTATTCTTTTCCACCCTATCCAAAAGGGACAATTGTTTTTTTTTTCTTGAAACAAAAAAAAAAAATAAAAAACTTGCAATAATACAAGTAGTTTTCTTAACACCAAACTGCTGAACTTGACTATTTATTTATTCCAGCTCTTCTCCATGGCTTCAAAGTGAGATGTATTTTTATTTTAAAAATCCTTAAAAAAAAAAAAAAAAAAAAAGCAGATCCAGCCTGAGGCATAATTCATTTTCTTCCAGCCTCATACTCAAAAATTCTGATTAAATAGTGACACACAGCTGCACTATCACATCATTAGCAGTGGACAGAGCTCACGCTCGTGGAACCACCCAAGAAGTAGAGGCTGACAAAACTCAAGCAGCTGCTGCTAAAGCCAGGCCAAGGATTGCACCACCCAGAGACATCACTCAAAAATCTGCTCTCTGCCCGGGTTCTAAAAAATATCCAAGTGAAACAAATATAAACAACAGCTATTAGCAAGTTCCAATCTTTCATCCATGGAAAAGGAAGAAGAGTCCACTGCTACTTGTCTGATACCGACAGGATTTGCTTTAGACAGAGTTTAAATGTGAATGGAATTCTTAGTGTTAAGTAATTATTACAATCTTTGGTGGTAAGAGTAAAAAAATAACACTTACTGGAAAAGATTTAATGGACCAGACAATTTCACTGTTCTCTGGAACCCATTTGACACTTCCAACAGTGGTTTTAAACTTTGGCGAGTCTGCATCATTTGGAACTGGGATGTGAATCTCCACATTGTTGGCAGTTGATCTACGCTTAAATTGACTCTTTGCCTAAAGAAGAAAAACAATAAAGCAGAAAAGCAGAGTTTAAGTATTTCCATGATGCTGGTGAGCTCAGAGAGCTGTGAGACACACACAGCTCCCCTCCACCCCAACCTGTGTCCTGAGAACCAGAACTGGAACTGAGATCATAACTGACAAGTGAAGTCTTCAAAGGTGTCTCAGTGCCACAGAAATGCTGAATACTTGTACAAAAATGTACAAGCTTTGAAAACAAACAAAAGAAGACTAAAATTAGCCATAATTATGTAAGGATGTCTGACCTTGATCATGTACTCGATGCGGCTGTGGGAATGTTTCTCAATCACAGATTCAATCCAGATCAGGGGCTTTACCTGGTGGTGGAAAAACACATCACAGCTCTGAGTTTTACTCTGACAGAGGCAACAAAATGTTGCTTTCCCTTAATACTACACTCAATATGTGAACCACAAAGAAAATGCAGCCTGGGCGATTCAAAATGACAGAATTGTGGTTTTTAAAGGAATAATTATACAGGCGAGCAAGCACTGATATATCAATGAGCAAATGTACAAGAATTATAGGCTTAGAAATATATGTCTCAGATTAATCCCTAATAACAAACACTTGCATCAGAAAATATTTGATAGTTTTACATACTAGGGACTGAACTATTTCTTTGCTATAGACTTGTCTAGATGGAATTTTTTGACTTTTCTTTATCACCATGGCTGGCATACTCCAATCAAACTAAGTGACATAAATACTGTTGTTAACAAGCACAATTAATTGTTACACTGACATTATGTAGTTAGATTAAAAACACAGTATTTCAAAACCAGGTTTCAACAGCAGTTGAAAATACAGAGATTTATTGCTAAGTGAAATCTAAACTTCCTTCTTCCTCCAGAAGGAGCGAGCACCAAGTTTTGCTATTAACAGTTGACCCAAAAACCCATGTGCTGCCCATGTTTTAAGAGGGAAAAAAAAAAAAGAAGGGAAAGCTATTTTGGCTACAATCTAACCCATTTTCATTTTAAAAAGCAGAGATCCAGACTCACGTGGGTGTTGAGGCGGTAGGACATGAGCTCAAACTCTCCATCAGGTGGGATGAAGGAGATGGTCCGGTCGTTCTCAAAGCGAGAGAGACGAACACACTGGTGGAACTTCACATCTTCCAGTTCCACTGATTTACTTTTCCCACCTAGCAGAAAACACACAGGTCACACAAGCCATGGCCCAAATCTCACCAGAGCACAGCTGCTGCCTGCTGACATTCCCTCCTTTTAGCCAATTCCTAGGATCAGGGCAGTGGCTGTCCCCCGGTGCTGGGCACTGCTGAGGCACCTAGAATCCTGTGATCAGTTTTGGACCCTCCACAACAACACTGAGGGGCTGGAGCGTGTCCAGAAAAGGAAACGGAGCTGGGGAAGGGGCTGGAGCACAAGGAGCAGCTGAGGGAGCTGGGGGGACTCAGCCTGGAGCAAAGCAGGTTCAGGGGGAGACTTCTCACTCTCCACAACTCCCTGACAGGAGGATGGAGCTGGGGGGGGTCAGGCTCTGCTCCCAGGCAACTCAGTTCAGGACAAGAGGAAACGGCCTCAGGTTGTGCCACTGGAGGTTTAGTTATATTTTAGGAACATTTCTTCACTGAAAGGATGGCCATGCATTGGCACAGGCTGCCCAGGGCACTGGTGGGGTCACCACCCCTGGAAGTGTTCAAAAGGCCTGTGGATGACTTGGGGACATGGCTTAGTGCTGAACACAGTGGTGCTGCTCAGCAGTTGGACCTTGTGATTTCAGAGGGCTTTTCCAACCTCCGTGATTCTGTGATCCCAAACCTCAAGACTCCAGACAGCATCTGTGATGATTATGGTGATAACACTCACGGCCTGTGTTATCAAAGAGAACTTTGTCATTCAGCCCAAGGCGCAGCTCTGGCATTCCCGAGAGGAAAACTCTCATTTTAATGGATCCAACTATCTCACTCCGTAACACGTTCCCGTTGGCACTGACCTGAAGAAAGATGAAGAGGAAGGTAAGACATCTCTGATGGGGGACCTTGTGACATCCAGAAACACTCCCACCCCATCCCTATAGCCTGGGATTACTTGGACGTGTTTCTTATGAAGATTTAATCCAGGAGAATGAATTAAATCAGGGATGTGAAGCAGCACAGACAGAGGATCAAAGGACACATCCAAAAATCAGCAGTACACACAATTAAAGCAGTATTTGTACTGGATTTCCTTGGGGGAACTTAATGATGACATTGCTTTGAGTGTCACAGCACACCCTCCACAGTCAGACTTTCCATTGCAGGTTTTCACACAAAAAGCCTTTTTTAACACTTCCTCCTACAATTCTCACACAAAACCTAAACTACAAGGCACCCACCAAAAGGTTAACTGACTCTATGACATCCAGGAACACCTCGTTTTTCCTGTATTTTATCCCTTCTGATCTCCATGAAACAGCGTTTGTAACAGTGGCAGGTGGGCGTGGGGCTCCAGTTTCAAGTTTGTGGCCTTCCTGAGTGATGTACCTTCACAACCAGAGAATTGGCATGGAAAAATAAGAAAATTAATGTTTTTGATAATTAGAACACATTGAAACATTTGTTTGCCTATGAAAAAAGGGTCAAAAGATTCCTTTGTTACTGTTCAGTGATACTTACTCTTGTAAAATTTTACTATCAGTGGTTTGTGGATAACCAAAATCCATAAGCTCATCTAACAACTCATAAATAATAACAAAATTATCCCTAATGCTCTCTTCTTCCAACTCCTTGAAATATTCAGAAAAAACCTGAAATGCAACAAGAAGAGGGAGAGGGAGAAGGACATTAACTGAGGCAGCACAGCACATGCAGAAGGAATTCCTGCATCTAAAATAATAACCTTGTAAAGTTCCAACCCCTTCCTTCCCAAACAGCATTCTGCTCAGATCAGCCCCAGGAAACCACCACAATTAAAACACATACAGAGAATCCTAGAAGAAACTATAATGAAAAATATTTATTCTGGAGAAAGTATTTTTCTCAACAGGTACAGATGAACCAAGCACAGGATCTGTGTTTGGTTCATGCACCAATTCACAATCTCCTCCAGGTGCTCAGCTCTTGTGTAACTATTACAGCACTGTGCCCCATCCTCTGCCTACACAGCTACAAAACATCAGTGCCCTTATCAGATAGTTCTGAAAAACACTCAAATATCAAGTAAAAACGCTATTGTTGAAGTTCTTTAAAAGTGTGAAAGCTCTGTGCACTTCTATCTAGACAGAACGCAAATGTTACTTTTGAATTATACTCACCTGAACTACTTTATATAAAAATGAAAACACCAGTGATACACAAGCATTTTTCTTAGAAGTTGCAACAACTGATGAAGGATGTTGAGGAATGTGCATTTTAAAAAAAGTTTACCAAGTGCATTTTAAAAAGCCTAATTTTAGGCAAATAGAGTTGCCTAGAGGAATTATGCATTAACTACTTAACAGTAGATATGATCTAAGGAGATATAAAGATAAACATTCAGGAAGTCATTAATTAGGGTAAAATTAAAACTTTTCTGGACCTTTTGCTGCTGGTGCATATTACACTAAGTAAAGCACAAAAAGCCCTTATTTAATATAACTAACTTTACTGAATATAGGCTTTTTGTACCACTTCACCCATTCTCCAGCTTGCATTTTGACATTAAAAAACCCAAACCAGCAGCCCTTGGCATGTCAGCACATCTGCAGCACAAAGGATACGATACAGGTTGTTGTGTTTAATCCACATGAAACGAACTCCCCCATGTGCTAGGATAGGAGAAAGTGTCCCCTCTTCTTCCTTTTCCATAAGGATTGGCATAAAATGTTCCACCTCTGACATGTCCACATCTCCACGATAATTCCGACAGATCAGAACCTACAAAGAAAGCAACCAAATCCTTCTTTTTTCTCTTCCATGAGGACGTTCTCATTCAAGACACACAAATGCGTGAAAGGCCCCTGTAAAATCATCCAGCTTCCCTCGAGCCTCCCTGCATTTACACGTGCAAACCACAATGCTGGAATACTCTGCCGATTAGAACGCGAATACCAACATTTAAGTGCAAAGTCATGTATGAATATTTCCCAGACCTTCCCCTATTCCTGCTCACACTCTCACAACGATTTTAGGATAGGAAAACACGCAACTGCTCTGAGGCAAAACACCGGCAGAGATGAATTACCCGGGGATGCCGCCTCGCCCAACACCCCTACAGGCGAGGGGCTACAGGCCACACTCCCCTGTGCCCGCCGGGTTACCCGGGGCTGGCAGCCCGGGAAGCGGAACCCCCGCAGCCCTCCCAGGAGCAGCGGAACCCCCGCTCGGCTCCGGGCCTCACCTTCCCCTTCAGGTCCAGCACATAGACGGCGCTGGCCGACATCGCCCCGGCCGGGCCGCGTCCCGCGCGCCTTCCGCTTCCGCTTCCGCGGGAAGTGACGGCACGGGCCGCGCGCAGCGATACGCGCCGGGCGGCGGAGGGACACCGCGAGAGAACGGAGAGGTCAAGTAGTCCCGGTAGCGCTGGGACGGCCCCGGGGCCCGCCCAGGCTGAGGTGGAGCTCGGCCACGCGCTGAGCACCAGGGCTCGGAACCTCATTCGGGTTAAAAGCAATGTCCCGGTTTTAGCGGCGCCTTAGGAGTTGGAACGTTATTATACATGTCATCCCTGCAGGGGTAAGAATCAAACTCCACACTCCCCATTTCATGCGTTTATCAGCACACCAAAAAAAGGGATGAAAGCAGCGTTTTAATAAATTGCATCGAATTTACAAGTTGCAGCAGACCTCTCTGAGAGAGCTCAAGATAGAAATGATACTGTTGATACTCAAGATAGAAATGATTCTGTTTTCCACAAAAAAATCGAATTGAGTACCCGGTGCACAGCAAGCCAGTAATTACACACTCGAGAGACACGCTGATTATTTATTTCAGAGTTGCACAAGCCTGGATGCTCGGTGGGATCCCAGAAATCCAGCACATCAGCTACCAAAACTTGGACATCACTCAGAGCTTGTTGGCTGCTCTCTATTTCATGGATTAAACCTCCCTTCTTGCTGGTTAGGCTTGAAAGTATACAAAGATCAAATATCAAAGAATATCCTTCCCTAAAACAATTTTACATATTTCACATTTTGCAATGTGGCCTCTGACAGAACTTGATAGATAGTTAATTACACAATTCACATAACTTAATAGAGAAACTTAAATAATGTGAGCCTGTCAGACTCTTCACCTCAAAGAGGGAGAACTGTTAGAACCAAAGAAATAAAGGAATGTTTTCCATCTGGCTCACAGCAATTAGTTTTGGCCTTAATCTCACACACTAAGAAAAACCAGCCCTCTGCATCGACGTAAACCAGAGCTCCTCAGCCCAGGGGAGACATTGCTGCATGTTTGGTTTGAAAAAACAAGTCTATAAAATAAGACAGTATAAAGTCATAAAAGCTCAAATGATGTATTAGACAATATGGAGAAAAGACAAGATTTACACGGCAACCCTGCTTGACACAAACAAAACACAAGTCCAGCTCCAGAGCAGTGAAAAGCAGCCCGGTCATTTAGTCCAGCTGACTTTGGGAATGTCGTAATGCTCAGTCAGAGTATCCAAGTGCCTGTTGAAGTCCTGGGGGAGGAAAAGAGACAGAAAACGGGTGCTGACATTACCAAGCTGAACCACAACCTCCCCTGCGTCCCGGCTTGCCTTTGACAAGGCGGAACAGCTCCTTCAGCCCAACAATAAACACGCTGGCCTGAGGAACTCGGGATGGTTTTGCTCACCTCCACTCGCTGCTTGTGGGTTTTCGATGCTTTCTTCAGGATCCGCTCCATTTGCTGTAGGAGACACAGAAGGGCCGGTTACTCGCAGCCCCCTCAGCGGCCTCAGCCCGGGGCTCACGGGGGTTTTTAAAGCCTTACCCGCTTCTCCTGCATCTTCTCGTAGGCCACCTGCGCCGGGGTCCGCTTGTCCAGCCCGCGCTTCTTCTCCTCCTCCTGCTTCTTGCTGCTCACGATCTGCTCCAGGATCTGGGCCTTGTCTTTCGCCTTCTTCTTCTTCCTGCGGGGAGCGCCCGGTCAGCGCTCAGCCCCGGGGCTGTATGTCCCCTCTTCGCCCCCAGTTCTCCCGGTCCCTCCTCACCGCCCCCCGTTCTCCCCCGCTTCCCCCCGTCGCCCCTCACCGCTTGCCGGCCCCCAGGGCCCCGCCGCTGCCCTTCAGCCGCAGCGGGCCGCGCTGCACCGCCTCGTAATCCGCCATGGCGGAACGGCCGCGCCCGCGCCCTCTACCGGCACCGCCGCAACGGCGCGGCCGGAGCCAGGAGCCGCACTCGAGCCCCGCCCGGCCGCTCCGTGAAGGGAACCGGAGCTGCCGTGAGCCGCCTTGCCACCTCCGTGAGGGGAACCGGCCCCTACGTGAGGGGGACCGGGGCTGCCGTGAGCCGCCTTGCACCTCCGTGAGGGGGACCGGGGCTGCCGTGAGCCGCCTTGCACCTCCATGAGGGGGACCGGGGCTGCCGTGAGCCGCTTTGCCACCTCCATGAGGGGAACCGGCCCCTCCGTGAGGGAGACCGGGGCTGCCGTGAGCCGCCTTGCACCTCCGTGAGGGGGACCGGGGCTGCCGTGAGCCGCTTTGCCACCTCCATGAGGGGAACCGGCCCCTCCGTGAGGGGGACCGGGGCTGCCGTGAGCCGCCTTGCACCTCCGTGAGGGGAAGCGGCCCCTCCATGAGGGGAACCTCATGGAGGAACGAGGAACGAGCCCCGCCCGGCCCCTCCGTGAGGGGATCCGGCAGCGAGCTCGGTCCCGAGTTATCTCCGTGAGGGGAACCGAAGCGGGACTTGCAAAATGTGGATGTTTTTAACAGTGTGCATTAAAGGAAAATAGTGGCACAGGCTGCTTAGGACAGTGGTGAAGTCACCATCCCTGGAAGTGTTCAAAAAACTTGTGCATGTGGCACTTGGGGACATGGTATAGTGGTGACCTTGGCAGTGCTGCATTAATGATCTAAAAGGGCTTTTCCAACCTTTATAATTCTGACCCTATAAAACGTGAGAAGGAAAGGAGGAGAGGCTACCAAATTTCCATCATTTGATGTTAAATTTTAAAGAAGGAAAACACTACTAACACTTTTCAGTTAATTCCCCATATCTGAAGGCATGAAAAAGCCGGGTCCACTGGATGTACCTGCAGCTGAAGGGCACTAATGAGCAGCTATTAGTTATTTGGCTAAATCCTGTAACCCGAGTCTTCGTGGTGCACACAGGAGACGGGTGAATGTTGCTGGATAAGAGCCTCAAGCAGCCAGACTAAAGATTTGATGAAATGCTCCTATTATGATACTTTGCAGCCTGGAGAAGTTGGTTACCTGATCCTCTGCTGTACCTGAGCCTCATTGTTGCAGCTTTTAATAACCGAATATCCAGACGACCTTTAAAGGTGCCTTTGAGGAAAGAACTGACAAGAGTCAGTATTCCCAGCTCAAAATGGGCAACAAGCAAACCATTTTCACTCAAGAGCAACTGGATGCATATCAGGTATAAAGCAAACTAAATGGCTGTTTGGGCAAGACATTGAATAATGGCAAAGGTATTGTTGGGTTTTTTAAAACAACATCTTTTGAAAATCAGTTTGGATTGCAGTAAAGATTTTAGGAGCATAGTTTGATTTTTACATCAAAAGGAAGGGTTATAAGATATGCCTAATTGTATGCCAAAAAGAAATCTTTAAGGCTTACACATAATACTACAGTATAACTTCATTTAAGTCACTGCATGGGAAAAGTTTGGGCCAATGCATGCTAAAAACTGTCATTTTGTGTTATACTTTTTCTTATTTTATAGGACTGCACATTTTTCACAAGGAAAGAAATTCTGAGGTGAGTCTTCTGTATGCATGTTGTGAATAAAGGACAGAGATTGCTGTAAAGGCAGGTTACATATGGGGTTATGTATTTAAAAAATAATTTTTAAATGGATTTATTAAAATTTAAATTGATACTTTGGGACATTCTGAGCTTTTTTTGGTGGCTTTTTTAAATTTACAAACCCCTATCCTAAACTGAGTCAGAATTCTAAATTTTATATTAATGTACTAGTCCCTCTTTATTTATTAGAAATAAATGTAATGAATTACGTCTTAGTGGCAGCGACATCCACAGTTCTCTCACAGATGCTTCAAAGTGTACTGTTATCCTCTGGAATACTTTGCTGATTGTGTCAAGTTTTTTCCATGTTTTCTTGTAAACAATTACACTGCTCCTCCAAGACGCGTTTTTCCCAGGCCTCACTGAACTCCCTATTTCATCTCTGGCCAAAGGATCTGATAAAGGCAGGATCAGGTGGGACTGAGAGTCCTCACTGAAAACATGAACTTGTTTTCCTCTCCTGGAGGTTTGGCTGCATGTCCTGTGCAAGCATTTTAGTTCTGTAATGAAGCTTTGTATTTTTCACCAGTTACACTTTGCCGCTTGTTTTAATAAGGCTTGTTCCAACAAAAACATACTGTAACTTAGTGTCTGGTAATGGATGCAAAGGGTGAAAAATGAGGTGGACAAGCAAACCAGCTTGTTCTCAGAAGTCTCTAGAGCCAACAAGCCTTTCTCTCTGTCTCAGGCTGTTCCACAGGTACCGAGACCTGGCCCCGCAGCTCGTTCCCCTTGACTACTCGGACAAACCGGCCGTGACACTCCCCTACGAGCTCATCGGCAGCATGCCAGAGCTCAAGGTACCCGCGCACGACTCCAGTGACTCATTCCAGGCTCATCTACCCTTCCTGAATAATTCATCCAGGGCTAATTGCTGGGAGGCTGCCACGGAAATTAATTTGGGCTATCAAAGTAAAAAGTCTTTCTGGAAGCTTCTAGTCATTCCCAGAAAACAGCACAAAGGTTAAACTGGGTGTGGCTGTGTCTGCTCCTGACACAGCATTAGACAAGAACTTAGAGGCAGAAAGGGGACAAATTGCCAAAAAGGTGTTTCAACAAAAATAATCTCGCTCCACTTGCCTTGCCTGCAGTGCAGTCAATGCTGGTAGGGATGACCTTGCCCTGCTCCTGTGCTGTTTCCCAGGACAACCCCTTCCGGCAGCGGATAGCTGAGGTGTTCTCAGAGCACGGCGACGGCAACATGACTTTGGAGGATTTTTTGGACATGTTTTCTGTGCTAAGTGAAATGGCTCCCCGAGACTTGAAAGCTTATTATGCTTTTAAAATTTATGGTGAGTGAGACATGCATAAGAAGTAAGTGGGGAAATCCTGCAGCTTCGTGTAGGGCTGCAAAAATCCTTGCTCTGTCAGCATAATGACTTCTAGGTACCATTTAACTGCACTTGAATGTTTGTTCTCCCTCCTCTAAAAACTTCTGGTTTTCTTTATCCTTTTGTCTCTAATTTGTTTGGTATTAAGATTTACTGCCAAATTTACGACTTGAAATTATCTGCAGTTTTCAAGAGCTGATAAACATTAAGAAATATTTCTGTCTGAGGGGCTGCTTGGAACAGCACAGCACAGGGGATCTGGCTCCCCATGAATCTGTAGGGTGGATTTGGGAGGCCAAGGTAGGGAAGAACACTGCAGGCTTTTTTTCTCCAAAGACAAATGTAAAGATTTTTTTAATGTATATTTAGAGTTACTTTATGATCAGCTAGAGACAAACAATGTATCAGACCAACATAATCTTGCTGGAATGATTTAATGATGGCTAGGCTGTGTTTAGCCATTAAACTATTTACAGTTGTTACCCTGATGTATGAAAAGGAGAAATTAAGATATTTTTATTTTGCAACTCATTTCTTTCACAAATAGATGGAGGTAACTTCATTTCTGATTTGAGAGTTCTACTGATGAAAATTCATCACAGCCTGGGAACCAAGCCCTTCTATTGGGTCTTGGCAAACAACCATGTAAAATGCTGACTTTTGTCACTTTAAATTAACTTTGTCTCCTTTGTCAGACTTCAACAATGATGATTACATATGCAAATCAGACCTAGAGAAAACTGTTAACAAATTAACCCGAAATGAGCTGACCCCAGAAGAAGTCAGCCTCGTGTGTGAGAAGGTGATTTACGAGGCTGATGTGGACAATGATGGCAAGCTGTCCTTGGCAGACTTCCAGCATATGATTGTACGAGCTCCAGATTTCCTCAGGTAATATTTGCTTTTAATCTCTAGCACAAAATTCTCTTGGTTTCCTTGTCAGAAGCCTCTGAAGTGTGTGTTTTCATCTCCTCAGTGTTTGCAGACCACCACTCTCCTGTGGCAGGCTCTAGTAGAGCTGCCCACTGCAAACACTGCAAAAAGAGATGCTTGACAAAGCCTGGAGGCTTCTTGACTTGCTTTTGAACTTCCAAAGTACTTTTTACATGACAGAAGGTCCTTGTAAATGAAAAAGTTAGTATCAGCACTTTGATAAATGTATCACATTGATAAATGTATGAGATTTGCTCACTCAGTGTTTAACATAGTGTTAATGTGGTTTCTGATGCACATCTTACACAAACCAGCACTCAAATCTTGCATTTATTTAATGTACCCCATCTTTGCAAGTGCTTGCCAAAATAAAGTTTCCAGTTTATGACAGAGCCCTACAATTAACTGTAGTAAATCCTTTGAACAGGGATGCAGGAGTGATCATGACTTCCTTTTCTTAACAGCACCTTTCATATTCGAATCTGAATCTTGTCAACCACGGGGATGGGAGTGCTGCTATGACTTCACCTGAGATTACCAGCCATGAGAGCACAAGATAACAGAGGACAACTTTGGTAACTGAACCATTCAGAGAACTGTCTTTCATTTCTCTCTTTAAAATGAATGATTTGTTAAGCTCTTCATCAGGAGTTCCCTGTAATTTAGCAAGATGTCTACTCCCCACCCTCAGCCAGAGCAAACCTGGCCTGGACAGTCAGAAGGGAAGTATTTGATACCACCAGGAAGTAAAGAGACTTGTATCAAACTGTAACCTCTAAAAATTCACCCAAAAATGCCTTAACCAGTAAAAAAACCCCTTTAGTTTCAAAAATATAAGTAACTCCTCTGATTATTTATGGTCTTAGTAAATGGTCCAATAAATAAATTCCTGAAGTATTCTCCCTCAGTGCAGGATTTACAATGAAAAAGTCAGCATAGTTTAGAGACAAAAGAGTCTACCCCAGGTCCTGTCCATCTTCTCCATTTTCAGAAATCCCCTATTTTCCACATCCACCAGGCTCCCTACGCACAAATGATGAATAGGACTGAAAACTTAGGTTTGTAAAGTTCTCTTTTCATAAGAAGTTTATTTATGCAGTACTTAGGGTCCTGTACAAGAGAGTAAAAACAGACATAATGTAATAAACAACAGCTTTGTTTTAATACAAACATGAAAATCAATGAGAAGTGTTTAAGAAAGCAGTTGTAATGTGGGAAGGGTGGCAGCCAAAAGTGATCGTTCCAAAAATACAATTTACAGTTATTTTTACAAATTTTGGGATGTGTTAAATTCCCTTCAAACAAAGTCCTAAGTCCCAAGTCACACTCAATGCAGAGCAATGATTCCTGCAGAAAGGCTGGAGAGAGCAGTTAAGCAGGCAGTTACCTTTATTAACCACAGAAACTCTGGGCAGCAGGAAGGATGGGTCAGGGAATAAGGCAGCCTGGCACACTCAGACTGCAGCTACCATTGACATTCCTTTGAAGAGATCTTTAGTTAAGCTACAATTGCAGACACAGGTTAGTCATCATTCTTCCCCAAGCACAAAGGAGCCCATCCTCACCCAGCTGTTTGTGCAATCCCCTGGCAAGCCCAAGAGAACGAGAAATCGTGGCAGTTTTGAGCGTGATCATCAGCCAAACACAGCACCACAATAACCCCTCAGCAATCATCAGGGAGATGATCAGCATCTCACAGGAGAGACCAAATAATTTTCAGCAGCAGTAAAGAGACTTACAATAATCCATAGGATTTATAAATCTGAGGCTGGAAGGCTGAAGCTGGTGTAAGGTTCTGATGTCAGGGAACATGAGCTGTGCCTGTCAGCACAGGACAACGACAACACAGGTGTTAAGGAAGTGTGAGAAAGCAGCTCCACCATTTATGGACAAGGAGACTGCAATGCACTGCAACCAGCCTCAAAAGTAAGGTCAACCACAGAATTCCATGATACTCACTGAAATAAGGGAATTTGAGGACATGCTCAAAATTGGGTTTGTTTCTCTACAAAACAAATGTTAATCAATCAATTACTTGACATTTTAGTGGTATTCAGACACTGAGAATGTGTAGTAAGCACAGTTAAGTTTTGCAGCCCTACTTCAATTCCTCAGTTTTACAGGTTTTGTACCCAATTTCTGATTTTTTCCTCCTTAGTTAAAGAAAGCTTAGACACAAGTAGATTAAGTATGTATTTACAGAGTACCTCTCTGACAATTGCATTTCCCATTACATTCATACTTAATAAACACAGTAATTGAATGATGTGGTGGAAACACACTGTACTTCTAGATTTGATGCCTGTGTTTAGTGACACACAGCTAAGCCCATGTGCAGTGCAGTGTCTTGAACCTTTTCCTCTCTTACACTTGCATTTTAGGTTTCATGTTGCTTACACAGACTTAGTGTCTGTGTAGAGCCTTCATAGCCTGAAGCACAGTGATGACTGTAGTCACAGTAACTGCATGAGGCTTCCTGAGATCAAGCAAGAATGGTGTTGTTCATAAACCCAACCACTTCAAAGGAAACAACGCCACCATTCGATACATAAACACATGCAACAACCAGCATAAGTTTAAACAGAAGGGATTCACATACAAAGAATTCTGAATGCAAGAGTAACTTCAGATTTAGAAAATGAGTGAAAAATCACAATAGCATCCTTCAGGTTTTACCCACTTGTAAATGAATATGGTTTGTTTTCCCATCTTGGGATGAGTTATTGATACAGTCCACAGGCAAGAACCAGCATCATGGCAGACCCATGGTATCAAGTCAGATAAACACCAATTTTTCCAGTCACTCTGAAAAATAAATCTGGCCCAGCATCTGGCTGTATAAAGCACAATTCAGATGCAAGACAATCCATAGCTATGACTAAGCCAGCAGCAAATTGTTCCAGAGTTATGTAGGAAATTCAGCCTGGCTTATCACCACCCCAGTTGTGCCTCAATCATTTCTTGAAGCACACAAAAACTCTTTAAAAAAACATCCTTAGCTCAAGACAGAGGTGCTGCTTGTCCAGTCCACAGGTCTGTGTTAACTACACTCTGTCTAGAAGCCTCCTCAGTAACTTCACATGGTTTTATCCTACAATTACATCTATGTATAAATCCCCTACAGGGCATGTTCATCAAGTCCTCATGCTAAAAAGCCACAAGTAAACAAAGAACCAAACCATCATAAGGTTTTGGTTAGAGGAAAGCTTTCATCAGGACAGAGATCATCTAAATGCATCTAAAATGCATTTCTATAAACCAGCAACTTGGAGAGTGAAATCTTTTCACATTTTGGAACAGGCAGAATTCCTGTTGGGCCCAATTGCATGCTGCAGATTTATACAGTTTTAATTGTGAATCCAACAGATAATTAACCACAGCAACACTTATTAGCGCTACTCTGAGGCCCAGAGTTCAATACCACAAACTTGAAGAAAACCAAACTGGTCAGTAAATTCCACAGCTTCAAAATCAACTTGGATTTTACCCTTAAATGCAGCTGTCAATATAAACAAAGCCTGTTTCAGTTCCAGTGAGCTGCAGGACACAGCTGGTGTGTTCCTGGGCAGGTGCACCATGGCTGCAGCCCCTGGGCAGCACCCAGTGCTGCTGCTGGCTCCTCCTGCCAGTCTAACCCAGGGCCAGGCCTGGTGCTGCCCTGGGAGCAGCACCACTGAGGAGCTGTGCTTGGCTCTGGCCTTGCACACCTGGGAATGTCTGGGCTGGGTTTGTGGGAATGCTAACACAGCCAGGCTGATGCTGCAGTGATCAACACCCAGCACGAGAGAGCCTCTACTCAAAGTGTTCTGATGTGCAACTTTGTTTGCATGTGTGAGCAGGTGTGCTTGAGAACACGTGACTGGGAGCAGTGCAATCGTTTCCTTGTCATGATTTAAAAGTACCTACTCTGTCATCATAGGCCTGCAGTCATTCCCATCTAGAGAGTGGTAAAGCCACCCATTGGAAGGTGACAGCTTTTGTCTAAGTGTCCCTGCCTGACTGTGGTTCTCCAAGAACAGATGACAGATCATCTGTACAGCACTCAGTGTAGCCATCAGCTCCTGTTAAACACCTCTGAACGTCTGCAGTACTTAATTAAGCACAGTCAAGTCTAACATGGATGAATTACCAATGGTAAGGACCCATTCTATGTACAGCACACATTCTTTTTTAAAAAAATAGAGATTCCTCTGAGGAGAATTTTTTTTAAAACATCAATTGTACTTGTGGATTGTCTAGAGTAACAGAGCTGAGTGAGAGCCAGGCAGATAAAGGAGTTTCTCTGTAGCAGTAAAGAGGTGGAGCTGCAGAAAGCTCCCTCGAACCTCCTGGGAAGGCATCAGCCTGCACTGCTCACCTTGGTGCATTTCTGGGATGGTCCTGTGCCACTATTCAGTGTGCAGCTACACACTGGATATGCACATGTCCCATCTATGCACACCTGTACTTCATCAACAGTGGCATTTGAGTTTCTATTTTGATCACAACCTCATCTTTCTCAACTGGATACGTGACAGATACGAATGAAGACTGAAGCAATGGTGCTGCATGCCAGGTCACACGTGATCTGTTCTTCCTCTGCTAGACAATACACATGCCCAGTGGCAATCTGACAAAAATAAACTTGTTTCATCTCCAAAACTGAAGAGTCAGGCAATTACCAAAATAAGCCATTTCTTATTCAGATGGTCACAGAGTGACAAGGTATGCTGGGAGCACTAAGTCCACACAAAGAGGAAACCTCACGTAGCACAGGCACAGTCCAGCTCAGATTAAGGCCATGTCCCTCACAGAAGAACACATCGGAAAAAGCTGCTTTTCTTTTGCTGGTCTTGTGTGATTTTGACTCCCTGGTTGCTGCCTTGAGGGCTATTGCCTTCCTGAAGATGGAAAGAATATCCAGTTACTTATTTAAACTTAACAGATTCTTCCATCCATCCTTCATCTGGTCACTCCTAACCAAACCTGACACGCACAAGAACCCTTCCCACAATCAGTGAGAGGCTTCACTCATTTATCTCAGTCTTACACCAGCCATGACAAAAAACTGGAGAACTGCATCTGCACCTTTTGGCTTCAACCAGCTCACACTGTGCTTGTGGCTCAGCTTCCATCACCTCAAAGACAGCTGAGACTAAAAACCAACAAATTACAGGGCATGTCTGGCTCTTGTTGGAAGGCTTAGGAATCATCAGCAAGACCCAAAATATCCCACAGCATCAGTTCATGTCTGTTCATTTCCACATGAAGGTGGAAATATCAGGAAGAGTAGAAAGAGCCTTCATTAGCTTCATTTCATATTCCTTAAGGAACAATCCAACACCACTGTGCATTTATTTGTTGTAAAAGGACAACCCAATTGTTGCCCAGGATATTCGTGCAAAGATTATCCAAAACCATTAATTCTTTCCCTATTCTTAAACAGTTTGAAGTTTCTACCCTGAAGTATGATGTCTGCCTCCTTTACCTTTAATTTCTATGATTTTCAGCCTGCAAGAGTGAGAAGTATCATTAAACTGCTCTACCCCCCAACTGACTCTTGATAAAACAAATAACAGATAATTTTATTTAGAAAACCTCAACCATTGCAGCTAATTCCTGAAATGCAGAGACAGCCAACATCAGAGCACAGCTTGACAAACTAAAAATACATTTCTAGAACTTTCAGGGATCCTTCATAAAAGAGACTAAGACACATTTTTTATACAGTGTGAAACAGTTCATGCAATGTGGCTTTTGGTTTGCTTTTTTTTTTCCTATTTAAATCCAGCATGGATGAAATCAAAGTTACTCACCAACTTCTTGTCCATTTTTGCTTTGATATCTCTTGCAAGAGTGAAAAATGCCTGTGACAAGTCAAACATTTCAGTGTTACAGGGTAGAAAACTTTTTCTAACAGTTTTCTATAGCAATAAGCTGCCTTCCCAGGTTTGACATGCTATACAAGAAAGTTAGGTTTTCAGCATTTTCCCCTCTGCTCCAGGTTTTAATGCTCCTTCTCGAGCTCCACCACCTTCTTTCTGAGCCCCCAAGCCACACTGCCACCCCCAGCCAGGGTCTGTGCTGCAGGAAGTGCTCAACAACCCATGTGTGGTAGCCAGCACTGCAGTTCTGCGTGCCAGCAGCATGGACAGCTGCCCACAGTGCTGCTCTGCACAGAGAGGACAATGCACACAAGGCAAAGGCAGCAGTACTCACATTCTCTATGTTTATGTTTGCTTTTGCACTGGTCTCCATGAATTTAATCCCGAAACTTGCAGCAAGCTGAACAGAAGCAGATTGCACATTAGTTGAACAATTGCAGGAACAGCTCCAAACACAGCCCTGGGCACAGCATCCGTCCCTGCTGCCAGGGCAGTTGGGGATTTACTCACGCAGAACAATCTGCAAAAATTAGGAACTAAACCCCACTGCCATTGGCATCTGTTCTCACTGGCTTTGCTCTGCTCTTTTACACTCTGCACACATTTTCACTTGCTCTTTTTTATTTGTTTCTTGCATAGATACCTTGTTAGTCTCATAACAACCACAGTGCAGAAAAAACCTCTGCCTTGACTCAGTAACATCTGAGATCAGAAAACACAACCCCATCTCCCTTGTCTCAGTGGCTTTCAGCCAAAACAGACATCTTCTCCATGTCCAACTCCAGCATCCTTTTAGAGAAGTCCCACTGTATCTGTGAGATAATTGAATCCTTAACACAGGTTCTGCTCTTGGTCCCAGTGGGGGAAGCATTGCCATGGCAGCTTGGGGAATGTTCATTCACTCAGGAGCACCACTGGGGTCCCACACAATCAGCAGGGGCAGCTTTTACACTCTGAAAAGCCCAAATGAAAGCACATGGAAGGCACAGCACTCACCTTCTCCCCTTGCTCTCTAGAGACCTGTCTCTTGTCATTTGCATCACATTTGTTGCCCAGGATCATTTTTTCAACATCAGGAGAGGCGTGCTGAGACAAACACAGAGCAGAAACTTGGGCTTGGCTTTTGAAGCTACACATTGTCAGGCAGGTGAGGCACCCACTGAGTGCCCAACACAGAGATGCCAGTCCTGAGCATCTTCCACAGATTTCCAGCCTCCCCCAACCCTTCTTCCCAGCATGTCACCTGCACCATGGCAGTTCTTGGATCATTTGTTGTGGCAGGAAATTGTCACATTAGGTGCCCCTAGAAATACAGGGGCTACAGCCCTCACAACAAATCACCACCAGCCAAGGCATTCCAGAACCATTACTGACTTCCCTCCCACTTATCTTCCAAGTACCCTGCAGCACATGACAGAATGTAACTCTTCTGAAGCAATTCAGCTTTAATTACTTTCAGGGGAAGAAATGACACCTTTAACAGTCAGTAATGAGTAAAGAGAGAAATTACCTCTTCAATATTCCTCACCCAGTTCCGAATATTTTCAAAAGACTTCTCATTGGTGATGTCATACACTAGCATGATGCCCTGAAGGTAAAGAAAGAGTGTTTATTAGTTAAAGGTTTAGCCACAGCAGACAGGAGCAGCTTAACAGGGGCTATTTTTAACAATTTTAACATCCCAGCTAATGGCAGTGAGATAAGGTGTGCAGGACATGTATTTATAGAGTGAAACATGGGGAAGCTGCCTTTGCAAAGTCCCAGATTGTCCCAATGTGGGAAATGGATTTGTAGAGAGTTCTCAGGGCCTGACAGAAGACTCACACAGTGTGCATCCCCATGTAAACTTTGAGCTAAGAAATGCTGACTTAGAAATACTATAGAATAGAACAGATATTGTTGAGAGAGAAATGGAACTAGAAAAGTTTCAAAAGATGGTCTTGTAAATAAGACTAGATACTTTGAAGAAATAGAATTATAAAAGATATATTGTAGTGGGACCTATGAGGGGTAGTTTTAGATGATTAGTTTTAAGGTATCTACAACGTGGTGTGGTAAAGAGTTGATAAGCCAAAAAACACTTATAGTGTATTGTAATTAGGAAATAGTTGGCTTCTGACTGTGATGGCGTGAATTATAACATCTGTATTGTCTCACCCTTCTCACGAGACTGAAAATGGAATAGAAGTTTTTAAAACACCTCTCAGTTACCCCATCTGTAAGCCCAGCAAAGGGGGTTATCCCACATCCCAGCACAGCCCCAGCAGCACCCGGAGCAGCAGCAGAGCTGGGAGCTGCAGCCTGGCAGAGCCCCGTGCTGGGAGGGCTCCAGAGCCAGCTGGGTTCGTCCGGCCCCAGCCCAGGATCCCGGCTGTGCCCCTACCATGGCTCCCCTGTAGTAGGCGGTGGTGATGGTCCGGAACCGCTCCTGCCCGGCCGTGTCCCTGCAACACACACAACAGCTCCGCCTCAGCTCCGCTAACACCACCACGAGCCGGACATAAATTAGATAAATAAACCACTCTTCAGAACTGCCTTTTGAGTGCTAAAATACCATAAACCACCGAGCAGCACAAGCGGATGAGAACCGAACACATCCCCACGCACAGCACACAGCGGCAGAGGAGCCTTACCAGATCTGCAGCTTGATTCTCTTGCCATCGAGTTCTATCGTTCTGATTTTAAAGTCGATTCCTGCAAGGAGAACCAATTCCTTTACTCACAGCTCCCGCCGAAAGGCCAAATCCAGCAGCTTTGCCCTCAATTCTGCTGCGCAGTGTCCCGTCCTCAGCGCTCCCTGCCCGCCGCTGCCCAGCACCGGCCGGAGCGGCCCCTCACGGAGCCCGTGCGGGGAGCCCGCCAGGGAACGGCAGCGAACCGGGCCCGCCAGGGCAGCGAACCGGGCCCGAACCAGGCCCGCCAGGGAACGGCAGCGAACCGGGCCCGAACAGCAGCGAACCGGGCCCGGTGGTGCCGCGGCAGCGAACCCGCGCCGATGCCGGTGCCGCGGGCGATCCCCGCGCGGGAGCGCGGTGCGGTGCGGTGCGGGCGGCGCTCACCGATGGTGGAGATGAAGGTGGCGTTGAAGGCGTCCTCGGAGAAGCGGAACAGCGCGCAGGTCTTGCCCACGCCCGAGTCGCCGATCAGCAGCAGCTTGAACAAGTAGTCGTAGGTCTTCGCCATGTTGGTGGGCACCGGCCCCGCCCATCACACGCTCATTGGTCCAGCCCGGCGGAGAGCGCACGGAGCCGGCACGCCATTGGCGGGCGGCTCTGACACGGGTGCAAGCGGCGCCGCGATTGGCTGCCGGCCCCACCGACCGGTGCTTCGTCATTTCCGGCTACAGAGAGGCGAGGCCGGGCAGTGACGTAATGACGTCATTCCCGTACCTGCCCGCACCGTGACGTCACGCCCCCCGATCGGCACAAAAACCCGCACGAGGCCTCGGTACTGTGAGAAATCCTTTAATAAGAAACGGCAGCGGAGGCGGCGCCGCCGCCGCCGCCGCCGCTCGGGTGCAGCTTCTACGGGGGTGTACAGGAGAGGAGCAAGGAACCGTGAGAACAGCCCGGGCACGGACACGCCTGGCCCGGCCCGGCCCGGCTCCCCGGCCCCAGGGATGCCCGGAGCCACCGGGCGGCTGTGCCGGTCATAACTTAATTGGCTTTTCCAGGATACAGAGAGAGAGAGGAGAGGAGCGGGGCAGGGCCAGGCTGGCTCCTGCAGCTGCTGTCAGCTCTGCACCCCTCATATACAGTTCAGTTCATTTAGTGTCTGGTCCAGTGTCTGGTGCAAGCCCAGGTTCTCCTCTTTGGCTTGAGCGAGTTTTTCTGGTGAGAAAGAAGAAAACCACAAGATTGAAATCACATTATTTTATAGCCTTTTCTCTTTAAATAAAACCTGGGGTAGCTTACCTTCATATTTAAAACACCTTTATACCTTTATCATCAAAATGGGGCCAATTTTTTGTAATTGCTGTCCTGAAGGGAGGTCGCTTCTCACGGAACGTGAAAGGCTTGTGTTTTAATGTGTCATTGTTCATTTATAGGCCACATCCTGCTGGGTTCTCCTTGGACTGGGAGGTTTTTAACCACTAGACACTGAATGCACTCAAAGCTTTTCACTGACTATAGGAACACCAAAATTCAATTGTTTGCCAGAACCAGGTGCTGCCCCATCCTGACCGTGCCTTGCCCAACCCCACATGAGGAGCTGAATGTGTTTTTCGTGTCATCACCAGTGAATCTGAGCTGATCTATACAGAAGTAAACCCTGCAAGGTGAAAGGTAGAGGTATCATGTTTTATTGAGCTCAGTTCCCACAGAGGTGGAAGTGGCACAGGAGTGACAGGGATTACAGGCAAGAAAAGCTTGAGAAAACACAGTGAGTGGGAATTTCCCCATGTCCCATACAGAGGCAGGTCACAAAGAGGTCATGTCGTTGAGGGCATGGTCGAGCTCCTCACTGATGGCTTTGTACTTCAGCTTCTGAGCATAGAGCTCATCTGTCAGGCACCAGGGCAGCAGCAACAGGCCAGCAAGAAATGCAGGGAGGAGAAGAGGCCACAGGAGGAGAGCGGAGAGGCAAAAGGCAACAGCAGCCAAAGCAGTTGGGAGGAAAACAAAAGAAGAAAACAGAGGCGTAGTTGAGTATCAGAAGGAAAGCAAAACACCCACAAAGCTGCCTGGTCAGAAGTTCCACCTATGTGAACTTTTTGTCTTTTTGTAATCTCACAATTATTTTCCAGTAAGGAGATGAAATAGGGTGGGCTCAAGATCCCTTGAGTCCCTCCACCTGTTAGTTGGCCAAAATCAGGTAATTGTTGCCAACTTTATGGAAGAAAACCTTTTCCAGGAGAACTTCCACCACACAGGGCAGGTGCCCAGTGGACACATCACACCCATCCACCAATATGCTGCTGTTCTTTCCCATTAAATCCACCACCCACTCCTAGACTTTGTTATCTGATTTGAACTGACCACTTTTAAAGAAACTTGATTCATTCCATACCTTCCAGGTCATCAATAGACTTTTCCAGTTTGGCAACAGTTCTCTCTGCAAATTCTGCACGAGTTTCAGCCTAAAAAAGTTGAAATAGCATCACTGGGTGCTCCTAGAAAGATTATGCCCAAAAATGCATCCAGCTTGGGGATGGCCAAACTTACTTCTTTCAGCTTGTCAGAGAGAATCTTGATTTCTTCTTCGTATTTATCTTCTTTTTCCGAGTACTGTGAAAACAATAAACCCTCTTTAAGGGAAGTTGTAGCAACAATAATAAATGTTTATGAAACTGTGACCTATTTATAAGCACTCTTCCTTTTAAAACAGCTGCAAACACCATTTCCGTGCTCTCCTGCAGACCTTCAGCATTGTTTGGGCAGAACTGATGGAGTTGTATCCACATGCAGGCAGATAAAACCTCTCATTTGCTTTGTATTTCTGGTTTATTTCTATGAATTCTATGTACAAGTTTTGGCTTTTCCCACATCCTTTAGTTTACTGAAAGAACCAACCTTTTCAGATTGAGCTTCCAAAGATTTCAGGTTGTTTGTGACGTTCTTTAACTCCTCTTCGAGGTCACTACACTTCCTAGAAAGGGAAAATAGAAGTATGAATTACTAGTGTTCCTGTTGTGATTTGGAGGAGTCTAAAAAACACAAGGGAGGAAGTAATTAAGTCAGAAAGAAGAAAACCAGGTGTATAGTGTAGAAACCAACTTTTCTACAAGTACTAACTACATGCCTGCCTAGCAGGAGATTATGTTCAATAAAATGTAGTGTTGATAATTCCTGTATTCTGAAAAGTTACTCACACTTCAGACACCTCTGCACGCTCCTCAGCTCTTTCCAGTTCACCCTCCAAAATAACCAGTTTACGGGCAACCTGTAAAAAGACAGCAGCCACTTGTCAGTGAGTGTGCAGCTCCCAAAATCACAGCACAGGGCTGGGGAGGCTGGGAGGGACCTCAAAAATCATCTGGTTCCATCCTCTGCCACAGGCTGGGACACTCTACATATCTGAACAGGCACTCAGAATACTCTGTTCCTGCTTCCTCTGGAGTGGGGAAATTAGGCTGAAGCAGAAACCCACAGATGTAACAGCCCTCCCCAGTCACATTTTGCAGTATTTTTAGCATTGGGTACTGAAGATGCTGCAAATCACAGTTAAAATTCCTCCTTGCTGGCAATGCTCCAAGGTTGAAGCATCACCCAGTGCAGCTGAACAGAGGGACTAAACTGAAGAGCAGTGTTATTGTTCATGGCTCCCCTGGACATTTCACCATTTCCTTCTCCCTTTTACCTCCTCATACTTGCGGTCGGCTTCTTCAGCAATGTGCTTGGCCTCCTTCAACTGCATTTCCTGAATTTCCATTTTCTCTTCATCTTTCATTGCTCTGTTCTCAATAACCTTCATTCCTCTGCAGAAGTCAAAGCATGTTTTAGGTAGAAGCATTTTGACACTCGAATCTCAACTTCACAAAGTGGAATTCGATATTTGTAACCTAAAAGTGGCCCATTATGACCACTGTGTTCATCATTACCCAATCAAGCTTGTAAGAAAGTTTCAAGTCTCTCACCTGCAGCAGCACACGCAGATACTCAATGACACAGGAACATTTTATTCACACACATTCATTTTTTTAACACCAGAAAATAAACAAGGAGCGTACCTCTCGCTCTCATCTGCTGCCTTCTCAGCCTCCTCCAGTTTCTGCAGGGCTGTGGCCAGTCGTTCCTGGGCTCGATCCAACTCCTCTTCCACGAGCTGGATGCGTCTGTTCAGAGCTGCCACCTCACCCTCGGCCTGTGTGAACAATGGCCCACACCGGGGTTACACAGCCCTTGCTCATCAGTGTCCTTACAACTACAGCAGCATCTCCCTGGGACTGCAGGGCAGCTCGGGGGCCCTTCTGCCTCTGCTTTTTTGTTTGCTTAAACTCTGGCATCTCAGGAATGTCAAGGTATGGAGTGTGTGCTTGGTCTTTTTTTTTTTTTAATGGCACTTATCATTCCAGCCACACAAAAAGGAACTCTACAGGACTGCAAATGGGGTATTTTTGGAGCACTTCACAGGGCTGCATCTATCCAAACTTTAAAAATGAACCGTTTCCAGGATGGCTTAGTTCCAAAACCTCAACCGTGGGTTTCTCTGCCCTTGGTTTCAGTGACACAGTGGAGCTGGAGCCAGGTCCTGATCCACCCTGGCTCCCCAGCCTGCAGATGCTGGAGAATCTACAGGGTCAGCTGGGCACAGACAGTGCCTTCAGCATGGCAGAGTCAGGCTTTTTTTGGGACAAAATTAGATAGATTCTTAAAGTAAGTTAAACTTTGCTTCCTGCGGTACTTAAGGAATTAGGCAGGATGCATTTCTCAGTAATGAGATCTGTTTGTGTATTATTGAACAAACTGCACATTAACTGGAACACCATTAGTGTATAAAAAATAGACTAGTTAATAAATGGGAGAGATTGCTGGGAGAAATGCTCGATGCAGACAACATGGACAAACTGGTGTCCATAAATATGTGTTTATTAAGATTCAGCTCCTTTAATTGCTTGTTTTTGAAGGAAAATGGAACCCTGCTTTAGTAACTGCCAGGCTTGTGCACTGCATTGTCCCCCATTCTGAGGAGGATTGCCATATACAAGATTAACTTTTTTTCCCCTCACTTTTACAGAATATAGACCCTGGAGGGGCGACTGTTTTATGCTTTATGTTAAAACACTTTGGAAAAAAAAGAAAAGCGTTTTTCTGCAGCTTAGCAAATTTGGTCACTGACCACTCCTAAGCTGGAGGAAGTGGTTTCCATTCAGTTCTGAGCCATCTTGGAAAGGAGTTCAGTGGCTGATCCAAATGGAAGCTGACCCAGGATTCCTCTAGTCATAAATTATCCAACGTTTCATCTGTTTTTACCCAGTGCAGTGTTTAACTTCCCGATTTATATACAAGGCATCGATCATGTACAAAACTGGCATCTGTTCTGGGGCAGCAACTCCTTCCACTAGGCAAGGCGCTTTTAAGTCACTTTTTAATTCAGCAAGATTCCAAAGTTATGGAGCCGGGGCCACTGGGAATCTGGGGTGAGCCTGGCTCCACCTCTCCCAGCAGCAGCCCGCAGTCCTTATACGGTAAAACTAACTCGCTGACATGTGATAAAATAGCAGGAAGATGCCGGGAAGGCTGATCGCACACAAATCTAAGTGAAACCAGCTGTCCAACCCCGGGAGAGCCGCACGCTAGCGGAGATTTCGCATTTCTCTGTGAAAACCAGGACGGAAAGTTATTTTTCAGCAGTTCGGACATTTCCCAGCTGTGCTGAAGCCAGCGGTGCGGCGCCGAGAGGCGGGAACTCCCCGCTCCGTGTCATGCAGCGCTTTTGCCTAATTAAACAGCCATTTCCTACTAAACTCTCAACCGCTCCCCAGTGCCGATCGGTGCTCGAACGCCTTTTCCGCAGGAATGGGCCCCAAAGCGCGATAAGCGGCGGGCGAGGAGCCGCCGCCGCCGCGCCCGGTTCCCCGCGGGCCGGGCCGGTGCGGGCGCGGCGCTGCGGCAGCGCCGGCGGCTCCCGCGGGCGGTGAGTGCGGAGCGGAGCGGAGCAGCGCGGGGACAGCCCAGGGATGGAGGCAGCCGGCGGCCAAGCCGTCCTCCCGCAGCGGGGAAGAGCCGGGCGCGCCCCAGCGAGAGAGAGCCAGAGACAGGAAGGAAGGAGCAGCCCGGGAGAGAGCGACCGAGAGAGGCGAGCAGGCAGCCCGGGCGGTCTCACTTTCTCCCGCAGGTCCCGTTCCAGGTCCAGCTCCCGCTGGAGGACCTGCGCGCGGTCCTCCGCCTCATCCGCCTGTTGCTGCAGGCACTGGATCTTCCTCTTGACGGCTTCCAGGGAGCTCGGCGCGGCCATGGGCGCGGGCGGCGGGCTGGGCGCGGAGGTGCTGCACGTGGCGGGCCCGCGCCTTTCAATGGCCCGCTGACGTCACGCGCCTGGAGGTGGAGGTGGTGACGTAGCCTGAGGAGCGGCGCGGGACGGGACGGGACGGGCGCGCCCGGGGCCGCCCCGCTCGGCTCGGCCCGGCCCGGTTCGGCCTGGCCCGGGGGATGCCGCCCTGTCCCGCTCGGCCTGGCCCGGGGGATGCCGCCCCGCTCGGTCCGGTTCGGCCTGGCCCGGGGGATGCGGCCCCGCCCCGCTCGGTCCGGTTCGGCCTGGCCCGGGGGATGCGGCCCCGCCCCGCTCGGCTCGGCCCGACCAGGTTCGGCCTGGCCCAGGGGATGCTGCCCCGCCCCGCTCGACCCGGTTCGGCCTGGCCCGGGGGATGCTGCCCCGCCCCGCTCGGCTCGACCCGACCCGGTTCGGCCTGGCCCGGGGGATGCGGCTCCGCCCCGCTCGGCTCGACCCGGTTCGGCCTGGCCCGGGGGATGCTGCCCCGCTCGGTCCGGTTCGGCCTGGCCCGGGGGATGCTGCCCCGCAGCAGCAGCAGCGCTCCCCGGCCCCCCAAGGCGAGGTTTTGACGCTGCTGCCGGGCCCTGCCCGCGCTTCGCCGCTGCCACGACGGGGCGGGTGTGGCGGGGAGTCTCGGCTGGCCTTTAGCCCTGGCGCGGGGATGAAGGCAAAGGGCATCCTTATGCCACGGCATAATCCTGCTGCCGTCCCATTCTCCTTCAAAAGGCACCATTTTGTTCAGTTCTGTCAGAGGAGATTTCTCCTTTCCCAAAGAATTCCCGGCAGGTCCCCGGGGTCCCCTCAGCCTCAAGCGGTGCGGGCTCCCGGGGGCAGCTGCGGGTGCCACGGACTCGGTGCAGAACAGCCTCGCTCCCTTTAGCGGGGGGGAGAGGAGATTGAAACCCTGCACCTTTTAAAACCTGCAACCCCGCCTTTCCATCCCCCGGCAGAAATGCACACAACCAGTGAAGTGCATACAAAATACACCGAGCAGAGTTACAGGCAAGTGTTGGCCGTGGATACGTACATCAGTGGCCTTCTTCTCAGCCTGCTCCAGTTTTTCCTGGGCATCTTTAAGAGCCTCTGAGTATTTATCCAGTTCATCTTCAGTTCCTTTCAGCTTCTTCTGCAGAGCGACCAGCTCATCCTCTACCTTTCAAGAGAAAAAATCCCCAAAGTGAGCATACTGATGTAGTACCAGTTACAGTTTAACATGATAAAACTACTCTTTACTATTAGTTTGAACCCATTAGAGCATACAAAACGCCACAAAAGACCAGATCAAAGTTCTGCTAGTGACAGTAGTCTGAGAATGACTGGTAGCAATTGCCAGGGAAGAATCATTAAAAACATGTCATCCTTGAACAACACTGCCTGCCACCACACACACAGGGTCTGGTTTAATACAGAACTTATAATCCATTTCTCACCTTGCTTTTTTTTTTTTTTTTTTTTGACACCCTGCAGCAATTTTGCAGCATAATTATAGATGTTTTTAAATTATGTCCTTTCTTAGTGTTTGTTGGAACACTATTACCTGGTGATTTTTCAGGAAACTATTCCATTTCTGTACAGCTGGAAAAAATTCATGATGTTTGTGTGTGCTTCAGGACACTTGAGCCCAGCTGAGGCACTCTGGCTGTGGGAGGGAACAGGGCTGGCCTTGCTCTAGGCGGGACTCGCTGACCTCGGGAGGTCCCTTCCAGCCTGGATTATTCTCCAGCTGTGGCCCGACACGATGTGAGGCTCAGACTCCTCCATACCATATAAATCCATATTGTTCACTAGAATGGTGCTATTTATAACCTGCTGGGAGGCTGGTTAGTGATAAACTGTCTCATGCTCCCCGAAGAATTCACGTTATCAAAGGCCTGCTGCTGATAAGGGTGGGCCTGCAAACCCATCTGCTTCATCCTCTCATTTGCAACACAAACCAGCTCAGTCTGTTGAGACACTGATTTATCCATTTAGCTCCACCTTCACTGAAATTTACTCTAGGAAAACAGTTTGTATTTTGGTGTGCTTCCTTCATTTTGGTTTCACTGATAGTTTTAAAGGCATTTTTGGTAGTGTGCTGTTCTGGAATGTTGGTGTGTTGCAGAGGATAACCGGGCAGTGTGAGAGAACTGCAAACCTTGCTGGGGTGTTCTGACAGAGGGACACTGAGCAGCATGAAGCAGATGCTGGCTTTGTGTATGAATATTAAAGTAACTATTTGAGTACTGTGCCCACATTAAAAAAGAAGCTGAAAATTTTGAGACAATTCAGAAAAGAGGAGTAAGATCAAAGATTTATTTTTCTAAAGAAGAAGAAATATTAGGCCAGATGAATGCTTATAACAGAGCAGTGTGGAAGATGCAGCCAGATTTAGGGAACATAAAAGGGAAATATGTGGTACTTTTACAAGAAGTGCTGTAAAAACAAAGAACTTGAATGCACTCAGCTAACATTTCAAGATCATTCTGGAAATACTAAAGCTCAAATAGGAGACAGACACCCAGAATAAAGACATTGAAAAGCAAAAGAATATGAAAATGTTATCGTTAGAATTCAGTTAAAAGAACATTCAAATTAAGATATTTTCCATTATTCTTGACACAAAAAATAAGAGAACATATCTCCTGTTGAGTCTCAGCTGGTACCTCTAAGGGGCACTCTCTGCACCAAAAACTTGAAGTGAACTTTATTAATTCATTTCAAGGAGAGGCTTAATTAATGTTTAGACACAGCCAACTCTATTAGCACTAGTCCTACAGGTGTCAGGGTTTACAGCTTTGATTTTAAATATGTAAAGGCCTTTTGCATGGAATCAAAGCATGAGAAATTTAGGACAATTATGTAAGATTCAAGAAAACTTAGACAAAGTACTGTTAATAATCTGTGGATGATGTTAATTTTGGAAAGACTGAGATGGCTGAGAAGTTACAGCCTAGTCCTGGCTGTAGAAGCATAACAAAAAGGCAAAAAACTTCAAAAGAAGATTAACAGAAAACTGACTTTGCTTTCTGAATCACAACACTGCCACACAGTATTTTGTTACACTTATTTCCACAGCACACATGAAGCCAGTGATTTTATTTCCTCTTACCTGCTTGCATTTGTCCTCAGCTGCCTTCTTATCCGTCTCAGCCTGCTCTGCTCTGTCGATGGCATTCTCCTTGTCTAACTTCAACATCTGCATCTTTTTCTTGATAGCTTCCATTTTTGCTCAAGGACAGGCTGGATCTGTCACGCAACTAAAAGAATCTTACGATTAAAATTTTAGATTTTTAACAGCTTGGATAGAGAAAGAAGTTGTACCCAGGCAAGTCACACGGAAAATGAGCTACAAGTGGTTTTAGAGAGCTTTAAACCCAGAGCCCCCTGGACAAAACCCAGATCTATTGGCCCCTTCCCCGGTGCTCCATCCACAGCCTTTCTAAGGAATGAGCTGGAACAGACTCACTAGAGGAATCTTCACCACTCCATCTCCTTATTTGGGTCCTGTTTTCTTAAAGAGAAAACTGTTTCCATTTTTAAGCTTCTGACAGAAGCAAAAGTGTTGACATATGAACACATGCTTGAAGAAAAGCTGATTAGCTCCCCTTTGTGTGTGCAGAGCAATTAACCAACCCAGCAGATCCTGGGGATGGCCTGCCTTCCTGGAATAAAGGCATGAGGCT
This sequence comes from Molothrus aeneus, assembly GCF_037042795.1. Classification (NCBI taxonomy): domain Eukaryota; kingdom Metazoa; phylum Chordata; class Aves; order Passeriformes; family Icteridae; genus Molothrus; species Molothrus aeneus. The sequence goes on from NC_089672.1 coordinate 4,246,539, forward strand.
GATCAAGGGAAGGATCTCTTTACGTTACTCTAAAATAAATCCAGACATAAAATAAATAAATTATTAAAAAAAAAATCTGTGCTTAAGAGCTGGCTAAATTTAAGTTATAAAAAGATGCAGGATATGAGACAGCAGAGGTTTTTGCTGTAAAAATAAGTGCTGGTGTTAAGGAACGAGCTATAATGTGTGATAGTACAACGCATAACAGAACTCAAATTTAGATGTCAAGTTCAGGCTCAAGGCAAACTCAGTGAATTTGAGTGCCTGTCCTTGAAATTTCTCTCACTAAATCCTTGGGGAACTAAACAACACCTGAAGGTGCAGTCTGATGAGCACTGTAAATTATTCCTTCTGCTGTATGAAGGGAAGAGCAGGCTCTGGGGGGAGCAGGAGTATCTCCACTGACAGAGGCACCAAGCAGAGCATCCAACAGCCCCAGAATGAGCTCTGCTTCCTTTTGCAGTTCTATTAAACACGTCCCCAAAACCATTCCATCCCTTCACCAGCTCTTGCTGAGCCTCACAGCCCCACACAGCCTTGTCCTGACTGCTCTGATGTTCTGATATTCTGATGTACGGCACCTTCCAGGGCAGCCTGGCAGCACTTTCTGACTTTGCTGCCCTGGCACCTGCACAGAGCCATGGAATATACTGAGATGGGTCCCACAGGGGCCATCCAGTCCAACTCCTGGCTCTGCACAGATAGCCCAACAATCCCGCCCTGTGCCTGAGAGCGTTGCCCAAACACTCCTGGAGCTCTGGCAGCCTTGGGCCCGTTCCCTGAGGAATATGTCCAGTGCCCAACCACCCTCTGGGGGAAGAAGAACCTCTTCCTGATGTCCACCCTTCACATTCCTGGTTCTTTCCCCATCCAGGTCCTGCTGACCCCACGGTGTCCCTTCCCTGCCCAGTTCTGCCATGCTCTGCTCTCTGCAGCCCCTCACTCACAGCCCGAGCTCCCTCACAGCCCCAACGTCCCAGCCATGAGGGCACCAGGACACTCAGCACAAGACCCAGAGCTTCCCCATCCTCTGGCACAGCTGGCACAGCACTGCAAGGCCTTTGGGAGAGAGTTTTAAGGGAAAATCTGCCCTTTATTGAGCTAAATATGATGGTAGAGCGGACACAAAGCCAACAGCAGCACAATGCTTGTGGCTGTGATAGAGTTAATTTCCTTCCCAGTGGCTGGTACGGGGCTGTGTTTTGGATTTGTTGTGAATACAGGGTTGAGAATATAGTGATGCTTTTGTTATTGCTGAGCTTGCACAGAGCCTTTCCTGCCTCTTACAGGCCCAAGCTGGGGAGGGGCCTGGGGGTGCCTGAGAGATTGGAGGAGACACAGCCAGGATATTCCAGACCATCTGACATCACTCAGGACATAAACGCCGAGGAGGAAAAAATGGGAGACTTTTGCAGTGATGGCATTTGTCTTCCCATGTCACCATTCCATGAGATGGGGCCCTGTTCTCCTTTGTTTTCCCTATTAAACTTTCTTTCAACCCAGGAGTTCTCCAGCTTTTACCCTTCTGATTCTCTCTGATTCCGCTCGCGGGCGAGCGAGTGGCTACGTGGTGCTCGGCAGCCAGCTGGGGTTAAAACACGACAACGACTTGTTGTTGTTTAAATCAAAACGAATTAATTTTACGAAAACCCAGCCCGCCCCGCGCCCCAAGATGGCTGCCGGGAGCCCTCAGGGGCGGGGCTGAGGCGGCGCCAAGATGGCGGCGCCCCGGACTGCGGCTCCCGGCGGGCTGTGGGGATGGACCTGCCCCGCCCGGCCCGGCACCGCCAGCGGGGGATCTGCTTCGTTTGTGTGCTTGTTTTATCCTTTCTTTGTCTTCTTCTTTGTATGTTTTGTTTTAATATTAAAAAAAAAAAATCGGAATTTTAAACAGCTTTAGGTTCAGTGTTTGCTTGGAAACCAGTGCTGGCACTTGGTATGCCCCTGTATCCCTCTGAACACCTCACAAAATTAAATGTGCTTTTTCCGGGTACCTCTGCAGCAAGGTGGCCCCCGGGCATTTTTTTTTTTTTAGTCCAATCCCACTGACTTTTAAGCTATTCTGTGATTTGAGCAGTGGAAGGTAAAATCACATAGGACCTCAGTCTGGAGCAGGTTTAAGGCGTAGGGGTGAAGCACTGCGTTATCAGTGTTTCCAAACCTTGAGAAATGACATGGCAGCCCCATAAACCACTTTAATCACAGTCATGTGCCCTTCTCCTCGCCCTCCTGCGTGGTATTTGCTGGTGGAGGGCAGCAGAGGCTCCTCAGGGGTTTGGGGTGAAAGCCCCAGGAGCTGAGTGAGGCTCAGCGCTGGTGGGCACAGGGGGAGCGCAGGACCCCCACCAGATTTCTTGGGGACAAGATGCATCTTTGGGACGCCCACCAGATTTCTTGGGGACAAGATGCATCTTTGGGACGCCCACCAGATTTCCTGGGGACAAGATGCATCTTTGGGACCCCCACCAGATTTCTTGGGGACAAGATACACCATGAATAACTTTCCTCAGCTGGCTGCAGCCCCGTGGTCCAGCTCACACTGCTGCTGTCTGTTCCAACCAGCTGGCTGTGTTTCATGACTCCTTCAGGGCTCCCTTCCCTCAGTCATGCCATCCTGCCTTCAGAGCTGTTTCACCTCGTGGTCATGCACACCACGAGGCTGGATGTGCCACAGCCTCTCTGACTCACAGGAACAAGTTTTGGGGTGTAGTTTGAAGATACAAGGGAGGGCAATGGAGTGGGAAGGACTGTGCTAGCCCTGTTTGACCCAGCACATGTAGGAACTTGTGGAATGGAGGCTGATATAAGGCTGTGCATGCTGCTCTTTGGGACAACGGCTGCTTGTTACCCTTAGGTGTGCATTTTGAACTGTTCCTGTGGCTGCTCTCACAGCCTCTTCATAATTTCTATGATTGAGAGAAGGACAAGTGGTTTTCCAGTCAGCTCACCAGCCCCCTTCCTGCCACAGGCTCAGGCAGGCTTGGATTCAGAATAGGGAAGCAAACACCAAACAAGATTCTTTTTCCTTTCTACTTCAACTGCAGGAAGATAATTTTTCTAATCAACACTGTTGCATGACTCAGAGCCACATTTAGAAAAGAACATCAAGAAACATGTCACCCTCTGTAGCCCTTCAACCAGGTACCTGCCCTTCTTCCCTTCCCTGCTTCACGAACTGGAGAGAAACACCTGGAGAATTCAGTGATGATAATCCTGTCAGTCCCACAGCCTCTGGTTTTCATTAGCTTGGGAAACAGTGAGCAACCAAGAGAGAAAGAAGAGCACTCTGAACTATTTCTTTTTTTTTGGTTTGTTTCAGGCAGGCAGGAAGGTGCTTTACAGGCTGTAAGAGTTCCTTTGTTTTTCCTTTTCTTTCTGAGGGATTGTTTGGGCTGAGCAAAGCTTGGCAAGGTTGGTGTGTAAATATGAGAGGATACCAGAAGGAAATGAAGTTGGATTGTTGGAGAGTGTGCTCATTCCTTTGGCAGCAGGCTGCATGGGAAGCTTGTCACAGCAGGCATCTGAACAGACTGGGGGTGGTCAGACCTGTGGCCTGAAGTCTGACAGGTCTCAACATTTTCTCTCCTGTCAATCCCTACTCCTTTTTTGTAGCCCAGCAGTTAGCTGAGACCCACAACATGGCCCATTTCACTAGCTGGGAAAAACAGACACTTTATATCCCCCAGTTTCTCCTGCAGCTCCTTCTCTGCTCCAAACTTTGGTCGTAGAAGATCTCCTTCCTCTCTTTCACACTGGTTGAGCTCTAACTCCTCATATACAGAGCTGCATGTATCAAGGCTAGAAGCAATTCAAAGCAGAAGAAAGAAGCTGTTGTCAACCCTTTACCAAATTCCTTCATTTTACTAACATGAGTATCTCCTAACAATCCACTCTCTTGTAAATTTTCTGCGGTAGAAACGATATAATATGGTGTATCAGTAGAAAAGGTGGCATTAGACTGAACATCAAACTTGTCTTTTCCTGACATTTCCTTTTAATTGACAAGATGTGTAAACCCTCACATCTCAGTGAATTTTTTGCTCTGTGGGTTCTCCCTCCACCTTTCTCAGTGTGTGTGCCAGTACCAGCCTGAAATACATTCTCATTAAGTATCCATTACTGACCACGGATGAACACTGGGCTGAGTGTGATGAAAATAGTAAATCTGCTTTTCCTGTGCCTTGATCCAAGCGAAATCGACCTCTTTTCTTTAATAATCCCAGTTACCTGCATTTCCCAGCAGGATCCTGGAACACCTGAGATAATGAATTTTACACTGTTTTGAACAGGATGGCAGAATTGACTCGATACCTGAAATGCACACCTGCTTGGGAAGCCTGTCTCACTGCCAGCATTAGAAGAACAGGGTACAGCAGAAGAAAGCAAATGCCACCCTGAATCCATGCTGATATTTCTGGCTAATACAGAGTGGAGAGGATCCTAGAGAAGAAAGAATCAGCTGCCTCTACCAGAAGATTTTGGCTGCCCTGCTTTTCTCTGGACTGGTCCTCATCGGTGAGACCTTTCAGCTGCAGAGGCAGGATTTGCATTTAGAGCACGGGACTGTCCCTGAGGGCCATGTCCTCCTTGTTTTTACTGTTCCAGCCCATTGCTGGGCCCCAGCCAATGCTTCAAGCTCTGCCTTGCCGTTAGATGGCAATGCAGATCCACAGATCCTCCCTCTTCCTCGAGCCTCTGGAAAATGATGGTGCTGCAGCTGGAATGGCTCATAGAGCCCCAAATCTTCTATTTCCGCCCATCTCACTTTTGGAGACTGAGGCACCTGAATTTGTTTTGCCTGAAAGAAAAGGAGCTGGCTGCCTGGGATGGCAGCTCCTCTGAGTCCTCAGTGGCACAGGCCTTCTCTCTCTCTCTCTCCATCCAGGCCCTCCTTTGTGTGCAGAGGTTTGGGGTTTTTTTGCTCTTCCATCACTTAACTCATTTGTCTTTTGTTTTGCTGTTTCCACGACCATTTTGTTGTCTTGCTTGTTTCTCAGCTTATAGCCAACCCTCTTGGGTGGGTGAGTCATGGGCTGCCTCAGGCCAAAGCCCAAGGATACAGACTTCTTCTGAGGGTCATGAATCTCCCATCTGGGAAGTTATAAAGAAGTGAGAAATAGCTACCACCACAAAATGCTTTCCTCCATATCAATTTTTCAGCTTTTCCATTGTCTGCACTTGACTGGTTCATTTAACATGTGCATTACCAGGGTTTTTTTCTTCACATTGCCTTTTCCACCAGAAAATGTCACCAACTCACATCCAACTTTTGCTCAGAAAACTTGCAGGTTCATTTGTGTTCCAAACCCAGGCAGGTTTTCTCCTTCAAAACTAAATATAAATAGCCTTTTTTTTTTTTTTTCTGGAGCCTGTTTGAAGTTCAATTCCATGCCAAACAGTCCACCAGCTCCCAGAAGTGCAATTTTTTTGCTGGGCAGCTGGCCAAAGCAGTTGTGGGGTCTTTTGGAATCTGATTTGGGTTCTTGCAGCAGGATCTGCTTTACTTGGTGACTTCAGCTATGTTACTGGCAGAAATCCTCATTTGTAGCAGAAAGAATGACAGCACCATCGTTTAAAAAAAAAATCTATTATACTGGAGGAGCAGATGGAGAGCTCCTGACCGTGGCTTAGAACAGGGCAGGAAGATGTGGACACTTTCCCCCATGCCAGGCAAGGATGGGAGGCTGGGGCTCTGCTTGACAGTCATCCCTCACACATTAAAGTAAGCACCTTCCAGCTTCTCTGGATTTAAAATGTCTAAACAAAGAGGATTTTGTCTTAATCCCCAGGAGAAGTGCTCCTCTATCACAGAAAGGCTCTTTTTTCCTGGTGCACAAGAAGTTACTAGTGTTCCTAAGCCCTCTTGCAGATGTGAGCAGTGTGCTGCAGATAAGTTGTATCAGGAGAAAGCCTTATCACTTGGGCTTACATATTTTGTCCTTATCCGTTGGACTCTTAAAAAGCTGTTGCATTTAATTACTCATTTCTCAAAGCATTTATTAATCATTTATTATCTCTCTGTTCATTTGCTGGAGATGTAACTTGACATATCAAGTGAGCCCAGTCATTTCATAACCAAGCACATCTCGGGAGGAGAGAAGCACTGAGTGATAGGAAAGGCCTTACTCATCCTGGCACGTGGTGGTACAGCTCTAGCTGGGGCCTCTGGTGCTTCAGAAATAGAAATACCAGTGCCTTAAGCTGCCCCATCACCTGAGATATCTGAAGCACTGAATAATTAGGTGACAGCTGCACATTGGACTGAAGATTATAACCTTGTTTTAGCACTGTTAAGCCTGCACAGCCATTCACTCCATGAATGAAGCTTTCCCGGCCTCCTGCTCTCCAGCACCTGGTTTGGGTGTCAGAGCTCACAGTGCTGCAGCCTTCCCTCTGCACCTTTGGTTAGTGGAGCAGGAGAACAGTGTTTGGGTTGAGAATGTGCCCACCAGCTGAGCTGAGTCTTTTGGGAATTTGACAAGAAGCCCCTCTTTAGTACCTTTTAGTACCCCTTTAGTGTTGTGGAAGTGCAGGTAGAGTCCGGTCAGCCTGGGCAGGGTGGTCACCCCCCATGCTTCATCCCTTGCTCTCTCTCTGCTTCCAAACACAAAGTGTCCCCAAAGAGACATCAGAGGAGAATCCTTAGTGTTCAGCACTGCTGAGCACAAGTCCTGGGGTCAGAGGGCTTCAGGGAACAGCAAAGGGTCTGCCTTGGCACAACGACAGCACTGGCTGAGTGATTTCCTCAAAGACTTACAGGTTCTGCCAGGGCAATCAGATTTCTCTCAAACGTTTCAGTTCCCCTGTGATTGCTACCAGAAAATAAAGAAACCTTTATTTCCATATTGAAACCTTGATTTCCGTATCAAAACCTTGATTTTCTTATTGAGCAGCATCCCACTTCTCTATTGCCCTTTTCAAGGAGAGCAGCACAGCAAGCAGCAAAACAGCCACTGTCAAACAACCAACCCCACCAAAAACCCACCTGCCTGGGGAATGAATGTCTCTATTCTGTCATTATGAGAAGAAGTTGTAAGGCCCAAGATCATCTCAACCATCTTGAGACATCTTAACAAAGCACCTAATTCAGGCAGGTGTTTCTCTTTTGCTCTAGTCAATGGGGTAAGGAAGCTCTGAGAACAGGAGAGGAGATATTTTATAAATGCTGTTGCTTTATTTCTTCTGTCCATAAAAAAAATCACAGCCCACCTGGGTTTTAAATTGCTTTTCAGGCTTTCCTAATGAATGTCTCTGAATATTTGCATGTCTTTTGTTTGCCCTCAATATGGGGAAAAGCTTAAGTCAACAAGTTTTTATTTGATTTGTAAATAATGCCAGAGTGACACTTTATTACAGATTCCCAGAACTCCATGTCTTATGCTCCAGATATGACATACCAGAGACATCACCAGAGACAGGCTGCCAGGTGCAGGGTAGGGGACAGAAATTAAAATAATTTTAAGGAAAGACCATATAGAACTTTACCCTATACCTCTGTTTAGCCTACAAACCATCAGGAGCTGGTGAAATAATTGCTTTGGACAGATAATAAAACATCCTCAAGCAAAACTTAGGTATTTAATATACTGCTCAAGTCAATTTCCCTTATTTTTGCTGTCCTTTTGCTTTTAATAGTGGTTTAATGAAAAATCCAGAATTAATTGAAACTGGCATTAGGCATTCACGTGTTCCGTGAGGATTTCATTGCTTCAATATTTCATAAGCTGACTTCACTACTGTGCTTCTCCTTATGCTGCTTTCATAGGCCAGCATATCATCCCTTTTCATAAAATGAAGGGTCCCAATGTGGGCAGATGGGGGTACATGAGGAAAGTTTGCTACCACATCACAGGCCAAGAAATAAAAATAATAGCTGCTTTCTTCCTGCCACCATCCCCCCTTTTTCTATAATGATTTGCATCTGAGCCTTGATGGGAAAGAGCTGTCCTAAAAATAAACAGGATCTGTCTGAAAGGTGTCTGAGGGAGGTATTTGGCAACTGTCAGGCTGTCACGTCTGCTGAAGGATGGAGCTGATGGACTCGCTGACACCAGACAGGCTCTGCTGAAGTGAGAATGCCTTATGCTCCCCTTGGCACTCACTGGGCACATTCTGTTGGCCAGAGCCATCAGAGCACGGTGAGTCTGGGGCCTGTGCCAGGTCTGGCTGCTGTCAATGAGAGGCTGCCCTTGGATGGCTCTGAGAACTGGATCAGACCCTTGCTTTACCCCTGAGACTCTGGCTTTACACCAGGGATGAAGTTTGGCTCCCGGAGTGAATGTCACCCCAATGGGGAAGGAATCACCAGGCCCTGGGCTTGAGGGGTTCTGCAGGTGTCTGAAAATGAGACTCCTCACTGAGGTACCTGGATATGGGGACCAGAGCCTGACCTTTTGCCTTTTCTTGGCTTTAACAGCTTTATCCCTCAGTTTCTCCATCTCTAACAGGGGTAGTGATGTTCTGTCTTCAAGGTTATTGGCATATTTGTAAATCCAGGCATCCTTAAATGCTCCCAAAGCATGACAGGGCTAAACGCAGTTCCTGTTTCCCACAAGGTGCTTAATGAACATGTGTTACACCATCCTGCAGTCATGAGGTGAGCAAACACAAACACCAAGGCATGACATGACTCACCTCACGCCTCTGCAGCAGCTCAGTGGCAGAGCAAGGACCCAAGAATCCCAGACCCCACCAAAACCAATCATACCTTTGGAGTGACCCAAGCTGGAAAGAAATGCTGCAATGGAAGCTTCAGTTCTTCTCAACTGCACAGGGAAATCTCCACTGCCCGTGGTTGTGGTGCAAGTGAAGATATTTGCTGCTGTTCTTGTGCTGGGGAGGGAAAAGGGAGGTGTGGAGGAAAGGTGGAAACCTCCTTGTTCCCTCATGGGAGAGTGGACACTTCTCTCATTCTCAATGGGAGCTGACTGCTGCCTTATCTGAAAATCAGTCTGTTTTGTTATCTGCTGGGCAAGAGCAGCTCCTTTTTAGTGAAGAGCAGACCCTGAACTCAACAGTCTTGCAGTACTTTGGTCTGAAAATACTGGTCTGTGTTGAGAAGAATGGCCGAGGGAATTAAAGCCTGTAATATGGGCTGCAGAAAAGTTACCTACAAGATAAGAGGGTGACTTGATCTTTTTGAGAAAAAGAGCAAAAAAGGCTTCCTTATCTTCATAGTGTTTGCTCTGAAGTATCATCTTGTGACTGCCAGAGTCTGCCTTGCAGTATCAGTCAATTACAGCCCGTGGCTGACATCAGCTCCTTCCTTTCAGAGGTGCCATTGTATTTCCCAAAGTGTGGCTGCTTCCTCTTGGCACTTCAAGGCCTCTGTGCCACCTGTTTGTGGTGCTGACCCCACTGACGCTGCCCAGGACACCCAGCCCTGCAATTAGACAGCGGTCTGAGAGGAAGAGGAAATCAAGACAATGAACCATCGGGGAGCTCACGTGAGTCAGTGTCAGATGTAGGGGGGTATGATGAGGAGTGGATGAGTCCTACCCCTTCTGGAGGGTCCCAGATTGTTTGTGAGCAGTGACAGTGCAGATCTCCTGGGGGAATCTGCACTGCAACGATGAGAGCTGTTCACACAGCCAGGCTCTGGCTCATCAGGGTGCTGTGGCTCTCCTCTGTGAGGAATTTGTCACTATGCAGCTGTACTTCTCTTCATTAAAGTGGCCATGTTAAATAGCTGTGAGGTTGCTAAATGCCTACTTTGCTAACTGATCTTCTCCCCAGCTGGCAGCTTTTTAGAGCAGGAGACATGAGGTTGCTAAACCCATTCATTTCTCACATGCACCCACGTTTCTAATGTCTGTGGGGTTCTGGCTTTAAAAGTCCTCTGCCAGCCATTGGAATGAAGAGCACTTCGTGAAGACACTGTAATTATTCTGGGATTTAGGGGTGTGTGGAAATGATTCATGGAGACGTTTCCCAGCCAGCAGGCTCATGGAGCCAGGTGAGCTCTTCCCTGGAATGTGAAGCATGCAGCGTGGCAACTGGGAGAAACAGGTTTGGCAGGACGTTTGAGGCTGTTTGCAGCAGCCAGCCTCTTCAGAGCCACGTCCCTGCCTCGCTGCTCTCCCAGCTGGATGCTCTGCCCTGCCACAGTGGCCCTGCTGAGCCGGAGAGGATGGACACGCTGCGCAGGAGCCTGTCCCGATGGAAGAGGTACCACATCAAGGTGCACCTGGCTGACGAGGACCTGATGATGCCCCTGACGGTGCGGCCCAGGGACACCGTGATGGACCTGCGGGCTCTCCTGGTGCGGGAGGGCATCACCTCCTGGAAGAAGACATTTTATTACAACTCCAGGCAGCTCGAGGAGCATGAGACCCTCAAAGAAGCCAATATCCAGAATGGTTCTGTCCTCCTCCTTGTCAGCAATAAAAGGTAGGCAAGGAGCTCGTCTGCCCTGGGGGTGGTGCAGAGGAAGGGGAACGCTCGGCGTGTCGCAGCCTCTTGGGACACTTTCTTGTCAGGGTTTGTGGGAGGCAGACCAGGAACTCAGATGCTGCCATTTCCAGCAGGATTGAGGCCCCAGGCTCTTCAAATCCAGACATGTGCTGTGAAATAAGCAGCTCAGAGGAGGTTGCTGCTGCCTGTCCTGTCTCTGGTCAGGTCTCGTTTTCCTGGATACGCGGCCAAGCACAGAGAGAGAAACATGACAAGAAAAAGGGCAGGGGAGGTTGTGGGACATGGGAGACTGTTCTGGAAACCTCTCTCTTGTCCTGTTGTGCCCGTGTCTCCCTGCTTCTCTGTAGCAAATACTTTGTGCAGGTATTTGGGGGTGGCACAGTCCTTGTGACAGGAGAGGTGCTGCCAGCGGAGCACAGGCAGTGTGGACAGGGATGGCAGGAGGCTGCAGCTGCCCAAAATGTGTCTGAATCACAGCAGAAAGTACAGTGAGACTGGAGACTCCCAGGAGAGCCAGGGCATGGGAGATCAATCACGGCAAGCACTGTGTTCTGGTGGGGATGAAAGCTGAGATAATGGACCTTGGACTCACTGGCCCACAGGACAGCTTTGATTCAGTGTGGTGAATTTATGCCCACCTGCCCTGTCTTTCCTAATGCCGGGTTGTTGCTGCCAGCGTGATTAATTCTGTGAAGCATTTTGGGGATACTGGGTAGAAGAGGTATGTTGTGGGTATGTGGTGCCTAATTCATCTCTCTAAATCCTGAGCCCTCTGAGTTATGTGTCTATGCTGATCAGAGTTTCCTCTGCAGAAAACTCTGCACTAAAGACTTCAGTTCCTGATTATATCCCCCATACTGGAATGGTCCTATTTTCCAGTCCAGAGGCAGCTTGAAATCTCACACAAAGAAGATTTAATAAAGCATTTCCTTTCAGAGCTCAGCCAGACACAGGAGATTTCACATCACTCAGCTAACTGCAAACCCCAAGTCACCCACGGCCCTTTTCTCCAACATCTCATTTCAGTTCTCTGATTAACTTGGCTCAGCTCCTCCTTTTCACCTGGTTTTTAATGGCAGAAGCACTTCTATTTGTTGTTGTTTCCAGTATTTATTTTCCTACTTTTTGCAGTCTTAATTTTTGAAAGTAAAAAAGGATTTGGAGGGTCTGAGTTGATGGAGTGCACATACTGATGCTTGTTTGGTAGATGCCTGGTTTCCATAAAAAGGAAACCTTTCCATAAGGTGCTGTGCACCTTCCCACATGCTGCAGCAATGCAAAACTCACCAGGAGATCCTGCCCTGGTGTGCTGAGTTCAGAGGGCCCAGCTGCAGTCACTGGCCATTTTTGAAAATCTAGAGCCTGTTGCTCAAAGTCCATTTTTGTGAGTGCATTAAAAACAAAGTGGTATTTCTAATATTTTTCTCCATGGATTTCCTGCTAACCTTCCTGGTTCCTAAACTAGCACCTTTGGCCAATCTCCTATTGCTTTTTCCAGGCCTGGGTGCAATGTGGGGAGTGCCCAGTCTCTACCTGAAGTCGTGTCTCCTTGAGTTTTTTTTTTTGACATAAAGGATTACTGGGTTGTGCCAACCTCACCCACTCCCAAAGGCATTTTTGTAAATGCCCAGATACTGGGGACATGTTTCTCTAAAGGTTCATGGGGTGACTGAGCTATGGTGGGATAGTTCCCTGAGATTTTTCTGAGATGTGGAGCTAGGCAGCCCTGGGCTGAGGGCAGGTTGTGACTCAGCACCTTGCCAGGTCTTCAGCACAGAGAGGTTTAGAGGATTTTAGATGCCTGTCTCTCGCTGCCACTGGGACTTAGGAAATACAGAGTGGGAAAAGGCTGCATTGTAACTGATTGGTCCTGAGATTACAGGACCAATTTGGGTCTTAAGATCACTCAGGCAGATCTTCAGGTATTATAAATCCATGCTGCACCAGGAGTGTCTTTGGAAATACATTGGTGGGTATCAGCTGGGCAATAACCAGTGAATAACCATGGGGATTATAACAAGAGTAGCCCTGTACTGCTGGGACTGTCTAGGAGCCACAGGAGCAGAGAGGAGAGTGAAAACATGGTGCTGCATTTAGCCAGCAGTCCTGAGGATTTAAGAGTTGGTGTTAGTGTTTCAGCAGCTCAGTGAAGTATGGATCCCTGCCCAGCTACTTCTTCAGTTCTCCCTGAAAATCTTGATGTCTCCTCCTTACTTTTGTGTACCGAGGTACCAGCCAAACAGAGCACTATTAATTCCAAAAGTGGAGTTGCTGTGATTGCCAAGGTCTGCAGCTCAGTGTCGTGCCTATAAATATTAATGGTCACTCTGCATGCTGTGTGTTCCTGCAATGGGCTCACGGGACAGTTTGCTTTGAACCTGAGAAAACATGAAAATGACCCTGTTTTTCATCCTCCCCTCCCCGCCTAATGCCTTTGTAGATAATTGGCATTTAGCGAAGGCCAAGTCAGCAATTCCACTTCTTGCTCGTACTTTCTGGGGTTTGTAACTTAGTCATAAAAATTCACTTAAGGCGGCAGCTTGGCAGGAAAGGGATCAGCATACCAGCTAATGCTGAAAATTTATTTAGACCTTAATGTTTAAAAGTTCGAGCAAGCCGTTCTGGAGATCAGTTAACATGACCTCTCGCCCTGGGAAAACACATGGGCTGGCCAGAACTGCAAATATCACATCCACCTAGGATGCAATTCCCCTTTGTGCAGAGCCTGTTAATCACATTACTGCTGTGCTGACTGAAATTGCAATCCAGTTGCAGTAGAGGCTGAGAAAAGAACTCGCTCAAAAACAGTTCCTGCCCTACAGAGTGACATATTACAGTAACATGGTTTGCCAGTGGGTAAAACAAGCAAAGCAACAGTTGAAATGGGAATGAACAAGCAGAGAAATGCCCCAGCTCAGTGGCCACGGGCCAGCATGTGGTGTTGAAGCCATCAGTGCCTAACAGGAGACCAGCAGTGGGTCTTGGCATGAGCAGAACCACCCAGCGTGGCTGCAGAAGCATCCACGGGCACGCAATGGGCTGTCCCAAACGCCCAAGGCATGCTCAGTGCTGGCACTGTGGGCCACACCACGGCAGAACCCGTCTGGCTGGCTCTGGAGGCAGGGCCAGGGAGCTGCTCAGCGGGTCTGGTGGTGACGTGGGAGCTCTGAAGCTGGCATGACTCTTCCTGGGTTTTGTCTCCTTGGAGCTCCTTGCTGGCTGTGTTGGAGCACCACCGAACAGGAGGTGGATGCAGTGGTCTGGTCAGAGAGAGAGAAAGCCAGATAAGTTTTCCCATGAATCAACCTGGGAGACTTTAGGGAGATGGAGAGAAAGAATTCTAGACAATCTGGTGTTTTGTAATAAGCTGTTTTGCCCATAAGGCTGTTTACAAATGGTGTCTTGTTAATTAGCCAGTCATGTGAAATGTGCTGAATGTTAAATGACCAGTCAGGTCCACCTGTATGGGACCAGGGAATAAAAGAAGCAGTTTCAGTAAAGTTGGGGCTTTTGGCCTCTCAGCCTTCTGGTCCAGAGTGTGTGATTAGTGACACAGTCTGACCTGGGCTGGCTGGTGGGCACATGGAACCAGCTGCTCCTTGCTGACCATTTATTGGCTGTGTTTGGATGTTCAGTGGGAGGTGGAGGAATATTGCCTTGAACTGGTGAATCCTCCACTTAACCCAGGAGCTGTTTCAAGCAGAGGATGTCAGTGGCTGATCCAGAGCAATCCCTAGACATGCCCACTGTGCCTGTCACTGCCTGTTCCTGGGGATGTTCCAGCTGGATCTGTGTGTGGTGTAAGCACAAGCACATGGACAGAGCCTTTGCTCTTGGTTCCAGGCTCCTCTCCTGCAGTCACCCAGGCAAGGTCTGTGCTGATAAATTAAGCACTGCTTGGACTTCTCTCTCTCACAATGATGGAGTATTCCACTGCAATTTTTGGCTCAGTCCAGGTGTGTTTCAGTAGCCAGCATGGGCCAGGGACTGCTCCTTATGGGATGCCTGGATGTGTCCACACAGATTTGGAGAGTGAGAATTTAACAGGAAAACCTTGGTAATTCTGTGCCAGCTGTCCTCTGAATGCAGGAGAATGTCCCAGGCACGTTTGATTTACTGGCACAGACTCAGCCACGCAGGACATGGGGTCCCCTCAGCCTTTTGGAAGCTGGGGTTCATTGAGGCCAGGCAGCTTTTCTCATCATACATGGCTTGCCTGGAGAATGGGGTTCAGGAAGTCATTGGTGAATAGGTTAAATAAAGTAGACGCCAGCACTGAGTTCAGCTGAAGTCTATTATCTGGAATCTATTGGTGTTGATTTTCTGGCCTGGAGCCACCTGAAAGCATCTATCTCAGGGCATTAGCTCAGTTACCATAACAACTCATCCAGGAAAAACTCCTGACAGCTCCAAGAGCACACCAAGGTCCCACGTTGTGTATTGGAGCCACTCTTAAGTCAAAATAAGCATGTCCAGGTTCCTCCCTCTCCAGCCTCAGTGTCCTCTGTGAGTGCCAGTCCTTACAGAAGCTTTGACATGCTTGGGAAGCTGTTTTATTCTTCAGAGGCTGCTCAGTCTGGTTTTCCAAAGGCCCATCCACTCCAGGATGGATATTTTACCTCCTGCCAGAATAACAAACCCATCCATCCTTGGGGAGCCCATTGCATTCCCTTCTTGGCACTCAGTTTCGAGTCTCTGATTTTTTGGAACTGTAAATGCAAACTATGACTGAGCCACTTGCACAAGGTCCAGCTTAGCTGCTGCTGAACTCCTGCCTATGTTTGACTCTGTGGTGACATAAGGACATCATGACAGGCCCTCAGCAGTGGCTCACTCCACACCCGCATCACTGTCCTGTCAGCCCTGCTCACTGTCACTGGAATTACCTGGGACGCACTCACCAAGCACAGCAGGTGATGTTGGACCTCTAGAAACAAACAAACAAACAAAAAGTCATGGGATCTACACAATTTGACCCTGCAGTAAGTTTTTTACTCTGAGTTTCAGAGTGGTTTTGTGATGCCTGCTCTTTGCACTGACCCTCCCGCTCCTGCGGTTGCTCAGCAATTACTCCTCAGCATGAAAGGGAGACTTTTCACCCCCATCCAACTCTTCCAGCCTTGCCCTGTTAAGCTGAGGCCTAGCAGCAGGCTCTGAGGCCCCTCACAGTGGGATAACGATCCTCTAAATAGCACTGGGAGTCTCTCTACTCAGGGAGAACTAATTAAGTTCTTCAGTACATGCTTAGACATATGCTGACCTGGTATGGCCTTAACAGGTCTGCTTCCACCTACCAGATAAATAATACTGGCTTAAAAATATCCTCCCAGAGATGTGTTACTGAGGCAACAGCCAGGTCGGGGGCTGACTGCATCTCTAGTATTTATGTGTATTATTCACGGGCCAAGCTCTCTTCTGGTGTCCTCAGTTAAGTGATTTTTAAGTTCTGAAAGCATTAGTGCAGTTACCTCTGCTGGCACCTCACAGCACACAGGTCAGACAGTCACACCTGTATTTAGCTCCTTTACTTATTGCTCAGCCCAAGAAGCTCATTTGACAAACGCACAGGGTTGCAGTGGTAGAGAACGTGGTGCACAGGGTTTGAATTCCTCCCTGCGCCGTTGCCTGGGATTGCAGCAGATGAAACTGAGCTAATACATCCCCAGGGGTGTGTCTTGGTTCTAGGCAAAGAATTAATGAACGGGAAGCACATCCTAACGTGGGTTTCTTTCTGGTGTGGTATGGCCCAGCTCACTGGCCTGCCCTGTGGTTGTGCTGATTTATATCAGGTGAGGGTTTTGCCCACTTGGGGTAAATCCCCCCTCCTGTGTCACGGTGTTTCATGGGACAGGTGTGGGCTACAGGGTGGGCTCACAGCAAACCCTTGGCTGTCAAAATCCCCTGGAATTTCAAGTGAAGAAGAAAGTGCTGAAATATGAATCCTGCTCTGGGTTTTACAGAAAACCCAACCAGAGGCTGATATCAGCCTCACTAGACTGATCCTTTGCTAGAACACAGCAAAAAACTCCCACCCCACAGACTTTGAAATTCTCTAAGATCTGGTGAAATATTTGCAGCACGGGCTCAGTTCCTTGTCATAAAATGAAAACATAATTGCAAACAGCAATTCACAGGAGTCAAAAGACTCAGCCCTGCTCTTAGTTGCAGTCCAAGGTGGGAAAATGAGCTCTCCAAGCAAATCCCAGCCCCGAAGAGGTACCCCAACAAACCTGGAAGAGCTTCAGGTTCTGTTCTGGAGACCCCAGGGGATAGCACTGGGTGATTTCTAAGGGTTTTCAGAAGAGTAACTTAGAAAAGAATTCTGCTTTGCTAAGTTTAGGCCTTCTCTGGAGGGTCTGGGCCCCTGTCAGAAGATGTTGATAGACCCACAACCCCTGAAAGCTGCCTTTGGTGCTAATGCCTGAGGGTGAACGTGTTCAGAGCAGCTCGAGCTCTGTCTTGCTGCAAACATTCTCAAAGTGCTCCTAAAGCTGCAGACCACCCTTGTCCTAAGATGAAAAATGGATTTCCAGGAGCAGGGACTAAAGAGGAAGAGCCTTGCCGATGAGAAAAAGGTTTCCAGACAGTTGTGGATTATCTGAAGGAGGGTGAAGGCATCTTCTGTGGAAGGATAAACAGGTTTGAAACCCTGCAAGTGGCTTATTCTGAGTTGTTTGGTGTGGTTGAAGAACAAAACCAGCCAGAGGATGAGCTTTACATTCTCCCCATGTCAGGGTCAGTGCCTGCTTGGTGAAATGCCATTTTTGATTGCGTTTCTGTAGAGCTCCAAGTATTTGCCTCTTTCTCACTCAGATAATGCCAAAGAGCACAGCCCAAGCCGTGAGGGATGGGGAGTGTGACAAGGGCTGAAGGAAGCAGATGGCAGAGAGCTGGCCCATGGAAAGGCAGCCTGGCCACCAGTGCTGGTAAGTCCCTCCTGCACGCCAGCTCAAGGACTGTTCAGGAAGCAGCTCCAAGTGTTTCCAGCATGGTGCCCATGAATAATTAACCCAAACAAAGCAACAAACAGTGTTTCCTCATCAGCATGCCATGTGGACCCAGCTGCCAATGGAGGAGGAGTGTGGTGAGCCTGACTCAGCTCCTGAGAGCAATGAATCAGTGAGAAATGCCCAGGAGAAGGGAATTTCTGCCTGGGACGTGGAGCAGCAAGGAGCTGAGGTGGGCTTTGCTTAGGGCCCCAGATGGGACATGGGACATCCGAGCCTCCTCCTGACTCCTTCTCAGGATCCTGCAGTAAGTTGCTGGCCTTGGCTTTTGTTTTCTTACATATATAATGTAGAGATAATGATTTTTCCCTTTCAGCCTGTGAATCCAGGTGTAAATAACTCAGGTTGTGGACTGTCTGGGCTCCAGAACACTTTCTGTACAGTGGAGCCCCATTTCCAGGTTTTGTACAGCAGAAAGTGGTGAGTGCACTAGGGACAGTCCTGGAGCCTGGCAGCCTCCCCAGAGGACAGGAACAGGTTGATTTCTGGCACAGCCACCACTCACCTGATCTCAGGGACCCACAGGTACCCCAAAACTGCCGCATTTTGGAGCCAGGGTTTATACAGCAATGAGCCTCCCCTTGTGTTCCTCTATCTGCAGCTGGTCCCCCCCTTTCCCCTGCTCCAATAACTTCTGAACCAGCTGACCTGATTCAACCCAACCTGATGGAAAAAGAGAGGTCTCACAGACGCAGGATTCCTGCAATTTTCATGAGCCAACAGCGGTTGGATAGAAGAGAGACATTTAAGTTAATATTCTATTGAAGGGGAGGTAATTACACCTCTGGCTCCCTGCCTGTTTCGGGATGCAGCAGCCAGGTGACCAGCTGGCATTTAGATATGACTGGTCAATCAGTTCCTGCCCAGCTTCAAACCAGCCCCCCTGCACTTGCCACCCCCTTCCCTGCGAAGCAAAAAGCTGCTGGAGCTGCCAAGGATTTTTCTGGGAAGGTCTGGAGGGCATCAGGGGCCCTGAGGATATTGCAGTAAGCTGGGAGCACCAAGGAAGGGAGAAATAAAAAGCAGTTGTAATACAAATCAGAGGAAGAACGGGTTTCACCAGTTTCTTACTCACAGAACAAGTTGATTTTTAGGTTCAAATTTATTTTCAGGAAAACAAAATGGATGTTTTGCTAATCTCTACAGTACTTTCCCCAGAAAATTCCAGTGACTGGCAACTCTTAGCAAACATGCCCAGTCTGAATTTTTTGGGTTTTTTTTGGCCATGCGAAAACATTTGATGCTTTTTCTTCCAACACAAGCTTTTGAGAAAAAATGCTATGGAAAACAGAATCTTTAATTTTCTTTCTTTTTTTTTTTTTTTTTTTTCCAACAAAAACATTTCCCCCAAGAACTTGCACAGAAAAAGATTCTGAGACAAAAACATGAACACAGTCACAGCTTGAACATTTTTTAAGCAAATGGGGTGGACAAAGGGTGGGATGGGACTAAGTGTGGGAAGAAGGAATGTGAGTTTTCCAAGGTCAACCAGCAAGGCAGGTACTGACTGTTGGGTCAGCAGTTCTGCCACTTGACCATGCAGTGCCTCTGCATGTCTGTCCATCCTGAAATAATGAATTTCTTGGAGCAGAGCCAGTGCTTTCCTGAGTGCTTGGGAAGTGCCTCATACAGCCCTGGCTGTAGCCACAAATAATAATTAAAATTAGAATAATAATATTAAAGTGGACCTGTGCCACTGGAGATGGGACACACTGAACAACAGAGTTCTAAATCTATGCCCCTCATCCAGTAAAAGGTACAGCTTGCTTCACAAAGCCAGGATTTGCTTCCCTGGCCTTGATAATCACAGTCTTTTACTCTGCAAAAGGCAAACTGACCTGAGCTGAATTAGGTCCAATATCTACTCTAACACCTCCTGCCCGTAGCTGGCAGCTCTGGTCAGCTCTGGAGCCTTTCTGCAGCTCAGGGGGATATCTGGAAAGACTAAATTAACTGTGCTGGTGTGGGGAGCTGCCTGGACTAATGTTTTTTTCAGAGATAGGCTTTGACTGACACCTCAAATCTGCCTGACAATCTTTTATTCTAAGTGCAGTTGCTGCCTTTCTTCAGAGCAGGAAGAGCTGGTTTGGTTGCTGCCCTTCAAATGATGCATCTCATCACATGGGGAAGAGTAGGAAAAAACCACCTAGAAAGAGCCACAGGACCAGCATAAAAAGAGGTAAAACCAACTGGATCTATTTGAGGTATTTCTGCTTTTTTCCTCTATGCCACAATCCAGTGCAAGACACTTGGGAACAGGGGCTGTGCTCTGAGGAACAAGAACTGACTGGTTTTGGGTTTTTTTTTTTTCCCTTTGTTTTCCTGTTTATTGTGTTGCTTTTCACTGCAAGAGGTTTGTTGAATGCTTTGCTGATAGAGCTGTGCAACTTCAGTGGTGAATCATGGAATACCCTGAGCTGGGAGGGACCCTCAGGATCATCCAGAGCAGCCCCTGCCCCTGCCCAGACCCCCAACAACCCCACCCTGGGCACCCCTGAGGGCTCCTGGAGCTCTGGCAGCCTTGGCACCATTCCCCGAGGAGCCTGGGCAGTGCCCAGCAGCCTTGGGGGGAAGAACTCTCCCCAAAACCCAATCTAAACCCCCCTGGCACAGCTCCAGCTGTTCCCTCACGTTTCCAGTCCCGTGCTGGCAAGACAGAGGGATTCTCTCTTTTACTCAGTGCTTCTACACTGCCTCTTCTGCCTGTGCTCCCCATGCTGCCTCTTACTCCAGGCTGCAGGTATCCTTAGTGCTTGCTGAGTGGTGGGGTCACACCTCTCAGCTGCTGTCAGAGTAGGTAGAAACCACTTTTTATAGTGGGATTTAGACACTGGGGGTTTACCTGAGTCCGGCCAAGAAGGCTGGATCACCAAATGGGCAGAGGGATGCTTCAATCCTCTTCTGGACACACCTAGATGAAAAATAAGTCTTTTATTTGAGATGTCCTGTCTCCCCTTGATTTCCTAGGTCCTTCCAAACCAGCCAGGCTCTTTGGAGTTTTGCCTTTCTGCAAAAGGCAAACTGACCTGAGCTGGATTAGGTCCAGGACCTACTCTAACACCTCCTGCCCGTAGCTGGCAGCTCTGGTCAGCTCTGGAAGGCTTTCTGCAGCTCAGGGGGATATCTGTAATGACTAAATTAACTGTGCTGGTGTGGGGAGCTGCCTGGATACCAGAAAAGCTGCTGGCAGTAAGAACTGCTGTGAAATGGCTGCTTCCCTTGTCTGTGAACACAGGTGTGGACGAGCCCAAGGAGCAGCACTGGAGGTGTGTTAGGTCCTGGGCGTGCTGCAAGATGGAGAAGTTTGCACCCTCACAGGGCTGCCCTGTGCCTGGGACTGCTGCCTGTGGGGACTGTTTCACTCTGGGATCCTGCTGCTGATGGAGCATCACAGACACTGGAGTACCCAAAGCACTGCTGTCCACCTCCTCCTCCTCCTCCTCCTCCTCCTCCTCCTCCTCGGAGCTGCAGCCAGGCCTTCCCAGGATGAGCGTCCTGAGCAGAAGACAAGCCCAGGCAGGTCATCTCCAGCAGCAGCTGTGCTCCAGGCAGGCAGCTCAGGCTGGGGCACGTCCCAGTGGCTCCTGTGTGCTCCTCCTGCCCCTGAGACAGGCGTGCATCGAACGGTTCAGGTTACAGGGCCGTCAGCCTGGCAAGCTTTCCTCGCTAAATTTACTCTTTAAAGTGCCATCAGTGTTGTATCCAGAGGGAATGGAGGAACAGATGCAGCTTGTGAAGTCTGGCTTTAATTCACCCACCTCGTTGAATTTCCTGCCCTGCCTACTAATCAATGAGTCTGCACTAGCAGCTCTGGGAGCACCACAGGTCTTTCCACATCCAGGAGAATCCAGCACAGGGGCTGAACTCCCAGGGTCTCAGGCAGGGCTGTCACTGTCCTCTGAGCCCCCTTCATTTTGGATTTCCCCCCCCCAGAAGCCTTGCAGACCCTCTCCAGCCCAGGGCAGCTGCTCCTCATTTCCTTGCAGGGCCCAGGGGCAGCTCTGTGCCATTGTCCCCCCCAGCCTGTGTGGCATTTTTCCCTGGAATGTGAGTGCAATACAGCCCTGGAAGTGTTCTCTGTGACCGTGTCCACAGGGGCCTGAGGGTGAGGGAGGAGACGAGGATCTGACTCCACGTTTCAGAAGGCTTGATTTATTATTTAATGATATATATTACATTAAAACGATAGTAAAAAATAGAAGAAAGGATTTCATCAGAAAGCTGGCTAAGAATAGAAAAAGAAGGAATGATAACAAAAGCTTATCAAAGCTTACAAAGTCCAAGACAGAGAGTCCGAGCCAGCTGGGCTGTGATTGGCCATTAATTAGAAACAACCACATGAGACCAATCCCAGATGCACCTGTTGCATTCCACAGCAGCAGATAACCATTGGTTACATTTTGTTCCTGAGGCCTCTCAGCTTCTCAGGAGGACAAAAACTCCCAAGGAAAGGATTTTTCATAAAATGTGCCTGTGACAGTTCTCCTTCAAAGGTTCCAGCCCCAAGCTTTGCTTTTCAGAGCCGCACTCTTCCTGCTGGGGCTGTGTCAGGCACTGCTGGGGCCATTTGGGCCTTGTCACCTGCCAGTGGGACCAGCAGAGCCTGGCAGGGGCTCCTGTGTCCCCCCATGTCCCCCACAGCCCCTGAGTGCGTCCCTTCCCTTGTGGCCACAGACACAAACACAACTTTCCCAGGGAAAAGTCCTGGGAAAAGTCTGTCAGAAGATCAGAGAAAAGAATGAGAAACAATCCTTAGCTTAACTTGCTGCACCTAGTATTGTAAAACATGTAAAATGTGTCATAAAGATTTGTTTACCAAAATCTCGTTTCGTCATTAACCAACAGTAATAGTGTTTTAAGTAAAAAAAAACAATTAAGTCAACCTGTGGTGAACTAGTCTATAAAAGAGCAATAAGTTTCTTAATAAAAATATATTAATAAACTTCCTGTCATACATAAAGTCTATACCAATGATTACCTGGCCAGGGCTGTGTTCTGTGCTAACTTCCATGTCCCTTCTCCCAGGACAGTGGCACCAACTCAGCTCCGTGCTAAGACCTTCAGGGAGCACCATGAGAGGGTTTCTGGCACTTTTGCTTTGTTTAAGCAGAATTCTTCAGTGCTGGGGTTTTTCTGGGGGCTCCTGTTGATTCCAGGCAGTGCTGCTCTGTTCAATCAGCCCTGCCAAAGGCTGCCTTTGCTGGTGGTACCCATTTTGTGACACCACTGCTTTGCCTCGCTGCTGTAATCTGTACCAGATTGCTCTTTGCCTGCTGGAATGGACAATGAGGATCCAGTTGTAATGCAAATCACACCGTGGAATAAAAGCTGTGGGGAACAGCACCCCGCATCAACAGTTATGTCAGCCTTTGCTATGGTGTGATGGCCTCAACTCTGCTCCTGCTCTCTGAGGGATCAGGAGGAGAGAGTCTGTTGTGTTTTATGGGCACAAACTCGATGTAAAGCTGCCTTTAGGCACTGGCAGCCCTGATAGAGTGTGTGTGTGTGTGTGTGTGTGTGTGTGTGTGTGTGTGTGTGTGTGTGTGTGTGTGCAAACCTAACAGACAGATTCCACCCACTCTGGAAATTCCATGATTGCCTTGTTTTGTTTTATTTTTTTGTTTTTTCAAGGCTCTGTTTCATGCACCACAGGCCAAACCCACGGGGTAATTGCCAGTCTCTGCACAGGGGCTGGGATGATGTGACGGGGGAGAAGCACAGAGATGCTGAAATTTCAATCTGCCACAAAAATGTGCTCCTAATCCTGATGGCCTTGTGATTGTGATGCTGTCATTGGTGTCATTGCAGTTGTTCTTGTCTCTGCTTTTCCCATGTTTGGTGCTGAATATTGTAAACGAAGAGAAATATTTAGATTTGTAATGGAATCTAAATTTACTGTGGAATTAAACACACAGGAGCCTGAAAAGCCAAATGGAAGAGGTGTGTTTTCATGTCAGATGGCAAGTCATAGCCATGTAAAGTGATATTTTGTTGATACAGCTGCTTTTACTGCAGATCTGCCTTGCATTTCCCCAGGCCGTGGGTAACAGAGAATGAAGCTGAACCTTTTCTCCCCCTTGAGAGCCGAGGTGGAATATCTGTGTCGTTGGAGCTGGAGGTCGGTGTTGTGAGGGTTACCTGACTTTGTGCCCCACCTGTGAGACCCAGAGTGAGAGCAGTGCCTGCCCATGGCTCATGGAAACTCTGCCTTCCAGGGCACAGCCAGGAACGAGCGTGAGGCGTGGTGGAGGCAGACGGATGAGCTGGGTTCAAAGTCCTCCCGGCAGCTATGGCAACACAACTTGTGTATCTGCTCAGAAAAGCCTTTGCAACCACCATAAACGACTTTAAATGGCCTTATTTTTCCTGCTAGCAGTGGAATAAGCAGCTTCGATGGGGAGGAGTAAATCCACTTGATTACACATGTTGCTGGGAATAGCAATCTTATTGGTTATTGCTAATAACCCAATTTGTTACTGGTGGTGTGGCTGCTGGCGCGGGCAGTCTGATCTGCCAGGGAACAACTGCGCTGCTCCTAAAATTCCAATTACAGTGGAACAAGGGGACTCAGAAGGGCCTCAAGGGAGGAAACTCAGTAGGGAGCAAAAAGTCAACATGGAGCACTTGGGTTATAAATGATGTGAGTGGCCAATGAAATCCATCTTTGGAGGAGGATTTCTGCCAGGCAAGGCTGAGCCCTTCCCATCCTGACGCTTTGCTCAGGCCGTCCATGGTGTTTGTGTGTCAGGCCATGAGCTGATGGAGGTGTTGGCTTATTGGCTGATCTTCTGGAGGAAAGAGGGACTTCTAGGCCTTGGGTGTGCAAAGCAGCTCAAGCTCGGGGCTTGAGTGCAGGATTCAGGTGGAATTTCTCCATTGAAATCAATGGCAAAGCACCTGATCACCACAGCAGGAGTGCTCTCACACAGCAACGCCCTGGGAAATTCTCTCTTGGAATAGATCAGATTCTGCTCTTATTTATGCAATTATAAATTCAGTGTAGCTCCATTTGAAACAACTGTTTTCATCTGATGCAAATAAAATCAAGATCTGGCCCAGGCTGCTTTTGTACACAATGGAAACTGACTGAATTATGGAAAACAGGAAACAAATCTAATGTAAATCTGAATGGAAATATCATGGTCTCTGTTACATCAGAATAAATTGGAAGGAAGTCTGTTGATTCTAGTGGAATTCATCTGGATTTACACCAGACTGTGGCTCAGCATTTGTCAGTTGGCTGCACACTGACATCAGAACTCAAACCATGGCACCTCATCTGAATAGCTTTGAATATTTTCTCCCTTTTCCTTTATATTTAAGCAGTTGGCTGATTAGCCTTTTCAAGCAAATAAACCCCTGCAAACAGGCATCAACAAATAAGCCTTGCTCTCACTAGCATTTGCAGAATCTAAATGATGAATATGAAGTACCGAGCTTGGGTTTAGAGTCACTTAAACTTGCTCCTGCTCCTCTGCGTTCACATTTTAGAGCAGCAGGATTGAGCTCAGGGGGGTCGGATCCTGACAAAACCATTTTGATTTCCCCAAAGGAGGGAAATCCCAAGGGCAAATTCAAAGGGCTGGGACTCCTGTCCCTGTCCCAGAGCTCAGCCCCTGGCCCTGTGCCTCCCCTCTGTCCCTGCTCCAGAGGGCTTGCACTGCTCTGCAAATGTCCATCATGCTGGGGAACCAGCTAAAGTCAATTTTCCAGCCTCCTTGGAGAGTCTCAGCTGCATGGCTGCTCTTTACTCACTGCCTGCAAATGATCCAAGTGCACACGAGAATGGAGCTGATATGGAGGTGGATGTAATGGGGCCACCAAGCAGAGTCAAGGGAGAATCACAACTGCAGAGACATTTTCTGCTCCAGCAATACAAGGAGATGGGGGGCAGTTTTCTGTGTTTTTAGGAGTAAAACTTTGGGCAAGGACCTTAAAAGTGGGAATAATTATAATTTACTGCTCATGCCGTGCAGTGGGGAATCAGGCCCAAGCTTGTAGCTACAAGATTTAGCTGTAAACGCTGTGGACTGACTGTGCTGTACAGAGATTTCCTGAGTCACATTGATTTCAGAACTGCTTTCCCCAGGGAATGGCACTGTTTTATTCCAGTAGGGTTGTGAGACCCTACACTTGATCCTGATCTTATGTTCTGAAAAATAGAGTGATTTTCGCTGGGTATATGCCTGACTTACTTGCATATGCATGTAACGTGCCTTCAAGAGCTGATACAACCTTGATAAGGTTCTTATTTGAGTCATTATCCTAATTAAACGCTATTATGTAGGGAAGAATTCTGTCCATTTCCTCACAGAGACTCTGAACACTGAGCTGGGTCTTACAGCAGGAATCAGGTTTGCCCATGATGGCAATAGAACAGGTTAGCCTGTAAACCCAGAGCAAATTTGCAAGCTCCATTTGTTAAAAAGAAATGCATTAATGGATTCTGTGACTGATCTCCTGAAATGCCATTTGAATAGTTTTGACTGTGCTTTTGTTTTATTCCTGGGAAATTTCACAGTACAAAAAGACTTTTATTTTCCCTTCTTCATTTGCCAAGAATTTCTTTGAACGTTATTTGTAATGTAGACTCAGGTTTGGGCCAGATCTTTAGCTCACATAAGCAGATGCATCTCTATTGTCTGATATACCTGAGCTGAGGATCAGGGGCAAGAAAATGAAAGAAAAAAACTGCTAGGAATAAAGCTTTTTGACCAGGGGAGTAGTTAGTGCAGAAAAGATATTATTTCCTAAAAAAAAAACCCAAAACCAAAATTTTAAAAATTGATTTTTCTAAAATGACAAGCTTATTCTTTGGGATATGAATGCCTACAACAAGTCTTCCTGACCCAGGGCTGTTCTTCTATCAATCCCTTTTAATGCTGTTAATTTGAGGCCTCTCCCACTGATTTCCTGCTCTGCCTCCCAGGGCGTGTGCAGGAAATGCTGGGTGGTTTGAATTAAAATGTTCCACTGTGGAAAAAGTTAAAAATTTAAATAGAAAGTCTTTGCTGATAGCAGATTGGGGAATGTGGTGCTATGGAAGAGTCTGGATTATTTTAAATTATTTTAGTGCTTCTAAAAGCAAATGCCAAATGCTGAGATGATGTTTTAGGATTGATGTGTACAGATGTGCTCAGAGCGAGAAGAGACAGGGACACAAGGCAGATGTGGGAGTAAGGAGAGCAACCCATAGACTGATGACACACTAACATGGGGAATAAAAGGAGAAAAATGGGAAAAATGGGTTAACTGAAGCCTTGGTCTAGCCCTGAGCTCATTAGCAAGGGCTCAGAGAGGTGTTCAGGAGGGCTCTGGCCATAAAATCACGAGGCAGGGCTGCATGACAAAGAAGAGCTCAAAAAAAACCCAATTCAGGTTTAAATCAGGGCCTAAACTCCGGAGTGCTTTGGCTGGATCTGCTCAGTGCTGGCTGCTTCAGCTTCCTCTGGAGCTTTCAGTGCAGTGAAAGATGCTGGGAGAGAGGAGTCTCCTGCTGCTGCCCAGCACCCCCATCACTGGGGAGGCGACTCTGGCGTGGTTCCACACTGGGCTGCCCCTCTTCAGGCCTTCCTGCCACGGCCAGGAGCTCATTTTGGGTGGATGGAAGAGGACAGAGCTGCTTTTTCTCCTAAAAGGAGAGAAGAAATACTGCTCCTGACAGAGTCCCAGTGAAGGTGCTGGGCTAACAAATGCTGGGAGAATTTCCCAAAAGCATGAATGTCACAGACATCTTTTATGGAAAATCCTTTCCTTAGGAATTTTTCCTCCTGAGAAGCTGAGAGGCCTCAGGAACAAAATGTAACCAATGGTTATCTGCTGCTGTGGAATGTAACAGGTGCATCTGGGATTGGTCTCATGTGGCTGTTTCTAATTAATGGCCAATCACAGCCCAGCTGGCTCGGACTCTCTGTCCCAAACACAAGCTTTTGTTATCATTCCTTTCTATTCTTAACCAGCCTTCTGATGAGAACCTTTTCTTCTATTTTTTAGTATAGTTTTAATGTAATATATAACCCTTTCTTCTATTCTTTTAGTATAGTTTTAATGTAATACATATCATAAAATAATCAATCAAGCCTTCTGAAACATGGAGTCAGATCCTCGTCTCTTCCCTCATCCAACAACCCCTGTGAACACGGTCACACATTAATTGTGATTAATTGTGATTGATTGTGATTGATTGTGATAATGCCACTGGGAAAGGACACAGGAGGGTGCCCTCGGTGAGGTGCAGGGCCAGGCCATGGAACAGCTGCAGGTGCTTGAGGAAGGAACACAAGATCAGGAGATGCAAGTGGCCTTTCCTATTGCATCCTCTGGAAGCTCATGCTCTTCCCAGCCCTCCTTCTTCCTGGTGACTGAATTATTGTTTCTATTTTCTGTCGCTTTGAGCGAGGGGAAAGGAGAGGAAGCTGGTCTACAAAGCAATTTCCAATGTGCTTCCCTGTCTGTCTGCTCCCTACAAATAATTGGTTTTTTTCTGAGGGATAAAGGCAGAAGATAATTCCTTTAAGTGGCAATTAAGCTCCAGGTGGCTGTGGAAAGCTGCAGCTTTCTCCAGCTCCTGCAAAGACACAGCTTGAGTCCCAGGTTTCCCTACTTCCCTAAACCAGGAGGGTTTTTTTCCCCTGGCTTTCTTTTGTGTCTGCTGGTGATTACACTTCTTCAGGGTAGCCCAAAGTGATTGGAGCAGCAGGGGAAAATGACAAGCTGAGGATGCTCCATAAACTGGCTGTGCCCTTTTTCCAAAATGCACTCATTCCACAGAGTAGGGAACAGTTTCATCTCGATCCTGATTTGAACTCCTCGTGTTTCACCTGCAAAGCCTCTGTTTTCCAAGCAGTGAGCCCAGCTCAATTTCCTTTCACCCCTGCTGTGCTGGCAAGCCTTAGGAAGAGACTTTTGCTGGTGTTGGATGGAGCACTGAGGGCTGGTGGAGCAATCCTTGTGTTCCAGGACTCCGAGGGAGTCTCATCTGCAGCCTGGTGTGGTGGCTTTGGCTCATTAGCTAATGAGGTTAATGAGAACACCTGTATGAGCCATCTGACAGGCAGGGGCTGTGTCTGGCCCTGGTGATTGCTCAGGATGACACAGCCAGGTCCTGGCAGAGCCCAGCAGGGCAGAGCTCCAGCTCTGAACCATCTCTGGAGCAAGGGGATGTGTAAGAGCCGAAACGAGGGATATGGGACTCCAGGGGCTCTCCAAAATGCAGTTTATTGTATACAAAATGCAGTTTATTGCATCCAAAATGCAGTTTATTCCATCCAAGGGGTTACAGCAGTTCAGGGTGGTGGGTGACAGAGCTGTGCCCACAGCTGTCAGCTCCAGCTGCAGGCAGGCCCAGACCCTTGGTTTAGGTTACAGTGCATTATAGATTTTTCTTTTGGTTAAAATGCATTCTATACTTTTCTTTTGGTTACAATACATTCTATACTTTTCTTTTCGTTACAATACATTAGATACTTTTCTTTGCTGAGCATCTCAATACAGTAGAACCAATCTATACCTTAACTTTTATCTATAGCCCATCATAACTCCTGTAATTACCATATTCATGTTACTGTTCTCCAATCATTTAAAGTCAGTGCATTACAGTTTAAGCTAGAAGTTGTTTTTCAGTTTCCTTGCAGTGGAAAATTCTGAGGCCTTTTTTCTACTTGCAGCTTTGCTGCCTTGTTTGCCTGTGCTCTCTTTCTGCTTGGTAAAAACATCTTCTTGTTTCAGGTGGGTTTATCCTTTGTTCTAAGCCATAAAATCCCCTCTAACTAACACACCCTTTGCATCCTTGGTTAGCCAGTGAGACTGGCTCAGCAATTCTTTTCTTCTACATCAAAACTTGCTTCCATCTCTATTCCTTCATCATAATCCACATTTAAAAACCTTTCCGCTAAGCATCTGTGAGACTTCCTTGTCAAACTTTCATCCTTCCCAGCAGGGATGGACATGGGGCAGGGCGAGCTCAAGGAATGGGGAATATTCAGCCTGGTGCTGGGCTTTGCAGGGGGCTGGAAATGTTCCCCACTCTCAGTGAGGCTCGTGAACCTGGAGAGCCCCAGAGCCAGCCCACAGCTCCAGCTGCACAGGAACGGGAGCCACTCACTCTGGGGATCCCCCTTTCTCAGACAGCCTTGCTATCAATGGCATCTAACAGCACAGTGTTACCATTTCTGCCTGGTGTTAATGATTTATCACCCCTGGATTATGCACCATGGCTGACAGTAATGTTCTCTGGTGTGGACAGGTGGATGGAATTACATCTTTCTCTGTTTGGTGTGCTAACAGAATCAGAATGAATATTTTGTCTTGCCTGGCTTATCTTAGCTAGCACGAGCTATTATTTCACCTCCTCTCTTTCTCTTCCCCCTCTCTGAAATAATTTGAATTTGAGCTGTACTTGAAGCAGGACTCACCTCAAATGAGATTTCCAATTCCTTTGACTGCAGTCTGATCCCAACACCTTCAATCCCCACTGAGTCCAGGCAAAGTCAGTCATGGAACTGGATGGCTCAAGCAGGGAGAACACATTTTGTGGGTGACTGCAGACCCAGTGTGGGATTCCGTGTTGTATTAGATCCCATACATATTGCATTGTTTGCCTTCTTTATTTCCCTTTCTCCTCCCTGCTCGTGGTTGTTTGTTTTCTCTTCATGTGTGGCATAAAAAGGCTGTTTGAAGAGAAACTACCCAATCCAAATGAAAGGGAATGTTGCTTTTGGAACATCCAGCTGAAGCCTGAGCAGAACTGATAGTAAATTATGAATTAGCTGGAGATTTTTATCACTTTTTTAGTTTGTTCTTACTTTTACTTGTCTTATTTTCCTCTTCCCTGTGTATTTTCTTAACCCTAATTAAAATGTGCTGGGCAAAAAAAACCAAGTGTAATGAAGAGCTGGACTCATTACTTCTGTTTATGGTAAAATCCAAGTGGAACAGAACTCTAAATGGGCTCTGGTTGAGTCCCATCTCCCTCCATAAAGAGTGTAATAAATATCAGCCACATTGATTTCCCTTCTCCTGAACCCTTCCTATTTGTTCTGGTCTAAGTGCACTATGTTTTCCTCTGAGGTTCTTTTCTCTAACTGTTCTATTATCTGCTGTTGTTGTTAATCTGTGTTGAGTGTGTAATTGAGATCCTAAGAGGGAGGTTAAGAGAAACCCCCTCAGGAAGACATCTGACCTACATGGAGAAAGAGAAAAAATAAAATAAATAACCCAAGCCATTGAGGCCAACTGCTCCATTTACCTGGTTGAGCCGTTTCCTTCAGCGAGGGCTTTCATCCACTCCAGCTCAGCTCTCTTTCTGTAATTAGTTCTGTGTGTGCGTGTTCTTAACTCCAACTTGATTTTGGCATTGATTTCTTTGCCTTGGGGGGACATTTACCTGCTCCTTCCCTCTCATTTTCAGTTGTCTGCTGAACTGTTACAGGCAGAGGTTGGATGTGGCCCCTTTTCTCTTCCCTTTTTCCTGCTGTGATTTCACCTGGCCCAAGATGTGGCCCAGGTACATCTTGGGGGTGATGTGGAGGATGGCCCAAAGCACCAACCACAGCTCCTCAATTCCCCTTGGCTTTCCCAGGGGATGAGGAGCTGAAAGCTTCCTGAGGGACTGGGAAACCACGCTCAGCCAGCCCAGCACTGCCTTCATCCCCCTGCAGCTCCTCATATCTGAGCTGCTGAGCTTCCTGTCCCCCCTGTTCAGCCACTGCCTCCGGGGTGCGTTGCAGATACATGGAATCCATTATTGCCTGCTTGCTGCACCAGTTCCCAAATCTCAGCAGATAAAGAGTTCTTAGTGTTTTCTTAATGTCTCTTTGTAGTTTATTAAAGGCCTAGGAGGCATGAGGGGGAAATGAGAATGTGACTCAGAAATCCCTGCTCTCAGCCACGTGCTTCCTTCACAATCTCATTTGTAAGCAGACTATTAAAAGTGAATGATCTGAGCCAAGTGGCAGCACTGAAATGGAGGGGCTGGGGGAGGGAAGCAGGATTCTCTCTGGTGCCTCTAGGCGTGAGAAGATATATAAAGATATAAAAAATATATATAAATATATATATAATAAAAATATATATAAAATAAATATATACTAAATATATATATATAAATATATATTTTTATATAAAGATATAAAAATATATATAAATATAATATAAATATATTTATATTATATATATTATATAAATAGATATAAATATAATATATTAAATATAATATATTATATTTAACACAATGCCTGTGTTAAATATAATATAATATGCAACATAATATAATATAATATGTAACATAATATAATACAACATAACATAATATAATATATGATATTATATGATATATAACATAACATATAACATATAATATACTATATATAATAAATATATAATATATAATATATAATATATAATATATAATATATAATATATAATATATAATATATAATATATAATATATAATATATAATATATAATATATAATATATAATATATAATATATAATATATAATATATAATATTGGCTTCTCACTAATATTAAAATGAATTTTATATGTGTGATGTTAAAGTAACTTTTCTATAAAGATATAGTTTGTATTCCTGTTGTTAATTAAGCTTACACATAGTAGTGAAATAACTGATGTAAGTGTAAACAGAATCTAATTCCTGAATTAGAATCCTAATTCCAGAATAAATCTAATTCCTGAATTAGAATCCTAATTCCAGAATAAACTGATCTAAAATGCCTGCTTGGATGGGATAACACCCATGAACACAGGATGAGGACCCCTGTACGGATCTGCCAACCATCACCACTCACTGACTGAAGGCAGAGGTGACCAAGGCCCAAAAACTGGAGGTGATAAAAAGAAGGAGCCAAAACCACAGCCAAGAAACACAAATGCTCTGAAAAGGTGACCCGAGGAGGGGCCATGCAAAATAGTTCCTGGGAAATGTAAGCTAGTTTATGAATATGCATGAGGGTCTATGAATATGCAACAGGCTGATGCAAGGAAAAGGTATTTAAGGGGTATCCCCAAAGGTGACAGTGGCTGTAATGACCTTTGCTCCGTGGTCCTTATGTCCTGTTGTTCTTTATTAAACTCTTCACGTTCTCACAGGAGACTGAACCTGTTTTTCACACCTGTGTGGTGCCAGCCCTGCTCTCCCTGCAGAGCCTCCACTGAGAGTTCCACTGCCACCATGTGTCCCTGGCATTGCCCCCATGGCACTGTCACCATGGCACTGTCACCATGGCATTGCCACCATGGCACTGTCACCATGGCACTGTCACCATGGCATTGTCACCATGGCATTGCCACCATGGCACTGTCACCATGGCACTGTCACCATGGCATTGCCACCATGTGTCCCTGGCATTGCCCCCATGGCACGGTCACCATGGCACTGTCACCATGGCATTGCCACCATGGCACTGTCACCATGGCATTCCCACCATGTGTCCCTGGCATTTGCACCATGGCACTGTCACCATGGCATTGTCACCATGGCATTGCCCCCATGGCACTGTCACCATGGCACTGTCACCATGGCATTGCCACCATGGCATTGCCACCACGTGTCCCTGGCATTGCCACCATGGCATTGCCCCCATGGCGTTGCCCCCAGGGGTGTCTGATAAACCAGAGGGAATTGGGGTGAGGGATTATCAGCATTCAGCGGTGCTGCTGAGCCAAACCTCCCCCTCCATTCATGGAGGAATCTCTGCTTGCTCCAGGGCCTGCTGTGATCCAAATGGAGCAGGTGAGGGGTGGCAGAGCAGGTGAGGAGGTGGCAGAGCAGGTGAGGAGGTGGCAGAGGAGGTGAGGAGGTGGCAGAGCAGGTGAGGAGGTGGCAGAGCAGGTGAGGAGGTGGCAGAGCAGGTGAGGGATGGCAGAGCAGGTGAGGGATGGCAGAGCAGGTGAGGAGGTGGCAGAGCAGGTGAGGAGGTGGCAGAGCAGGTGAGGGGTGGCAGAGCAGGTGAGGAGGTGGCAGAGCAGGTGAGGGGTGGCAGAGCAGGTGAGGAGGTGGCAGAGCAGGTGAGGAGGTGGCAGAGCAGGTGAGGAGGTGGCAGAGCAGGTGAGGAGGTGGCAGAGCAGGTGAGGAGGTGGCAGCTGCTCTGTCTGGGCCTGCTGAGGCTCTTCCAGATCCTGGCTTTTCTCTCAGGGAAGGTCAGCTCCTGTTTCTGGTGAAATTTCCCATTCCTCTGAGCAATTTCCTATTTCTCACTAGGGGCTGGGTCAAGCCTTTCAGGAATTAGATTCTGTTTCAGTTCACAGCTCAACCTCTCAAAAATTCCCTTTCGATCTCTCCTCTTCTGTTCAGGAATTGCTCTGAGTGTCTCTATTGACTTTCCATGGAAAGTGGACGTGGCCAAGTAAAAAACCTTGCTGCTGCTGATTTTACAGGAGTAATATTGACCTTCCCATAGATACTGAAGAGAACAGAAAGTCCTGATTCTCAGTAAAACGAAACTAAAATTGGATTTGATGAGTTCTATAAAATGCTTATAGATTTTTATTTTTTTCCTGCTCGGGCTGAAACATCTTTTTCTCACAAAGGCCAGATACAGAATATTTACAGAGAAGGGGGGAAACCTTTTTCTTTGAAAAATATTTGTACTGGTAAATCACTGCAAATTGGTAAACTCCCAGATGAATCTAAATAAATAATAGCAGAACTTTGGCTGCATTTGCAAAAAGCCAATTCAAACAAACAGACAAAAACAAAAACAACCCCACCCTGATTTATGGGCTTCAGGTATAATTGAGATCTAAGTAAGGCTTACTGAATATTTACAGATTTTATATAGTTTCCAATGGAAGCAGTAGCTGTGCAATCTTTTGGGAAGTAAATCCAGGTCAGAGCCACTCCAAAAGCAGCTCCACTACTGTTTTTATTGGCAGGACCCTGATTGCTGCAGAGTGCCCTGCTGTGGCCACACAGATCCTCCCAGAGATGTCACAGATTTTCCAGTGGTGACATCAGTTCCTTCCTTGGGTGAAAAGCTGAATTTCTGCACAGTGGGAGAAAACAAAGAGTTCAGGGTTAGATTGGAGTGAGAGGGGTTTGAGCTGCCGGGGTCAAACTTCACCTGTGGAAGAGAAAGAGCCCCTCCTGTTCCTGGTGCCCAGAGGGATCCCACAGCCCTCATGCACTTATAAAAATGGGCAGAATTTAATTCTTTCACTCTTAATTCTTCCTAAGAGCAGCTCAGATCTCCTGTTCCTGCTGCTCCTGAGCTCACCAGCAGGGCTTGAGCCCTGTGGCATCGACCAGAGCTCCTCCCTCTCCAGCACAGGAGCATCCCCAGCAAGCACAGAACATCCTGAAACAACAGCCAGGCCTTTATTTGCTTTTTGGCTCTCATCTTCATATTTTCCAGGTTTTGTGCCATGGACAGAGTACAGAAATATTCCTCTCATTTCAAAAGAAAACTGGGATAATCTGTGCTAAAAGTTTCCAAAGAATTTAAAGAGCTCCCACCCATGTTGTCTGACCCAAGTGATTATTACAAATTATTATTAATTAAAAATGTATCAACTCTCTCTGTGTGTAAGCTTCACAAAGCACATGATCCCTGCTTTCCTCTGAAACCTCCTCCTTTCCACTGAGACTTTTATTTCCCTATCAGCTCCCCAAGTCTTCCTTCTCTGTCTTTTCTCAGCCTCTGATGGCTTTGCTCAGTTCATCCTCTGTCGTTTGTGTCTGGATCTGGAACCATTTCTCAGGATGTTTGACTCATCCATCATTTAGATAATCACAAGGAAAAAACCCCAGTTTCCAGCTATGAACATCCTTAAAAAGCACAAAGGGAAAAAACCCCCCCTCACCTTGAACTTCCCTTCCTGCTTTGCTTTTCATTTAATTTGAGACTCTGACTTGACAGTCTTTGCTCTGGCAAAAGTCCCACTGAAGTTATTAAGGGCAAGAGCTTGTCAGGATTAAGAGGAAGGATTTGAAATATCTGTGAGTGATAGCAATATCCCCAGTTCTATTAGGCCAGATAAGTGTTGGCAAAGGACATTAACCCTGGAGCCTTGAGCCAGCTGCTGACTGCCCTGTGGGGGAAAGGAGAGGAGGATTCCAAAGGGGGAAAGTGCTTCTCAGCTGCTGTAATGGGGATTTAGGAGCTGAACCCAGCCTAGTCCCTCTGGAAGGGTCCGTTGGACCATCAGGCACAGGGTGCTGGGAGAAGGGGGCAGTGGGGAGCTTAAATGGGAATTAAGACTCAAAAGTTGTTGCTGGCACAGAGCCTGGGTGTGCTGGGGTCCCTCAGAGGGGATGGATGGCACAGGGTGCAGCCCTGGACAGCTTTGGGGCTGGGTTTGGGAAGGGAACTGCACTGCAACCTGTGGGAATGGAGCAGAGGCACCACAGGTGCTGTCACCTGATGTTTGACACCTTCCAGCACCTTAACACCCCTTTCTCCTGATGGAAACTTCTGCTGCTTCTCTGCTCCCATTCCTCAGGCAGTGATTGTCACACAGATCAAATGCTGATTTTGCCATTTGAAGGGCAAGCGTGACTTCAGGGGCAAAGAATAATGGAATGGTTTGGGTTGGAAGGGACCTTAAAAAGCACCCAGAGCCACCCCTGCCATGGCAGGGACACCTTCCACTGTCCCAGGTGCTCCCAGCCCTGTCCAGCCTGGCCTTGGGCACTGCCAGGGATGCAGGGGCAGCCCCAGCTGCTCTGGGCACCCTGTGCCAGGGCCTGCCCACCCTCACTGCCAAGAATTCCTTCCTGGTATCCAATTTCCTGACATCCTAATCTAAGCCTGCCCTCTGGCAGTGTAAAGCCATGAGGGCAAGGGGACAAAGGTGAGTGGATCAGGAAAGGGGACATCAGGATGGGGTCAGCTCAAAAAGCTTTCCTTACACATTTTTATGCTTCCTTGAGCCTGCAGTGCTGGGTGGATTCAGGGATCCCATGTGTTCAGGGATTCCATGTATTTATTCAGGGATTATTCCAGCTGGGCACATGGAGCACAGTTTACACAAGCAGCAGCGAATGGAAGAGCTGATCCCACTTTTCCCACCTTCTCTGCTGTGATTCTGCCCTGGCACACGTGGCACCTGTGTGTGCTCGTGGTTCTGCATCCCTCCAGCCAGGGGAGATCACGTCAAATGCCAGTGTTAAAACAAATAAACGCTGAAATAAATTTAAAACAAAAATAACACTTCCAAGGCTGTTCCATCCCCACCGCCCACCACCATTTATAACTAATTGGGGCTTTGTTAAATTCCCTCACCCAGTGACAGATAAATACTAAACTCCACTGGTTAACAATAATCACCCTAATTATGCCAAGATGACATTTACAATACAGGCAATTGCTAATCCATTACCTCACTCTGCTGAATACTAGAACACTCAAATTAAAAGTTATTCACCCACAAAGAACAATGTTTTAGTAGCTGACACAGCTTAGTAAAGGAATTTATTAAGGTAATTTGCAGTTTTCCCATAAATAAAACATTCTAGTCTTCCCCCATCCTTCTCCCTCCCTTCCCCAAAGTAATCTTTTGTGATAAATCTCTTTTTTTTTTTCTTCTCTTGTAGCACCCTTTAAAAAAATAATAATTTAAACTGTCAGGCAGACTTGCACATTTAAATTTGCTCACCTGAAAGACAACAGAGAGCTGCTCATCCATCTCTTCAGGTTCTTTTTGGAGAGCAGGGGAGGCAGTTCGGGGTTTGTGGTGTTGTAGGAGGTCCCTGTGATAGAAGCCTCACCAGCGTGAAAGGCCTCACTGTAAAGGGTGAGGAAGAGGGGTGCCACGAAAGGCAAGGCTTTAAAACACACATTTCACGCGGGGGTGCCCCTGTGTGGAGATAAAGTGGTGTTAATTTGAATGAACTCCATTCCTTCCCGAGGAAGGTGAGTGCAGCCTGATTAAAGCCACTTGAGTGCTGAACCAGAGCCTGCCTGGGGAGTTAATGGCCAATAACAGGCAGAAAACAAAGCCAGGTAATGCTCGGCACAGCAGGGCTCAAACTTCAGCGCATAAAACTTCCCGTGACCTGAGAACTGTATTTCATCCCAATACCTGAACTGACAACCCCAGTTTGTCCAGTGGTGCTGCCATTCTACCTGCTGGAGGCACACGGAGCCCCGAGAACACAAGTGTGGGGCAATCACAGATCGGAGAGGATGAATTTCTAAATTTCTGCCCTTGGAGGGATGCAGCGAGGGATGCAGTGAGGGATGCAGCGAGGGATGCAGCGAGGGATGCAGCGAGGGATGCAGTGAGGGATGCAGTGAGGGATGCAGTGAGGGATGCAATGAGGGATGCAATGAGGGATGCAGCGAGGGATGCAGTGAGGGATGCAGCGAGGGATGCAATGAGGGATGCAGCGAGGGATGCAGTGAGGGATGCAGTGAGGGATGCAGCGAGGGATGCAGTGAGGGATGCAGTGAGGGATGCAGTGAGGGATGCAGTGAGGGATGCATCAGCCCTGCTGCTCCCCCAGCTCTGGACCACACCACACTGCAGCTATTAAAGTGCAGGAGTTTGCTGGGCTCACTCGTGCCCGTTAATGACCGCTGCCCCAATTAGCACTCTACACTGTAATTCCCCAGCCATTCACCCAGCTTGTTGCCATTAATCCGGTTCTCCATGTTCCCCTCCGCCAAATTCCTGCCTAACCCAACGCAGGGGCTCTGCCTCCTCTGTTTCCCCTCTGATGGGAGCTCGGCCCCTCCTTCAGGGGCTGCTCAGCTGTGCTGCTGCCACCCTGCCCAGGCAGGATCCCCGTCCTTGCATCTGAGTGCGCTCTGGGTGCTCCAGCACTGGAACTGGAGGGACAATTTCACTCGAACTGGAGCAGAGGGAGGCACTGCACCTGCCTGGAGGGAGCTGAGGAGTTTGTCCCAGAATCCAGCATCTCTTTATGAATATTCTGCAAGCTTGGAACGCTTTCTTACTTTCTGTGATTGCAAAGCTGAATTTTGGTGGTGAGATGCATCCATGACTGCGTGTTTGACCCTCGCCGCTCACCCTCTGCCATTAGCAATGCAGAAAATTCATTATCCCACCAAACTGGGAAAACTGTGATTGCATCTCCTGGCTGGGGACCGTGAGGAGCAGCAGGGGATTTCCTGTTCTCAAAGTCATGGAAGGATGGAGCTCCCTTGCTCCTCATCAATCACAATTATTTCGTTTTTTCCATTTCTGAGCTACATATTTCTTCCATGCCAAGCTCCCACATCCATTGGACAATGCCTGGTCCTTACACTTAGAGTGCACAGGAGTGATGGAAAAGAAGGAAGGAATGAAAAAAAGAGGGAGGGGAGGAGGCTAACACTAAAATCAACAGTTTCTCTTCCTCTCATTTTAGGTCAGAAAAAGTCTTCCCAACTTTATGAAAGGCATATTGAAAAAAAATCAGTAAATTCATGAACATGCAGTTATTACTTAGGAGACAAATTGCATTTCTCCCAAAATGTTCCAAAATGCATTCATTTTCAGAGTACATTACTTTCATAATACTGTGTGGAACATTAAATGAGAATTTCCCTGACTTGGCTACAGAACAGATTTTTATATTTCAGTGTCTGACACAGAGCCCAGGGTAACTAATGAAAATCTTTTCGAAAAGTGACAATCTTGTCTAGCAGCCTTGCCTGTTGAAGAGATTGCAACATAAAACAGATGAGTGCCCTGCTTGACAGCTAATTGTGTCGGGCTTAATTACAACAAGCAGAATTTAATCGGCTGTGCAGTGCAGTTTTTTAGGATGGGGGAACCATCTGGAATATCCCTTGCTCCTGGGCTGATGGAGGGGTGGGCATTGCTGCCTTTCAAAGGCAGGGAGCAACTGTGTGCAGATTGAAATGCAGAAGTGGCTCCTTCCTTGGTGTATTTCATTTGAGCTGTTTGATGAGTTTTGGAGACATTGATGCAAACCTGCACGCTGTTGCTTCACCAAGAGGAGGTTTTGGAAACTTTCCCGGCTCCAGTGTGATGAGCTCCGCTCCCTTCTGTGGCCAGAGCTGGCACAGGGGTGCACCCTGCTCCCTCCCCTCCGTCCCTGGATGGCTCTGCCCGCCGTGGGACAGGGCTGCAGGGACAGCTTTGTCAGGGACAGCTCTGTGTCACTGCCCCGTCCTGCTCTGCAGCCTGGCACGGGGCTCCTGCCCACAGCAGCGCCAGGAGGGCTCTGTTTGTTTGTACCAGGTCAGCCTGAGAAGTCA
Source organism: Molothrus aeneus (assembly GCF_037042795.1). Classification (NCBI taxonomy): domain Eukaryota; kingdom Metazoa; phylum Chordata; class Aves; order Passeriformes; family Icteridae; genus Molothrus; species Molothrus aeneus. The sequence continues at coordinate 4,286,148 of NC_089672.1, forward strand.
CACAGGAGCTCCAAGCTCCTGCCATTTTCAAGCCTGAACCCATCTCCCAGAGGCTGCTTTGGGTTTAAATGGAAGGAAACTGAGAGCAGAATTTAGCCCAGGTTCTACATTCCTTGGCCTTACGTGGGATGTGCAGAAACAGAGCAACTGTGCCCTCATTCCTCCCCTTCCAGTGCTGCCCTGGGTCTGCTGCCCTGGGTCCCCTCATCTGTTCTGCATCTGCTGTTCTGGATCTGCTGCCCTGGATTTGCCCTGGATCTGCTCCCCTGGAATTGTTCTGGTTCTGTTCTGGATCTGCTGCCCTGAACCTGCTGCCCTGGATCTGCTCTGGATCTGCTGTTCTGGGTCTGCTCTGGATCTGCTGTTCCTGGTCTGTTCTGGATCTGTTCTGGATCTCCTGCCCTGGATCTGCTCTGGATCTGCTGTTCCTGGTCTGTTCTGGATCTGTTCTGGATCTCCTGCCCTGGATCTGCTGCCCTAAACCTGCTGCTTTGGATCTGCTCTGGACCTGCTGCCCTGAACCTGCTGTTCTGGGTCTGCTCTGGATCTGCTGCCCTGGATCTGCTCTGGATCTGCTGTTCTGGGTCTGTTCTGTGTCTGCTGCCCTGGATTTGTTCTGGATCTGCTGTTCTGGGTCTGCTGCCCTGGATCTGCTCTGGATCTGCTGTTCTGGGTCTGTTCTGTGTCTGCTGCCCTGGATTTGTCCTGGATCTCCTGCCCTGGTCCCAGCTCTGCCCAGAGCCCCCCATGTGGGGAGGGTCTGTGTGTGCTGGCAGCCTTTGCAGCCCTGTGTGTGAGCAGGCAGCACAACCCAGCACCTGCAGCACTTGGGTTCATTCCAGAATTCCCACATGACCTCGAGCAAATCGCTTGACCTTACATTTCTGTCCCTTAGTTCAAACGAGAGGAATGAGGACATATGCAGGAAACAGCTCTGGATCTCTAGAGAAGCAGCTCCTCCATCCCGCACTCACTGCAAAACCTTGCTTCTGTTTCTTTTCCACTCTTCTCTGCAATTTCCTAGCCAACAATCATTAGCCACCCCCTAACGAGTTCCCCACGCTGGCAATCAGCATCTTTTATGCCCATTTCACAACGGCAAAAGCCAGGAGGCAAGGTCAGCCAGCTGCGGGCTGGAAGTTGGAGGCAGGAGGAGTGTGAGAACAGCCCATTTTCCACAGCAGCATCCCTGCTTTGACCACTGGACCCTGCTACACTCAGAAACCATATCAGGGAGAGCCAGACACGAGCATTGTCCACAGTGCTAATCTTCAGAGCACCACGTTAGTGCAATTTGGTGTCAAGACGCCTTATCTATGACCAGGCAAAGAGTGAGATTAAAGGACTGGAGTTACAAGTGCCTTTTTGTTTGCACTAACTGGCTGAGTGTCTGTCTGGAAAACAGAGGCTTTCCATCTAAATTGCTGTCACGTTTGCCATACAGGAGTAGATTGGTCTCAGCACCCTTATTAAAAATACTCCTGGCATTCTACAGCAGCTGCTCAGGAGGCTGCAGCTCTCAGGAATGAGTTTGTAAGTGGATGCTGAACACCACGTACTGCTCACTGCTTTCCTGGTGTAAATCTGAAGCCAAAGTCAGCTGAATAATCCCTGGATTTATACCAGAACCCCGTGCCTGGGACCTGCCTGTGTTCCCCACCCTCTTTGCACCAACTCAGCTGCAGTGGACCTGGATGCAGCTGCAGGGCTTTGCACTGGGTGACGCTGCCTCCAGTTTGTCAAACCAATATCCCCACTGGTGCAAGAACAGGCAGAATCAGTTCTTCCCCCTGTATTTGGTCAGGTGTTACTCCAGATCGTCCATTAAATGACTGGGGAGAAAAATGAAGGAAGGTAGAAAAAGACTAAATTAATTTAAAAAAGAAAAAGAGAGAGAGGGAAACAGAGGAAAAAAAAAATCAAGAGGATGGGGCAGGAGAAATGTGAAAAGGAAAGACAAGGAGGAGCACAGGGCAGAGTGTTATCAAAGGCTTTCCTTGTGTGCTAATGATGCTTTAATCCCCTAATGACACGGAGGCAGCACAACATGAATATGGAAGGCAGGTACATCCAGGATCAAACAGGCCCGGGGTTTTTTGTGTTTGCACCTGAAATGCATCCAAAGCACGCTGTCAAACAGCATTTGCTGCACTTGTCTCTGCTGCTGCTGCTGCTGCTGCTCTGCCTGGCAGCTGCACTGACACGGCTCCAGCACCAGGGCAAGGCAGGGAAAAGGGGCTGCAAATAAAAGCCCCGGCAGAGCTCAGCATCCTGCCGGGACTGCTGCTGGCACGGACAGCCCCGCAGATGGCAGTGGCAGGTTAAAATCCAGCTCAGCTCGGAGCTGCAGAGCTCAGCACGGGCAGCTCCTCCGGTGCCCACCGAACCAACCAGCCCAGCTGGCCCACGCTGCTGTCAGACTTCCTCCAGGGAAGGCGGGTGGTGAACGTCAGGGTTTCCTTGCTGCTTTCTCTTCCTCCCTGGGCTGCACAGGAGCCGAGGCCATGCTCAGAGCAGTGCTGGGGGAAGCAGGGTGCTGATGGAAGGCAGGGACAAGGGAAAATGGGAGAGGTAAAGGCAAAACTGCAGGAGCAGGGAGGAGCAGTGTGAGGTAGAGAGGGGGCAGATGGAGAACAAAGCTGCCCAGCAGGGAAAGGGGAACACGGGCAGGTCCCAGGCACAGGGTTCTGGTGTAAATCCAGGGTTTACAAGCCTGGCACAGGGTGCCCAGAGCAGCTGTGGCAGTGCCCAAGGCCAGGCTGGGCACTGGGGCTTGGAGCAGCCTGGGACAGTGGAAGGTGCCCCTGTCTGGGGTACAGGTCTTCCCCCTCACACTTTTTTTGTCATGTACTTCTCTCTAATCCTCTCCCTCTGGCCAGTGAAAGATGGATCTGTCATCTTCGTGTTTCCAGGGTTAATGAAAATAAGTTTCCCTCCAGGCCAGAGGCAGAACAAACCCATTCTGCTGGAAAATTCAAAGTGAGGATTAAAATTTGTAAAGCAGCACACACAACCTAGTGCAGCATCTCCTATTCCTGCCAAGCTGCCCAAGTGGCAGTGCCACTGGCACGGGATTATCCAGAGGATCCCTTGTGCTGTGGAGGGACAGTTTTCACCTGCATGGACAGAGAGTTTTGTGTGTGGAGTTTTACAGCACCAATGGGTCCCATGGCTCCCTCAAAACCAGCCCCGGTTTCTCTGACTGGATGCAGGCATGGCCTGGGGAGTGGCTTTGTTTTTCACAATGATTCTGCATCTCCCAGCTGGCCTGCCTGGTCCTGTCCTGTCTAATCTGGCAGCATCAAGGACAGAATTAGCAGAACAGCTTATGCCCAAGTAGCAGTTCAAGTGGTCTTTAAGCAGGAGCTGGTCTGGGGGGATTGGTGCCCCAAAAACCCTGAGCAACAAAGATAATGATGTCCCAGGGCACCAGGAGATGATGAGGAGATGATGGCCTGGAGCAAACAAATTCACAAGACTTAAAGGGTAACAATTTATGCATTTAATATTTCAGGCCATCAAACATATTTCCTCCCAAATGAAACCTCTGGGCATTGAGCACCTGAGCTCCTCTGTGGATCTGATTCCGAGGCACCTCAGTCTTTAAACACCCAAATTTCTCTGGTGCCTTTGTTCTGCCTCTCACCAAACCAAGCTCCCTGCCCGTGAAGGGTTCACATCCCAGTGATAAGAAAGAGCCAATAGCTGGATGCCAACAGATGGAAGCAATAAGCAAGAACAGGGAGTGTAACAGAAATAATAAACAAGCACACGTAGAACATTTTCTCCTACGCTGGCCAAGGAAAGTCCATTAATTCTCATCTGGAAATCCCTGTAACATTGGCAGAGAGGATCTGCTGCCATGGCTGCTCCTGCTGCTGCCCCACTGCACACATTTGCCTTGGTAATGTGAGCCATCAGCCAGGAAATTCTGCACTTGTCTCCTTCCAGCTCCTTTCCCCAGACCCAGGGAGGAAGAATATGCTGCCTGGTAAGAGCTGAGTGAGAGAAAAAGGAAAGGAAAGGAAAGGAAAGGAAAGGAAAGGAAAGGAAAGGAAAGGAAAGGAAAGGAAAGGAAAGGAAAGGAAAGGAAAGGAAAGGAAAGGAAAGGAAAGGAAAGGAAAGGAAAGGAAAGGAAAGGAAAGGAAAGGAAAGGAAAGGAAAGGAAAGGAAAGGAAAGGAAAGGAAGAGAAGAAAGGTTGGTTTACAGCTTGGGAAACCGGTGTAAAACCCAGAGCCAAACCTGCTGTGCCCCAGGAAAAGGGAGAGGGCAGCAGTGAAATTTTGCTGAGGAGCAGCTCCAGACAGTGAGGACCAAAGGACCCAGCACCTCTCACCACACCAGCCCTGCGTGGTGCAGCCCCAGTGGGCACTGCAGCCACAGATTGTGGCCTTTTTGCCCACAGGGATGGGCAGACACATCAGCCAGCACCAGGGACCACCAAGCCCAAACAGCAGACTCACCTTGACAGCCCTGAGCACCTTCTGGGAGCTCCTAAACTTGAATTCCTGCCCTGGGGACTGACCTTCTCCTCAGGTGCCTTTCCTAGTCCCAGACATCACCTCCAGGGGTTGCTGCACTGGGGGGACTCTGTGGTTTCCCAGCTGTCCCCTCATGCACCCACACCCACGCCCAGCAGCTCTCTGCCTCTCACCTTGGTCACCTTGTAAATGAGAAGGAAGTTGATGCACCAGGCATCAGCGAAACAGCAGCTTCTTTCTCCTTGACATTCAGGAGGCTGAAAAGCTCCTTGTAGGGTCAAGCACAGCAGCTTTTAAATAATGCATCATGTTTGTTAGTGTGCTGGCATTTAAATGCTGGCTGGGAGGAAAAAGGCAACTGGGTTCCAGTGCTCTGTGTTCTTTATAATGGGGCCATTGGAAGCCCCTTGTGCAGCCACAACACTCACACCTCACCTGGCCCTCACTCTCCTGCCTCCTCTCCCCATCCTGACTCCTCCTGCGTGCTCAGGGATGTGCTTCCACCCTCACTGGCACATCCCTGTCTCAGACATCTTTTATGGAAAATCCTTTCCTTAGGAATTTTTCCTCCTGAGAAGCTGAGAGGCCTCAGGAACAAAATGTAACCAATGGTTATCTGCTGCTGTGGAATGCAACAGGTGCAGCTGGGATTGGTCTCATGTGGTTGTTTCTAATTAATGGCCAATCACAGCCCAGCTGGCTCGGACACAGAGCCCGAGCCACAAACCTTTGTTATCATTCTTTGCTATTCTATTCTTAGCCAGCCTTCTGATGAAATCCTTTCTTCTATTCTTTTAGTATAGTTTTAATGTAATATATATCATAAAATAATAAACCAAGCCTTGTGAAACATGGAGTCAGATCCTCATCTCTTCCCTCATCCTAAAACCCCTGTGAACACCATCACAGATTCCATCCTTCTCCACATCCTCAGAGCTCACTGGGCTGGGAGGATGCACAGACAAACACACCTGGCCCTAAAATTACCTGTGTCCCTCCTGGCCCCCTCCCTGCCCAACAGCCTGAACCCAGTGGCTGTGAGCACCTGGTGTCTGTCACTGCTCTGGAGATGGGAGGAAGAGGAGGGTTTGTGCTCAGCTCCAGGCTGGGACAGGGGCTCTCTCAGAGGAACAGCCCCGAGCTGTGATGGACAGACCCTGCCCAGCCCCACGTCCCCTGCCAGAGCAAGAGCACTCAGAGGGAGCTGTGCTCTGTGCTCCTCCTCCTCCGGGCTGTGCATGAGGAGAGAGGGGCAGCAGCGAGAATTCACCTTTCTAACAACCAGCTGAACATTTTGGAGCACCTGGGTTGAATTTTCAGGCTTGTGATGTGTTTGCCAAGAGCTGTCACTCCTACTTGGATCAGTCATCTGAGCAGTGTGTTAGCAGGTGGTGTCACAGCTCTGCCTGGGATCAGTGAGCAGAGATGGGGAAGGAGCTGGAAACACGGGTGACCTTCTGGCAGTGCCTCTCCTGCTGCATTTTGTCACTGCAGAGCATTGCTGGTCTGCAATACCCACCTTTGCATCCAACACCATCCTCAGGGTGCTTGAAAGGGCTTTGTCACACACAACAGATGACCATGCAAATAGATAACCATGCAGATAGCCATCAGGGGATCTGCTCCAGATTTACACCGTGGCAGGAAGAGAATTGTTGCCCAAATCATTTGTGGAGGGGTTTTCTTTATTATCCTTCCTCTCCCTCCCACCCTCCCCACCCTGGCAATTAATTAACCTTGGTGGTTTATAGCAAATTGCCTTCCAGCAAAAATCAGGCCTCCTGTGATAGCAGTCCTAATTGCCATGTCAGATATTTCCTAGCCCCATTCATTCCCCAGCACCATCAGCTATTGTTATAAATTAATAAAGCCTGGACACATCCCGTATTTAAGAATGAAAGCACAGAGAGAGAGAGATGGAGCATTACAGAGACAGAACATCTGAAGGCTCCTGACAGGACCCCAAGATTCTGATCTCCTTCCCTGCTTTCCAAAAACATCATCAAAATATGAGACTGGAGGTATTTCTAAATGCAGCTCCCTAAAAACTCACCCATCTGCCTGAAAACACACCCATTCAGAATTACAGGGTATTTTTAGACTGTAAAAGAGAGCAGATATAAATATGTCTTCATTCCTGCTGCAATCCTATTGGCTTAATCAATTACATCACTGATAGGTTTGATCCATGACATCCAAACAGAGATTCTATTACAGAGTGAGCATGCAGAGAATGTACATATGTGTGTGCCTGGGGGGATATATCTGTTTTTATATATTTGTACATAATATATATAAATGTACAAATTTATATACAGGCGTGGACACAAGTACCCTTTCCTTTTCTATTAAAAAAAAAACAACAAAAAAACACTGCTCGAATAATTTTCACAAATAAGACAAACCCCATATTTTGCTGGCAAAACGATTATGGCTGTCAGGTCTGATGGATGCAGTGTCTCCCATGAATTATTCATAGAGGCTAATTATAAGCTGGCAGATTTCTGGCACAAATGTGCTGGAGATCCCAGTTATCTGTGACTGATCTGCTCCTCCCAAGCTCCTGAGGCACCAGAGGAGAGCAACAAATGGCTCCAAACTGACTCACTCCATATGAGCTGAGCTCGGTGGGGACTCAGCCCTGCTCCTGCAAGGTCCAGCAGACCCCAGAAGGGACCCCCAAGGCACCAAGGCTGTGTGCCTCAAACTGCCTGAAATCTCTGAGGATCTGATGGCCAATTGCTGTGTGAAACAGGAATCTGCTCCAGGAATCTGCTGCCACAGACCCAGCAGAGGATGTCCAAGGAAAGGCTTGAAATGGGTGATAAAGATTCAAAGGCAGAGCCTCTTCTAATCAGCACTACTTCCTTCACCTCTTGTGCCCTTCCCTCTTGTGATTTCCAGCAGAAGAATTCCTGTCTCTCCTCAGGTGGCTCCAGCACAGCCCCAGCAGCTGCTGGTGAGGAGTCTCTAATGGAAAACAGTGAAAAGTGGATTTCCCAGGCTGGGAAAAGTGAATTTTCCAGGCTGGCAGTGATGAGGTCAGAGGGTTTGAGAGGTCCTGGCCAGCCCACCCTGTCTGGGAAGTGTCTCAGGGGCATTGCCAGCCTTTGCAGAGCCCACAGCCACAGCAGCCCCCCAAAGCCTGCACTGCAGCAAGCCTGAGGGGTGAGGATGAAGAGGAAGAGGGCTGCAGGCTGTGAGGATGAAGAGGAAGAGGGCTGCAGGGCTGTGAGGATGAAGAGGAAGAGGGCTGCAGGGCTGTGAGGATGAAGAGGAAGAGGGCTGCAGGGCTGTGAGGATGAAGAGGAAGAGGGCTGCAGGGCTGTGAGGATGAAGAGGAAGAGGGCTGCAGGGCTGGGGAATGCAGTGACCCCCCAGCTGGATCTGCAGCTCTGGTTTAAAGCTCTTTGCTTTCTTAGAGGCTTTGGCCACTTTGCAGGAGTTTTATTCACCCATCAGTGGCTGTCTGGAGAACAAAGCTTCAGAGGCAAAACCAAAGGTCAAAAGAAGTTCCCTGTTCAAAGTCTTCTCCTCTGCAGGAGTTAAACACAGCATCAAACTCCACTGGAAAGCACCATGCCTCTCCAAAGCTCTGCTTCCATGGCTGGAGCTCACCTCTGAGCAATCCAGAGGACAAAACTCCCAGGCTTTGACTGGAAATTTAAGAGAAAGTCCCAGGTTCTGCCCCACACCAGGAAACCTGGCATGAGAACAGCAAAGACCAGAAAATCCACGACCACGAATTCCATGCCTGAGAGAAAGGGACAAGGCAGATTTCTTGAGGCTTCTCCAACCCATTAATCTTCTGCCCAGTAATATAAAACTTCATTCTTTCAGCAGTGGACCCCTTAAGGGGGAAATTCAGGGCTTATTGGTTCAAATAGTCCAGCCAGTTTCCAGCCTCAGTGGATATTTCATTACTGCCCAATGGGGCCAGTTACGAATTGTGCCTTTAGGGCACACCTAAAGGACAGGAACCCCATGGATGAGCCCTTCCTTGCCCTGGCTCCCTGCAGTTCCCACTGAAATCAGCACTGCTCTGGGGGCCTGTCTGAGGCACAGCTTTGGTTCCCAGCTGTTCTGGCTGTGTGTGCAGATCCACCCCAAATCTGAGCGCCTGGGAACACCTGGGGCACAGGGAATGATCTCACCAACATCTGTCCTTGCTCCCTTCAAGACAAAGGACAGGTTGTGAGCAAGAGAATGAATGGCCCTAATAAGGCCAGGGCTGGTAAATAACATTATGCCTTCGTTTGCTCTGAACCATTCATATTCCTCCAAGCAGAAAGGTAACAGGAATTGTGCAGCAGTAACAGATTCAGTTGTTGGGAGCCTGCAAACTTTGTCTCTTCTCTCAATGCATGCTATAAAAATTACCCCTCTGAGAGCTTTCTCTCTCTTTCCTTTTCCTCTTGACATGCTGTAGATACAAACTCTCTCCCTGGAAGGAAATTTCTTCTCCCATGCATCCCAAGCTCAGTGACATTCTTCACAGGGCCCTGGAGCACAGGGGCTCTGTGTGCATCTGTCTCCTTGGTGTGAACCTAAAGATCAGGAGGCATTCATTTACAAAAATAGTGAGGACACTTTTTTTTTTTTTTCTCCTTCTTGCCTGAGCCTCCTCCTAAATCTAAAGCAAGAAGGAGCTTCCCAGGTGCTGAGGAAGCAGCAGCCTGCCCTGGTACAGTCAGGAGAATTGGGATGCAGAGGAGACAGACCTGGCTGACGTCTGTACGCTGCCCTCCCCATCTTACTCTTCCTCTGCACTTTTAATATGTTTTCTTGTATTAAAATATTAATGCTAAGGTTTTATTGTAATTTTATATTCTGCAGTTAATATTTTAATACAATAAAAGCCCAAATGAAATCTTTCAACGTTGTTGGGCAAAGCGATTCTGCACAATTGAAACAAAACAATCCATTAGGGCCAGGAAGATGTTTTCTTGTAATTTTCTTTTCCTGAGTGTTAACCAAATGTCATTCTTTTGTTCTGAGGGAAGGACAGCCCTCCCTGCTTTCAAAATATTAAGGATTCAATTGAAGAATGTATTCAGGTGCCTCAAATTGAAACAAACACCCCTAAAGTGGCTCCAGACTTACCTTGCTGTATGATTGGGAACTCAGCTGTTCTGGGCTGAGACCCCTCAGGTCTCAAAACTGTGGGTGCCACCTATGATCCTCCCCCATTTTTTGGCACAAGAAATCTGTTATCATTTCCAAACAATTTTTTAAAAAAAATTTAAGGCAGATTAAGAGCAAAATTCTAGTGGGACTAAGAGTGTGTAATCTCCTTTCCATTCCTCCTCCTGCATTATGAAGGAGAGTCCTCTGCAATGGGGCATTTCACAGTCCTGATGCTGATATTTCAATTTCCTGCTTAAGTTACAATAAAAACTGCCCACCCTGCTGATGCTCCCCTGAACAATAACTTATGTCGATTGACATTCTTCAATTCCCCTTGGATGCAGCTGATGATTAAAGAGATGCCAGGAAATTTAAAAGCATGTCCTACCTGTGGACTCCTCTAAGCCCCTGTGAAAAGATTCCACTTTCAAGCACAAAATACTTGCACAAAAAAAGCTGCTGGTCTTTAGGCACCTTCCTTGTCTTCCCTTTCTTCCTCTCCTATTTTTTTTTGCCCACCCCACAGGAATTAAATTCCTGATATCAATGAAAGCAAAGGGAATTGAATTCACGGCAACACTGGGAGGAGGCAGCACTCACCTTCCCACAGCTCAGGGCAGGGCAGCTGGCTGCAGGACACCCTTCCTGCATTCCCAAACAGGTCTTTAGGACAGCCAACAGTCTCATTGTGACCGTGTTCACAGGGGTTTTCGAAGGAGGGAAGAGACGAGAATGTTGACTCCATGTTTCACAAGGCTTGATTTATTATTTTATGATATATATTACATTAAAACTATACTAAAAGAATAGAAGAAAAGGTTTAAAGGTTTCATCTCAGAAGGCTGGCGAAGCTAAGAATAGAAAAGAAAGAAGAATGATAACAAAGGTTTGTGGCTCTGACAGAGAGTCTGAGCCAGCTGGGCTGTGATTGGCCATTAATTAGAAACATCCACACGAGACCAATCACAGATCCACCTGTTGCATTCCACAGCAGCAGATAATCAATGTTTACCTCTTGTTCCTGAGGCCTCACAGCTTCTCAGGAGGAAAAAAACCCCAAGGAAAGGATTTTTCATAAAAAGTTGTCTGCGACATTTGCTGAAGCTGAAGAACCCACGACTGGGGTTTGTATTGATTCTGGGGTCCACTGGGACTGGTTTAGAGTCCCTGATGGGCATCTTTGTGTCCTGGGCAGCAGAGTGACACCAGTCAGGTGTTGGCAGAGGGAGCACCAAGCCCCAGGTGTCAAAGATGTGTCCTGGAGTCACTGCCCCAGCTCTGCCAGACAACCTCAGCCATGGGGGGAAACTGCAGCCGAGGATTCAGCCACAGAATCAGGCACCACCCGGCTGTGAAATCAGCTGCAGCCAGGCTGAAATTGCTCCCAGACCAGTCCCTGCACAGAAACTCCCAAGCCAGCTTTGCTGGGAACCTCGTGGTGATCAGACCTGAGGAAACATGACCTTCTTCCCCTCCTCACAGCCACCCAGACCTTGCCCCTGCAATGGAGGAATCGTTTATTTTGTGGCCTTTTGCCAAGACAGTGAAGGTTTTCCTTGTATTTGGCAAAGCAGCTTTCTTCCTATCTTCTGTGGTCAGGAAGTGTTTCTCCACGAGGATTTGCCTGTATGGCAAGGATTTACTATTCCAATCAAAATTCAGCTTCTACAGGCCACTAATCCCACATATCTGCAGCAGAATAATCCATCCAGCACAAGCACACGAGGGAATTTCCCTGGGTGGACAAAATCTTGCAGGCCCTTTGCAGACTGCAAAGTGAAGAGGAAAAGGGAATTGGGCACCAAATTTCTCCCTTCCCTCAGGAGCTGGTGCAGGGTTGCTGAAGCTCAGAGAGTTTCAAAGCAACCCCAAGCAAGGGAAGGCTGAACAGCATTTCAAAATGCTGAAGAATCTTCTCATCACAATAATGTCAGAGCCTGTCAGGGAGGAGGGAAAACAAACGCTCTGAACACGATGGATCTGGGAGAAATGTAAAATGCTGTTTAGTTAAAACAGAGCTCTTTCAAAGCACTCAGTGGGGAAGCAGAGGGAGGGAAGAGTAAAGGCAAAAAGCCCCTCGTTTTGTAAGTTTAAAAGAGATTTAAACCTGTTGAGTGGTGCAGAGCCCTGCCTAGAATTGCTGTCACTCAGGGAGGTCGGATCCCCTTCCCCTGGAGCTGCTCAGGCTCCTGCCCACCCCAGAGCATCCCTTCCCCTGCTCCAGTCATCCTGGGGTGATGGCAGTGGAGGGAAAAGCCCCTTTTAAATAATAGTAGTGGTAGTAGTAGTAGTAATAATAATAATAACAATAATAATAGTAATAAAATTATTATTATTATTATTATTATTATTATTATTATTATCTTTTAAATAATCAGGAGAAATTGAGAGGAGGAAGTGTCACCTGGAACCTTGAAGAACAGTTGCCAAGAGATGTTGCACTTCCTCCTCTCAATTTCTTCTGATTATTTAAAAGATAATAATAATAATAATAATAATAATAATAACAATAATTATTATTATTATTATTAAAAGATGCTTTAAATATCTAATAATAATAATAATAATAATTATTATTATTATTATTATCATCATCATCATCATCATCATCATCTTTTAAATAATCAGAAGAAATTGAGAGGAGGAAGTGTCACTTGCAACCTTGAAGAACAGTTGCCAAGAGGTGTTGCATCCCTGCAAATTTAATTCCTGCACAAAGATATTCCCCTCCTTCCCTGGGCCTTGTTTCCCATGGCAGAAAACAAAATGCCATTCACAGGAATGGCACTGATATTGCTGCAGAAATCCATGGTTTGGAGCATAGATTTCAGAGCTCCAAGGATTTCAGATGGATTTCAGAGCTCCAAGGATTTCAGATGGATTCCAGTGTGCCAAGGCCCTGTGCTCTGACCTCTCCCTGCTCTCCAGGAATCTTTTGGTAGAACTGGCTCTGAAGCCCAAGAGGACTCCACAGAGGAGATGCAGGCAATGGGATTGCAGCCAGTAGAAAGGGTCTTGAAAACTTTTTGGGGTTCCATCAGCTCCTGCATTTTGCTGCTGGGAAGGAGAGCAGGACTCTTGCATGTTCCTGTTACCCCGCCTATAAAGTCAAATCAATTTAATCTCCCTCCTCCCTGCTCGTCTATGACACAGATCCTTTTAACTTGTACTAGTTAATAATAGCAGCCCCAAAGGATAACCCTCAGACAATGAGAGAAATCACAGCAAAGGAAAGAGAAAAAAAAAAAACCATTCAGAATTGTGGAAGATCAGCATACCTGAGGAAAGAGACTTTCATGGACATATCTTTAATCTTTCCTGCTTCCAGCCCTTAATAGCAGAACCTGACTCCAAGACTTGGTGATTGATTTCCAGCCCAGACACAAAGTGACAGGCTCATTTTCAAGTATTGCACAGCTATAATTCCGTGTTTTATTTGTTATTATTGTAACCTGCTGATGGAGTGGGGCTGTATTCAAGGTAGTGGGTAACAACTCTGGCTCGAAGCATTATTTAGAGTTGGGTTTTTAATGCCAGAGCCTCGTGCCTCTTGATATTTATGAAGAAGATGTGCCTGTAGCTCCAGTGCTCATATCTTATTTGTTTGTTGTTCAAACAAAGGCTCAGGAAATTGGATGCTGTTTCTGGCCAGTGATATCATCTCAACAGTTAAGGGAAGGCCACTGGTCTTTACACATTTCTCCAGCACAGCAGTGAGGAGAGCTGCCTGCAATTCAAGGTGAGTGAGTCACCTTGGGAAGTGCTTCAGCTCTGTGAAGAGGGCAAAGCTCGGCTCCACAGACCCACGGGGCAGAGCAGCCTCTCAGCTGGGGCTGAGCAGCTCCCCCAAGGGGTCTGGGGCAGCCCCACTGCTCAGCACTGAAATTTCTCTTCTGATTTTCCAGAGTTTTCGCCATTTCTTGCCTTAATTTCTCCCTCTAATTTCTCCCTCTAATTTCTCCCTCTTCTAATCAAAGATCAAATGAAGAGATCTTGCCTTGGCATTTTTCTCACTCAGAATAAGGTTCTTGGAAGGAAAACCTTCCAGCCAGATCCAGAGAGAGCATTCATCCCACTGGAGACCAGCATAGGCAGCTCGCCCAGGGTTCTGGGACAGCTCCATTGCCTATCACTGAAATTTCTCTTCTGATTTTCCAGAGTTTCCCCCATTTCTTGCCTTAATTTCTCCCTCTTCTAATCAAAGGTCAAATTAAGAAATCTTGCCCTGGCATTTTGCTCACTCAGAAGAAGGAAAACGTTCCAGCCAGATTCGGAGAGAGCATTCACCCCGCTGGAGACCAGCATGGGAAATCCTGCTGGGCTTCTCAGGGCATGTTGATGGAGCCAGAGCAAAGGGCCATGCTGGCTGCCCCTTTTCCAGGCCAGGGAAGTGTCTTAGCCCTGATCTGGCAGCCTGGTTTAAACCTCAGCTCGCTCCCCTTTGCCTTGCAGCACAAAGGAGAGGAGGGTGCACAACTTGCTGCACCCTGTGACCTCACCTGGGAGCTCCTGAATAACTCTGGCAGCTTGGAAAAGCTCGTTCAGCCTGAGAACCTGAGCCTGCTGCAGCAGCAGAAGCCAAGGAGGGGACTTGATGCCCAGGCTCTGGAGTTTAACCTCTGCTGTCCTCTCTACAGCAGCAACGAGTGGCATTTGTGCCCACAACAGAAAAGTGCAAGCAGTGGTTTCTGGACGCTGCCTAAGGCACAAACCAGGATTTCTCCACAGGCTGAGAGTTGATGCTGAGATGTTCAATGAAGTCTCCATGAAGTCTTTGGTGTTGCTGTTCCCGTTTCTGGCTGATTTGTAGCAGCCCAAGCACTGCCTGCTCTCAAAGGGCTGCAGGCTCTGCAGGGCTCTGCAGAGGGCACACAGGTGCCAGCCCCGTGCATTAAAGGAGGGCAGTTTGATCTGGTTTTACCTGTTCCTTCAAAACCTCCCATTTTCTAGGCTTTCTCAGCACACCCTGGTCAGCAAGGCAGTTTTGTTCAGGAAAGGAGTTCCTGCAGCACTTTACGGTGTCATTGGCATGGTGAGATGAGGTCAAAGCTTGAACCTGAGGATCTTGGAGGTCTTCTCCAGCCTCCCAAGTGTCCCTGGTGCTCCCTGCTGTGTCCCTGCTGTGTGTCCCTCACAGGCAGCAGTGGCTGCACAGCTGTGCCCGCAGGGTGGCTGCAGCTGGCCCTGCCTGCAGAGCCCCTCTGCCACCTTCCCAGCCTGCTCAGGCTGTGCCAGTCACATCCCTGGCCCCTCACAGCTGTCCCCAGCACGAAGCAATGCAGGCACCTAAAAAAATCAGAGATCTCCCTGGAGCAGGGAGGAAAATCTCCCAATAGCACACTCCTGAGACCTGAGGCAACTCAGTGCTGTTGTGGGTCTCTATCCACAAGTCAGCTGCTTAAAATCAATATTCTAAAGCTAATTTTTTTTTTTGTCCTGTAGTGGATCTAGACTGCAACCTGTCTATGCTTCCCACTGCACAGAGAGGAAATGAGAGCCCTGAGCCCTGGGAGGGCAGGTTTGTAAAATGCAGAATGTGTTCACCTGTCCCAGGGGTGGGACTGGCAGAGGGGCAGAAGGGCAGGAGTGCAGCTGATCCTCCTCAGGCACTGCATCCTCCCCCAGCCCCACCATCTCGGTGTTTCCTCCGGTATTTCCCCTCTATTCCCTTCCCAAGGCTGTTCCCTGCAGCCTCTTTTCTCCACAAACGTGGCCCTCTGGTGTTCACAAGCGAAATGCAGAGAAACCAGTAACAACTGCCCGTGAATACGAGAGGATTGTTGGAGAAGTGGCTTTTCCACACCTTAAACTCAGTTCAGGTGGCTCAGGGAGCCGTGAGATGAGCAGCATCCTGAACATCAGCTCGAGCATCACAAAGATTTTACCTTCCCTCTCACTCCCACCTCCCTCTGGTTTGGAAACAAAGATTCCTTGGAGGCTTTCAGCTCTAAATATGCAGCGCTAGGAAGAAATAAACCCCGAGCACGGTTGTCTGGAGGGTGGGAAAGGATGCAGATCAGTGAGGGGTGGCCACACACACCCACAGGGGAGGCTGCAGCACAGCTCAGGCTCAGAAAGGAAACAGAGCTGTCGTTTATATCAGGGTTTCCATAGAGACCCACTTTTGAAGGACTTAAGGTGGAATGGTGATGAATGTTCTGAGGGGCTGGAGACAAAGCAGCCTTGCTCAGCGTTGCATGGACTGATTGGATGTTGATCCTTGGCCTGGAGCTCTCCTTGGTGGTGCAGCCCCTGGGCTGGGCCCACACGTTCCTGCTGGTGCAGGGGGCAGTGCAGCACCTCCACAGCAGCAGTGATCCCTGTTGAGGGCTCCCCTGGAGGGACTGATGCTTTTCAGAGCCTTGTCTTTGCCAGCTCAAGCAGAAACAAGGTGTGCTCCAGCCCTTCTGCTCCACCAGCACCAGGCACAGCCCTGGGGTCGCACCTGGGCCTTTGGCTGTGGGCTGGCAAAAGGAAGAAAAGCAGAAAGGGAGGGAGCAGCAATTGGCACTGGTGGATTTCCACCTGCTGTGGCAAGGAGAGGAAGAAATTCACTGAAACCAGCCCAAAAGCATCAGACAGGGGCATTTGACCTGCTGGGATTCCAGGAGCTCCAGGGAGTGTCACAGCCAGGGCAGGGAGGGGTGGTGGGGACGTGGTGACTTCGCTCCTTGGCTGTAGGAAATGCCTGACCCTGCTGTGTCTGCACTGCTCCCACAGCCAGGCACAAACAGGAAAACAAAATACAAAAGGCCAAAGAAATGGGAGGGTCTCTGACAGCATCTCCCACCCCGTGTTTTGATGGAGCAATTGCTCAGTCTTGGCCAAACCTTTAATCCCTCAGAGACTGCCTGGGGTTTTTCCCCCACTTACTGAAAATAAAATGCACTTTGGGTTTGCAGGTCAGCAAGAGCTGTTCATGCACTTAGGTCAAAGTGGCGGTGTGGGAAAATTCCTTTTTTTTTTTTGAAGGAACCAGAACAAAACCTTCTCAATACTCTGCTGTGAAAAAAGGGCATTTTGTTTGGAACTGCAATAACATGGTAAATGCATCCAAGAAAGCAACAGAATCTTTTGTTTTGACGGGGAACAAATATATTGGACTCAATTCTTTGAGTTCAATTACTTCTATTTGGGCAAGGAATGATGGAAAAAAACTTTGTTTCAGGTGCCTCCCCCCTCCCCATACCCATCACTCTTCAGTTTCCTCCAGTTAAAGCCACAAAACAAATTAGAGATTTCTCACTCAGCTGCAGTCCTTAGCCAGAAGAGCAATTTCCATGCTGCCCTCAGCCCAGCTGTCTCACAGTCTGGCTATCTAACAAGCCACACTGACTCTCAGGATATTTTTCCTAAAGCAAATTCCTAATGATGGTTATGAAAACCTCCTTATGGTTTCCCAGCTGATGCAAAAGTAACATACAGTGAGAAGAGGCCCTGATTCACATGTGAGCGTTTCTAGAAGCAGCCTCTGCTTTTTGGGGCTGTGTGGGGGGCATAAAATAATGGAATTAACCCTAATGGAATACCCTGAGCTGGAAGGGACCCTCAGGATCATCCAGAGCAGCCCTGTCCCTGCACAGATCCACAACAACCCCACCCTGGGCACCCCTGGGAGCTCCTGGAGCTCTGGCAGCCTTGGCACCATTCCCTGGGCAGCCTCGGGGGGAAGAACCTTGCCCTGAGCTCCATGCCAAGCCCTGGTATGCTGGGGAAGATGAAACAGGAAAGCCTTATAAATGTGATTGCCTGGCACAAGATTTAGAGAATATGGAAACTATAAGTGAGACTGAAATGAAAGCAAGCTTTGAAATAACAAGCCTTGGTTACTGAACAACTGGAAAACAGTGGTGTGGCCAGCTGGAGGTGGTGATGAAACAATGCCCCTTTTGATGGAACAACACCCTCTGCTTGCAGACAGGCCCAAGGCTCAGAGCAGACCCTGCCAGCCTGGCAGAAGGGGCCCAAAGAGGAGTTTTTAGGGCTTAAAATGTAGCACAGTGTGGTAATGTAATGATTCTTATAGGCTGTATGGAAATGCTGTAGGATTTGTATATTGAACTAGATTGGTTAGTGAGAATCAGAATATTCAACAGAGAAGATGATTTATGGTATTGTAACGGGAACCTCGCTCTCTTATGCTTTTACTCTCTTACCCTTTTGCTCTCTTACCCTCTCATCTTCTCTCAGGCCTGCTCCAGCTGTGCCTGGCAGCTCCCAGCAGGGCCCTGCACCCAGGCCCTTTGCAATGAACCCCAAGTTCCTGACCTGGCTGCAGAGATCTCTGCTCTCTGTCCATCCCAGCTGTCCTTCCCCCTGACGCTCCTGCACTGGCCCAGCTCCAGCCCTTGCTGGGCTCCTGTCCCTGTCCCAGAGCAGAGCTCAGCCCCTGCCCCTGTGCCTGCCCTGGGCAGGAGCTGCAGCCCCCAGGAGCCTCCCCTCAGTCTCCTGGGCTCCAGCTGAACCAGCCAAGTGCCCTCAGCTGCTCCTCAGCCCTTCCCCAGCTCCGTGTCCCTCCTTTGGCCACTCTCCAACAGCTTTGGCTCCTTCTGATCTCGTGGTGCCCAAAGTGCCCCCAGCACTGGAGGTGAGGCTGCCCCAGGGCAGAGCAGAGTGGGACAATCCCTCCCTGGGCCTGGTGCCCCCAGCACAGGGGGGCCCTTGGGGCTGCCAGGGCCCAGCAGTGACTCAGATCCAACTTGCCCCTGACCAGGACCCCCAGGGCCCTTTCTGCAGTGTCTGAGATGAGCCAGATCTGCTGTGATGCCTGGAACAGTTGCTGAGCACATCCCAAGGGATGCTCCTGCCTTAGAAGAGCTCAGCTTGGGCACCTTGGTCTGGTTCTCTGCATGTCTGCTGATTTCCAGGACATCTGGGTCCTGTTTGGCTTTGGGAAAAAATATGCACCAGCTGATTTCTGAGTGTGCCTTGTGCTTCCCTCAGGTGCAAATGGCAGGAGGCTCCAGCATCCATCCCTGCTTCCCCTGGAACCCCATAAAGATCAATCCTGCCTGAGCACACCGGGGAGGATTAATTCAGGCAGACAGCCTGTTCCTGTCTGCACACAGTGCCACAGCTCTGGCACCTGCAAAGGCTCCCTGTGACGCAGGAGGCACGAGCAGGGAGGGCAGGGGCAGAGCAGGACAGGCTGCAGACAGCCCCAGTGTCCCCTGCTGTCCTCCTGCCAGCAAGAAGGGGGATGTGATGTGCTTTGACGTGAGCAGCAGCAATACAGCTCTCCTCCTCCCAAAAACAGAGAGTTTCCAACTCCTCACCTGCTCTCAACAGAGACAGCAAATTGCCAAATTGATTTGATTTCAGCCTGGCCTCCTATCAGGCCAAGTTTAGGTAATCAGTGTGTGTGCACACTCGTGTGTGCATTTATATCTTTTCCATTTTTCCTTATCCCCCATAATTTTAACCCACTGGCCAATTCAACTCCAATCTGACAGAGGCCTCAAAAAGGCTAAATCCCAAGGGAAATGGCAAAAATCCATATTTGATCAGGATTGGCAGCCACTGTAATGAAGGGAATATCTGAAATGTCATCTCAAACCTTACTGCACACCCCCCAGAAGGGGCTGAGCCACAGAGATCCTTGCAGCAGCATTTCCTGAGCCTCAGCATGCTTCAACTTCTGCTTTGGGTTTCCCTCCAGAGTTGCCTCTTTCCCTGGATGCCTCCAGGGCTGCCAGGGAAATCTGCTCACCAGGTGAGGGCATAGTGGCTCCCCAGTCCCAGAAAGGCCCCTTTAACCTTGAGAGAAACACAGATTTTGCCACTGTCTCCTTTAAAGACCCTAACATCGATGTACCCATTTATTGACACACATCAATTTGGATTGACTTTTATTACACCTGAGCCTCAGATCACAAACCTGCAGTGGAGCAATTGCTGAGTTTCTGCTGGCTCTCAGCCTCACCTTTTCATCACCTTTGGCTGCCTTGGTGCCCCTGACCCATGGGCAGAGGCAGCTCCTGTGCCAGGCACTGCCTTGGCTCAGTCTGGCAGCTCTGCCCTGACAGGACCTGCAGCAGGAATTTCCCTGGCCCTCCCCACTGTGCCAGGGCTTGATTATCCCCTGCACAGGGAAAAGCAGCTCAGTGTTGAGCTGTCAGGCTGCCTGGAAGCCCCTGTTGTCCTCCCCACTCCAGGAAGATCAGCAGCAGCTGCTGCAGGTGCTGCCAGGGGAAGGAGAACAGCAGAAATCCTCTGCTGAAGGTCAGCAGCACAGCAAAGATTAATGGCACTTCAAGGTTTAGGTCTGTCTGTGCTGGGAGGGTCTCTGGAGACAGCCAATAAAGGCTGATATAATTTTACATACAAATGAATCCTTTTAAGGAGCTGAATGCCCTGAATGAGCCTGGATGTGGCCATGCTGCTGTCCTGAGGAGCAGGGCAGGTGTTCCACCCTGATCTGCAGAGAGGAAGAGAAGAGAAAAGAGAAAGGAGAAAAGAGAAAAAAGAGAAGAGGAGAAGAGAGGAGAGGAGAGGAGAGGAGAGAAGAGAAGAGAAGAGAAGAGAAGAGAAGAGAAGAGAAGAGAAGAGAAGAGAAGAGAAGAGAAGAGAAGAGAAGAGAAGAGAAGAGAAGAGAAGAGAGAGAAGAGGTTTTTCAGGCTGGGCCTGTGGGTTTGCAGGGTTTTGCTGCTCAGCCTGGCCCTGGGGCAGTGCAGGGCTGGGCACCCTGGGCTCCCACCCTTGCTCTGGCACTGCAGGCTGGGTGGCCTTGCAGGATTTATGCCCCTCTTAAAACAAGGATCCTGACACTGTCCTCCTTGGTAAAGCACCCTGGGAGCTCCCAGAGAGGAGCAGTGCATCACAGAGAGTTATTGCTCCCTCTGATCCTTTTCTTGCCCTCCTTGAGTGAATTTCTGAGCAGCTCCCAGACCTGACCCAGCAATATGACTCACATCTGTCAGAGGCAGCTCCTCCATCATCCTCAAGGGAAAATGAGGGATGTGCTGGTGTGTTTTGTCTTGGCAGGGTTGTTTCATGTCCTGGAGAAGGGCTCCCTGTGTGTGTTGAGTTTTCAGTCCCCTACAGGCTCTGTCTGTGTGCAAGGGAAGGCAGGGACAGAAGCTGCTCAGAAACCAGGCAACAGGCAGCCATTGACAGTGTGGGGCCATCCACACCTGGCATTTAGAGGCAAAATACACTTGGGAGAGGAGGTTTTCCAACCCCAAGGGCACCAGGCTTGGGAAGGCTTGGTTAGGGGCTGAGCCTTGGTCCAGTTAAAATCCACTGGGACCTTTATTTCTCCAGCTTGTCCTGACTCCTGAGATCTGGGAGAGACAGGGAATTAAAAACCACTGAAATCTTCCCTTTCCTCTCTCCCACTGCCCTGTTTGCCCTGGGAGCAGAGGTGCTGTGGTGGGTGAGGACAGGCAGAGCCCAGGGAGCCCCATCCTGCTGAGGGTTCCATCTGTGGGGCTCTGGGCAATGCGTGAGGCTCCTCCTGCCCACAGAGCACAGGGCTCTGATCTCCGGGGAGATCCAAGGTGGCCGTGGCCTTCACCACCTCCTGAATCTGATTTTCTTCCAGCTGCAGCTGTGGGAGGAAGCTCAGAGCACTGGAAGGTGTCTGGAGCGTGGTCAGCCCCGTGCCTCTGTTAGCACAAAAGGAGAACACGGAACATTCTCCTCGAAAAACAACTCCTGGGAGTTTTAAATTGTTTTTCCAAATAAATGATTTCTTTATTTTCTTTGCAAAAAAAGGTTCCCATGAAAGGACAAGCTTTTAATTTCAGGAACATTTGATTTTAGGATCTTTCTGAAAGCCTCAACCAAAAGTTGAGGGGGTGATCTGGACACTACTTTAAAATGAGAATTCTCACCACCTTTCATTCCCCTTGTCATAAAAGATCTATTCCATGGCCCATTTGGAAAGTTCTGCTTTTTTTTTGTTTGGTTCTTTTTTTTTTCTTTCAGACTCAGACCAAACCCCACCTTTCCCAAATTCAGAATTCCCTCCCACCTTGTGAGCACCTCCAGGCATGGATGGAGCCTGCAGGGCAGCAGCCAACCTGGTAATTCTCCAAGGATTTTGTTTAGAGTTTTATAGCATTACACACCAGCCTTATTGGATTTGAATGGCTTAAATTAACTGGGTTGTTTAATGGATTGTCCAGATTAGGGAGGAATCTGCAGAGGCTGTTACTTCAAGAAGAGCAGCTGCATGGGAAGAAAAGATCTCCAAGTAACATTAATATCCTGGAGGCTCACAAGTCCTGACAGGCCACTCCTGTCCTTTATTGACATTCTCTCATACGCATTTAGCCAGGTTTGTGTTTAGTTTAATAATCTCCTGAAAGTTTAATTGTTGCTTTATTCATCCATGACCTTTCCTTCTCATCTGGAGACATATTATTGCTAATCTACAAATTTCAAGAACCAGATTTATTTGCAAAACCAATTATTCTACTATGCAAATCTCTTCTCTTCCTGCAGCCTGCCTGAACAGGGCTTTTTACCTCTGCCATAATATATAGACACTATTCAAATATTTGAATGTAAAATTTATCTATATTTCTTTTCAAGCATGCCCAGGCTCTATGTGGTACAAAGTTAATTAAAATCTTTAGAATCAAAAGCAGGTCCCCTGACCTTGATCCAGACCTGGCAGACTTTAACCTCCAAAGTCCTCACTTATGCACAGGGGACCTGGAGCTGCAGGAACCCATTTTTCCTGACAAAGGTACCTCTGGGTACCTGCAGACCTCAGAGGTGGGAGCTGGTTGTCTTTGTAAAGGTTCCTGGCCAGGTAATCAGTTACAAAGACTCCCGGAATTACAGAAGGTTGATAAATAATAATTAATTAGAAACTTATTAATAATAAGTTTCTATAAAAGAATAAAAATACAAAATATTATTATATAGATTATAAATAATAATCTATATAATAATATATAATTATAATATATTATTATAATCTATATAGTAATATAGAAAATAATAAAAATCTAAATTTATTATTATGAAATAATAATTATTAAGGTTGATTAATAATAATTAATATGAAACTTATTATTACTAAGTTTCTATAAGATAATAAAATATAAAATATTATTATATAAATGATTTATAATTTATATAATAATTTATAATATAATAAGAATATAACAATTATTATAAAATAATAATCAATAAGGTTGGTTAATAATAATTATTAAGAAACTTATTAATAATTAATAAGAAACCAGCAATTGCTGTTTTATATCTTAGTTTGCTACAGGTGGACTTAATTGGTCCTCCAATCTAAACACTCTCACCATTGATTAATTACGAAACCACCCTTTGGTAAACAAATTTCTATAATTTCTATTATGAACATTCTACTTGTTCATTATACTAGGTGCAGTGAGTTAAGATAAGAATTATTATTATTATTATTATTATTATTATTATTATTATTATTATTATTAAGCAGCATTATTATTAAGAATTATTATTAATTATGATTATTTTTATTAAGAATTATTATTAAGAATTATTATTAAGAATTATTACCATATTTGTTTTTTATTTTTTTTTTCTGATGAGAATGGTGTCTGGGCCAGTTGTGTTTCTCTCTGTGGCCACTGCTGCTCATCTCCTGGTAGCCAAACCCCCTGCTTCAGCAAGAGCTGGCTCAAGCTCTCTGTATTTCAGATCTCAGTGGCTTTAAGCTGTTTTTCACAGTGTGTGGATTGTTTCTCTTGCTCAAATAGTTTAGCTTTAACCTGAGGCTGTGGGCTCAATCCTTGCTGTCAAAACCCAGTGTGCAGCTTTGCATGCAGCTCCTGAGGGTACGGGGGGGATACAACATGAATCTCCCTGGCTCCTTCAAAGTCCTGCAGAGCTGCTTTATGTGTGTAGAAATCAACATAAATAAAAATAAACCTGACAGGCTTTAGTCTGTGTTTCTCTGGTGTATCCTTGTCTGCACCGGATTTACCCGGGCTGGTTTTTATCTGACAGCATCAGCAGGGGATGTTTACAGTGGGACAGGCTCAGTAAATCCTGGCAGGGATAAGGGTTCCCTCACAAATATTTCCAGGCCAGGTGACAAACGCCGTGCAGCCCATGGATACGGAGCCAGCAGCAGCCCCTGGTGGGTGTTCCACCAGCCCCAGCTCCTTTTGGGGCTGTGCTCACATCATCTGCCCCAGCCAAGCTGCACAGCAGAGCAGGCAGCTCTCACTGCCTCTGGAAATTCAAGTTTCAATGCAAATTGCTCTGTTTTCACTGCTGGTTTCACTTGGGCTAAGAATCACTTTTTGTTCTTCTATGTGGAGGCAAACAGGACTCGCAAAACCCTGCAACAGTGTCCAATTACACTTGGAGGTGGAAACATCAGAGTTTCTTGTGGGAAAAGAGGCCACGTTTCCCTGCTGCTGCCTGTGCCGTGGTGTGGGCACAAATGAAATGTGAATGAATTAAACCACTCTTACCAATGCAAGTGATTACAGGGCAGCTGCAATCCAAGGTGAAGCTGAGCCTTTAGTAGGTTTATTTTAAGATCAGACACCATTAAATACACCAGAAACATGAAATAAACTTCCCCTCTGTGACATTTGGATGAAAATGTGACTGATTCTAAATGATTCCAGGGTTTTCTGGTGCCCTGCAGCTGGACTCTGGCACCTGTGCTGGGACAAATGTCTCCAGGAGGGTTTGCTGTAACTGGCCATGCTCATTTCGCCAGAGCTGTTTGATATTTTCAGCTTTTCATGACACACTGACTCTCATCTTGCCTCACAAAGCTGCTGTTGAGGCAGGACTGCACTGAAATCCCTCTTCTAATCTAAGTGCAGTCTCACCCGTTGACACTGAGCCCTCTGGAAAGCATCACTCTGCTCTGATGCATATTCAGGCAGGGAGAGAACTGAGCTGAGCCTTTGGGTGGACCTTCAGTGGCAAATCCAGCCAATTCCAGGCTCTTCTCTCCATCCCTGTGCTCTGCTACCAGCACTGTGCTGGCCCAGGGCTGGGAAAGTGGATCAGCTGAGAAGGAAAACAAACTCTGCTTTTGCTGGGTGGATTTTCAGCAAGAGCAGCTCCAGTGCACACACACAGAGCCCTGGCAGGGCAGGGGAGGAGATGGAGAAGCAGGAGCTGCAAGGGACACCCCCGGTCTGTCCTGCCCCACTGCAAGGGACACCCCCAGTCTGTTCTGTCACCATGGTCTTGCTGCAGGACCCCAGACCCGCCTGCCCAGGTGCCACTCACTTCCCAATGACTCCAGCACTCAGCTGCTCTGCCAAAAGCTTGGGACACAGCTCTGTGTCTCCAGAATGTCACGGACATCTTTTATGGAAAATCCTTTCCTTAGGATTTTTTTTTCCTCCTGAGGAGCTGAGAGGCCTCAGGAACAAAATGCAAACAATGGTTATCTGCTGCTGTGGAATGCAACAGGTGCAGATGGGATTGGCCTCATGTGGTTGTTTCTAATTAATGGCCAATCACAGCCCAGCTGGCTCAGACAGAGCCCGAGCCACAAACCTTTGTTATCATTCTTTGCTATTCTATTCCTTGCAAGCCTTCTGATGAAATCCTTTCTTCTATTCTTTTAGTATAGTTTTAATGTAATATATATCATAAAATAATAAACCAAGCCTTCTGAAACATGGAGTCAGATCCTCGTCTCTTCCCTCATCATTGGACCCCTGTGAACACGGTCACACCAGAACACACTCCACTTCTTTTTCCACTTCTTCAAATGTTATGATTCTTGTAATTTGTCACATAGCTGGTGGTTTCCAATCATCATTTAGCCAGTGGAGGCTGAGGGGGGACAGCTGTTCTTCAGGTCAGCTGGTGAGCGTTTGGCTTGCCAGTCAACCAAGTCTCACTCACTTGGAGACAATATATCTGAGCTATAAAACCTCAACTGGAGACATCACTCACCAGATTTAGTGAGTGGCCTGTCATCACTGAGAGCAATGATCCTTAACCCCTTATCTGGCTCCAGGGAATCATTATCTGCACTTGTTAATTTAAGCTTGTTTTAAGT
The DNA here is from genome assembly GCF_037042795.1 of Molothrus aeneus. NCBI lineage: Eukaryota > Metazoa > Chordata > Aves > Passeriformes > Icteridae > Molothrus > Molothrus aeneus. The sequence goes on from NC_089672.1 coordinate 4,311,748, forward strand.
AATAAAAAAGCATTTCTCTCTGCTAAAAATGTCTGATTCTACTACAGCTTCATTATTCGGTTTCATACTAAGAATTTTTTTTTTATTGATTCAACTTGACATTCCAATAAATACCCAAGATACTAGCCAATTAACACAGTTACTGGCCAAGTTCCCAGGCATTTTTGCTAGCCAGGCAAGGGCTGCAGAAGCCTCTGAAAATGAAGCTGAGTTTAATCCACCCTTGTTGAGCTGTGCACATTTGAAATGTGACCCCAGCCCTTGCAGGGGGTGCCAGGCAGGGATTTCCAGGCTGTACAGGGCACAGGTGAGACCCTGGGTTCACCTCAGCAACCCCTTCCAGCACAGCCTCTCAAGCAGAATCCTTCACTTTCTCTTTGGCTTGCACTGCTCTCTGCACATTTATGTACAAAAATAAAAACAATCAGGTGCAATGGTGCAGTGCCTTGCAGGTTTCAGCTCCTGTTGAGGAATCCATTCCTCACTGAGCTGCAGGGAAGGTTGGGGCAGCTCCTCACACCAATATCAGCCAGGAAAGGGCTCAAAAGGTAACAGTAATATTCCCTCAGAGCAGGATGAGCAGGGTCAGGGTGAAGGCTGGACATCAGTCACAAATATATAGAGTGGAAAAAGAAACGTGCCAGAAAACAACAAAAGCGAGTTGGGAACACAATCACCCCCAAACTTCTGGGGTTGGCACAATGACCACAAAGCCTCCAGCAATCCATCTGTCAGCTGGGAAGATGTGATTCAGATAGTGAAGGGAGCCACACTGGTGGACATCTCCATGGGAACCAATTTACTTGAAAAAGGGAGAAACTTTAATCAGTCAGGGTTCAAAAGGCCTGTAACTCATGTCAGAGCAGAGCAAATCTGATTGTACACTCATCACAGGTGAACAAAGGATCAGAGAAGACAAAACAATTACAAGCAGATAATGAACTGGGTAGTCAGCAGCACAGACAGGGTGAATCCAAAGAGTGGATCCAAGGTAACTGTCACAGGCACATTTTATGGAAAATCCTTTCCTTAGGATTTTTTTCCTCCTGAGAAGCTGAGAGGCCTCAGGAACAAAATGTAAGCATTGATTATCTGCTGCTGTGGAATGCAACAGGTGCAGCTGGGATTGGGCTCATGTGGTTGTTTCTGATTAATGGCCAATCACAGCCCAGCTGGCTCGGACTCTCTGTCCCAGACACAAGCCTTTGTTATCATTCCTTCTTTTTCTATTCTTAGCCAGCCTCCTGATGAAATCCTTTCTTCTGTTCTTTTAGTATAGTTTTAATGTAATATATATCATAAAATAATAAACCAAGCCTTCTGAAACCTGGAGTCAGATCCTCATCTCTTCCCTCATCCAAGAACCCCATCACAGGTAACCATGCCCAGAACAGCAGAAGAGCAGGAGGAAGGAGAACCAGTTTATCTCCATGTGCTGGAGTCCCTGGAAGAGGGGAACAGCCCAAATCTAACCCCAGAGATGCTGTGGTTTGGCAGTCAGTGCTTTTCCAGCCCCTCTCCTTTGTGGCTTGTGTTGCCACCACCAGAATGTGAAGGGAACCTTGGAGCCATTTCCAATTCCTCAGTTGCAAGGCACCAGCTGCTTCAGGATGGCTGCTCCTGCCCTTCCTGCCCTGCTGGAGACCTGACAACTTGCTTTGCAGGGTATGAAGGATTCTTCTCCAAAGCAGCAGATCTGAAGAAATAATTGCCCCAGGGAGCCTGAGCTGCAGTCGTGGGGAGAGGCAGATTAGAGGAATCAGACTCATTTTCCAGTGGAACAGCTGGGAATGCGCAGGCACTGTGGGTGACTGTCTCAGATGAGACAGGTTATGAGCAGCTGACAGAGAGGAATGTCTCAAACTGCTCCAGAGCAGAGGCACAGGCACCCAGCAGGATGTTTGCTCCGCTCCTCCAGCCCTCTGTGGAGCAGGGAAAAGCAAAAATCCACCTCTGCCAGAGGGACTGATGGTGCGCTGTTGGGGAAGATGAAACAGGAAAGCCTTGTAAATATGATTGTCTGGCAAAAGATTTTGAGAATACGGAAACTATAAGTGAGATTGAAATGAAAGCAAGCTTTGAGATCCCTCAGTTACTGAACAACTGGAAAACAATGGTGTGGCTGCTGAAGGTGATCCCCTTTTGATGGAACAACACCCTCTGCCTGCAGGCGGGTCCAAGGGTCCGAGCAGACCCTGCCAGCTTGGCAGAAGGGGCCCAAAGAGGAGTTTGTAGGGTTTAAAATGTAACACAGTGTGGTAATATAGTGATTCTTATAGGCTGTATGGAAATGCTGTAGGATTTGTATCTTGGACTAGATTGGTTAGTGAGAATCAGAATATTCAACACAGAAGAAGATTTATTGTATTGTAACAGGAACTTAGTATAAACTCTTAGCTCTTGCCTTTTACTCTCTTACCCCCTTTTACTCCCCCTTTTACTAGATCTTTGATTAGTCTATGTTAATTGTTTTTAATTAATAACTAATCACAGTCCAGCTGTCTCAAACTCTCAGTCAAACACAAGCTTTTGTTATCATTCCATTCTCTCCTTTCTTTGCCAGCCTTCTGATGAAATCCTTTCTTCTATTCTTTTAGTATAGTTTTAATATAATATATATCATAAAATAATATATCAAGCCTTCTAAACATAGAGTCAACTTTTGATGAAATCCTTTCTTCTATTCTTTTAGTCTAATTTTAATATAATATATATAATAAAATAATACATATTATCGTATACATAATAATACAATAATATATGTAATAATACAATAATAGAGTCAACTTCTGATGAAATCCTTTCTTCTATTCTTTTAGTATAATTTTAATATAATATATAATAATAAAATAATACATATTATAATACACATAATAATATAAATATAATACACAATAATACAATAATAGAGTCAACTTCTGATGAAATCCTTTCTTCTATTCTTTTAGTGTAGTTTTATTATAATTATTTTAATAAAATAATAAATCAGGCCTTCTAAACATTAAGTCAACATTGTCATCTCTTCCCTCATCCTAAAACCCCTGTGAACACCAGCACAGCTGTGTGAGAAGAGCCTTGCAGAGAGCAGGAGATGGTTATTTCACAAGAAACCCTATGGGCTTCTTCGAGAACAATGCTTATCTTTCCATCTCTCCTGATGATCCCTTATCATTACCCAACCCTCCTGGGCTTCACAGACATTAGCTAATCTTGTGATAAGAGATTAAGAGGAAAGCCAAGACACTGTTCCCAGCCATTAATGGCTGAGTGTGTGATGCAGAGACCCCGAGATGCCTGCCAGGCACTGCTCTGTGTCAAAGACAAAGGCAGAAACCTGATTACTCCCAGCTGACCTGCTGGCTACTCAGTCATGCCTGTTTGAGTTGTTTTAGGATGAGGAAAATATTATCATTAGGAGGGGCTGTGCTAGATGGTGGAGCAGCAACAGAGCTTTGATTGTGCCCATGGAGAGATAAATGTGCCAGAGGGTAACTGGCAGCATTCTGGGGATATTTCCTGCACCCAAAGCAGAACCATCTCTAAGGGAAGGGCAGGCTGGTGCTCCAGATTGGGATGAACCACACTGAAACTGGAAGCCTTTAACTGCTACTCCTCAACAGGAGCTGCAGTTAAGTGCATGCACTCACTGAAAACAAGAAGGAAATGCAGAACTGCTCTGAGTGGAATACTTTGAGGAGGATTCCTCGTTTAGTTTGGAGAGGGAGCTATAAAAGGAGGAGCAGAGGAAAGCCAAACACAGGCATGTGTGTCTTGTGGGGAGGCAGGCACACAGAGCACGTTTCTGAGCTGTGTTTATGTGTGAAATGTTTGGAGCTGTTGCTTTGGGCTGTGGGGTTTCACCCCTGATCTAAAATCCAGACCTTTGTACATCCACGTAAGGAAATTGCCTCAAGGATTCTTGATTTCAGCATTAGCTTCCTCCTGACAAGAGCAGTGTGCAATATCTCCAACTCAGCCCACAGAATCTCCCGCCGAGATAAAAAGCACCGAGAGGCAAAATGTAGAATTCCCCACCCTGGGACATCACCCGAGTCACTCTGTGGAGGATGGTGGCCAGGTCTCCCAGCCTGGCTCTCTGCCTTGGCACCACCTTTGGGAAACTGCTCTACGTCCAGAACTTGTGGCTCCACAGCAGCATAAACCCAGGATAAATCCCCACAGGAGCTGCATTTCCCAGTGCTGTGCGCTCTTCCCTGCCCACAAACAGCAAGTTCCATGGGCCCAAACTGCTTCTGCTCTCACAAGGACTCAAACCAAAGAAGAAATAAAGAACAAAAATAACATCTCTTGCCCAGGATAACACAATGAGTGTATTTTCTGGCTCGCTTTCTGCAATGGCAACAGTTTTTGAAGACGAAAATATCCCAGTGGTGGTCTGTGGTGCAGAGAGCAACACTTGATACGAGGACCACAAAGGAACTGATGTTTGCTGCAGGATCAGAGGGCACTGGGGAGAGCAACTTTCTGAGACACATCCCTCCCCACCAGGAGCAAAAATAGCCCAGAAAACCTCTCTCCTGGAATGCATTTCATTCTGCATTAAAGGTGATGGCTTCTGAGAGCTGCTCCTGTGCAAAACCAGCTCTGGTGCTTATGAAACAATGCATCAAAGCCACAGATGGGAACTGGCTCTCCTGGCAGCACAGCCACAAAAAATCCCTGCACTCTCTCTTCTCCCTCCTGTAACAAATGGCCTCTTTCCCCAGTCATCTGCCTAACATTTAATGATTAATGTCTTATGTGGCACGACACAGAGGCTTTTGCTTCCTTTTAGGAGAGCGTAAAGCTCTTTGGAGTCTGGGTTCTGCTTTCAGAGTTATCTGTCTGCAGAGAAAACGCATCTCAGATGTTCAGCCCAGTTTCTTTAAAGAACAGGCTAAATGGAGAGTTACCAAGGATGGTCTTAATGGACTTTGCTTGGTTTCTGATTGGCTTTCATCTAGTTTTATTGTCCCTTCTTTAAATTTGCAAATGGCTTGGACTGTGAGCAGAGCCTTGGACTGGGTTTGGGCTGGAATCCGCCTGCAGCAAGGAGGGCTGTGCTGTCTGAGGGACAAGGAACAGGCCTGGCACTCAGGAAAATGCAGTGAGATGTTGCACTCCCAAACCCACTGCTTGTCATCCCTACATCCATGAAATGAGGGTAAAGATGCAGGTCCCAGGAGCCCCACACACCAAATTCACTTGGGATAAGTAGCACCAACCTTTTGCCCTAATCAAGTCCAGGAATCCACCTGCTCTCAGGTCCCCAAACTATTTTCACCCTCACAGAATAGGACATCTGCACTCTGGGAGTTTGCATTTCTCACTTTTCCTGACAAGGAAAACCTAAACAAGTATTTTAGGTTCAAATTCTTAATTTCCATCTCACTTCTGGCTGCCTTCAGCCCCTGCCAGTCCTTGGGCTCCTCGTCTTTCCCATTTGGTGCAGCTGCCAACAGGGCAGGTAAAACACCTGCAGGAGCCCCAAGCACAGGTCACCTCTGGGAAATATCAAGGATTATTCTGATTGTTCCATCAGAACAACAGGATGGGCGGAATGACAAAGCCAGGCCACACATTGCCTGTTAGAGTGGCTCTGTGGAGACCTGTGCTGAACACAGCAAATTGTTCCAGCAAATTCCCTGGAGAATCCTGAATGTTAAACAAGAAAGGAAAATAATGGAGGAGGCTGCCAGACTCTGGCTGGTTTGAAATGAAACAGTCTGATTGCTTCTGAGCATTTTTTCTGGTTGGGGCTGGTATTTTCCCCTCCGTGGGATGTTTTGAAATTTACACCTTTGTTTTGAAAAGGAGCACAGCTCTCCCCCTTGGGATTTCCCAGGGAGCAGAGGTTCCTGGGGCAGCCCAAGGCTTTGTGCCAGCCCTGTGTGTGTGCCAGGAGCTCTCCTGGGCAGGGGAAGCTGCCAGGGGACATTTCCCAATCCTTCCAGGACCTTTGTAGGCTGCCAGAGTGAGGCAGAAGGCTGTAATGGAAACCATGTCCCCAGAGAGGAAATGGGAACAGAATCCTGCCCTGTCTTGAGGCCCTGGGCTTTTTTTGGGGAAAAGTGACTTATTCTGTTTGTTCAGTTGCAGTTACAGAAACCACTCAGGGAAAGAATAAAAGAAAAGCAGACACTTCCCCTCAGAGCTCCATCTTTGTCTTGCAAGCCCTATTTGCTGACCCAGAGGACTTGAAATGCAGCTCCTGGAAGGGTGGAAGGGCTGTGCTCAGGGTGAAAAGGGGACAAAGAGTCCCTGGTGTGCACAGAACCTGCCTGGCTGACCCTCATTCTCCAGGGCTGTGTCTCAGTCCGATTTCAGAGGGGTTTGTCCTGATCAGCACCATCAGAGTGCATGAGCTGAGCCCTTCTCCCACAGCTTGGCACCTCCTGGAGCAGAGGCAGCTCAGGCTCTGGACAGGGGCAGATCAGAACCAGAACCAGAGTCAGAATCAGAATCAGAGTCAGAATGAGAATCAGAATCTGAGAATCAGAATCTGAGAATCAGAATGAGAATCAGAGAGTCAGAATCAGAGTCAGAACCAGAGTCAGAACCAGCATCAAAATCAGAGTCAGAGTCAGAATCAGAATCAGAATCAGAATCAGAATCAGAGTCAGAATCAGAGTCAGAATCAGAATCAGCGTCAGAATCAGTGTCAGAGTCAGAACCAGAATCAGAATCAGAATGAGAATCAGAATCAGAGTCAGAATGAGAATGAGAATGAGAATGAGAATGAGAATCAGAGTCAGAATCAGCATCAGAACCAGAACCAGAATCAGAATCAGAATCAGAGTCAGAATCAGAGTCAGAATCAGCATCAGAACCAGAATCAGAATCAGAGTCAGAATCAGAGTCAGAATCAGAGTCAGAACCAGAATCAGAATCAGAACCAGACCCTCCAATGCTCCAAGTGAGGCTGCAGGGTTTGCCCTCTTTGCCACCAGGGCTGGAGGTGCTTTGTGGTTTTTTTCCCCTGCTGCCTTTTGCCATCTGGGCAAACCACACTTTGGGGAGTCACTGATAGAACGGTTTAATGTAATAAACATGAATCTGTCAGGCTCAAGTGCCCTAAAATATTCCAGGCTGCAAAGGCAGGACCAACAGCGAGCTTGTTGATAGAGCCCCAAGCCAGAACTAATCAGACAGAGACACCATTTGCTTTCAATAGAAATTATATTCAAGAGGGCTGCTTCCTGCTTGCAGGGAAAGATGGGAAACAAACCAGAGGGATGTGGCACACTGAAAGGAAAGGGCTCTCCCCCATCAGGCAAAACATCACAGGGTTCAGTGTCTTGCAGGGACAGAGGCTCCCTGTTTGACTGGAGGTTCTGCTGACTCAGCTGGTGGCTGAAGATCTCCCCAGGAAGCAAAAACACACAAATGAATCAAACAGAGCTGCTTGTTGTGTGCAGGGTTGTAAATAACAGTACTGAAAGCAGAATCAGCAGCCACCAGGCTGGGGCTGTAAAGCTGCACATGTTGGTGCTGCATCAGGACAGGGAAACAGCCCTGCACCTCCTCGATCTGGCACAGAGATAACATTAATTTGCCTTTCATCAGCCCCCTCTGATGCCCAGGAAGGCCAATGTCACTCGTTCTGGGGTCTCTGCTGGGAGACTCAGGAAAGAGCTGGCAGGAATTGAGTGCAGAGCTCCCCAGCCTCTGTTCCACTGGGTGTAAATCCAGCCCAGCTCACTGACAGCAGAGAGGTGACTTTTACACTGCTGAAAATGAGAGCAGAATTCACTGGAATTAGTGCTCTGGGCTGCTTTGATCTGATCATTAGGGATGGATAACGAGCCTGGGGCCTCCCCAGCCCCGCTCCAGGAGCTGTCCCTGAGTTAAGCAGAGCTCCAGCTTTATCTCCCCATTTCCACAGCACTATTATTGCCCGGTTTACTTTGCTCTGCTCCTCCCAGGACCCCTCTCCTCCCACTCCAAGCAGCACACACGTTATGGCACTTGTCCTCTGAGGACTGCAGGTCCTGGGAGCATTCAACTCCAGGACCTGCTCTTACAAGATCAGCAGCTTTGCTTTGCAAGCTCAGGGACTTCAGAACACTTGGAGGGGATCCAGGCTCAAGGGGACTTAACATAGATGTGACAAGGGCTCCCTGGTGCTAGAGTAATAAATAATAATTAATAATAATTAATCGGGTGATGACGAGGTTCCCTGATCACAGCTTCATGGCTGATATCACCACGCTTTGAGGCAGATATGACAGGCTTGACCTTTCCTCCTCACTGCCTTTATGCTGTTATAATTTTGGTAAGGCAAACCCTCGGCTGGTGTAAATCAGCACAGCCAGAGCGACTTCTGATTTATGGCAGTACAGGAAGGGAATCACATCCCCTACATATTTTACCACCTAAAAACCTAACACATAGCAAGGCAGAGGCAGAGTAGGACTCCTTTAAACTGCTGTCTCTCACCTGCAGAGAGGAAAATAAAATCAGCTTTCAGGCTTCTAGGTATGATTGCTTCAGGGTCAGCAAGGGGAAACTCATTCTGCCTCTCCTCCCATGCAGTGGGTATTCTCCTCCTTCAGCCTATCACATGGCAGCTGAATTAGTACTACACTGCCTAATTACATTTTATCACCTCAGGAACGTCAGATTTCAGGCAGTGAAAGAAGGGCTGAGTATTTGTTGCTGCATCCAGGATCCTCCCCCGACTTTACATGGGAAAAAGAATAGGAGAGAAACACTCCTTCCACCCCCTGAAAAGCTTTTAATATTCCTTTCTTCCTCCTGCTGTGGCTCTTTTCACTTTTCCAGAGGCTGCGGTGAGCTGCCTCCCCGACTGAAGCCAACTCCCTCTCAAGGCTTTATCTCTGGAGCAGGCTGGAGGTGTTCTGGCCCAGTGCTCTGCTGTGTGGGCTCCCTCCCCTCTCCTGATATTCTCATTATCCTCATTGTCATTGGCCTGAGTCATTGAGGGCTCTTTTGTTCCACTCCCTGCAATGGCCTGTGATAAAGACACTTCCACGTTATTATTGCTTTTGCAAAGTTCTTTTTATTTCTTCTGCAGCCAAACAATAATCTAAGGAGCCATATTGGAGGTAAGGCATTAGGAAGTGCCAGCTTTATTATCAGCACAATATGGGCCTGTAATCTGATAATGATAAAAATCTGCCCCTTTGCTTTGCCTCTTATCATTTAATTGGAGCGAAGGAGCACATTGGTTTGTTAATAATTTTATAATTGCTGCTATCTGCAGAGACCCATCAAAGGAACCGTGCACAACAACCTCCTTCAACAGAAACCATCATCTCCGTGATAAAACGAGCTTTATGGCATTTAAATGTTGCTGTTATTGTTTGCAGGGCCCTCAGGGCACACACATCCCTACACAGGGCCCACACCTGGGGAGCTGCTGGCTTTTGCAGTCCCTCCTGTTCTGCTTTAGCCACACATCCCAGAGTTTTGACAATGCAGGGACGTTTCTGTTCTGGTGTCTCCCCACAGTTTTGGCAATGCACGGATGTTTCTGTTCTGGTGTCTCCCCAGACTTTTGACAATGCAGGGATATTTCTGTTCTGGTGTCTCCTCGGGGTTTGACAATGCAGGGATGTTTCTGTTCTGGTGTCTCCTCGGGGTTTGACAATGCAGGGATGTTTCTGTTCTGGTGTCTCCCCAGACTTTTGACAATGCAGGGATGTTTCTGTTCTGGTGTCTCCCTGTACCCACCTGAGCTCCCTGCTCTGGCCACACCATCTGCTCTGAGCAGGGACAGCTGCACCTGCAGGGGTGAGGGGAGCACAGCCCTGCAAGCCGTGACAAATTAAGTGGAATGATGGTGAATTTATCACGAGGTGAAAAAGTGGATTTTGGGGTTTCTAGAACGGAGGTTCAGGGGGAAAGATGGAGGGATCTGCGGCGCCTGTCAGGGCCAGGCAGCAGCAGAGCCTGTTCTGCTCAGGGAGAGGGAAATGGCAGGGATGGATTCTGGAGCATCACACTGGCTGCCTGAGACACCAGCACTCACCTCAGTGTGGCTGCCAGTCCTGCCCACCCCCTGCTCCACTGCTGTCCTGAGCTGGCCCTGCTGTGACCAAGTGACAGCAGCACGCCCAAACTCACCAGCCTCCCTTGCTGAGCACACAGGAACCAGGGCTGATCCTTCTGAGAGGGGCTGCCAGCATCAGGCACCTGCATTTCTGCTCTTGGAAGCACCCAAAGGAGAAATTCCACCTCCCAAAGGAGAAATATGTCACAGACATCTTTTATGAAAAATCCTTTCCTTAGGATTTTTTTCCTCCTGAGAAGCTGAGAGGCCTCAGGAACAAAATGTAAGCAATGGTTATCTGCTGCTGTGGAATGCAACAGGTGCATCTGGGATTGGGCTCATGTGGTTGTTTCTAATTAATGGCCAATCACAGCCCAGCTGGCTCGGACAGCCTGAGCCACAAGCATTTATCATTCTTTGCTATTCTATTCTTAGCCAGCCTTCTGATGAAACCTTTCCTTCTATTCTTTTAGTATAGTTTTAATGTAATATATATCATAAAATAATAAACCAAGCCTTCTGAAACCTGGAGTCAGATCCTCATCTCTTCCCTCATCCTGAAACCCCTGTGAACACGGTCACAAGGAACAGCACCAGGCAGAGCTGAGGGCACAAGGTACAAATCTTTGGCAATGTGTCCTTTTCAGAGCTGTTTCAGGGCTGGGTCTGATGCTGTGCTGTGGAAAATTGGTAGGAATTTTCTGGTGCTTTCCAGGAATTCCTGGGTCTAAAAGCTCTTGTGCCCAGGATTTCCTGCAAAGCCCTGGAACCCCACAGTTCAGCAGTCTGTCATTAAAATTATTTGGACAGAAGCTGAGAGAAATTTACCACAGGCTCCCCCACTGCCAGCTTCTTCCCAACACTCTGATCTGTTTATTCATCACACAGGAATAAAAAAAAATAAATTAACAAAACTGATTAAATTTACATTTGACCTTATCACATCTGTATAGGTCTGTTCATGCATCAATCAAAGGGAGAGAAAAAAACCAAAACAAACCCCTCAATCTTTACTAACCCTTTAGAGCAGCTCTGTATCAGCCATCTGTGCATATATGGATGGCAGGATGGTGGGAGAAGAGGAAAACCCCACAAGCTTTGAGTGCCAGATGCCAAGAGGCTCTGGAGGGGACATCAGGAAGCTGGGGCTGGTTTGGGACCTGCCCCACAGTCCCGGTCCCCAGGCACTGGGATGTCCCTGGCCCTGCTCAGCCCCTTGGGCTGGGACAGCTGTGGGTGCAGGTCCTTCCCTGGAGCTCTCAGCCCCATCCCCAGAAGAACAAGGAGGGGAACTCTGAGCCATCTGTGCTGGAAAGCACCAAGGGCCAGGGAAACACAGCCCAGGAATTCAATCAGATATTCCCCTTTCCTTCCTTTAAAAATAGATACAAATTTCCTCTCCCCCCCTGCTTCCCAGGGCAGCTGAGAGGGTTAATTAATATTGGATACACGTTTGGGCCTGACACACTTTATAGGCAGTTAGCATTAATCAGATTGAGTTTGATCAGCTCTGGCTCAGCGTGGCCCTTGTCAGCCCCGGTCACAGCTCAGTGCTCGCTGCCAGCCCTGGGGACCCGACAGAGCTGGGTCTGACCCAGCCCTGAGCCCTGCAGGAGCGACCCAGAGCCCCTCAGACCCTGCTCACCACGGCTCCCTTCCAACCCCATCCATCCTGGGATTCTGGGACAGCTTGGGCGTCTGTGAAAAGCCCTTTTCTGGCTGTGAGGTCTCTGCTGAGTGAGGCTTTGGGGATGGAGGAGCTGCTCCATCCTGTTTCCCCCTTTGGGTGATGTGGCACTGCAGGCTGCCCTCAGAGGCAGCTCCACAGCTGCTCTGCCTTGGAGGGGTCGCTGGGGAGCCCCCGGGTGGGACATGCAGGGTGAGCTCCTGTGCCACCTGTGTGAGCAGCAGGCAGGGAGCTCCTCATCTTCCATCCCATCACAGCTCCCAGCTGTGCTCCGAGTCAGCCAAGGGGGGCAGGACCAGCCCCTCTCGGGGGAGAATGAACCCCAAGGTCAGTTTGGGGCGGAAGGACCTGCCCTGAGTGCTCCATGCTGGAGGAACCTCAGTGGGATGCTTTCCTTGCAGAGGACTGATGTCATTTTCTCCTGTTTTCTGTCTGAGTAAAAAAAAAAAAAAAATAAAAATCTTTGCCTGGCAGATCTGTTGTACAGTTTTTATTGCTTCAAACTAGAAATAGGAAAAAGCAAAATGGTGTGAGGTGCCAGACTGGTGAGGGAGGAACTGGGACCTCTTTACCCCACTTTCCCCTGCAATAAGGCAGAACAAGCTGACTTTCCCTGGCTATAGATAGACCAAGGCATGTCCTATATCCTGCCTGCAGAGCCAAGTGATGCTGGCTCAGCATTAGCCTGGCTCTCCTCCAAAATTGGATTTCCAATTAATAGCGTCGACTCATCACAGAAAAGAGGGAGCTCAGGTCTCAGCTGAAGGTCAAGGAACTTGAGGATGGATTTACACAGCACCCAACTCCCCAGCCACCTGCAGCACACAGGGCAGGCCGGGCCCAAGGCTGGATGGAGCTTTCTGCATGAGCTCAAGGCTGATCCTAAACCTGCAGCACTCCCAGCAGGGGAGTGGGAGAGGGAGAAGGACACAGAGAGCTCCCCTCCATCCTGGCAGCCCCTGGGATGGGGGAGCATTCCTGCCCTCAGCCAAGAAAGGCACAAACCCACCTGCACCGGGGTGGAAACGGCTGCAGGAGCATCCAGATAATCTTAAGGAGACTCAGCTCAACCGTCCCTCCCTCCATGCTGAAGGACAAACACCAGCCAGGTGTCCCCAGGCTGTTCCTGCATGAGATGAGTCCCTTAGGAAAGAACAAACATCACCTTACAGCCACCATTGCATTTGGAAATATTCCATCCCATTCCCATCCCATTCCCATTCCCATCCCCATCCCCATCCCCATTCTTTCCCATTCCCATTCCATTCCCATTCCCATCCTCATTCCCATTCCCATTCCCATCCCCATTCCCATTCTCATTTCATTCCCCATTCCCATTCCCATTCCCATTCCCCTTCCATTCCATTCCCATTCCCATTTCATTCCCATCCTCATTCCCATTCCCATTCCATTCCCCATTCCCATTCCCATTCTCATTTCATTCCCATTCCCATTCCATTCCCATTCCATTCCCATTCCATTCCCATCCCCATTCCATTCCCATTCCCATTTCATTCCCATCCCCATTCCCATTCCCATTCCATTCTCCATTCCCATTCCATTCCCATCCCCATTCCCATTCCATTCCCCATTCCCATTCCCATCCCCATTCCCATTCTCATGTCATTCCCATTCCCATTCCATTCCCATTCCATTCCCATTCCCATTCCATTCCCATCCCCATTCCCATCCCCATTCCCAGTCCCATTCCATTCCCATTCCCATTCCATCCCCATCCCCATTCCCATTCCCATTTCATTCCCATTCCATTCCCATTCCCATCCCCATCCCCATTCCCATTCCCATTCCCATTCCCATTCCCATTCCCATTCCCCTGCTTAGGCAAAGGTTCACCATTCGAGGTTGGAGGGGAGAAGGGGGAGAAGCTATTTTATTTACAACTGCACATGCATTTGATTAAGAGCTGTTCCTGAAAGATTTGCCTGGAACAATGTGAAGAGAAAGGGTGGGAAAGGAAATGCTGGAGCCCAGTTTGAGCCCAGCAGCCCTGCAGAGGGCTGGGAAGGGGCAGCACTCTCCTCAAACCCCCTTCAGGAGCAGCTCATTCCCAGCTCAAGGAGACAAGATGCTCTCTTCCCACACACCCTTGGAGTAAGGAGCCTGTTCTGGACACACAGGGTCCCAGCCAGCTGGAGAAGATTTAAATTCCCAAGGAAAGTGCCAAAAATCCTCTGCTGAGGCTCACCAGATCACCTCCTCCCTCCCTGGCCTGGCAGGACACAATAATCACCTTATCAGTATTTCTCTGTCATATAAATTCACACGCACAAAAATCAATTAACCACCAGTGTTGCTGATTATAAATCAACTATTTACATAATTAATTACTATATTTTAATAAATGGTATGCAGGAAAGGAAGCCAGCAAAATATAGCCATTCTTTTGGTCCCTATCAATTATTTGGAAGGGAAGGCAATTATACTAAATCTTTCTTCCACCTAGCTCTCTTGTCAAGGGAAATTCCTCCCCCTCCTTCAGCTGATTCAAAGCCTGGAGCTGAGCCTCCAACATCACATTACTAAATTGCTTAAGCAGCATTTTAAATAACAAAAAGGGATATCATTTAATTTTTCTGAAACATGAAAATCAATAAGCTGTCCTTCAGCCTCCCTGAGTGATTGGCCAGGGCTGTCTCTCTCTGAGCTAATTCAATTTTCAGTCTTATTTGGAGGAACCAAGGCTTCAAAAAATAATCAGGCTGATCTTATGGGCCTATCTGGGATTTCAAGGAGGAATTCCTTTCACTGGATTAGGTCTCCTGGCTGTTTGGAAAGGAGAGGCATTTCTGACATTATTTGGAGACAGACCCTTGATCAATAATTCTTCCTGCTATTTCTGGCTGCTCTGGGGGTTGCAGTTCCTGTCCTGGGAACAGTGGCTGGATGAGGAGCCCCTTGGCTGCCTGGCAGTGTGGTTTTGGCAGCCCATCACCTCCAGGAGTGGCCAGCAGAGGATGCTTGGGGAAAGAATAAGAAACAAGTCCAGCATGGATTTTTATCTCACCAGCAAGTCAGTGAAAGGAGGGCTGAGCCAGCTCTTACATCTGGAACGTCCTTTCTGGTGGTAATGCTCCAGGAATTTTTCTGATGTGGATCTGGGATCTGCTGCTGGAGGAGAGCATCTCCCTCCCTCTGGGACTGGGGTGAGGGTGCAGATGTGACAGCAACGGGGGCTGCACCCATATCAGAGCAGGGAAGACACAGAGCAGGTCATTTCTTTCCAACAGCTCGTGAGATTCAGCGGGAAGTGATCACTCATTCGAGATTTCACAGGAAAATCAAGCAGGAGTGTAAATCTGCCCTGCAAACCCTGACGTCAGCTCCAGCATGAGGTCATGCAGCACAGAGGGAGATCCCTGCTCGGTTCTGGGATTGCAGCTCATCCATCAGAGCCTGACTGGTTTCATCTCACTGCACTCAACCCACCCTCTTGGGGTCTTTCTGGGTCACTGTGACCCCGAGATTGTTCAAAGTCTCTTTTCTCAGCCTGAGCATTTGAACAATGAGTCGGAGCTCTTCATTTCTCAGTCTCAAGGCTGTTTATTGTTCCTTATCTATAAAAAATTTTCTCCTGCCCTGCTGAGGTCCACTCAGCAAGACAGTCCAGGACACTCTGCCTGCCCCCAGGGTGGTGTCATGTCTTTATACTAAATACTATGTATACAGTATTTACAATTACTTTCCAACACCTATCACCTGTGTTAGACACTGAGCTTCTACTCTAAACCAATCTGTGAGTGCCACCATCACAGCAGAAGATGGAGGCCAAGAAGAAGAAGAAGGAGAGAGGTTGGACACACCCAGTTCCCTCCATCTTGCCCCCTGAACCCCCACCCCAAAAACCTCAAAATCTACTTTTCCCCCCCGTGATAACTTCACTATTGTTCTACCTAAACTTTGTGGCTTGCTGATCATCTAAGGTTGGTAACTTGCTCCATGGGTCATAATCAAACCCACAGGGGCATTCTGGGCTCTGTGCCAGGGTCTCTGAGCCCCTGGCAGGGCTCTTGGCCATCCAGAGGGATGCCCTGGGTTCCCACAGCACCCCAGAGCACAAAGCTGCTGCTGCAGGCATTACCTGGGGGCTGGCACTGCCCCATTTCAGATAAAACGGGACAGGACAGAGCTGAGGGGACCTCCCCAGGGGCAGAAGCTGAGAGCAGAGGAGCGTTTGCCCACTTCCTCCTGCTCTGGCCACAGGAGAGGCTCTCCCCTGGTGCTCCCTCACATCTGTGTGTTTTCAGAGCGTGTGTTTACATGGAGCTCAGTCATAACACAGCAGATCTGAGCATCCACTGAGCACCACAAACAACGCTCGCTCTGGAACATTTTCTCCATCTTTCAAGATTATTGCAGCATCTGTTGATCACATTAAGTTGTAAGTGTGCTGTCTCCATGGAGACTGCAGGGGCTCTCTGGGCTTCCAGCTCCTGGATGTGGCTTCAGCTGCAAGCAGAGTCACCCAGAGTCAATCCCTGCTCTGTGTCAGGAAAGGCAAGGACGTCACCAGGCTGCTTCTTGGACATGCTGGATAATGCAACTGGATTTATCACTGCTCCGTTATTTATTTTTATATATTTATATATAATTATATAAATTAATTATATATCAATATTAATATATTAGTCACAGATCAAGAATATATTTATATTTATATCTATATCTATATCTATATCTATATTTATATTTATATTTATATTTATATTTATATTTATATTTATATTTATATTTATATTTTATATTTATATTTATATTTATATTTATATTTATATTTATATTTATATTTATATTTACATTTATATTTATATTTATATTTATATTTATATTTACATTTACATTTATATTTCCATCCCAATGTCCCTTCTTAAAGGAACATTGGCATGGAAACCACACCCCAAAGGGGGGTTTGTGTGAGGTTTGGTTACGTGGCATTCCTTAAAAGCAGCAATCTTTCTTCCTTGGAAATTTCTCCATTCATCCATGGGGAAGTTCTCCCCATGAATTTGCACAGTAACCATGAAATAACCAGAAACTCTCTTGTGAGACAAGCAGCAAGAGATAAAAGCCACTCTTCAAGGGGAAAAGGACTATAGTCGAAATCCCTTTTGCTTTTAATCAGCTTGAGGGCCCTCACAAGGAAGGTGAGGAGAGTATTTCATGTAATGGATCAGGGCTGAACTCAAGAGCATTCAGCCAGCTCACAAAGTGACACCAGTAATGAGGGAGCTCAGTTAATTTGGCTCACAGACTTCATTCTGTCAGATGATTGGAAGCCCTGGAATTCTGTCCTTTAACTGTGCATTTGCTTTTAGTTCTCGTGAAGAGAAAAACATTCCCATCGTAATATTCCAGTTCAAATCCTACAGGAGGCAAATTAGACACCAAAGCAAGCAATGGCAAGAAGTGAACCACATCTTATTGTGGATGCATTGTAAATAAAAACCCCCAAAGAATCTCTTTCTTTTTTCCTATTTTCCCAAGCTAAGAATTGAAGAGAAGCTGACCAGACTTCACAGCCATTGGTTAATTAAGAAGACACCTTTTGGTAAAAATCTCATGAGAAAACAACAAAACACCAGCTGCAGGACTGTTTCAATTCTTCCTCTCAGCCTTCTCAAAACTCCCCAGAACAGCTCCTGGGAAAGTTTATCTGGTTTTTCTCTCTCTGACTCAGCTGTTGGATCCACACTCACCCACCCTTCCTGCTCTCAGCACAGGGACACAGGCACAGAGGGGCTGCCCAGCCTTTTTGGGGCAGCCAGAGGTGCCAGGACTCTGCATCATTTATTTATTCTCATTGGCAGCAGAGCACAGCAGCCATGGGAGGGCACATCCTGTCCTTGAACCTGTGTGTGGCTGCTCTGGAACCTGTGACTCCAATATTCAAATACAATACCTTCTTGTAAGCCTCGATGCACAGAGCTCCATTATTAAACTTTAACCTTCCTAATATCTTGCCAGATAAACTTTCTGCAGCTTAGAGAGCTATTCAGACAAGCATTAATACATAGGTTCATTGTTCTATTTGCCCTTGCTTTTTCTTCAGTTTAAATAATTGTTCTGCTGACCTATCCCATGACTGCTGCTTTAGCTCTGCTCACAATTCTGCTGTATCTGAGGCCTGCCTTTTGCAGCTTTCCCAAAACCCTCTGATTTTATGGAGTCCCACAACTCTCAGCCACACCAGGGCTCTGGGCTTCCCCATCCTTCCCTTCCCTTCCCTTCCCTTCCCTTCCCTTCCCTTCCCTTCCCTTCCCTTCCCTTCCCTTCCCTTCCCTTCCCTTCCCTTCCCTTCCCTTCCCTTCCCTTCCCTTCCCTTCCCTTCCCTTCCCAAAACACCCCCACAGCATCCTGGCCCTGGGATGAGCCTCCCTGGGCTCACAGGCTCTGCACAAGCAGAGCAAACCCCAGAGGGGATAGAGTGTGGCATCCCAAAAGGAGAGGAGGGGACACAAATAAACAAACTGCTCTACTGCAAACCAAAGAGCCGCTGGATTTAATGTGACAGGGCCTGGGATGCTTCATTTGACACAGACTGGCAGCAGCCTGGTGATTGGCAAGAGCTCCCAATAGTGGCTCTCTGGCCTGTCACAACAGCCCAGATCATCTGCAGAGCAGCCCAGGCAGCCTCCAGCCAAGCCTGGCATCTGCTGGGCTGGGGTTAAAAAGGGAATAAGCTCAGGGGCTCAGCACTGTGGCAGACATCTTTAATGGAAAAGCCTTTCCTTGGGATTTTTTCCTCCTGAGAAGCTGAGAGGCCTCAGGAACAAAATGCAAGCATTGATTATCTGCTGCTGTGGAATGCAACAGGTGGATCTGGGATTGGTCTCATGTGGTTGTTTCTAATGAATGGCCAATCACAGCCCAGCTGGCTCGGACAGAGAGCCGAGCCACAAACCTTTGTTATCATTCTTTGCTATTCTATTCTTAGCCAGCCTTCTGATGAAACCTTTCCTTCTATTCTTTTAGTATAGTTTTAATGTAATATATATCATAAAATAATAAATCAAGCCTTCTGAAACCTGGAGTCAGATCCTCGTCTCTTCCCTCAACCTGAGACCCCTGTGAGCACGGTCACACAGGACTCTGCTCTGCCAGGACCTGGGAGGAGGCAGCAGGATCAGGGTCACACACCTGGCTGAGCTTTGGGCCCAGTCTGGTTGTTCCCACATGGGGGAAGAGCAGCCCCAGGACACTCAGAGCTGCAGAGCTGCTGTTTCACGTGTTTCTCCATGAACAGAAAACCTTGAAGGAGGCAAGAACAAGAAAAGTTCAGCTGGGCAGCCCTCAGGAGTACCCTGCAGAGCACTGGGCCCTTTTGCACGCGTGTTGGCAGCACCACTCTCACTGCAGGACCTGTCACCAGCAGCTGGGTGAATCCCAGAGAGGTCCTGGGGATAGCTGGAGGCCACAGCCCTACACACAGAGCCAGCCCCAGCTTCCTCTGTGCTGCAGGAAGCATCAAAAATTGCTTTTAGAACAGGAGCAAGAGAAAAGAGCCGAGGGAATTCCAAACATGGGCTCTCTTGGACACTACAAAAGCCTGAAACACACCCTGGGCTGTGCCTTCCTACAGAAGAGGAGAGCAGGAGCATGGCAAAGACAAACCTTGCCCCAAAGGCCACTGTTCAAACCCAGCAATACCCCAAAGACTTTTATGAGACTTGGAGGGAGGCCAGATTTCCTCTGGGAATAACAGACTGGCTGCCTCCTAGAACACTCCGCCATCAGAAGGCTGCAAATAGCTGAAATTGCTATAAAATGTGTTCATCCTCGCAGAGTTCTGCAGGGCAGGGCTGGAGCTGTTCCAGCAGGGCTGACAGGCCTCCAAAGGGGAGTGCAAACACACATTCAGACACTTGTGTTGATTTTATCAGCAATAGCACAGCCAGCAGGACCTGGGAGAGGTCAACTCCCCGTGCTGGGCACTGCTGAGGCTGCACCCCAAAACCTGGGGTGATTTTGGGCACCCCATGCCAAGCAAGAGCTGGAGGGGCTGGAGAGTGTCCAGGGAAGGGAATGGAGCTGGGAAGGGACTGCAGGATTCCTGAGGGGCTGGGAAGGGGCTCAGCCTGGAGAAAAGGAGGCTCAGGAGGGACCTTGTGGCTCTGCACAGCTCCTGACAGGAGGGGACAGCCAGGGGGGAACAGGGACAGGAGGAGAGGGAATGGCTCAGGCTGAATATCAGGGAATATCAGGGATATTTCCCTGAATATCAGGGAAAATTTCTTCACCAAAATGTTCTCCAGCCCTGCCATAGGCTGCTCAGGCACTGGTAAAGTCACCATCCTTGGAAGGATTTAAAAGATGTGCAGATATGACACTTGGGGACGTGGGTTAGTGTGGTGGTGTTTGCAACAGTCCCAGGACCAGGGAAGAGATGAGGATCTTGACCCCATGTTTCAGAAGGCTGATTTATTAATTTATTATATATATTATATTAAAAGAAAACGATATATTAAAAAAGAATAGGAGAAAGGATTTCATCAGAAGGCTTGAAAGAAAGGAGAGAATGGAATGATAATAAAATCTTGTGACTCTCAGGCTGTCTGAGCCAGCTGGACTGTGATTGGCCATTAATTAGAAACAACCACATGAGCCCAATCCCAGCTGCACCTGTTGCATTCCACAGCCGCAGATAACCATTGTTTGCATTTTGTTCCTGAGGCCTCTCAGCTTCTCAGGAGAAAAAGTCCTGGCAAAGGGATTTTGCATAAAACAGGGCTGGCCTAACCCTCGTTAGGAGGGGAACGGTTGGGCAATGAAACAGCTGAGTGTGACGATGATCTTGGAGACCTTCTCCAGCCTGAGTCTGTGGCTGCACTGCTGAATCTCACAGGCAGATGATTGCACTCTCCCGTGCCTGTGTGCATACCCCAAGCCCCTTCCCTGCTCCCCTGAACCCCGCTGGGGTTCCCTCCCCGAGTCCAGGGTGAGGAGGTGGTGCTGGCTCTGCTCTGGGCACTGCAGCCCTGCTGGGCACTGCTGCTCCTCCTTTGCCTTGGCTGTGGCAGCAGAGCAGCTGTTTGGGTGGGAGACTCGTGTGTGTGAGCAGTGGTGGGGCTCAGCTGGTGGCCAGGCTGTGTTTATGGTTTCCAAGGCTCCGAGCTGGCACTGTCTGCCTGAACAGGCTGCTCTAGAAACTGTGCCTGCTTCCACACTCAGTTTGCAGTGGTGGAACGGGATATTTCAAAACAAGCCAGGCACTGCCTTCCTCCTGGGTTAATCCATGAATTCCTGCCTTGTGTATTTGGAAATATCCACGGACCCCCACAACTGCAATGCAGCAGCTGCCAGTCTTTCCTGCTCACCACTCTCATGTAAGAAAGAAAATAATCAGATCCTCTTGCATTTTGATAACCTGGGGCTGCACCAGCACCAAACATTGCTCAAATTAAAGGGAAAAAAAAAATTAAATGCACTGAGGTCCAGCACTCACAGCAGATGACCCAATGGGCTATTTTCTTTCTTTGCAAGATGCCATCATTTCCTCTGACCAAAGTCTTCCAAATCAATGGGTGTTAAGAGCACTTGGAAAAACATTACTTAAAGATAAATAATTTATTTTTAAAGGGCAGCTGGTGAAACCTACAACCCCAGTTGCTAAAATCAGCATCATCTGTTATTTCCCATACTGTCGCAAAATGTTCCATTTTATCTGAACTAAAAACAGCTTTTCTCTGCTGGAAACATGCAAATATCATTCCTTCATAAAGAAGCCACCAGATGGGAACTTAATAACTGTAGACTCTAATTCGTGTTGCCCGGAGCTGCAAAAACCACCAAACTTTGGAAATTCTTGTTTATACCCTGCTCATTCAATGCTTTAAATATGTTTCCATGCTCAGGCATCTGGCCCACACCCAGCTGTGTTATTTCTCCACGCAGGACACAAGCTGCAGTGCCTGGTGATGGTTTTGGCTCTGTTTTTTAAAAAAAAGCAGATTTACCTGGGGTAATTGCTCTGAGGGTGAGCTGGTGGGAGTATGTCAGCTCTGCCAAAGCTGCCCTTTTTTTCTCTGGGCTTGTTGTTTTACTCACTGTTCATTTTTTTAACATAAAGCCTGTTCCCCCCACATCAAAATGTCGGTGAAGTGAAGCAGACATTTTTCTGCTCCTGCAAAAGTTGTGGGAGAGAAAATTTTATGGGAGTTTTATGGATGCCTAAATGGCTCTGCTGTAGGAGAGAAAGAAAAAGTGCACAGGAAGGAGATGGACAGCAAAGCACAAAGTAAGAGTGATATCCCTCTATGCTCCAAAACATAAGCAGAGGAATACAGAACCCAGAAACAGAAAAAGAAATAAATTCATCATGGATCCATTTATAACCAGAACAAGTGTTTGCAGTGCGGGGAATAGAAGCAGGCACTGACAGGGCAGCTTTCACATTAACTCTACCCATCCTCCAGGACTCTTTCAGAGCATTTTGGTGCAGGCTGGGCCTGGCTTTGTGTGCCAGAACTTCCAGCAGCTCCATTCCTATGTGGGAATTCATTCCACTGCTCCATTCCTGCATGGGAATCCATTCCACTGCTGTATTCCTGCATGGGAATCCATTCCACTGCTCCATTCCTGCATGGGAACCCATTCCACTGCTGTATTCCTGCATGGGAATCCATTCCACTGCTCCATTCCTGCATGGGAATCCATTCCACTGCTCCATTCCTGCATGGGAATCCATTCCACTGCTGTATTCCTGCATGGGAATCCATTCCATTGCTGTATTCCTACATGGGAATCTATTCCACTGCTCCATTCCTACATGGGAATCCATTCCACTGCTGTATTCCTGCATGGGAATCCATTCCACTGCTCCATTCCTGCATGGGAACCCATTCCACTGCTGTATTCCTGCATGGGAATCCATTCCACTGCTCCATTCCTGCATGGGAATCCATTCCACTGCTGTATTCCTGCATGGGAATCCATTCCACTGCTCTATTCCTGCATGGGAATCCATTCCATTGCTCTATTCCTACATGGGAATCCATTCCACTGCTGTATTCCTGCATGGGAATCCATTCCACTGCTCTATTCCTGCATGGGAATCCATTCCATTGCTCTATTCCTACATGGGAATCTATTCCACTGCTCTATTCCTGCATGGGAATTCATTCCACTGCTTTGTTCCTGCATGGGAATCTTCCAGGCTCTGTGGATATTTCACTCTCTTGAAAGGTAAGCACAGAGGAAGGAAGGCATAAATTCAGGTTCTCCGTCCACAACCAAAGGAAAATCCTGCTATTAAAAGGAGGCCCATCAATCCTCCAACACTGAAGCAGAAGCTCAGGAGGAATGAGAGGAACTCACAGCCTCTGTGGGAAAATATGTGCCTCAATCACCCACTCACCTCAAGCAGGTAATGAGAAGTTAAGACCCATTCTTTAGGGATGAACCCAGAAGAGAGGCTTGAGACTTCACCCAGGCAGTAAATGATAATTAAAACCTGCTAAATCCACCATCATTTTTTTTCTCTCTGGGTGTACAAAGAAGAGAGAAGCAGGAAAGGAGGGAGGCATTTTATTCTTGCATCTAACCTGTTTTCCAGATGAGTTTTTCAATGATCAGATTCAATCTACTGTAAAAACTTCCCAGGGAGAGAAACCCTCAGCGCATGAACCAAAAATGTAATGACCTGGGAAATGTATTCCTCTTCAGGGGGAAGAAAACTGGTTTCAACTTTGTGCTCCAGCTTTTATTGTTCACCAGCTATGAAGGTTTCTTTGCCACAGTGCGGAGAGGCAGTGACTGAGCTGTGACAGGGAGCCAGGCACAGGGGATCAGGTCTGTGTCAAACACAGCCCCTTGGAGGGGCTGCCAAACTGCTCATTCTCCTCCTCACATTAAATGCCATCCTGGACTCCACCAGGGAGAGACTGGCCTAAATTTGTGCTTTAATAAAGCTGCAGCAAAATTTATCATCATATTTTATATATTTAAAAAGAAATTATATATATTCAAAAATATTCTTCTATACTTTCCCCCTGGGAAAAAATATTCTTCTATATTTTTATTATTATTTTTATTATATATTATTATTATTATTATTATTATTATTATTATTATTATTATTATTATTATTATTATTATTATTATTATTATTTCTTCTATATTTTTTTATATTCTTCTATACTTTTCCCCTGCTGTGCTCAAAGGGAAACCACAGGGTCATGTTTGTCACTTAAACATGGCTCGAAAAATGAGTCCTTCAGAACTTTACGACTTGGCAGTAGCAAGAACCTTTATAATCCTGGGTGCAACGTGCTTTAAAACGTGTGGAAAATTTATCAGAGATAAATATCACAGAAAATATCACCAGAGGCGGGCAGAGAACTGTCCCACTCATTGCATTCAATGTGTTCTGCAGGACAGCGTAGGGCAGCAGGGAGGAACCTTCTGGGGATGGGACGGCCCAGTCAGAGAGAGAAAAAACTGGGTAAGTTCTCCCAGAATCGGCCTGAGTGTCCCAGAATCTCCCTTTAGGGAGCTGGAGATGAGCAATGATAGCCAAACATCAGAACAACCTGCAGGTGGTGTTTTTCTAATAATCTGGTTTTCTGTTTTTCTCATCAGCTCCTTTACAAATGGGTGTCTTGTTAATTAACCAATCATGTGAAATGCATTGATTAAATGACCAATCCTGGGTCTACCTGCAGCAAACCAAGCTGTAAAACAAGGGAGGATGAATTCTGTGCCTCTCCAGGCCAGAACTGACCCCTTTCACAAACATCTCCTTTCCTGCAAGCATCCAAATGCTGCTGCATCGTTTAGCACTGGCCATGGACTAATTTTCTCCCTCAGGGACAGTAGATTAGATCCCACAATTTCTCTCTCCCCCTGAGTTTTCGAAAGGTCTTTCAAGCGTAATAAACTCAGGTATTTATATATCAATCTGTGTTACCTGAGGCACATATTACAGGGGCCTGGGTCACAGCAACATCATTACAGGGAGTTTTAAAGAGAGCAATGGGAATAGGGGAGATAAATAATTCTCTCTGTGGTGCCCTTTCTATTTGTATGCTGAGGCTTAGAGCAGTTCCCTGCCTTGGACACACCTTCTGAAATACAGCATTTCACACCACAGCTGAAAAAATTCAAGGTAAGCAGCAACCAATCCTCCAGAGCTAAGAAAATAGCCTTTCCCCCTTTAAATTACAGGCACTTGTACTTCACCTTGGCTCCTGTCTTCTGCTGCTTCCTCCCACTTCTTAATCCCTTGAAGCTGTTGCACACCTGCAGTCACTGCTTTCCACAGCATTTGTGCTGCATTTTTTCCCATTGCCAGGGATGTTAAAATGTGAGAAAAAGAGGTCATGGCCTGGCTGCCCTGGGGAGCAGCATCAGCCCCTCTGTGCCATCGGGGCAGCTCAGCTCTAGGAATCCATTCAGCCACAGACACTGAGGGAGAATTCCTGTTCAGGCATTTGCTTAATATTTTGTTGGGCTGGAGGCTGAAACTGGGCCAAAAAAAAAAGGGCTCTGAACACCTGCAGGACTCCTTGGTACAACACTTCTCTGATACCACTTCAGCCAGCTCCTGAAGAACGTAGCAGGCGTTTCTGAGCGAAGAAAAAAGCAAATCACATAAAAGGGCTGCAGAAGGGTTGTGAGCTCTCCTGCTTACTCACCAGCTGACACAAGCAGGTCAGATCACTCCAACAGCAGCGGTTTATTGTTGGATTTGAGGCCAAATGAAAATCAGGTCCCTCTGGCACTAGGCTGAGGTACAAAAACCACTGCAAAAGCTTCGTGGCAGCTCGAGGCTGAGGAGAGGAAGACAAAGATCTGGAGCCATCCAGCAAACACCAGGGGTTTGGAAGGTCTGACCCCAGGCTGGGGCTCTGGCCACGCTTCCACACGGGGCCTGCCCAGCCCTCACCTCCAAATTCCTTCTCACCACATCCTGGTTTACAAAGGCACTTTAATGCATTGACTTGCCTCTGAGGAAGAAAGTGCCTGGTGCTTGTTTAAGTGTCTTTATTAGACCTGAAACAAATACCACATCATTTAACTTGGAGGCTTTTGTTGCTGGTATCAGTGGTGTACTGCAAATCACAGACTCAGGACTGCCTCTAACCCCTAATAAGCACAAACTGCCACTCGTCCACCGCCCTGCTTTCCCCAGCTGCTGTTATCTCTGTGTGAGACAGGGAATTGGAGGAAAGAATGACCCAGTGATTGTCTAAATCAGCCCAGCTCTAATTTACTGGAATATGGTTTGAGCAGCTAATGTAACACCTACTGTGAGCAAGATGGAGCTATCTCCAGGACTTCTGTAGGCTAGGAATATTCACTTAAATGGCATTGTCTGGCTGCACTCACTGGAGGGCTGCTGTACCACAGAGAGCAGTTAACCCTTGGAGTGTGAAATTAGGTCAAAAAGAACCAAGCTTTCAATGGCAATCGGCAAAGTTAACTTTCCACTGGAAATTGGGTGTCCTGTTTGCCTCTGACACTTTCTCGGCTCCTCGAGTAGCAAACAGCTCGAGCAATTACAGAGCTCAGGTAAACAGCCCCTGGCAAGGTGTCCTCAGGGTGCCCTCAGCCTGGCAGGATCCTTCCCCAGCCCTCCCTGAGCAGTTCCATGCCATGTTTCCCATGGCTGGATTAAGCAGCTGGGCTCTCCTTAAGATAGAAAGGATGGGATTTTGTCTTCTTTGAAACACTGCCTGAGACACACAGGAGTCAGCGCCTTCCCTGGCACCAAAGCTGAGCTCCCCAGAAAATTACCTTTGCCTCTGTGTCCTTCTGCTGCTCACAATGAGGTGAAAGGAGTGGTTCCTCCTTTGCTTTGTTGTCTGTGAGCGTTTCAAGGCGCACACTGGATTTTGACCTGAGCACATAAAGCACCCAGGACCCCTCAGGAGCAGCACCTGATGGGGCAGGAAGATGCTCATCCCATAATCAGCTTCAGTTCCAACAGCAAGGTCACCTCAGGAAAGTCAACGCTCACAAACCTGCAAGTATAAGACAGAAATCCTGTTTTAACTGGGTTTGGTAGAAAATATATATAATTTAACCTTCTTTTAAAGTGGGAGGGTAGATGCTCAAGAAGCAGTGCTTTCCAGTCAGGTGCTATGGCATTTTACATGAGAACACACCTGAATCAAACAACTTATCTCCATTTTACAGCTGGGGAAACTGAGGCACGGGAAAGTGGAGTGGTTCCAGGCCGAGCTGGAGTTCGCTGGGCTGTGTGCAGGTAGCACAGAACCACCTGGCTGTGGGAAGCACAGCTCCTGCCCCCCTCAGGAGCAGGGGAGCCCTCCCAGAGGAGCTGGAGAAGGTGAAGAAGAACCCCTCACATGGCTGTGAGGGGTTAAAACATCTCCCTGCCACACTCCTTGTCCTGCTCTAACTACACCTAAAACCCAGATTTTAGTTATTGCAAAAAAACCCCAAAACCACACAAAACCCAACCCCCCCTCCCCCAAACAATCTTTATCCTAATTCTCCTGGGAAATAATGACTTTCTGTTATTAAATAATGTGAAATGATTGAGGTGAGTCACAAAGCATTTGTATTAACACTAATGGATCCGTGATTAATATTTTCCCTTTATTTTATTGTTATAAAACTTGTCTGTGTCTTCCCTTCTCCCTTTCTCTGTCCTCCCCATCACATTTGGTTCTCAAGGGAGGTAATCAAGACTTCACTTGAATTTCTCATTACTTGAAAGGCTCCACATCACAATATGATAATGGGACAGTTTCATAATTACAATTTTAAAAAATACTGGAGCCAGAGAAATCTGGAGAGGTTTTCGGATGCTTTTGTCTTTGTCACCCAGAAATTAAAGGATTGCTTTAAAACATACTCTAAAAACAAGAGGAGAGGGCGGTTTCATCTCACTGTTATGCAAAAACCATCGTGCCCAAGCTTCATTTTGAGAAGTCCATCCTCCCTTTTTATTTCCTTAGACCACCACCTCCCTCTATTTTTTTTGTTTTTTTCCTTTTGATAAATTACCAGGCAACGTTAACTTCAGGAAGGTGCAAAACCAGACTGGTAATGAATTCCAGCACTATTTCCCCTAGAGGCAGGTTCCTGTGCCTCAGTTTCCCATTTGCAATGGAAGACGCTCCAGGAGCTAAGGCTATTTTTGTATTTTTATCCAGAATGCTGCAGGCTTACACCAAGTATTTTCAACCCTGCCTTGAGGAGCGGGGCGCAGGTGGCAGAGATGAGCAGAATTAGCCCTGTGCTCTGCTAACAAGCTCTGAGATCCCACAGGACATAAGGTTGGATTAGATGTGACAAATAATAATGATTACTCTTATTATTCCTCCTAGAACTGGTCTAAGGCATCATCAGCTAGAGATGTGTCAAAGTGGCGAGACATTACGGCTTGTGTGGGACTCTGAAAAAGCTGGGATTTCTGCCTAAAAATCGGGATAGAGAACCACACATTTTCTGCTGAGGGTGCTGCTCCCTTGAGCCTCATTCCCTGAGCAGCAGGAGCAGCGATCCCAGCTCCTGGGATGCCTTTGGGTTTGTGAGGCCCCTGTGTCACCAGGGACACCTTGCAGTGACCTCACCGTCTGTGCTGAGGGTGAAGCTGCTCAGGGACACTCTCAGAGGTGCTTCCAGGGCTCGGCAGGGCTGCAGGAGGTGACCATCCCCAACACCCCCCATCCCAAACATCTCCCATCCCCAACATCCCCCTGTCTCCAACATCCCCCTGTCTCCAACATCTCCCTGTCCCCAACATCTCCCTGTCCCCAACATCTCCTTGTCCCCAGCATCTCCCTATGTCCAGCATCTCCCCATCCCAACATATCCCCAACATCCCAAACATCCCCCCATCCCAAACACTTCCTTGTCCCCAACATCCCCCCCCATCTCCAACACCTCCCTGTCTCCAACACCTCCCTATCTCCAGCATCTCCCCATCCCCAACATATCCCTATTCCAAACATTCCCAACACCTCCCCATCCCCAACACCTCCTTGTCCCCAACATCTCCCTATCTCCAGCATCTCCCCATCCCCAACATATCCCCAACATCCCAAACATCCCCCCATCCCAAACACTTCCTTGTCCCCAACATCCCCCCCATCCCCAACACCTCCCTGTCTCAAACATCCCCCCATCCCCTACACCTCCTTGTCCCCAACATCTCCCTATCTCCAGCATCTCCCCATCCCCAACATATCCCTATTCCAAACATCCCCAACACCTCCCCATCCCCAACATCTCCCCAATATCCCCCCCATCCCAACATGCCCCCATCCCAAACATTCCCCCATCCCCAACATCCCCCCATCCCAAACATCTCCCCATCCCCAACATCTCCCTATCTCCAGCATCTCCCCATCCCAACACCCCCAACATCCCCAGCATCCCCAACACCTCTCCATCCCCAACATCCCCCCCATCCCAAACATTCCCCCATCCCCAATATTCCCCCGTCCCAAACATCTCCCCATCCTCAACACCTCCCCATCCCCAACACCTCCCCATCCCAGCACAGCCTCCAGCAGGGATGGGGCCACTGAAGTTTTCCTCTCCTTGCCTTCCCTGCCTGAGCGTGGAAGCTGAGGAGCAGGAACCATCTCAGCTCAGCTTTCCAGTGCTGCCACAGCAGCCCTGGCCCCCAGCTGGCAGCACAGAGCTGGAAGGAGCAGGGTGGGCCCAGCTGGAAGCAGCAAACTGGGAACCCCTCGGAGCCATGGAGGGATGGGCAGCAGGGCCAGGGAGGGCAGAGAGGGAGGGAGAGAGAGCCCTGAGCAGATGGCTGGGGGAGAGATGGTGGAAGAGGAGAGAAGCAGACAGATGGAGGACAGAGAGGAGTGGGGTGAGCCACAGAAGCAATTCTCTGCTCTTGTTCATATTTAATCAAGAATTTGCTGCTGCTGCTATTTGTGTTTTGGCATTATTTGCTTTAGAGGGGCACCTAATCTCTGCCAGGGGCCAGGCCCTGGAGCTGTGCCCGTGCTCAGGGAGCTGCTCCTGCCTCCATCAGCTGTGCCCAGAGCCAGGGGCCTCTCACTGCTGGAACAGGGCAAGGAACGGAGATTCCTGGGCAACCATCAGGGGTGGGAGGCTAGGAGAGGAACTTCAGTGGCCCCATCCCTGCTGGAGGCTGTGCTGGGATGGGGAGGTGTTGGGGATGGGGAGATGTTGGGGATGTTGAGGATGTCTGGGATGGGGAGATGCTGGAGATAGGGAGATGTTGGGATAGGGAGATGTTGGGGATGTGGGGATGTTGGAGATGGGGATGTTGGAGATGGGGAGATGTTGGGGATGGGGAGGTTTTGGGGATGGGGAGATGCTGGAGATGGGGAGATGTTGGGATGGGGAGATGTTGGGGATGGGGAGGTTTTGGGGATGGGGAGATGCTGGAGATGGGGAGATGTTGGGGATGCCAACATCTCTGCCTGCTGACATAGACAGAGATTGGGTTTGATCCAGACTGGCAAATCCAGGGTTCCTATAAAAGAGCTGAATAAGGGCCCTGTGTCTGACAAGAAGGAAATAAAACCATTGGACTGTTGGCTTTGATAAATCCTTTCCCTGACACATTCCTCTGTCTTTGTTTCAGCAAGGGATAATGGGAGAGGAAGAGAGAGAGACACACGCTGTCCTTTTTTTTTTCCTGATAATTTAAATACAGTGAAACAATGACCTGATATCAACATAAAGCTGTTGGGGGAATAACCTGACTGTGCACCTTTTTTTTTTCTAGAGTCCCCAGGGTGAAATCGGTTTAGATTGATGCCTGATAAAGGAACGAGCCTGTTGCCTGAACGGGGCTCTCTCAGAGCAATAGGCAGCGCTGTTATCAGAGCTGTTAAACAAATAAAGCTGTGAAGTGCAGACATTGTCTGAAGCGCACGCTGAGCTTCCCAGGCAGCCAGATCTTCTGAAGGAATCCTTGATAAAGGAAAAGGCTGCTCAGGTTAATGGATATCCTCGGGTGCGTGGGGGGAACGGGGATCCTGGCAGCGGCTGCTGCTGCTCGTCCCTCCTGCACAAACACAGAGGCTTTGGAGCAGCACGAGGGGATGCTCAGGGTGGGATGTGCAGGGGGATGAGGCACTGGAGCAGCCCCAGCCCTGCTCAGCAGCGGCAGCAGAGCAGCTCTTGGGTTGTCCTGGGTTGTTGGACCTCAGCTGCTGTCCTGAAAGAGCCACGGGGCAAGGGGCACTGCAGAGGGGTCTGGAGACTGAATTACAGCAGTCGAAAATCACAGAGCGACCTTTTTGGGTCATTGTCCTCCTCTTTGGGCATGGGATCCCCTGGGGAAGAAAGGAATAGCTGTCCAGGTATTTTTATCATCACCCATGCCCACACACAAAAAGGCATAATTGGAATGACACAAACAGCAGCTCTGTTGTGTCCTTGCACATCTCACCCCAAGGTGGGATCTGGCTGCTTTGTCCCAGGTCTCACCTCAAGTGAGCAGAGTCCCTGGAGAAGGGAAAGGAGGGGTGAGCCAGGGTCTGTCCCCAGCACATCCTCCAGGTGAGCATCCTTCAGGAATACCTGAACAGCTCCGTCCTCAGCCCGTGCTCAAGCCACAAAGCAGGGATCTGCCCTGACCTTGAGACCTTCTTCCATCTGGGAGCAATAATCAGATGCCAAAGTTCCCTTTCAAAGCAGCTGCACACCTCCTTCCTGCCACAGCCATCTCTGGGCTTTGTCCTGATTTGCCCCAGCCTGAGAGAGAACAAGGCTGGGCTCCCTTCAGCTGGACTTCTGGCAACAGCAGGAGAACAGCAATTTCACTGCAATGTTTCTCCTGAGGAGAAAAAAAAACACCCCACAATTTGTTTGTCTGCCTGTGACAGGGAAAATTTTTCACGTTACCATCAGCCCCGGAGTTCATTCACCTATTGGAAAGATGTCCAGCTTTGAGAGATGTTTAATCTCACTTGAAAGCCAATAATTAGGGAAACACACACAAACACACGTGCCACATGCTCCCAGCCTCATTAGAGCCTGCCTCCTCCTGCAAACAAACCCTTCCTCCCTGGGAAAAGGCTTGGTTTGGATGGAGGGGGTGAATGAATGCGGGTTTGTGCTTGGTTAAGGTGTGTGTGCACATGTGTGCACCCACAAGGGGATGGAGGTTCACATTGGCATGGAGGGGAGAAGTGTTTAAGTGGCTGAAAGCTGTGAGAGGTGTTTAAGTGGCTGAAAGCTGTGAAATTCCCCACCCTGGTTCCATTTTTGGAAGCAGATTTTGATGAGATCTCTCCCGTCACTGCACAAGAGAGGATCTAATCACGCCGTGCAAAGACAGCCACAACTGACAATACATCTCCCTCTTCCAGGAGAAAGGAAGAAGGGAACAAAATGAATAATTCAAATGATAATTAGCAGTGTAATTATTCCTGTTTTTAGAGTAACCTACAGGACAGAACATCAATGCATGAGTCACTGGCAAAGCATAAACAGAAACAATTTGGAAGATGCTGTCCTGATGCTTTACAAAGGAACTTGTCACAGAGTTTTCCTTTTGATCTCACGCTGGCGTCAAGACTCCCCTCCAAGTGCTCCTGTAAGGTCAAAGCTGGCATTTGTCACCCAGGGCTGGGCTAAGGGACAGGGCAGCTCCAGCAGCAGCAGCAGGGAGGGCACAGCCCAGAGCTCAGAGCCAGAGCACCAGGCAGGGATTTGGGCTCCCTTCAGCCGGGGAAATTGTTCTGCTGTGTCTGCACAGCAGCTCCCAGCCCTGGCTTTGGTGTGCTCCAGCCCTGCCCAGAGATCCCCTGCACACCCTGGGGCCTGCAGGGGCTGAGGCACTGGGAAGGAAGGGGGTGCTGGTTATTTCAGGTGGAACAGGGAGGGGAGAAGGTAAAATCTCAGCCTCAAGGTGTCTTCACAAGCACTTGTGTGCTTGTGAAGAGCCAAAACCCTGCACAGGAGAGAGCTGTCACAGCTGGTGCTGCACTCATCCTTCCTGACAAGGATTCCTGCATTCAGCTGCAGCCCAGAGACCTTAACCAGCATTCCCAGCCTTTCAAACTTGCTTTTGCTTCTGTTAAAACCTGGAGAATCCCTCTTTAACAGGACACATGAAGCTGAAGCACTGGGAAGGAAGGGGGTGCTGGTTATTTCAGGTGCAATGGGGAGGGGAGAAGGTAAAATCTCAGCCTCAAGGTGTCCCACACTTGTGTGCTTGTGAAGAGCCAAAACCCTGCACAGGAGAGAGCTGTCACAGGCCTGGTGCTGCACTCATCCTTCCTGCATTCAGCTGCAGCCCAGAGACCTTAACCAACAGCATTCCCAACCTTTCAAACTTGCTTTTGCTTTTGTTAAAACCTGGAGAATCTCTCTTGAACAGGAGGCATGAAGCCCGGGTGGCTGGAGCGGGTCCCACCCAAGAGACACTGAGCACAGCAGCCTCCTGTGAAATCCAGCAGTGGGAGCCTCTTGGCACTGTAACCCAGGAGGAGCAGAAGAAAGATGTCTTTAATTTGCCTGGTAATGATCAATAGAGAATCGGATCCGACCTTGAATTTTAATGGCTCTGTACTAACGGGAGCCGCTCACAGATGGAAGGAGGAGGAGCAGGACAGCCTGGGGGAGGGAGGGCTGCGAGGCACAGCAGGCTCAGCACCTCTGTGGCCACCCCTGGCCACCAGCAAGGGGCTTTTGGGAGCTGGCAGAGGGAGAATCCCTCTGGGGTGGCAGTGCTGGGCATGGCTGCCGTGGGCACAGCAGCTGGTGCAACCCGAGGGGTCCCCCAAGCTCTGTTCCACCCAGCAAGATCACAGCACTCCTCCAAAAACCAAACAGAAAATTGGGGAAATTGAGTGGAGAAACAGCTGAGTCCTTGGCCCAGGTCTCCCAGGCCCTGTGGCCCTTCCACATTGGGGCCTCTCTGCTGCTCCCATGTATCAGATGCTGAACAGACAAAATGATTCAACTTCTAACCAAGCACTGACAGCGTTTGAATTGGCAGAGACTCCTTAAAAAGTGAAAAAAAAAAGAGAGCATAATACATTTATATATATAAATAAATAGAGATTGACCAGCTGAAATTATATAGTAGCTGTTAACATTGGCATCTTTATTTGCTGCATCAATTGTATTTGATTTAATCTTGTTCCCACAACGCTGAAAACATTTGACTCATCTGCTGGGGGTTCTTTCTGTAGATAAAGAATCATTTTGACAGTTATCCTGTTGGCTGCTAATAAATATCTGCACCTTCTATAATCAATCATAAAATAAATCCAATTGCCTTTTCACTTTTTATTTGACCTTAATCCTAACAAATCTCCCACAATTTTATTGAATTTACTCATGAGCCAGCAGAAGAAGAAAGAAGAGAGGGAGGGTATCCATTGATGTCTGTCCATCTGTTTAAGATGAAGGGAGTTTAGAGGATCTGAGATGGCATCAGGGAAATATTCACCCATAGCTGTATGATGAACCATGGGGAAAGGGAAAGGAAAAAAGAAAGGAAAAGGGAAAGGGAAAGGGAAAAAGGAAAAGGAAGAGAAAAAAGAAAAGGAAAAGGAAAAAAAGGAAAAGGGGGAAAGGAGGAAAGAGAGGAAAGGAGAGGAAAGGAGAGGAAAGGAAAGGAAAGGAGAGGAAAGGAAAGGAAAGGAAAGGAAAGGAAAGGAAAGGAAAGGAAAGGAAAGGAAAGGAAAGGAAAGGAAAGGAAAGGAAAGGAAAGGAAAGGAAAGGAAAGGAAAGGAAAGGAAAGGAAAGGAAAGGAAAGGAAAGGAAAGGAAAGGAAAGGAAAGGAAAGGAAAGTCTGGTTGCTGTAATGCAGCAGAAATGAAGCGGAGGGAGCTGCAGGGCAGAGGATGCTCCCTCTGATCCTTCCTCCCCACGTGGCTGCTCCTGCTCTGTGACGTTTGCGTTTTCCCCTCGCTCCCCTCCCAAAAAAGGCAGGTTTTGGGGTTTTTTTCTCCTGCAGAACCAATCCACGGAGCACTTCAGGACTGCCAGCGAGGTGAGGTTTGCCTCTGGGCACAAATCCTGTGTCGTGTGCTGGGGAGGAAGGATGCAGGAGCATCATTCTGCTCTTAAATCAGGCGTGGATCTGCCCTTGCTTTCCACCACCCCAGGAGGCACAAGGATGCTTTACGAGCAGCTTCTGCTCTGCAAACATTTCCATTCCTCCACCTCAAACAGAACAGGATGCAGAGTTTACATATAAAAATAATAAAAACTGAAACAATCCTGCAGTTAAAAAAGAGAGAGGGAGGAGAAAAAGGACGAAAGAGGAGAGGGAAATTTGTGCTTTGGTGCCAGCAGCAGCAGCAGGCTCCTGTGGGTGGAACCCCAACCAGAACCAAAGAATCCTCATCATTTTCTAGCTGGAAAAGGCAGCGGCTGCTGGTGGCTCTCAGAGAGCAGAGGGGGAGCAGTGGGGCAGGGAATTCAAATATGGGTTACAAATTGGAACCAGCAGGGGCTGCAGGGGGCTCAGCCCAGCCCAGCGTGCTCCCTGTGCATGCAGAGCCAGCGACTTTGTTCTCAAGCAGCTCACAGAAGAGAACATCTCCAACATCTCCAACATCTCCGACATCTCCAACATATCCCTGTCTGTGAGAGAAAGGCAAGAAGGATGGGATTTGATGGGCTAAAGCTGGAATTGGACAATTAGCTGGCCTGAGATGTGCACATGCACCTTGGGGAGGCGACAGTGATGTGAGGAGCAGAAATAGGAAACAGGAAAAAAAACAGAAACAGGAAATCTCAAGGCAGGAGTCACATGCTGTTCTCTGTACAGATAGCTGAGATAAAGTGTATATATATAATATATAATATACTATGTATTATATTGTATTATATTGTATTATATTGTATTATATTGTATTATATTGTATTATATTATATTATATTATATTATATTATATTTATAGTATATACTATATATAATATAATATATATAATATACAATAGATAATATATATAATATAATATATAGTATATAGTATATACAATATACAATATATAATATACAATAGATAATATACAATATATAATATATGATATATAACGTTTGATATATAACATATAACATACAATATACAATATATAATTTATACTATATACTATATACTATATACTAGATAATATATAATATATACTATATAATATATAATATATAATATACAAGATATAGTATATAGTATATACTATATACTTTATATGGTCCTGTAAACCAGCATTTTGCACAGGGTGAGGGTTTGTGGAGCCCCGAATTCTCTCCACCTCCCTCTGCTCCTCTCCCTCCCCAGAAAAGGCCTTGCCTGCCCCTGTCTGCTCCATCTCCCTCCTTTTCATCGGGTTAATTGGCCCTGCCTTGGCAGGCAGAGCTCAGCCTGGCTGTCAGCCCCGAGCTGTGCTTAGCAGGCTCCAGGAGCTGCTCAGGGAAGGGCTTTAACCTGTCACAGAGGCAGCTGGGGAAAGGAGCAGGGCTTGGCTGCCTCTAATTGCTCTTTGCAGAGAGATGCCTTGTTTATTCGATTAATTTGGAGCCATCAAATACCAAGGCTCAACAAGCAGCTGCTGAGTGGGGGGGATTTTTGCCTCTCCAGAAGGTTGGGGTATGCAAATCTCTTCTTTCCTTTGAGCAACAATAGAACCCCTTCCTAAAAACCTGAATTTCTCAGTCTTTACAGGCATTTACACTCCTTAGTGGGAATTGTATTGAAACATGTCTGCAACGTGTTTTTTGCCCTGAAGTCAGCCAGGAGCTGTGTCAGAGCAGGATGGAAAATGCTGGGCCAGACCCAGGAGTTAAATCCTTCAGGCTGTGCTATGCCGCCAAAGGAAATTCCTATTTCCATTGATAAATCAAAAGTTAGGAAGTAACAGATATTCCCCCCTTCACAAAGGCTGCAAATCCCAGGCCCAAAGTGTCCTTGTTAGCCAAGAAAATCCCCTGCACTGCTCATCCCTGAGTGTTGTGGACCAGCCCAGGGAAACAGCCTGGGAGGGGAGGTGAAGGACTCCTTGCTCGGAGCCATAAAAGTGTAAATCACACCAGGATGTGCTGCCTCTGCCTGGCTTTCACAGCTCTCTCCATGGTAATTTGGCCACTTCCACTCGCTGCTTGCATCGTGCTGGGAGCCTCTTTCAGCAAGGTCTAGGATTTAGCTTTTTAGAGAAATAAAAATAATACATAAAACCTTGTTTCAGCTTGCCTGTTCACAATCAAGTTTTCCCAAGCATGGGCAGCAGCCTTATGAGCCATTTCTGTTTGATAACTTGGGCTTTATTCACGTAGATAATGAGTTTGGCAGGAGGTTAATAAGTGTCAACTGAAAGATAATTTAAGAGTTGTAAAGATAAATTTGTTGTGGGCTCTTTTTCTGGGTCTGTGGCTAATATCTCAGTGCCTATACACACACACACACACAGAGCACAGCCTGGTTTCCAAGTCCATAATCCATAATGGTTTTCTTTATTCCTTGAGGTATTGTAAATATCTAAAAGTCCCAGTGAAAATCCTGCTGCATGTAAATTCCCATTGCCTTTTTTTGCCTGATTTTCCTGTGCAAGGCGATTGGATTAATGTGGGGGGAAAGAGAAGAAAAAGGAAAAGAAAAGGAACAGAGCTTTAGAAAAGTGGCTTTTCCTTCTGACACAATGCTCAAGCTGAGAATTTCCTTGCAGGCTGGATAGAGATCTGGTCCTTATGCAGAATTTTGAGATAGGAAGGGAATATTTGGCGAGGTTCCCCTGGGTTTAGGCATCTGGGTTTTTTTTTTTTTCTCTCTCATTTTTTTTTTAAAAATCACTAAAATAGACTTTTTTTCCTTAAAAATACCCTGAGATCTGTAGCCAAAGCAGTGCATGCTCCTAGTGGATGTTGGTGCAAACAGGGACACAGGAGGCAAAAACCCTCAGCACCCAATCACTGCTGTCCTGTGCCCTCCATCCCTCCTGCTCCTCATCCCAGAAGGGTTTAAGGGGGATTTTTGGTGGTGGATGCTCTTTGGGGAACAAGAAAGTGCCCAGCAGGTCTTTGTCCCAAGTATCAATAGGATATTTTCCATAAAAACCTCGAGAAATTAAAGATTATTTACATTTTGGGTATGGGTAACAACCATAATCTATTTGATTAGGTGAGGCTTGGATTAAGTACCAAATTTATCTCTTTACATTGTCAAACTAAAGAGTAGTTTAAAGGCAAACCTCATGGAAACTCTGCCTCCCCTGCTGGGCTAATTAACACCCATTTTAGGCTCTTAAACCTTTGGTGGGTGTTTCTGCTCCAGCTCTTTGGTAATAGGGGAACCACTTTAATAAATCAGAAAAAAATCTCGGCCAAGCAGGGCAGACCAAAAGGCTCTGCCCAGGTGTGATGGGATTCCAGGGCAGGAGGGGAGATAAAAGCACTTTCTGGATTAAATACTGCCACCAGGTTGAACCCCTGAGTTTTCTGGTACCACTGCTAATGTGTGCTGAGTGTTTTATTTCAAGGTTGGTCCTGTAAAATGGGCCAGATTAATGGAGAAACTCAGCCAAGTGTGCTGAGCTCAGTGGGTCCTGCCTGAGCATTTGATGGCTTTGGGTTCACGGAGGATTGTGATGACTTCAGACTCTGCTGGATGGGGAGGAATTCTGGTAAAGCAGTTAAAGGGAAAATGGGAATTCTCCCAGGAGAGCTGTGGCTGCTGGAGCTCTGCATGGGGCTGAGCAGGGCTGGGTGCAGGAGCAAAGGATGCTGACACCAAAAATCAGATCTAAAAACCTCCAGTTTAGTCCCAAAAATTAATATCAGATGGGGAAGGGAACTGATCTGCCTGGTGAGGAGCAGCACAGGGGCAGCACTGCTGGGTGCAGGACCAAAGGAGGCTGACAACAGATACTAAAAATCAGATATATAAATATAAACATATCTATAAATCATATATGTAAATATAAAAACCTCCAGTTTAATCACTAAAATTAATCAGATGGGGAAGGGAACTGATCTGCCTGGTGAGCACTGGCACAGGGGCAGCACTGCTGGGTGCAGGACCAAAGGAGGCTGACAAAAAGCAGATCTAAAAACCTCCATTTTAGTCACTAAAATTAATATCAGATGGGGAAGGGAACTGATCTGCCTGGTGAGCACCGGCACAGGGGCAGCACTGCTGGGTGCAGCTGCTGGACCAGCCTGGACTCCTCCACACCCCTCGGATGCTCCTGCTCTGTCTCTGTCTCTCTGAGCAAGTGCCCAGCTGCTCCTCTGAGTGCCTCAGCCTGGATCCCTCCTGAGACAGGAATGAAATCTGCTCCTGGCTGCTCCAAACCCATCTTTGGACAGGTTTAATCCTGCCCAGTCCCTGGTGCCCCAGCTCTGGGTGTCCAAGGCACCCCTGGGGCATTGCCCTGGGCTGCAGCCCCCAGCTCAGCAAACTGCAGCCAGAAAAACACCCAAAACTTTGGGGTGCTGCCCTGCACAAGCTGTGGGGGCCCAAATTCCAAATTCTCAAATTCTGCTGCGCCAGGCAGGGGCTGGAGAGGCTCCTTGCTGCTGCCCTGGAGCCCCAGAGTGCTGGGAGGAGGAGAACAGGGCAAGGAGAGATGGTGCCACATTTAATTAGCTCTCAGCAAACCCAGGTTATTCTTAACATTAAACTGATCTTCAAAAAGGGAACCCTTTAAATGAAAAGAAAAAGTGCAAGGCTAGGAAACCATTAATTGATTCCTTATTCATTAACCTTTGCAAACCACTCAAAAGAGCTGGGGAACGGCTTCCTTTGCAGCAAGGGCTGGAAGGAGCTTCTCATAACCTGCACTGCAGAGGGCAAGAGAAGGGCTGGTCCCAAACTGCTCCTTGCTTTGCTAATCAGAGAGCAATTCCTCACAGGGTCTCTGCTGTAAACACTGCTGAGCCTGAGCACGCTCCTGTGAAAGCACCCTGAAGCCATGGCAGCTTCCCTGATATTTAATCTGCAAACCTCCAACTTCTCACGCCCATCCCTGAGCCCAGCAGCTCAAATCTCTCTTGACAGTTATTTTTCCTTTTTCAGACCAGAGCTTCTGGAGTCCAGGGATTTGCATTGAGAAAAAATAAAAAAAAAAAAAAGTCCTGGAGAGATGAGAGATTGTGAAAAGCAGTTTGTAAAGGGCTTTTGGGTTTTAAAAAACCCAACCACCCAGAGCCAAAGGAAGCTGACAACAGCTACTAAAAATCAGATCTAAAAACCTCCAGTTTAGTCACTAAAATTAATCAGATGGGGAAGGGAGATGATCCTGGTGAGCACCAGCACAGGAGCAGCACTGCTGGGTGCAGGACCTGCACCACCAGTGTGGCCACTCAGGCTCGGGTCAGAGAAAATCAGAAAACCATTGAGATCAGGGTGGTTTGGCTTGGGAGAGACCTTACAGATCATTTCATTCCTACCCCCAGCCATGGGCAGGGACGGCTCCCATTAGATAAATCAGCATTTTGTGGCCAGGGCAGTCCCTGTCCCCCTGTCACCCTCTGCTGCAGGTCCCTGTCCTGCCCCCCTGCCCAACCCCAGAGCCCCCAGCCCCTCACGCCCTCGGAGCTCTGGTGCTGCCTCTGTCTGTTCCCTGGGGAGCTCTGTGTTCCCACCTTCCTCAGCAAGGACAAATGAGGCAGTTTCCATAGCCACTGGGGAAGGGAAGAAAGGAGAAGGCTGCGTGGCCAACGGCTGCCAAATTGCCTTTTGTTTGTGCCCAGCAGCTCTTGGGTCTGCCCTGATCTGAAATGACACTTTCCTCCCTCACTGGGGTCTTGTTTTTCTGGGTATTTGATTCTAGTGCCAGGGCTTGGACAGAAACCCATGGCTAAAAGCTTCCTCTTATACACTCTGGAATTAATAAACTTCTTTCCCTGACCTCATCGGCACAGTGAGGTAAAAAAAAAAACCCAAAAAACAACCTAGACACATTTTCCCTTTTCAGCCAGTTTAGGCAGAAGGAAATCAAACCCTTCACAGGAATCCAACCCCTTTCAGAGGGCAGGCACAACCTGGAGATTTGGTACCTGCAACGC
Organism: Molothrus aeneus; assembly: GCF_037042795.1. NCBI lineage: Eukaryota > Metazoa > Chordata > Aves > Passeriformes > Icteridae > Molothrus > Molothrus aeneus. Next base: position 4,352,401 of record NC_089672.1, read on the forward strand.
TGAGGTGAAGTTTTGGTGTTCTCATCAGGAGTGGCTTTCACAGAATCATGGTTTGGGTGGCAAAGGACCTTAAATCCACCCAGTGCCATGGCAGGGACACCTCCCACATTCCCAGGTGCTCCAAGCCCCTTCCAGCCTGGATTTGGGCGCTGCCAGGGATGCAGGGGCAGCCCCAGCTGCTCTGGGCAGCACATGTCAGTAGGTGGAAGCATTTAAAGATCCGTGCACTCACTCCTGGAGCATGGGGCACGCAGCTCACACTCAGCAGCAAATCTGAGCTGCACTGTCCTCTCAGCACGGGCAGGAACTGCAGCCTTGGTCAGCAAGAGAATCACCTTCCCAAACACCCCCCTGGCAGAGATCAGCTGCTTGGAAAGTCACAGGGCCTGATCTGGAACAAACTCCCCACAAACCTGAGCATCCCTGTGCTGAGATGGTGTTCGCAGGGGCCTGAGGAAGAGGGGAGAGACGAGGATCTGACTCCATGTTTCAGAAGGCTGATTTATTATTTTATGATATATATTTCATTAAAACTATACTGAAAGAATAGAAGAAAGGATTTCCTCAGAAGGCTGGCTAAGAATAGAAAAGGAAAGAATGATAACAAAGGTTTGTGGCTCAGGCTCTCTGTCCGAGCCATCTGGGCTGTGATTTGCCATTAATTAGAAACATCCAACATGGGCCAATCAAAGATTTACTTGTTGCATTCCACAGCAGCAGATAACCATGGTTCACATTTTGTTCCTGAGGCCTCTCAGCTTCTCAGGAGGAAAAAAATTCCTAAGGAAAAGATTTTTCATAAAAAGATGTCAGTGACACCTGTGCAGCTCAAGGGCCATTTCCCCGTGGCTGCTCAGCATCCTCCCCCTGCTCCCAGGCTCTGCCCACTCCCCTGAGAGCTCTGCCTTCCTTTGAAGCTGGCTGCTCTTTGGAGCAGTGCCTGATGCCACTCCATTGATCTCAATTACCCAGAGACAACTCTCAGTTATCCTGAGGCCGATTAGGCAGGTTGCAGATTAATCATCCCCTGCTCAGTGGCCCCTTCATCCTCCTCACTGGTTCCTCACATCTTGGTTTTGCTCTCTGGAGGAAAACACACACGAGGCACTGTGCGCTCCTGTTTCCCACAGCACAAGGCAGAGCAGGGCCTCTGCTGTGTCTGCCTTCTCCAGCCTGGTTATTAACCTGGACAGGTGAGTATTTGTATTGCTATTTCCTATTTCCATCACTGACAGATGTGCACCCAGGAAAACAGAGAGAAAAAAACAAAAGGCCCCAAAAGAGCCTTTTCTCCAAATTCAGCACATTTCTTTTTCTGTTGAAATGGAAATGTTGGTGATCCAGAAGCCCAAGGGAATTTTTCTCCGGTGTTTCAATGATCTGGGCTCATCCCAAACCTGCATTGGTGCAGGGGAGGAAGCCTCAGAATGTGGCCAAAGAGCCGAGGTGGTTTGGGATGCTCCTGCAGGGAGGGACAGGAGCTTTCTGGACACCTGGGAAGCACCAAGTGACCAAAGGATTCCTCCTCCAGCTCAGAGGGAGCCCAGGCTGAGGGCACAGGGCTCCTGCACGCAGGAGACACACAGAGGATCATGGAATTAAGGTTGGAAAAGCCCTCCAAGCTTTTCCCAAGAACAGCTCTGCCAGCCCACCACCAACCCACATCCCCACACAGGGGCAGAATGGGTGAGAGAGAAGGGTTATGCCATGCTTGGGAATTCAGAATATTAGGGCAAAATACACTGAAAGAGAAGAGGAAAAAAGGGTTACCAGTAGCACGCTGTCCTTGAAAACCTGGCTGGTTTTCTTTTTTTTTTCCCTTTTTTTTTTCTTTTTTTTTTTTTTTCCTTTAAGCTCTTGGCTCCAGTTTACCCAAAAGGAAGAAAGGGGAAATAGAGGTGGCAGTGCTGCCCTGCTGGGGCTGGCTGGCACAGCCTGGTGAGGGGCTGAGGACGTCCCTGTGGTCTCCAGATTAAGCACAAGTGCTTTGTGCAGATAAATTGAAAACCCTCAGCCCTGGAACAGCGATTCATGGAACAGCACTGTCAGGTTCGAGAGGCAGAGAGAGAGCAGCTGCCTATGGAAAGGGAGATTAAAAGCTGAGAGAGAGAGTGGTGTGCCTTTATGTCTTGAACTGTGAGCCAGAGATGGCTCTGAGACAGGAAAATGCAGAACTTTGCAACCCAGGTATTCATTTATATGTTACAGGTATTTATTTACATAGTACAGGTATTTATTTATATACTACAGGTATTTATTTATATGTTACAGGTATTCATTTACATATTACAGGTATTCATTTATATATTACAGGTATTTATTTATATATTACAGATATATATTTATTTACATATTACAGGTATTTATTTATATATTACAGGTATTTATTTATATATTACAGATATATATTTATTTACATATTACAGGTATTCATTTATATATTACAGGTATTAATTTATTTATTACAGTTATTTATTTATATATTACAGGTATTTATTTATTTATATATTACACACCCCACATGCAGCTTGGTGTATCCCAAATACAATTTTCCACACAAATGCCTACACAGACAGACACAGGGCAAACCCCCTGTATTCTTTGGGAAAAAAAAAAAAAATACAATTCAATACTAGATTGAAAAGGAGCTTTTCTCACAATAATGCAGTTTGTAATTGTGGGAATTTATCCCAGGAGCAGCTTCTCACCTGGCAGGACAAGCAGGAGGACGACTTCTGGCTGTGTTTGTGCTTTGGGATTGAATCAGGACAGGCAGAAGTGAAATTATTCCCCATCTTCCCCAAGCCTTGCTCACACCCGCCCACAATCCAGCCTGTGATCTCGAAGTGAAACTGGCTTTTATCATTATTGCTCCATCTAGTCAATCAAAATTTCAATTAATGGCAGGGAATTATCATTCCATTCAGCACAAAGAGGGTTTTGTTGTGGCATTTTTTCCTTTATCTATTACAAAGTGGCTGTCCTGTTGCTGATTCGATCTCTGGGCAGCCTCCTGCTCACTGTCAGCCACACTGAGATGCTGGGGGGTTCCTGGCCTCCCTGCTCAAACCCACTGCTGATTTTTATAGGTAGGAAGCACTGACCCTGCTGGAAATGTTTATTTTTCCTCCTTTCCTGATTTCCCAGCGTGGGATTTCTCTGTGCACAGCCCAGAGGAAGGGCAGCAGCTCACTCACCCTGTGCTGGTGAGGGACGGGAGGGCAGGGGGGCAGGATGGAGGGAGAGGGGAGTTAGGAGAAGAATCCATTTGTAATTACTGAAATAAACACAAGTCGGAGAGAAATGCAAATGCCTCGTGTTGTGAATTGCTTGACAGAAGAAGTGACAGCTTTTTATTAGGGTGATAACAGCAAGGAGTTTTAAAATAGAATAATCGGTGCAACAAAAGCAATTTTCATTCTGAATTTTCATTTTAAATGGATGATCTCGTTTTAATCAAGTGAGTCATCACAAAATGCTTTTAATTGCTGAAAGTCAAGAGCCATATTATAATTTTGATGTCTACTTTCAGGCTGATGATTCGATTTATTTAAAATGGGGGGGGGGCAGGAGGGTGGTGTTGTTGCCCCGTTCCTGTTTTCTGTCATTTCCCCCTCAAGTGAACACAAGATCTGAATTCACTATTCAAAAACCTAAATGGCTCTTTGGAAAGTGCACTCACCTTGCCAACAAATCCAGAACGGGCTCGAAGCAGAAGATGTTTGTTAAAATCTGGGTTTGTTAATTTTTTTTCTCCCCCTATCTCTTTCTGTGTTATTTGAAGCAGCTGAACTGCTAAGGTGAGGTTTGACTTTTTGTGCTTTTAAAGGCATTCTGGGACGGTGCTGGGAGATTGGAGCACTTCCCACAGGCTCAGAGAGATCTGTGTCGACCATCCACCACGGAAAAGGCAAATTTCAGGCTTCATTCCAAGCACAAACCCTGCCTCTTTACAGGAAAAGTGGCTGAGGCTTTGTGACTAGAGCCAAGGCTGCACAGCCAGGTCCTTGCAGGCTCCCTGAGGGACTTCTCAGTCTCTCCTCAGGTGAGATTCTAGGGAGTGTTTATTGCCAAAAGTGGTGCCAGTCAGGATGGAAGGGGGAGGAAGAAGCTGTCCCTTTTTGTCCCCCTGGTGCATCCTGCTAAAATCCTTCTTCATGCAAAAGTGGAAGGTTTAGGATGGTTCATTTGAAGGAGCATGGCTGCAAAAAGTGGAAATAGTCCTGGCCAGCCCTGGTGGGGGCTCCTGAGCTGGCTGTGCCTGGGGGACACAGAATCAAACTGGGATGGGCTGGGAAGGATTTCCAGGGCTGTGACTGTGTTCACAGGGGTCCCAGGATGAGGGAAGGGACGAGGACCTGGCTCATGTTTCAGAAGGCTTGATTTATTATTTTATGATATATATTACATTAAAACTATACTAGAAGAATAGAAGAAAGGATTTCATCAGAAGGCTGGCTAAGAATAGAAAAAGAAAGAATGATAACAAAGGTTTGTGGCTTGGGCTCTGTGTCCGAGCCAGCTGGGCTGTGATTGGCCATTAATTAGAAACATCCAACATGGGCTAATCAGAGATCTATCTGTTGCATTCCACAGCAGCAGATAATCAATGTTTACATTTTGTTCTTGAGGCCTCTCAGCTTCTCAGGAGGAAAAAATTCCTAAGGAAAGGATTTTCCAATAAAGATGTCAGTGACACGGGGCCTTCCAGCTCCCACCCCTGCCATGGGCAGGAACAGCTTCCACCCAAAGACCTGGCCAGCCTGGCCTTGCTGTTCTGGGGGAGCTCAGCTGGGGTCTCCTGGAGAAATCCCTCACTCTGTTTAGGCTTCACCTGGTCTGCAGGAACCTCCAAGGGTGGAGATGGCTGCAGAGCCATGAGCCAAAGGAAGATGCAGAATCACGGGCAGCACCTCCTCCCCAGCGTGAGGACTCTGCCAGGGCACTGTGGAGCTGCTTTTCAGAGAGGGGAACCCAGCAGGTTTCAGCTCGTCAGGAAGGGAGCACTCAGCAAGAACAAAGAGAGCTTCTGCTGAATTCATGCTTTGAAACCTTCCCCTGTCAAGTCCTACCCTGAAGTCAGAGGGAAGTGGTGTTGGCTCCTGTAGAAGGAACTGTTCCCTCACCCCAAGATCCCACCAGGTGTGATCTCCCCAGTTCAGAGGATGCCCTGAACTTCATGAGCAGCCAAGAGCCAGGAGAACGGGCCCAGCTTTGCCACCAGCTTCCCAAATCTCCCCTTCCAGTCCTTTCAAAGTCCAAATATACTGCTCTGAAATAAGGAGAGCTGCTCTGAAAGAAGGAAAGCTACTTAGAGCACCTTTTATATTCGAACAAGAAGAAATTCCAGTGAGACTTGGAGGCCCTGGCTCTCCGTGCCTTTCCCTCCTCACGCTGCTCCTTTCATGCTGCACTGTGAGAGGGGACAGAAGCCATGTGCAAACATGTTCTCAAAGGAAAATCTGCCTTTCCCCCCCCTTATTTAAAAAGCAATTCCTGTTTCTGCTCGTTGTGTGAGTGCAGGAATTAAAATCTCCTGAAAGCCCAAGCAGGAGCGAGACAGGAGAACAGGCCCAACTTTGCCACCAGTTTCCCAAATCTCCCCTTCCAGTCCTTTCAAACTCCAAATATACTGCTCTGAAATAAGGAGAGCTACTTAGAACACCTTTTTTATTTGAACAAGAAGAAATTCCAGTGAGACTTGGAGGCCCTGGCTTTGGAAAGTGAGTGCAACAAGGCTGCCCCATCCTCTGGCTCTGTGTGCCTTTCCCTCCTCACGCTGCTCCTTTCATGCTGCACGGTGAGAGCGGACAGAAGCCATGTGCAAACATGTTTTTAGAAGAAAATCTGCCTTTCCCCCCCCTTATTTAAAAAGCAATTCCTGTTGCTGTTCATTGTGTGCGTGCAGGGATTAAAATCTCCTGAAAGCCCAAGCAGGAGCGAGACGTCGCCTCTGGAAATGCTCCGTGAAGGCGTGAATGAGGACACAATGCAGAGCCAGTGCTGACATGCACAAAACAGCTCATTATATGGGAGAAAAACCAGCACCTTTCACCTCTGACAAGCTGGAAAAGAGAAAATCCCTGCCAGATAACCTAAGCAAGAGCCTCGTGGGAGAGGTGCGAGCGTGCTGGGAGCCAACTGGGAGAGCCTCCACCATCCCTGAGCAGCAGCAGCAGAGAAAACGCATCCCTTTGCTGTTAAATAAATAAAATATGCCAGCATTAGTCTCCTTCCCTGTCCTCCCCAGCTCCTGTGTCCCAAACTGAGCTGGAGTTGTGCCCTGGTTTAGCATCTCGCTGCCTGGCTGAGCAGAGCAGGCTTTTAGCAGAATTGTCAGGTTTGTACCCATCCCATCCCCTCAGAAATTTGGGTCAAGGGCTTTCTCCACTTTGGTTTGGAGCCAGAGCTGATACTTGGAGGAGATGAACTTCAAAAGGGTTTTATCCAGTCCTGCTCAGGATCCACCAGCCTTAGCAGGGAATGTTGTCAAGGGCTTCCTTGGCCATCTCCAAAATTAAAATCACTCATGTTTTAAAGTAAATCCTCTGCTGTATCTGAGTGGCTGGATTGTTTTCCTGGTAGGAATAGCCTAGAAGGGATCCCTTTCCCCTCATCCTGGCCATTTCATGCATCTCTTGACTGAGAGCTAAAGCAACCTTTATTTGTTTTTTAAAGAATTTAATAACGATCCTAAAATATTCAAACAACACAAAGATCCAGCGTGGGAATTAGCTGGGCCTTCAGAGGCCACCTTTTTCCCTTCATTAATATCTATAACAACCATGGAGCTCAATGGAACCACTTTGGAAGTTCCCTTTGGAAAGCTCAGAGCAGCAAGAGAACACTGGGCTGGTCGTCCCAATGGGGCTTGGAGTAACCTGGTCTAGGGGAAGGTTAATTCCCTGCCATTAATTGAAATTTGGGGTGCAGCAAAATGATCTTTAAAGCCCCTTCCAACCCAAAACATTCCCTGGTTCTGTGATCACACCTGTTGTGCCTCCTCCTGCAAGCTCGTACCCAAAATCTGCGGGCTCAGGTCTGCAGGAGAGCTGTGGGAGATGGAAAAACCTCCCAGATTGGGTAAAGATCTGCAGGAGAGCTGTGGAATTTGGGGAAAACCTCCTAGATTGGATAAAAATCTGCAGGAGAGCTGTGGAACATAGGGAGAACCTCCCAGTTTGGGTAAAGATCTGCAGGAGAGCTGTGGAATTTGGGGAAAACCTCCTAGATTGGATAAAAATCTGCAGGAGAGCTGTGGAACATAGGGAGAACCTCCCAAATTGGGTAAAAATCTGCAGGAGAGCTGTGGAATTTGGGGAAAACCTCCCAGCTTGGGTAAAGATCTGCAGGAGAGCTGTGGAATTTGGGGAAAACCTCCCAAATTGGGTAAAGATCTGTGGAAGAGCTGTGGAATTTGGGGAAAACATCTCAAATTGGGTAAAAATCTGCAGGAGAGCTGTGGAATTTGGGGAAAACCTCCCAGCTTGGGGGAAAGTGCAGGAAAGCGATGGAATTTGGGGAAAACCCATGGGAAAGAATAAAAAGGACCCTTGTAAATCCTTGGGATCCATTCCCAGCTCTGCTCCCCCCGGGGATGAACGTGGGGAGAAGCAGGGCGGGAGGTGGGCGCTGCAGCTCTGCCTTGGTGTCTTTCTCACCCCGAGCTGTTCCAGCCCTGGGGCTCATGAACCAGTCCCTGTTCCATGCCTGGAATTTAGAGGATCTGTGTGTTTATCTGCTGCTCTGTTCAAGCTACTGCCTGGGCTGTGCTTGCCATGGTCTCTTGGGGAGGACACACCATGCTACACAGCTTTGTGATCGAAGCAATCTCTCCCTTGAGGTGCTTTTTTCTTTGCACAGGATTAAAAAGAAAAAAAAAACAAAACCTGCTTTTTTTCCCTTTCTCCCACCTTTTCCCCCCACTTTCTTATTTTTGCCAAAGAGCATCAACTTGAGGTGAAATATCGTCCAGTGCTGACAAAAGCTTTGATATTGTAATGCCAGACCCATCGAGCCAAAGCTTTTAACTCTGGATTGTTCTTTTTTTTTTTTTTAAATATTGGATTTGTGACGTTTGTTCTCCTTCCTCTTGCCCATGATTGATCTGCCTGTCCTATTTACCTCCTCCACCTCACTGGGCCGTGGCCTTGAGCCCACTGGAGACTTTGCATTGATTGCTTGGGATTTTGGATGAAGCCAGCCAGTTATTTTCCTTTCCCCTCTTCACCTCTGTTACCTGTTGTTTATCCTTTAACCAGGCCTGGGCAAGGTTATTTTCTGCATCCAATTGACCAGAAAAAGCACAAATTACAGTTTGGTTAAACAATGATATGGGAACATACCAAAGCTCTTTCAGAAGTCAAAATTCTTCCTCAGCATTTCAAAACCCCAACATTTCCCACGTGAAGTTTCCATGAAAAGTTTAATCTGGAAATCAATGACATCCATTTGTGAAGTGGCTTCAAAAGAGCACGGAGGAGAAATTATTTGTGTTTTCCCCAACTCCCCAAAAAAGATACATCTGAGGTCTGTTTTAAACCATGTTTTCCTGCGCACTGGTGCAACCTCCACATTGGTTAGGGCAATGTCAGCATTTATTTCTCAGTCTGACTCTGATCTGAAGGCTCAGCCTGTCCCTCCAGACCTGCCACCACCTCCCTCTCCCCAGGCACTTCCCTGAGGCTCTCCCAGCACTGACTCTTCGGTGTTTCTAAATTAACTACTTATTTTCACTCCTTCTCCCTTCAGTCAGCAGAGAGAAACTATCTTCTCCAGAAAACAACTGCAAGCACTGAAGCTAAACTGGCTGTGACAGATAAAAGCTGACTTTGTGTGGAGGAAGAAGGGGAAATGCTGCTGTGAATTTGGTGGTCACCGCGGCAAACCCAACCAGCCAGGCAGGATGGCAGCTCTGGAACTGCAGATGGGAGACTGGCAGCAGCACCATGGGTGTAAAGAGTTAGTGTGGAGGATTAAACTTTGATGAGGGCTTTCAGCATTGGAGGGATTGAAAACAAGGAGGAAAAAAACCAGGAAAAGGTCTCTGGGTGCTCTCCCCTGCTCACACACAGAGTTTCTCATCGGGCTTTGCACCCCTCAGCTCTTGAGGGTCATTTTGGGAAGAATAACAATAATCCCATGCTGGAGGTGTTGCTTTCCAGCCACGAGTCCCTGAATGTGCTGCAGGGCTGCCACAGGGCAGATTTCCCCTCTCAGAGCATTCTGCCCTCTCCCCCTGGGAGCAGTTTGTGCAGCCGGAGCATTTGAGGGCTCACAAGGTGGTTCTGCCCTCCACCCCTCTTCCAGGATTTCGGAAAAAACCCCAATCCCCCAGATCAAATCCCATTATTTAAAACGGGGACAAACAGCAGTGAAGTTTCCCCAAAGCAGTAATTACAGATTACACAGGCTGTAGGGAGGAACAGCTCCAAACTCCAAACCTGGTCCCTACAAAATGCTGCAAAACCTTCCCCCGAAAATCCTTTGAAGCCAGGAAGGAAAGTGCTCACAAGGCTGAGAAACTGTGATATAAACTGACTGAGAAACCTGTGATAGAAACGTCCCCTAGCTCGTTTCTGCCTACTTGAAGACTTAATTAGTATTAAAAGCCCCAGGAAGTCTGAAGATTATTTATGGAGAACGTAGTAGATATGACCTAAGGAAAAAAGGAGGGAAGGCTGAACCACAGAGCTTGTCCCGGGGACTAAATCTACATTTTTACTGCTCCATTCCCTAATTTAGGTGCAAATTTGGGTTTTTTTTTCCCCCTCTCCTGCCTAAAATGTCAAGGTATTGCAAAGCTTTTCAAGCCTGGAATTGGGACAAAGAAAGAAAGGTCAAAGCCCTCAAAACAATTGGGAGAAATATTGGCCAAGATGTTTCATTTTTACTCTGACAGGTTTTTTTATTAACTTGCACAATCATTTAAAGCAAAAATTGATCTGCTAAAAGACACCAAGAATCCATTAGCTCTGTGCAGGGACAGGCTTACATGAGTTGGTCTCCCCAGCTCTAAAGGGCCTTTGCTAGCATTAATTAACTCAGAATTTCTTAGTAATTTACAAAGAATAATAATTAATTCTTAGTAATTAATACTAACATTTTTCTTCCTAATTAATATAACTATTTAACAAGACTTTTTTTTTTCATAAATTTCTTCATAATTAAAGCCACTGAATCCCAACCCTTTCCAGAGAAGAAGAGTAATGGTGGGGGGGGGGGGATTTCTGTTGATTTACGTAAAACAGAAGTTGAAGACATGGATGATTATTTACAGAACCAAGAAAATAAATAAAACTATTCCCTGCTTGTCTGGAAAGTGCCAGTTCCCATCTCCAAAAGGCACCAGAGGCTCAATGCATCCCCAAAAATTGAGGTGGTCCATCATCATCCCTGTGGGCAGGACTGGACCCCTCTGCAGACAATGGGTGTCACTGACATCTTTTATGGAAAATCCTTGCCTTAGGAATTTTTTTCCTCCTGAGAAGCTGAGAGGCCTCCGGAACAAAATGTAACCAGTGATTATCTGCTGCTGTGGAATGGAAGAGGTGGGTCTGGGATTGGTCTCATGTGGTTGTTTCTAATTGATGGCCAATCACAGCCCAGCTGTTTCAGACTGTCTGAGAGTCACAAGATTTTATTATCATTCCATTCCAGTTCTTTCCTTTCAAGCCTTCTGATGAAATCCTTTCTTCTATCTGTACTTTTAATATATCTTTTTCTTTTAATATGATATATATAATGAAATAATAAATCAGCCTTCAGAAACATGGAGTCAGATCCTCGTCTCTTCCCTGGTCCTGGGACCCCCGTGAACACCACCACAAATGAGTTTTGCCTTTATGATCCCTTCTAAAACACCTCTGGGCTTTGTGTGATCATTTCTGTTTGACCTTTAAAGGAAAGCTCTAATCGACAACCAATTTCTGTCTCATTTGGTGACAGCTTGTTTTCTCCCGTCAATCCCAGGTGAGTTCCTAAGGAGAAGGGTGGGCAGCCTCCCCCCACCAGAGCTGTGACAAGGGAAAGCCTGGAATGACCCCAGGAATTCCTCTGATCCTGTTTCCAGCTGCTGAAAACGCCACCAAGGGTTTCAGTGGGAGGATTCCCCTGAAATCAGGAGGATTCCCCTGAAAATGCCACCAAGGGTTTCACTGGGAGGAATCCCCTGAAAATGCCACCAAGGGTTTCACTGGGAGGATTCCTCTGAAAATGCCACCAAGGGTTTCACTGGGAGGAATCCCCTGAAAATGCCACCAAGGCTTTCACTGGGAGGAATCCCCTGAAAATGCCACCAAGGGTTTCACTGGGAGGAATCCCCTGAAAATGCCACCAAGGGTTTCACTGGGAGGAATCCTCTCAGTGGCTCCCCAGGCAATGCCCCAGAGGAAGGCAGGGGAAAGCCCAGGCTGAGCTGGGGCTTTGCTTGGGGATCCCTGACACCTTCTCAGCGACCAAATCCCCCAGACCACACCAGGATGGACCCTGGGGGTGGCAGGAGAAGGCTGAATGTCACAGAAGCATGAATTTTTGGACAAGACCCCTAAATTCATCTGGCCCAACTGTGCGGTTGATACGGAGCCTCCTTCCTCAGCAAAATGGTACCAAATGTGGAAAAAAGGGGGAAAAACGTGGATAAATGCATGTGGGAGAGCACAGAGCTTTGGGGAATCATGCTGGGATGCTTGGAAAGGTGGAGAGAGGCATTTGGTCACTATCTGACCCACTTTGGTCGCCCTTTTGGCTTGCAGAGCCACAGTCCTGGTGTCACCAGTGGCTGCCCAGGGCTCAGCCAGCAAACTGCTTTGCTTATCAAACTGTTCAGGCAGCTGAAAAGGTGAGCTCTGCTTCACCCCAAACACAGGCAGCCAGCAGCAAAAGCATTTGTCACTCTTCCCCCCTCCAAAACCAGGAAGCTTAAACAATATGCATCATTTATGCACCTCAAGAAGCAGAGAAAATCAGAATTGAAAACAGGCTGGAGCCTCTGTCTGCATGTGTCTGCATGAAATATTCAGCACAAGCCCAGCCCTGCTGTGTGTCAGGGCTCAGGGCTGAGCTCCACAATCAGGAACCACAGCAGCTCCCAGGAAAAGGAGCAGCTGCAGCACACAGCCCACACCATTCCAGGTCACCTGCCAGGATGGAGAGGTGTTTGGAAGCCTCTTCAATATTTAAAGTGAGAGTGAGACACATTGAGACCCAGTTGCTGATGGCTCCTTGCCTTTGCTGCCACGGCAGCACCAGGAAATGGGAAACCTTGCTGGGATCCTGCAGAGAGCCAGGGAGGTGAGGAGAGAGGAGCTCTGGGCTGTCAGTGCTGGATGCCCAAGTCTGAATTGCAGCATTCAGGCATGAACAAGGAGGGAGATGTGGAAAGTTCTGAGCAATCCAGGCAGCAATGAGGGATCCTGACTCTCGGGTTTTGGGTAATTGTTGCCCTGAGATGTGCAGGATTGTGACCATGCTCACAGGGGTCTGAGGATGAGGGAAGAGATGAGGATCTCACTCCATGTTTCAGAAGGCTGATTTATTATTTTATGATATATATTACATTAAAACTATACTAAAAGAATAGAAGAAAGGATTTCATCAGAAGGCTGGCTGGGAATAGAATAGGAAGGAATGATAACAAAGGTTTGTGGCTTGGGCTCTGTGTCTGAGCCAGCTGGGCTGTGATTGGCCATTAATTAGAAACAACCACATGAGACCAATCCCAGATGCACCTGTTGCATTCCACAGCAGCAGATAACCATTGGTTACATTTTGTTCCTGAGGCCTCTCAGCTTCTCAGGAGGAAAAATCCTAAGGAAAGGATTTTCCATAAAAGATGTCAGTGACATAGGATGTCTCTGTTTTGGCCTGTGCAGCTGAAGAACGAGTCTGGACTCTTCACTTTTCGGTCTTGAGGTTGTTTATTAATTCTTATCTATAAAATTTTCTTTCTGCCCAGCCGAGGTCTGCTCAGCAGGGCAGCCACAGGCACTCTTTGTGTTGTCCTTTTATACTACAAACTACATATAACATATTTACACTTAATTCCCAATACCCATCAGCTATGTTAGACAGTGCACTTCTACTCTAAACCAATCCCAAAGTGCCAACATCACTGCAGAAAATGGAGAACAAGAAGAAGAAGAAGAAAGGCTGGACACGCCCAAGTTCTTCCATCTTGTCCCCATAACCCCCATACCAAAAATCCTAAAATCTACATTTTCACCCTGTGATCATTTTATTATTACACTATTTAAACTTCTGTGATTTCCAGGTCCTCATACAAAGCTGGTAACTTGCTCCAGGGGTCACAATCAAACCCCCAGGTGCTCTGGGCTGTGTGCCAGGGTCTCTGAGCCCCCTGGCAGGGATGTGCTGAGTTCTGACACCCTACCTGCCTGCTCTGGGAGCTGCTCCTCAAGTCCTGTCTCTCCGGATAACAGAGAGCAAGTCCTGCTCTCTAAACACAGAGATGACAAGTCAAATCCTCAGACCTTCCCTGGCTGCTTGAGAAAGCTTTGAGGCTTCCCTGGGTGCCTCAGCAGGGATCTGCCCCTGGCACAAAGCCATCACAGGCAGCTCTGCAAAATCTAAAATCTCCTGCAGCACCACGGGTTGGGATGTCCCCACTTGGCTCTGCAGGGCATGGGCTCCTTTTGAGGGTGGATGAAACAGCGAGAATCCCCCCACATTTCCCATCACAGAGAGGCTGATTTAGCTGCCAGCTAAATCAGGAAAAAACAGACTAATGCCTGCTGATTTCCAGTGGCAGATGGATGCTAAAGCAGACAGAAAAATCACTGACACACAGGGCTCCTGTTGAATTCCAGCCACCCAAACAGAGACCAAACATCTGCCCTCCAGCTCTGGTGTGGCTTCTGGTATTTACAGATCACAAAACAGCTGGGAGAGGAGAGCAGGTGGAACATCCTCAGCACAAATTGTCCCGGTGCAAACCATCCCTGCTGGCACGTGCAGGCCCTGTGGTGAAATCCCTGCATTTGAAACATCAGCTGTCGAGCCTGTGAGCTGCTTCCCACACCACCACCAGTGCTCCCAGTCAGAGATAAACAAAGGCCAGGTCTCCTCTGGAATAAGGGAAGGGAGGAAATTTCCCAAGGGCAGCTGCAATTAAGTTTATGGTTGAAATTTGTGGTTGTCCTCTTTTAATCCACTTCTCATTTAGCTCTATATCCCTTCCCTGGGACTCTGAGCATTGCCCTTGTCTCCTCTCTGTGTTCAGAGTCCTTCAGAGCAGACAGAAGCACTAAAAATAAAATCACCTGTCAGGTTCCCTAGTTATTACAAACAAAACGTCCTTTACCAAAATGCAACAAGTAAAACCTTCATATTGTGTGTGCTTATTCACATAAAATATTTAGAAAGCTCCTAATGTTTTTATGGCTGTAATTAATCTTGTGTCATGTTGGGGAAGAACAGCACATAAAAAAATTTTCTTTGGCATTAGGCAGAAGCCTGGGCTTCCCAAGGTGTGCACGATTCCAAGGGTAGAGGGGACTCATGAGTGGGGTTTGGGGGGACCCCTGCTCTGCCAGGAGAGCCTGATGGGGTGGAGGAGGGTTGAGCCATGTGCCTTTTTGTTTCATGCTGCCTTTGTGGCGTGGATGCTCAAGGCAGCTCTGGCAGCTCCGTCGCCGTGCGGAGGAAGGGATTTACCCCAGCTCTGTCAGTACAGCTTGGCCAGGGCTGGGACTCCCTGGGTGCCTTCCTCTGGGCAAGGCTGATCCCACAGGTGCTCCTTCTATTGCCTAAAATCATGGGGATTTTAAGAAAAACCCCTCTGCACGTTCACTGCAACCGTCTGGAGGACTCTGGCTTGCGCAGGAGCCTGAATAGATATAAACTGTCACCAGCCAGAGGCTCCTGCCCAGATTGCCTTGCCAACAAACTCTTTGATGGGAATATTCCCAGAAATATGATGCTTTAAAAATCTGATCCAGCCCTTGCTATCTATAGCTTCTCAACGACAAAATTTTGGCCAAAATACAAGAGAGAGCAGCTCCCAGCAGCTCCCTGTGCCACGGGTGGAGAACAACCACCCATGGGGGAACAGCCAGGTGGCCCTGGCTGAGGCCCTGGTGCTGTGGGAGGACAGCTCAGCCCTGTCTGAAATAGGTGCAGACCCAGCATTTTTGGTTCCTGAAATGGTTTCATCATGAGAGAGTGGGAGAAGCTGGCGCTGCACCAGGGGCTGAAGGAGAAATCCACACCTGGGACCAGAGACAGGCTGGCCTCAGGGGAGCAAAGCATTTAACCACAGGGACAAGGAAAGGCGGATTTGACATTTGAATCTCGTTCCTTCCACTTCCAAATTGGCCTTTGGAGGAGGAAGATAACGTGTGAAGAGCAGGGCTGCTCCTGGGGATGGCCCAGCCTGTGAAATTCTGACATCCTGACGGAACCAAGGGCTACAGCTCCAGGATTTGGATCACCCAAAGGACACAGTGGGCTGTGGAAGAGCTGGCCCAGGGGTTGAGCTGAGCACTGGTAACTGCCCAGCTTGGTTTTCATCCTTGGAGGGAGCCTGCTGTTCATCCAGGCTGGGAATTCACATCCAACAGGATCCAGCCCTGGCTCCCAAAGCCCTGGGCACTGTGAAGGAGAGGGTGGTGCTCTTTGTGGGGAGCTGGGGAGATGTCCTGCTGTGACCGTGTTCACAGGGCTTCTAGGATGAGGGAAGAGACGAGGATCTGACTCCATGGTTCAGAAGGCTTGATTGATTATTTTATGATATATATTATATTATATTATATTATATTATATTATATTAATACTATACTAAAAGGATAGAAGAAAGGATTTCATCAGAAGGCTGGCTAAGAATAGAATAGCAAAGAATGATAACAAAGGTTTGTGGCTTGGACAGAGAGTCCGAGCCAGCTGGGCTGTGATTGGCCATTAATTAGAAACAACCACATGAGACCAATCCCAGATCCACCTGTTGCATTCCACAGCAGCAGATAATTGTTGTTTATATTTTGTTCCTGAGGCCTCTCAGCTTCTCAGGAGAAAAAAAATCCTAAGGAAAGGATTTTTCAGAAAATATCATGGCTACATCCTGCCAAGCCCTGCTCCAGGGGGTTCCCTACCACGTTCTCCATGGATTCCGTTATTCAAAGCCCCCTGGTTTTCAGGCATCCCCTGCAGGGAGCAGCACCCATGAAGCAGAACAGTTGCACACACCCAGAGGGACAGAGGGACAGCAAGGAAAGGGGAAATGCTAAAGGGAGAGGAGGTGGTGGCCCAGGCACAGCAGGGCTGGGAGTGCGGGGCCATGGACAGGCAGCTGAACCCCAAACCCATCAGCTCCCTGCTGCAGCCACCCCCTCAACTTCTGCGTTGCTCTGCACGAGCTTTTTTTGTGGGTTTTTTTTTAGTTGACTTTCAGAGTGGCTGCCCTGCCAAAGCTGCCCATTTTGCCTGCAGATGCTCGGCATTGGCGGCCTCTAAACCCCTTTAAAGATCCCCAGCTCAATCACAGCTCTGTCAGGCGATGCTCTATTTAACAGAAGCTGCCCAGGAATCTCCTCCCGAGTCCATTTTCTCAGTGAGTGGCAGCAATAAATAAAATCCAGCCAGTTGGTCCTTGAAACGCTACCATGGCTTGATTACTTTTGCCCAGGACTTTGCCAACTGTGCTGCAGCCTCCTGCAGATGCTGCCTCCCTCTGCCTGCCCCCTCCCCGGGCTGGAGGAGGAAGAGGCAGGGAAGGAGAGAAGATTCCAGGTCTGGGAAGGAGGGAAAATTCCAGGTCTGGGAAGGAGGGAAGATTCCAGGTCTGGGAAGGAGGGAAAATTCCATATTTGGGAAGGAGAGAGGATTCCATGTCTGGGAAGGAGAGAAAATTCCATATCTGGGAAGGAGGGAAAATTCCAAGTCTGAGAAGGAGGGAAAATTCCAGGTCTGAGAAGGAGAGAAGATTCCAGGTCTGAGAAGGAGAGAAGATTCCATGTCTGGGAAGAAGGGAAGATTCCATATCTGAGAAGGAGGGAAAATTCTATATCTGGGAAGGAGAGAAGATTCCATGTCTGGGAAGGAGGGAAAATTCCATGCCTGGGATCAGACCTGGAGTGGGATCTGAGTGCAGGGCAGCCCAGGGGCCTGGAGGAGGCATTTCCTGAAGGATTTGCTCCTGCCAGAGCCCCTGCCCTGCAGCAAAGGGCAAGGTCCTGCCCAGAAAGGCTCCTGGGCTGCTCCTCAGAGGAGCAGGGAATGCTGCCCCTGCCTTGGCCAGGCTCCAGGGTAGTTAATTGCATTCTGCCTGCCCAACATCAATTAATTTGGTGTTGTGCAGAGACCGCTGCGCCGGGCGCATCCGGGAAAACAAAATAAAAACTGGAAAAAAAAAAAAAAAGAAAAAGAAAAACCAAAGAGAAAAAACCCAACTCCCCACCTCCCACACCCAATAAATAACAGAGGGGGAGGGAGCTGGGCTGGCAGCTGGCCCTGAGCTCAGCAGGGACACGGGTGCCGGTCCCAGGGGGAGGGAGCCTCTTGTCAGGATCCCCGTGCTGGACCTGGCTCTGCCAGCTCTGACCCCCATCTGCTGTCACCCAGAGTGAACAGAGCCAAGCCACACTCAGAGGTCGCCTCCAGTTTGCTCCCTGTGTCCGTTCCCAGGGCAGGGGATGCTGGTGTTGGCCAGGAAAGGTTTTCAAGGATCAGCTGGTGGGCAGGGAGGGCTGAGCACCGAGCAGCCCCCTTGGCAGGGCCAGGCTGCTCTCACGGGGAAATCCACAAAGTTCAGTGTGGCTGCAGGATTTGTACAGATCTGGGGGTGCCCTGGGCCTCCTGAGCTGCCCAGGAAACTGATCCCAGCAGGGCAGGCCGAGACACCACCCAGAGGTGTCACAGCTGCTTTAAAGGTTTAAAAGTGAAGTGTGCTTTCCCCAGGGAGCAGGGCCCGAGCTCAGCCCCCTGCATGGGTGGCTTTGGGAGGCAGAGCAGGAGATCCCCTGCTCACACCACAGCAGATGTCTGTGATTCAAACCCTACTGTTCCCTCATTGAAGCAGCTGTCTGCTGTCCCCCAAAGACCGACAAATTAGGAGCCAACTCAACCAAGAGCACAACAAACGCAGAAATATGTGACTGTGAAATGCTAACAAGGCTGCTCCCCCCACACGGGGCCTGCAGCTCAGACAGGGGCTCAGGGAAGGAGGTGAAAGGAGGCAGAGCAGCAGATTTGTTTTCTTTGCCAAGTTAGAGCCCAGCCCAGCTGTTTTCCCAAACAAGCCAAAGTCATGAGCTGTGTCTAGTTTGATTTTTTTTTTCTTTTAATTCTTGCAACAATGATATCTCAGATTCACTTGTGGGATCTCAGCTGGGATCACAACTCTCTGTGTGCCCTTCTGGGAGTTGTTTCTCTGACCTGTGTGACCGTGTTCACAGGGGCCTGAGGATGAGGGAAGAGACGAGGATCTGACTCCATGTTTCACAAGGCTTGATTTATTATTTTATGATATGTATTACATTAAAACTATACTAAAAGAATAGAAGAAAAGGTTTCATCAGAAGGCTGGCTAAGAATAGAATAGCAAAGAATGATAACAAAGGTTTTTGGCTCAGCTTTTTGTCCGAGCCAGCTGGACTGTGATTGGCCATTAATTAGAAACAACCACATGAGCCCAATCCCAGATGCACCTGTTGCATTCCACAGCAGCAGATAATCAATGCTTACATTTTGTTCCTGAGGCCTCTCAGCTTCTCAGGAGGAAAAACTCCTAAGGAAAGGATTTTCCATCAAAGATGTCTGTGACAGACCAAAGGGGACAGGGTGAGGGGATGCTGGAGCATGGGACAGAGCCTTCAGCCCCAGAGTGACCTCCAGCCCCTGGAGAGCCCTTGAGCACCTCTGCAAACCCCATTTCCCTGGAGGGCCTCAGCCCCTGAGGGGAGCAGCACCGGAGGGGCAGCACAGCAAATCCTGCTCTGCTCGGGTGTCAGGGGTTCAAACCATCCCTGGGAGGGGCAGCACAGCAAATCCTGCTCTGCTCGGGTGTCAGGGGTTCAAACCATCCCTCCCTCTGCAGCCAGGCGCTGACACAGCCTCCTCCCAGAGCTGGATGTGCACCAGTTCAGGCTCGGTTATTAGTCCAAGGATGCAGGTGATTATTTCCCCCCTCCTGTGAGTGACAGCAGATGTTGAGGAGTGATTTGCAGTCTAACAGAGACATTAACCTTTGAAAGCACCTCCCGGTGTCCCCGGGGCTGTCCAGGGACACTCCATTGTGCTGGGAACAAAGAGCTCTGGATGTTACTCAGGAGTGAACGGGCAGGGATGAGCTTTACATGAAAGAGATCAATAAAAATATATCAACAGCCCACGCAGGGCTTTGGGAGGAGGTGGAGGAGAGGTCTGGGAGGAGATGCAGAGTGACTGGCTGGGTCACAGCAGTGTCCCAAGAGCAGATGAAAAGGTTCTGATTGGGCTTTTAATCTCTGCTGGGCACGCAGGTCCCCTGGGCCAAACGCACACCAGGTGTGGCTGCTGATGGGCAGGGGCTCTGCCCTGCTCCTGCTGGGCTTCTGCAGCTCCACCTCCCTGCCATGGCATGGCTGGGGAGCCAACACTGCCCAACAGCTCCAGCTGCAGCCTCATCCCAGCCAGCTCTGCTCCAGAACTCGGGATCAGCTCTGCTGCTCACAGGAGGGGCAGGTCTCATTAGTGCTGGCATCCACACGCCAGGAGGAGGGGTGGCACCACTGTCTCAGGTTGGAAATGGAGGGATTCTATTCCCTCCTCTCAGAGCTGGGCAGTGATCTGCTGCTCATTGGGCAGTTTTCTTTATCTCTGCCACAACCAATCCTCCTTCCAGGAGATCTCTTCTGTTAATGGGCCGTTAATTATGAATTATCTTCTGTTAATGGGCCATTGAGTGTCCCTGCAGGGCTGAGCCAATTCCACCATCCCATTGGGAGAGGCTCCGCCCAGGGGAGGAGCCAAGCATTCCTACCTGTGTACAATCTGAGGTTTGGGACACCACAGGACCTTTGCCCACTGCATTCCCAGAGGAGCAGTGGGAAATGTGCACCACAGGGACCCTTTTAGGGCTTGATGGACACCCAGCTCCTGTCACCACGTCTGAGGCTGGAAATGGGGGTGTGTATTCTATTTCTATCTGTCAGAGGTGGGGCAGTTATCTCCTGTTCATTGGGCAGTTTTCTTTATCTCTTCCACAGCCAATCCTTTTTCCAGGAGATGTCTTCTGTTAGAGGGCCATTAATTATTAATTATCTTCTGTTAATGGGCCATTAATTATTAATTATCTTCTGTCCATGGCCGGGGAGTGTCCCTGCAGGGCTGATCCAATTCCATCATCCCATGGGGAGATGCTCTGCCCAGGGGAGGAGCCAAGCATTCCTGCCTGGATCCAATCTGAAGTTCTGGGACACCAGAACAGCCTTTACAGAGGATTCCCAGAGGGAGCCCAGGCCCATCCACAGCAGCCCTGGAGCTGCAGAGGAAAACTCCCCCCTTGTGCAGGATCCCTGCTCCAGCAGAGCCACAGCTGGCACTGCAGGAGGGCTGAGCCCCCATGGGATGGGGCTGTGCCACCCCCTGACACACAGGGGGACAGGGCATGGTCTGACCCTGGCAGTAGCTTTTTTTTGTTTGTACTATTACATTTGTAATAATGTAATAAATGAATGATGTAATATATTATGTGATATAAATGTAATAAATAAATAATTTAATAAATAATAATAAATGAAAATTTGTACATATTTAATTTTCCTAGTAAAGAACTGTTATCCCTGCTCCCATATCTTTGCCTGAGAGCCCCTTAATTTCAAAATTATAATAATTCATAGGGAAGGGGGTTTACATTTTCCATTTCAGGGGGGGCTCCTGCCTTCCAAGACACCTGTCTTGTCCAACCAAGACAACAACAAAGGCTGAGAGAACAGAGGGAAAACCCCCTGGGTTTCTGCAGGGATTCTCCCAGCACCCAGGGATCTCAGGGCATCGATGAGGCAGCCCTGAGGCAGGGAGCCTGGGGAAAGGCTGTTCTATTTGTGGCCACGGCTTTCCCAGCAGGCAACATGCAGCACCAACTGCAGCAGAGCTAGCCTGGGAAGCAGATGGTCTGTGGAGGTGAGTCCCACTGCAGTTGTACAGCAAGTCTGACACCCTGGGGACAAATCCCACAGACAGGCAGGATCCCACATCCTCCCTGACAAAACTTTTGGCTGGAGGGACAAAACAACGTGTTCAAACCCAGATATGGCCTGGAGCAAGCAGGATTAGGGTGATGTCACCAGCCTTTGGAGCAGCAGTGGACAGTGGGTGCACACAAAATAAATATATTTAATGGATGCACCCGTGGATCATCAGCAGTCTGTTGTTATCACAGCCTCTGGCCAGCCCTGATCTCCCTTTCACTGCTCAGAGCATTGAACAAACACCTTGAAGAGGCTTGGGGCTGACCTCCCCTGCCTTGGTACACACAGGAGAGGAGAATCTGCACTTTGCTCCGGCAGCCAAACTCCAGCTGCCCTCAGGAAGGGGATTTGGAGCAGGAGGATCTCACCACGAGGCTGGGCTGGCTGTTTGCACCCACTGGGGTTATTGTGTGAATCAGATTTTAGAGATGCTGAAACAGAGCAGCAGGTACAGCAGGCAGGAGCTGCCAGACTGGGGTGGGATGTGAGAACAGCGGGGCCTCCGTGCCGATGGAATGGTGCTTCCAACCTTCCTGTAGAGGATCCTCCTCCACCTGCAGCTGGGTGTTGTTTCCCAAGGGATTCTCTGCTCTGCCAGCCCCACTGAGCTCTCTTGGAGAGCAGGAGCAGATTCCCAACCTTTCTAAAGGGATCCACCAGCAGAGCCCTCCCTGCCGCATCCCCTGTGGGAGCCACCCCGCACCTCTCAGCCCCGGGGGCACTGCACAAACTGGGACCAACTGGGAGCTGCTCCAGCCCCATCTCCTTGGCTTGGAAGGGAAATGTTTATCTGAGCAGCAGGTTTCCTGCAGATGGGGGTGCACGATACAGGATCCGGTGAAAATCTGATTTCTGCACTGGTTTGCAGGGCAGAGCCAGCAGGAGCGGAGGGGGGAGCTGAGCTGAGCTCCCCAGGCACATTTGGTGCTGGCTGCACCAAACCAGGGCTGTTTGTTTCATTACTGGGCTTTGCTGGGCAGAGAGTGGAATCCTGTCCCTGGGGAGGGTGCAGAAAGTGACACCGTGGGAAAGAGCCTGCTTGGAAATTTGACCCAAGAACAGCACAAATGTGGCATCTGCCTCTGGCCCTCCACAGCCAGAGCAGCTCAAGGGAGCTCAGCTGGTTCCCAGAACTTCCCACCATTGCATTCGTTTCCTTCCACAGGCCAGAGTCTTTTAAAAGCTCGTGCAACACGGGATTGTGTGAAAATGTCCGTTTTGGGCTCAGCTTTTCACTGGGGGCTCCTCCTGCCTCCTGGTCATGAAGAGTAAAGAAAAGGGTCACCACAACACAGAAATGAGCCCCATCAAAACCAAAACATCTTCAGAAAGCCCCCTCCTCGCTGGGGGTTCCCATCAGCCAGCAGGCACTGCCCCTGCTCATTGCAGGGGTTCTGGATGTCCCTTCCAGCCCAAACTCTTGCAGCATTTGTGCAAGCATGAATTAAACTGCAGCAAAACCCCACATCTGACTAAGTGTCCATGTTGGTGGAAAGGTCCTGACCAGCCACAAAGGGGAAAAACCATTTGTGACACCTTCACAAGGTAAACAGCACTTCCTTTCCCATTTGTAGAGTGCAGGAGCATATATCCCATACATCCCATATATCCTATATATCCCATATATCCCATATATCCCATATATCCCAATGTTCTTCCATAAACTCCCTCTCAGAGCAGCCCTCACCTAACCCAGGCTGCAAACCCATGATTAACAAGTAGATTGCACTGTCCCTGCTCTCGCTGCAAGGCTTATCACACCAATAATACCCCCAAAATCAGCACAGCCCTTCCAGGAACCTGATTTTTGTGCAAGCTGTTACAATTCTTCTGAGTAACATTAATTTTATTCAAATACCTGGGAAACACGGGAGGTAACAGCTGAAGTTCCTGCTGGACCCTTAAGGCAGGAAAATATTCAGTTAATATCTTAGACATCCAACCAGACCATGTGCTGCAGGGGCTCCTATTCCTCATTTTTATATAATGAAAAATACAAAGCATAATTCAAAAGAAGAAATACATTTTAAAACATGGCATGAAAGGACTTCTTTACTGACAGATCCTTGGTGTACTTTGATTTGCTTTTCCTTACAAGCTCTCTCTCAACTCTTATTTTCTTTCCCAGTGGTGTCATTCTAATTTTCAAACTCAGGCAAAGGAACTGCTCGTTCCTTACCTCTGGTCAGCAGCCACCTCAGGGGGGTTTCTTCAGCTCCTCAGCAAACACCAGCTCAGGCAGAGCCTGCAAACATCTCCCAGTCCTGGGGAGTTGGGCAGTTCTTGTTGACCAGCACCAACAGCTCAACGAGAACAAAGCAGCCTGGCTTTGTTGGAGACCTTCCCCTTCCTGCTGTGTTGAAGGGTTTCCTGAACTTGCTGGAGGGGGAGAATAAATAATTGTGGGTAATAAATAAACTGAACCCTGCAGAAGTTTGGTTTGGGGAATGGCCGAGGGGGAGCCCAGCAGCCTCAGGATGGAGCTGCACGAGCTTCCAGTGTCCTGACCCTGTCCAGAACAGCCCATTCTTGTTTCTCCAGTGCCCTCTCTCTCCAAGGGAATGACATCAGTCTTTTAGGTCTTTTCTGACTCTTTTTCCCATTTTCTTTTTGCTCATCACCCTAAAAATTTTAAGAGAATCTGCCATTTCCCAGCCATCCTGTGGTGGGTTTCCCCGTGGTGCACATCACGCTGACATGAGATGTGACTGGAGCCATAAAGTGCTTTTTTTGTAGCTGTCACAGTGGATAAGAGCCTGCAGAAGAAGGATTTATATGTATTTTCTGTCCTCTCTTACCCCACTAGCCCCTCCAAGCTCCAACTGCTCAAAGCAGAGCTCTGAGTTCATTACACCCTGCTGAGCAAAGAGACGAGCTGGAAATCCAAGGTTTCCCAAGGAGGGAGTTGTTTAAGGACTCTGCTGGCATTAGGAGGGGAGAGGGGGATAACCTGACTTCCCAGGAGAATGAGAGGGTGCCATGGTGGCAGTCAGTGCTCCTGTGGGCACTCTGCAGTGATGGAGAGCTCAGAGCCCACCAGGCCTTTCAGAGAATCACCCCGTGGGTGGTTGAAAGTCCTCTGTGCCCTCCCTGACACTGGCAGCTGCTCTGCCCTCTCCTGCTTGGACAGAGCCAGCCCAGGGGCCCAGGGTGGGTTTCAGCATCTCCCAGGACACTGAGTGAGGCTCCTGAGTGAGGACATCACACCAGGAAAACTTTGGCCCCAGCTTGGAGGACCATGTCTGACATATAAACATACCAAGCTGGTTACGTGGTTTTTGTTTATTTCTTTGCTGCTGAGATCTGGTTACCTCTGATAAATCCTGCCAAGATCCTAGCTGGACAAACTCAGGCTTCTGGAGGAAGCAAGCTCTGGTTGAAGGGGGGGTCTTTGAAATATCTCACAAGCAAAAGATCTGAAGAGAGGTAATCCAACCCAACCCGGCCTGCCAAAGCTTCTCCTGCTTGCACAGTTTGTTTAACAGAGTTCAAGGCCAGAAGGCTCCATTATAATCTTCTAAAGCTGTGTTTCTGCATGCAGGGAGGCAGGGAGGGATTAAAGGTGGCTGAGGGTCCCTGAAGAGCCCTGTGAGAGCGGGCAGGCTCAGGAGATAACAGCAGCGTGGGGTTTAGGAATGGTAACGAGATGGGGACACCAGGCTGGGCCCTGACCTCTGCACTGCCTTCTACCACTGCGCAGCCCATTTTCCTCACCAGCTGGCCCCAGCTGCCTGTCTTTTGTCCCAGGACTTTGTCCCAGGACAAACTGGGACCCAACAAGGAGCTCCACCAGTCCAGCCCAGCCCTATCGTGTAAAATCACAAACGGGACGGGGCTGCTGTGGAACAGCCTTGAGCTGTTTTATTTTTCAGCATCACTCTCATTACATGGTTATGACAATGGGAAGATGCCAGCAGCTTCAAACTTCCTAATATCTTGCTAGATTAACTTTTCTGTAGCTTAGGGAGTTATTCTAGACAAGCGTTAATACACAGACCATTGTTCTTTTTGTCCTTGCTTTTCTACTTTTGAAATAATTTTTCTGCTGACCTATCTCATGGCTGCTGCTTAGCTCTAATCACAGTTCTGCTCTGTCTGAGGCCTGCCTTTTTCAGCTTTCCCAAAACCCTTTAATTTTGTGGATTCCCACAATTCCCCCTCTCTGTTCACCCAAAAAGAAACCTTCATAACCGCGTCGTTTATTACTTGCGTTTCGCAGCCTTACTATAATATTTCTGCTTATTACCTACTTACAGCATTTTCTTGCTTGCACTAAGCATTGCTGTATCACAACACAGCAATTTAATGCTCTGAAAGTCCAGTCAGTTCGAAGGGCATAAATTATGCTGGACAACAGTTACAAGTCACTGTTCGAAAAATTGTCGATTCCAAGGTCTCAATTCAGCCCAGCCCACACCCAGCAGCGAGGCATCCTTCAGCCTCCTTTCTCCTATAAATATCAAGGCTGTTTACATCTTCTGCCACCCCAATTTGAGTTCCTTTTCCCCCAGAAAGGCTCAGTCTGAGGCTGTCCCACGCGGAGCCCGCGCTGCCGGGCGCGGCTTTGCTTCACTCCTGCTCTGATGGAGCTGCACAAAAACCAGCTTGGGAGGCTTTAATTTTCCAAGCTTAAGATGAAAAGGATTCATTTAAAGCCTTTAAAAAATTTAGCCCACTTCACAGCTCCTTCCGAAGATCGGTGTTGTGCTCTTTAAATAGGAGACATGTTTTAAAGCTGCTGCCATCATTTATTAAATTAGCCTCAGACTTGCAAATGCAGCTCCCTCTTATTGAATCTTGTAATATTTATATGCCAAGTTGTGATATTTGGAACCGTGCACGTTACACACATGGGGGGAAAGAGGGAGGTGACGGGGAAGGCGTGAGGGGATGGGGGAAGGAAACCACCTCTACTGTAAATTGTGTAAATACACTTGCACATCCCAGGAGGGGTAGGGAAAAGGCATTGTAATTAAAATGACTGCCAGGGTATTTTAAACAAGGGAGAATAAATAGACTTTTCTCTGCATGACACAGGCTCCTTTAACTTGGAAACTTCGTGACAGAGGATGATTAAAAATATCTTATGGCGTGTCTGAAATCTGCAAGCTTTGATGAGAAAAATGTTCTTGGGAATGAAAGGAGATCAAGTGAAGGAGGAACAGTCTCCTACACAGTGTTTTATAGGCCCAATTCATGACTGCAGATGTCACCGAAAATAATAATAAAACAGCCTCTTTTTTTGCTTCTTAACAGAAGCAAAACACCGAGCAGGGCTCCTGTGCTGAGGAGATCCCTTTTCTGCAGCTCTTGGAGCAGGGATGCTCCAGGAAACCATGGCAATGGCTGGGGAGCTGCACAGCTCCTGCCTGGGGATGTCACCCGAGTCAGAGAGGGCTCAGGGCTGGCCCTGGCACCCCAATCCCAGCCCTTGGCAGGCCAGGGGCACGGCCAGGCCCTGCGTGCTGAGCTGGGCTGGGGCTCTCCTCTCTCTGCCCTGCAGCAGCAGCAGCTCCTTCCAGCGCTGATCTCTGCAAGGGAAGGGGCTGCAGGTGCTCCCCACACCCAGGCAGCTCCTCCTCCTCCTCCTGGGCTTTAGCAGGGCTCAAACCTGGCCCAAGTGGAATCACAAAATGGTTTGGGTTGGAGGGACCTTGAACCCATCCAGTTCCAAACCCCTGACAGGGACAGGGACAGGGACAGGGAGAGATTGTCCTGGCTACCCTGGCATCCCAATTCCAGCGAGGCAGGAATGGATTTCCCAGGGGCAGAGCTCTGACAGGACCTCTCTGTGTGCTGCACTCTGAGCCCTGCACACTCCAGAGAGCTGCAGGCACCGGGGCAGCAGCTCTGCCCTGGCAGAGCACAGGGATGGGCTGGGGGAGCTGGGGAAGGGGCTGGAGCTCCAGCAGGGGCTGGGGGAGCTGGGGAAGGGTTTGGAGCTCCAGCAGGGGCTGGGGAAGGGACACCCAGGCTGCTCCAAGCCCCATCCAGCCTGGCCTTGGGCACTGCCAGGGATCCAGGGGCAGCCACAGCTGCTCTGGGCACCCTGTGCCAGGGCCTCACTGCCCTCACAGGGAACAATTCCTGATTCCCAAGATCCCATCCAGCCCTGCCCTCTGGCAGTGGGAGCCATTCCCCCTTGTCCCATCACTCCATGTCCTTGTATAAAGTCTCACTTCAGATTTCACTTGCCTCTCTCCAAAATCCCACATGAAACCCTCCCAGCTCTCTGGGAGTGGGAGCTCTCCCTTGTTCCATATGCCATGAAGAGTTTCCCCTTAAGAAGTAAATCATGGAATCATTAAGGCTGGAAAACACCTCCTGGATCATTGAGTCTAGCCTTTGATAAAATAAAAATGAGATGAAATAATTAAAACAATTAAAAAAGTTAAATATTTTAAAATATATTTATATATTGAGCCTCCCACTGGATGAGAAACCCTGCCCTGAGGTGGTAACACCATCACAGTGTCAGGGATGGAGGAAATTCCCTGTAACCTCAGCCTTGCTGCAAGGGGCTCTGGGATAACACCTCACTGACAGATTTCTTTGAAGACCTTAAAACTGGGAGTGCCTGATTTCCAAAAGGAGATATTTCACATCATTATGATCAGGCTTTCCCCCCCCCCCTCTTTTTAATGATTCTAATTTTTCTGCTGCTCAGAGCCCTGGACCTGGTAACCACGGAAACTCAGGAAGAGGGATACAGGAGCACTACCACCAAGCAGAGAATCTGATCATCTTCCCCAAGTGTGACAGGAAAACATGCACCAAGATGCAGGCTGAAAGGGGATTTTGTTGGTGTTCACTCCATAAAACACAAACACAGGGTGTGCTGTGCTTGGGGTGCCCCGTGCAGGTCACAGTCCCCATCCCAGGGGAGATCAAGACTTGACAAACCTGGAAGGACAGGAAGGTTGTGGCAAGGCAGATGGAAAAAAAAATGTTCTGATGTGCTCCTACTGCTCAAGAAAGCAATGTAGGAAAAGGGAAAACTCAGGGGAATTAAAACTCACCAGAGAAGGTTCTATTTGGCAAACACTGAATGCAAAGCTCATGCCTCAGTTTCCCAATATCCATCTAAACCTCCCCTGGCCCAGCCTGAGCTGTTCCCTCTGCTCCTGTCCCTGTTCCCTGGAGCAGAGCCCAAACCCCGGCTGTGCCCTCCTGGCAGGAGCTGTGCAGAGCCACAGGGGCCCCCTGAGCCTCCTTTGCTCCAGGCTGAGCCCCTGCCCAGCTCCCTCAGTCTCCCCTGGAGCTCCCCCAGCCCCTCCTGGTGCTCCAATCCCTTCCTTCATCTCCCTCAGCCCCTCCTGGAGCTCCAAACCCATCCCCAGCTCCCCCAGCCCCTCCTGGAGCTCCCCCAGCCCCTCCTGGTGCTCCAGACCCTTCCTCATCTCCCCCAGCCTCTCCTGGAGCTCCAATCCCTTCCCCAGCTCCCCCAGCCCCTCCTGGAGCTCCAAACCCATCCCCAGCTCCCCCAGCCCCTCCTGGAGCTCCCCCAGCCCCTCCTGGTGCTCCAGACCCTTCCTCATCTCCCCCAGCCTCTCCTGGAGCTCCAATCCCTTCCCCAGCTCCCCCAGCCCCTCCTGGAGCTCCAAACCCATCCCCAGCTCCCCCAACCCCTCCTGGAGCTCCAATCCCTTCCTTCATCTCCCTCAGCCCCTCCTGGAGCTCCAATCCCTTCCCCAGCTCCCTCAGCCTCTCCTGGAGCTCCAATCCCTTCCCCATCTCTCTCAACCCCTCCTGGAGCTCCAGACCCTTCCTTCATCTCCCTCAGCCCCTCCTGGTGCTCCAGACCCTTCCCCATCTCCCCCAGACTCTCCTGGAGCTCCCCCAGCCCCTCCTGCATCTCCAATCCCCTCCTCATCTCCCCCAGCCCCTCCTGGTGCTCCAGACCCTTCCCCATCTCCCCCAGCCCCTCCTGTGGCTCCAGCCCCTTCCCCAGCTCCCCCAGCCCATCTCATCCCTGTGCTCTGCCAGGGCAGAGCTGCTGCCCCGGTGCCTGCAGCTCTCTGGAGTGTGCAGGGCTCAGAGTGCAGCACACAGAGAGGCTCTGTCAGAGCTCTGCCCCTGGGAAATCCATTCCTGCCTCGCTGGAATTGGGATGCCAGGACAATCTCAGTCTCCAGGAGAAGGGGAGTGGGATCATCCCACTCTCTTGGGTCTTAACCCCAGCCCATCGTGGTCGGGTCCCTCTGCACTCACTGGCCCAGCTCTGGCTGGACAGAGGGAGCTGAAGGAGCCCAGGGCAGGGCAAGAGGAAGAGGAGGGAGCTGCAGGAGGCAGGGCAGGCTGTGTGGCCGCAGGGATGGGCACAGCTGCTGCCCTGCTGCCCATTCCGCCTGAATGACACACTTGGCACGGGCACTGCCCACGTTCCTCACGGGCCACTGGATCCTCTGCCTCATCCAATTCCTGCACATGCTCCTCCTGGACCTGGCTCAGCTCTGCTGATGGCTCCAGAGCTGGAAAGAAGGCAAAGATGAAGGGGCAGAGGAGTGGCAGGGGGGCTGCAGTGGCTGCTGTCAGCAGCAGGGCTGGGAGGAGGAGGAGGAGGAGGAAGGAGATGACTTCATCTCATACCAGAGAGCTGACAGCCAGCAGAGGATGAAAGCCTGGCAATCCCTGGGCTCCAGGAGGAGATCTCTCAGCTGCCAAAAGCAGGGCAGGAGCCGAGGTTTGAATTCCAGGCTCAGCTCCTGCCCTGGGCTTTCCCACGCCAGTGAGGAAAAATCAAAGGAGTGACCCAAGTGATGGGCAGGATGCCCAGGAAGGGCTGCCTCCCTCCCTGCTGCTGCCAGGGACAGCATCTGAGGCTGCCCCAGCCCCAGGCAGGGCAGGGACAGCTCTGAGACAGCTCTGAGCCCAGGAGGGTGCACAGCACCCACACCTGAGCCTGCACACCTGAGCCCGCACCTCTGCCTGCTCCCTGCTGCCCTCCCCAGCTCATCACAGAACCCTTTAGGTTGGAAAAGCCCTCTCAGATCAAGTCCAACAGTTTCCCTGCCCTGCCAAGGCCACTGCTATCCTGTGTCCCCAAGTGCCACATTCCCCCATGGCTTGGGGACTCCACCGCTGCCCTGGCAAACCTGGCCCAGGGCTGCACAAACCTCTGGGGGAAATTTTTTCCCCAATATCAACCTAAACCTCCCCTGGCCCAGCCTGAGGCCATTTCCCCCTGTCCTGTCCCTGTTCCCTGGGAGCACAGCCCGACCCTCCTGGCTGTCCCTTCCTGGCAGGAGCTGTGCAGAGCCACAGGGTCCCACTGAGCCTCCTTTGCTCCAGGCTGAGCCCCTTCCCAGCTCCCTGAGCCCCTTCCCAGCTCCCTCAGCCCCCTCCCAGCTCCTTGAGCCCCTTCCCAGCTCCCTCAGCCCCCTCCCAGCTCTCTGAGCCCCTTCCCAGCTCCCTCAGCCCCTTCCCAGCTCCCTCAGCCCCTTCCCAGCTCTCTGAGCCCCTTCCCAGCTCCCTCAGCCCCTTCCCCAGCTCTCTGAGCCCCTTCCCAGCTCCCTGAGCCCCTTCCCAGCTCTCTGAGCCCCTTCCCCAGCTCTCTGAGCCCCTTCCCCAGCTCTCTGAGCCCCTTCCCAGCTCCCTCAGCCCCTTCCCAGCTCCCTGAGCCCCTTCCCCATCTCCCCTGCCCTCCTTGGCTCTGTCCATTCCCTTGCAGAACAAAGCAGCTCATGGGGAGCAAACTCACAGAACAGTTTTGGTTCTTCCAAGGTCGTCAAGTCCAAGCCCCCAAGGTTTGCTCCACCAGGTTTGGACTCCTTAAAGAAACTTTGCTTTTTTTCCCCCTCATCTCTCAGTTTTTTTAGCTGCTACTTTAAACCTCAGGCCCAACCTCCAGCTGCCATTTAGAAAATAAACCACAAATGTAATCAAAGCAATTACTACCTCCACTTCAAACATTACATTATCAACCAACCAGCTCCCCATTGAAGACAATTAATCTGCACACAGCCACCAAAAGAAACTGTCAGCAATTAGAAGTGGAAGCACAACTTTGCAGTTAATTGGGAATATTGCACCTCTGATACATGTTTAATTAGTTGATGGAGTGTGTCCCTTCTCAGACATTTTTCTTTTAAAATTATAGCTGAAATTCGTTCCTTATCCCCCCCCCATTTTGTTTTTTCCCAATGCAAAATAATAAAGGAAATAAATAAAGCATGAGCAATCTGAAACCTGATTCTGGCTCTCCCTGAGTTTGCAGCTTGTAATGTGTACACAGGAGTTTAGAGACCTCCAAGAGATAAGGAGGAAAAGATCTTTCTTTTCTTTCAGAGCTCCTCTTTTTTCATTAATCTGATTTTAAGACCTTGCCTGTGCATTTTCACACTTCCCTCATAAATCTCATTTTTGTCCCCTTTCCCCTGGGATTATCAGGTGAAGGAACAGGAGGGCCCAGAGCTGAGCAGAGGCAGGCACACGCTGTGATACATTCATTTCAACACTTATTTTACAAAGGGTCTAAATTTTATCTTTGCATAATGATGCTGCTTTGCATATCTATAGCTGCTTTCATCCCATGATCTCAGAGCATTCTGCAGACTGTTAATTAAGTCTCAAAACACCGTGGTGCAGTCAATAGGAGGGCTTTATTGGGGTGGGTTTATCTAATTTGTAGAAGAAAAGGGTAAACTGAGGCAGGGGGGGGAGTGAGGAGGTGTTTCCAGGCATGGCCCAGCATAACCAAGTGTGTTAGAGGAGCCTTGTCTGGAACCCCAGAGACAGAGCCACAGCCCCCACACCTCTTGGTCCACCTGAGGTGAAATCCTCCTGCTTTAGGCCACAAGCTCAGCTTTAAAGGAGGGGACAAGATGGAAATTTTCCTTTGAGAAGATGATGCTCAAACTTTCAAAAAGGTAACAGCACATCCCTGGGGCTGGGATGGGCTCTGGAGTGACCTGGCCTCATGGAAGGGGCTGGAACAAGATGATCTTTGAGGTTCCTCCCAGCCCAAACCTTCCTACAATTCCATGACCCCAGGTTACCAGCGGTGCAGTGCCCAGCTGCCCCCAGCCCCGCAGCTGTGCTTGGGCTGCCCAGAGCTCCCCCAGGCCACGTTCCCCCGTGCTTCCATGCCAGCACACTCCTCCCAGCACCAGCCAGCTCTCAAAGCACCCTGGAGATGCTCCTGGGAGCGTTCCTTGCTCGGGGTGGGTGTTTGCTTTTGTCATCCTTGGCGCCGCTTTCCAAACGCTCTGAAATGAAAACATTTCTATGCCCACAAGGGCCTATTTCTCATCACCTCAGAGCAGCATGGACCAAGAATAACTTTGCTGAGAGCCAGAAAATCCATGCAGTGGCTCGAGGCAGGAGGCAGCCTGGCAGATACCCCCTGTTTGCCACGAGCTGAAAAACAGCTCGGGGCCAGCCCCATCCTGATGAGCATCACTCCCACACTGGGGAAGGTGCAGCATGGGTGGCACATGGGGTCCTTTCTGCCAACTCCAGCTCCAAGAGAAAACTCTGCCAAAATCCCATCCCTTCAAGCAGAAAGATCCAGCCTGGAGGAATTCAACGTGCCTGGAGAATTGCTGGGGGAAACCACAACAACAAACCTGCAGAGAATGGAGCTGGCAAAGCCAAGAAACACCAGCGTGGCTGCCATCCTTCCCACTGCCCTGCAGAAAAGCCTTTCCTACGTTATCAAACATCATCAAACATCAGCACCTTGTTTGGAGCAGCATTGCAAGAAGCAACATCCTGGTTGCAAATCACCTTCTTCATTCTGTTACTTGCTGGAGCAAAACCATCCAAGTTACAGCTCAGGTCTGGAGAAGGGAGGAAGCGTTTGCAACTGGTGAACTGGTGGGGGGAAAGAATAAGTTTTCAAGTTGCCTGAGAACAGCTGCACGCTTTAAAGGTCAAGAACTTGTGTGGGTGAGTCTGCATTGCTCTGCATCCTCGGGCAGGAGGAATTTCAGCAGCTCAGGGGGACCCTGGTGGGGTTGTGTTTGTGTTTGCCTCTCCTCCTATCTCCAGGTAACAGGTACAGCTCATCAACCAACTTCTGGAGATGGAAGCAGATGAAACAAATGAGAGAAGCTCTCAGAACCATGAGGTCACTGCTGGCAGCAGCAGCAGCCACCCCGTGCAGCAGAGATCCCCCTTTGTTCTGTGCCCAAGTCAGAGGGGATGGATCCACCAGGCTCTGGATCAGCCTGCAGAGCACAGGCAGAGCGTGGGTGCTTTCTTCTTCTGCCAGGGACAATCCAAGCAAAACTCAGCCTCCTTCTTCCTTCAGCTGAAAGAAAGCATCAACAGAAGACAGAAATTCTGGCCTGAAAAGCAGCCAAGCACTGCTGAGTGCTGGCCCGCGGTCCTTGCAGGGGGATAATGAGAATTACTGAAGTGCCTTTGAAAAGCGCCTTGAGATTGTGCCATCTTGAGTCCTCCTGGAACACTGGATGAGGGAACAGCCAGCCTTGGAGCAGGGCCAGGCTCCCATGCTGACCACGAGGCTGCAGCCCTGCACTCCCTGCTGGCTGGGCACTTTGCACCATTGCAATGCAGCCCCAGGGCTCCTCCTCACCCTGAGCCCCTCTGGCAAACGGGGGGAGCCAGGCTGCCTTGGGAGAGTGTCCTGGGGTAGGAACAGAGAGATGCAGCAGGGGAGTGCAGTGGAGGTCCCCCCATCTCATGAAGGCATCCTCAAAATGAGCCCTGCTGAGAAAAATAAATGTTTGCACCCCCTGTACTCCTGCCACACAGCTTTGGTGTGCAGCAGGTATTTGAGACTCCCTTGGCTGGTCCATCTCCTACACCTCACGCTATCAGCTGTTGCAGGCAAAGATGCAAATCCTCTCCTATCAAATCAAACACCTTTTGGAAAGTTTTAACATAATCTTCTCAAAGGAAAATTTCCATCTTGTCCCCTCCTTTAAAGCTGAGCTTGTGCCCTAAAGCAGGAGGACTTCACCTCAATTCCAACACTCAGAGATGCTTTTAAATCCTTGCTGTGCAGCTCTGGCCACTCCAGCAACTCCCTGTGATAAAGGGAAGTCTCTTTGTGGAGAACAGTTCTCAGTGTGTGCCTGAAAGGCAGCCACACTTGCACAGCCTTGACCTGCTTTTCTCACGACCTGGAAAGACCCAGGGCTGGCAATGGCAGCCCATGGTGACAATGCCATGGTGACAATGCCATGGTGACAACCCTACAGTGACAATCCCACAGTGACAATCCCATGGTGACAATCCCATGGTGACAATGCCACAATGACAATGCCACAGTGACAATCCTACAGTGACAATCCCATGGCGACAATGCCATGGTGACAATCCTACAGTGACAAACCCACAGTGACAATCCTACAGTGACAATCCCACGGTGACAATGCCATGGTGACAATCCCATGGTGACAATGCCACAATGACAATGCCACAGTGACAATCCTACAGTGACAATGCCATGGTGACAATGCCATGGTGACAATGCTACGGTGACAATGCCACGGTGACAATCCCACAGTGACAATCCCAGGGTGACAATCCCACAGTGAAAAACCCACAGCTGCAATCCCACAGTGACAATCCCACAGTGACAATCCCACGGTGACAATCCCACGGTGACAATCCCACGGTGACAATGCCACGGTGACAATCCCATGGTGACAATCCCATGGTGACAATCCCACAGTGACAATCCTACAGTGACAAATCCACAGTGACAATCCCACGGTGACAATCCCACAGTGACAATCCCACAGCGACAATCCCACAGCAGCATCCTGGGCAGCACCAGCCCCTGCCCCAGCATAGCTCAGCGGCAGGGAGGTGATGCAGAGACAGCCCACTGTGCCAAGGGAGGGAAAAAAATTAAAATAAAATATAAAAATAAAAATAAAATAAAATAATCCAACTCTTCCCTTTCTGCTCCCAGTTTTGTTTTCCTTGCAGGCTGATGCCCCTCCCCAGCTGTGCTGCTCATGGGGATCCAAGTGGGCAGAGAAATGGGCATTACCCAAAGCCCAAAGTGGGCAGAGAAATGGGCAGCACCCAAAGCCCAAAGTGGGCAGAGAAATGGGCAGCACCCAAAGCCCAAAGTGAGCAGAGAAATGGGCATCACCCAAAGGGTTTTGGGGGCAGAGAAATGGGCAGCACCCAAAGGGTTTTGGGGGCAGAGGTTTTGGGGGCAGAGAAATGGGCATCACCCAAAGGGTTTTTCCCCGTGAACGTGCCCAGGATCACTTGGCTGCAGGATGGTGGCTCCCTGGTGGACATCCCCTCACAGCTGTGGTGCTCTGCTCTCCCAGGAGCTTCCCTGTGCCCCGAAATGCCAGGGTGGGACCTCTCCCCACCCCTCTGTGAGCCCTGGGGAGCTGGGAAGGGGCTGCTCCATCTGCAGAGCTCTGAGGCAGGGAAAGCCCAGCTTGGGCCCATCTGGAAGGAATTAGCAGAGGAGCTTTTTGTCAGCTGCTTCCACACAGAGCAAGGGTTGGGGTTTTACACCATTTGCCTCGCCCAGAATAAAAACCAGATCGGCAAGGAGATTTATTGCACACACAAATCTCTCAGGATTACAGCTGCCCCACGGAAGGACCTGCCTGAGAGGGTTTTGTAACTGGCGTGGAAGAGCACAGCAGCCTTGCCAAAATTACCTTGGAGCATGGAAAATGGAGCAGATCCTTGGCTGGATCCAACAATGGCATCAGCAAATGCCTTGTTTGAGAAAGGAGGGGGAAAGGGGAGATGAGGGCTCAGACTTAGGGACCACCCAGGAGATGAAAGAGGCTTGAGCTGCTGCTGAGCTCTGCAGCCTCAGCTGGGGCCTACATCAAACTCGAAGCCTGTGATGATCCCCCCAGCCTGATCCAGTTGCAAATTACTTCAGTGGGATTTGGGACCCTGGGGACTGGGATCTGCTCTCCTTCCTCCCTTCACCAAAGATGTGTTTACATGTGAGAAATCATCCCTAGGGACGACCATGCAGTGTTTTCATCGATTTTTAATACCTCTTGTTTACCTGTTTCCAAATTGCAGGAGTCATTTTTATTTCTTTGCTGCTACGTTTTCCACAAAAGCTTTGCTAAAAAAAAAATATATAAAAAAAATCCAAATTATCCGTCTTTGAAACAGATATCGAGCATGTTTTGTTTCCTGACAACCACACGTAGAGATTCAATTTGTATACACTCCTCTGTGGATATGTCATACTGTGATTGCTCACACATTAACTGACACAGCAGAGCTGGGTGGCAGATATTTTATCTGTTCCTCAAGAATTTCAGAGACTAATAAAAACACCAGTGGATCTAAAAGAGACCTTGATGTTTCGTAATGTGTAAGACAAAAGGGTTTCCTGTTTAATTAGTCAAAATGTTAGATCAAAAAAGATGCCTTAGATTTTGAAATGAGTCAGTGCTGAAAATTATAACTACTTTAAAAGGATTTCAAATAGGGAGAATGAAAAGAATAACTTCAGGACAATGAATTTTTGTTTCACAAAGGAGCTGCACCAAACTGAGCATTTTCTGCTGGAGCCCAAATCAAAGCTGTGACCCTGATCCAGCTGCTCTTGCAGAGGCATCACCCCAACCACTCCTCTCCTTACAAAACTGGCTCATTTCCTCTAGAAAACACAGATAACAACCAACTTCCACGCTCTGTGTGTAGACAGAGAGTAAACTTGCACTGCCTATTATCCTGCAAGTAGGGACATAACACTGCCCTTGATCTCCACTCAAGAGAGAAGGGAAATTCCACGGTTCCAGAGCCTTGGTTATTATCGTGAGAGGCAGGGCAGCAACCAAAGAGAGAATCCAGCAAGACGAGGCAGAGGAAGGGTTTCTGAGGCAGGGCACAGCAGCTGATGTGCATCAGGGCTGCGAAGCTGAGCTGGAGAGCTCCCAGCAGCCAAGCTTTCATCTGCCCATCAGCGTTCCTGCCCTGGGAACTGCAGAGTCAGAAAAACCAAAAGAAAAGAAAAAGAAGGAAAGTAATTATCAAACCCCCACGTTCATTCTCGTGTTGTGAACACAAGGTTTGCTCCAAACACAGATCTGTGATTTCCAGAGCAGGGCAGTGTGAGTTGGAGCACGGTGCTGCTCGTGGTTTGATCCCTCTGTGGGCTGCTCATTGAGGAGCTGGACTCTGATCCTTGTGGCTCCCTTGCAGCTCAGGATTTCTGTGATTCTGGGTCAGATTTGCTCCAGCTGCACCCTGGGCTGCCCCGTGGTGAGGGCTGTCCGTCTGTCCCTGGGGACAGCACCCTGAGGGCTGTCCGTCTGTCCTTGGGCATGGAAATCCTGGCCAGAGCAGCCCGAGGCTGGGCCATCTGTCCCCCCCAGGCTGTCCGTCTGTCTGTCCTTCCCAGGCTGGTCCATCTGTCCCTCCCAGGCTGTCTGTCTGTCCCTCCCAGGCTGCCTGTCTGTCTGTCCTTCCCAGGCTGGTCCATCTGTCCCTCCCAGGCTGTCTGTCCCTGGGGAGAGTGCCCTGGTCTGTCTGTCCCTCGCAGGCAGGCTGTCTGTCTGTCTGTCCCTCCCAGGCTGGTCCATCTGTCCCCCCCAGGCTGTCTGTCTGTCTGTCCCTCCCAGGCTGTCCGTCTGTCCCTGGGGAGAGTGCCCTGGTCCGTCTGTCCCTCCCAGGCTGTCTGTGTGTCCCTCCCAGGCTGTCTGGCTGTCTGTCCCTCCCAGGCTGTCTGGCTGTCTGTCTGCCCACAGCTGGAGCAGCAGCCACGGCCTCCATTCCTAATTTCCCCAGGACAGCCCCGCGCCCGCTGCAGCCCGGCCAATGGAGATGGATGAAGGTGGGTTTGGGTGCTCCATCTGCCTCTGTTTGTGCACTGCGCTGAGCTCTGGAGCACAGGAAACACCACAAGGAGAAAACAGCGACGATTTCCTCCTGAACCTCACGAAATGTTGTGTTTAGCCACAGAGCTGAAACACTGAGAAACCCGAGCTTTGAGTCTTGCCTGGTTCCACCTCTCCATCACTTTGCTGGGGTGGATCTCAGGGCATTTATCAACCATAATTCTCCACATGGGAATGGAGCAGTGGCATTCCCACTAAAAACAAAAATAATCCACGATAAAAAAACCATAAACCTGGGGAAGCTATGAGGATCTTCCTCCAAGGAATGGAGCACCACCAGCAACTTCACCTGGTGCAGGGTGAGGAGGGCCAAGCACGGAGCTCCCTCAGCACCTGAAATAACATCCCAGAGCCAAAACCACATTTTGTGGGCATGTATGAAAATCTGGCCTGAATTTCAAGGTCATGTGGTAAATTAGCAGGAAGACCCAGATGTCCTGAGCATGATCCCTTCCTCCCCTACAAGGCACAACCTCCCATAACCATTTGTGCAATTGCCTTATTTCCCAGAGTGACTTATAGATGCTCTTGTAAGCAGATCCAGTCAATATATTTATTTTCCTTTTGATATACAGCTACAATAGGAAGCCATGCATGAAGTTTATTAAACCTGGCTAATTTTCTATCAGTTCTGCAAAATATCGATTCCATGCATTCAGCTATCTGGCTCAGACTCAGCCTGGAAAGAGAATCATTTAAAAACAACACAAAGAAGCATCCAATTCCTCTGAAACAACACTAATCTGAGCCTGCAAAGTGTCCCCATCCTCATGGGCAGAGCCCTTTGATCGACTGAGCCAAAGACAACTGTGTTATTTAGGAGCCATTTGCAAGCTGGCAGATTAAACAAGGCTTCCTTTTTTTTCCCCCCCTAAAGGGTGGGTGGGGAAAAAGTAACAGCTTTACAGTAGCAGTAAAACATCCAAATGATTTTTTTTTTTCCTCTGACAGAGTCAGATTCTTCAGGTTATATGGGCAGGAAAGCAGCACAGAAGGTTCTGCTGTTCTTCAGCTGCCAGGGACAGTGTGAGGGCCAAAAAAACCCAAATAAACAACCCAAAAAAACCCCAAAACCCAAGGTTTTGGTGAGCCAAGAGCAGGGCTGACCACTGTAGGGGTGCAGGGCAGGGTCTGGCACACAGGGAAAGCACGAGGAGCTGCCTCAGGGCTGCATCAGCAGCAGCCAAACCTCACTGATGTATGAGCATCCTCCTCAGAGGGTACCTTGCACTGCCCGTGCTGGCCACACAACACCTCTGACAAAACACCAGTGTTTGCAGATGTCTGGCTCTGGAGAGCACAAGTCCTGTCCAGCAGGCAAGTCTAAGCCTTAATGCTGT
The DNA here is from genome assembly GCF_037042795.1 of Molothrus aeneus. Classification (NCBI taxonomy): domain Eukaryota; kingdom Metazoa; phylum Chordata; class Aves; order Passeriformes; family Icteridae; genus Molothrus; species Molothrus aeneus. Next base: position 4,391,740 of record NC_089672.1, read on the forward strand.
CTGTCCACCTTTCTCAGATAATTTAAAATCCCAGAATAGTTTGATTTGGAAGGAACCTTAAAGATCCTCTAGTTCCAACCCCCTGCCATGTGCGGGGAAATTTCACATTTGCATAATAAAATCAGAAAGAGGGAGTTTTCTACCTTCAGTTCTTCGAGCTTAACTGATCCTCTGCACAAACAAACTGTTACTGTGCCCAAATTATGATGGAAACCAGCAATAAACACAGAGATGCTATCTAAGCCAGTATGGCAGGGTGTTTTACCACATCAGTCTCGGGGGGCCTGCCCTGGGATCCTCACATCAGGCCAGCTTTCAGCGACTTCCAGGGGTTCAAACTTCACCTGCTGCTTCCCCCGTGCCCTGGGCTGCTCCAGACCAGCTGCAGAGCATCATCCTACAAGACAGAGCATATGCACGAGTAAACAAATTAAGGCCATCTCCAAAACAACAGGGCCCTGGCTTCCTGGAAGAGCTGCGGGAGAAACTCAATCAGCAGCAGCAGCAGCAGAGGGTGAAACGGTGATGGGGAGGAGATAGACCCAGCTGAGCACTGAGCAGGGCCATGCTCTGGGATGGGTGAAATGATGACAGGGTGTTGGGGTCTCTGCTGCTCAGAGTGACCCCGAGAAGAGTTGGAAAGTCTCTTTTCCCAGCCTGGCGCTTGAAGAAGGAGTCAGGGCGCTTCAGTTCTCAGTCTCAAGGTTGTTGATTGTGTCTTATCTATAAAATTCTTTCTCCTGTCCTGCTGAGGTCCACTCAGCAAGACAGTCCAGGACACTCTGCCTGCCCCCAGGGTGGTGTTATGTCTTTATACTAAATACTATGTATACAGTATTTACAATTACTTTCCAACACCTATCACCTGTGTTAGACAGTGAGCTTCTACTCTAAACCAATCCAAAAGTGCCAACATCACAGCAGAAGATGGAGGCCAAGAAGAAGAAGGAGAAAGGCTGGACACGCCCAGATCCCTCCATCTTGCCCCCCTGAATCCTCATTCGAAAAACCCCAAAATCTACTTTTTCACCCTGATAACTTCACTATTGTTCTACCTAAACTGTTGTGACTTGCTGATCTTCATCTAAGGTTGGTAACTTGCTCCGTGGGTCATAATCAAACCCACAGGGGCGTTCTGGGCTCTGTGCCAGGTCTCTGAGCCCCCTGGCAGGGCTCTTGGCTGCTCAGGACAGCCAGAGGGATGCCCTGGGTGCTGACAACGGGGAGGAGATGGACCCTGCTGAGCAGAGATGCTCTGGGATGGGTGAAAAGGTGAAAGGGAGGGGATGGACATGGCTGAGCACAGCAATGCTCTGGGATGGGTGAAAAGGTGAAAGGGAGGGGATGGACCCTGAGGAGCACAGGGATGCTCTGGGATGGGTGAAATGGTCAAAGGGAGGAGATGGACATGGGTAAAATGGTGAAAGGGAGGGGATGGACCCTGTTGAGCACAGAAATGCTCTGGGATGGCAGGGACAGCACGCAGGGAGGTGGCGATGGCAGCGGGAGAGCGCTCGGAGCCACGGCCCCAAAGGCCCCAAGGAGCCACAGCCCCGACTGCCCCGAGAGAGCTTCACCCCCCAGCTGAGGAACCTTCCCTGCTTAAAACCTCTTCCTCAACCCTACAGTCCCAGCCAGAGTGCACTTGCTTACAGCAGCTCCTCTTGGCAGCTCATGACCAGCAGAATTCAACCAAAAAAAAATTTTATTGCAAAGTGTGATAACTGACCATTGAAGAAAATCTGTATTTTTAAAATCCTGGGCTGTCTGTTCCTCTCTAGCCTCACATTATTATGATCAGGATTCCCTGGTTTTCCTTTTACCCCAAAAGAGCAAGACAGCCAGCACGTGCTCCCTTGGCAGCCTGGAAACCCTCTGAGGTATCAGAGCTTCTCAGGCCAGTCCTTGCAGCCTGACTCCTCGTTCAGCATGCCAGACTCATCCTGCTTTGCCCCAGAAAGCTGCTGAGAAGCACCTGGGAGCCCCAGCTCCTCCTCAGCCCAGGCCCAGCCTCAGAGCAGAGTCTGGCACTGAAGTCTAACACAAATCCCCTGGTGTGATAACAGGCAGGCAGGGCACTGACAGCTAACAGAGAAGTATTTAAAATAACTGGCTGATTTAAGACAAGTGTCTCCTTAATCCTAAGCAGTTAGAGGTTGTTTTATGCCCTGGATGACAAAGGTTTGTATAGCTAGTTTATCATATGTTTAAAGCTGCCTTGGTGTAACAGCAGAGGATCTGCTATTCATCTTAGGCAAAGCAGGGGAAAGCTGGGCTCGCACGTCTGTGGGAAGAAATGAGGAATGTGTAATAACCAAGAGCTCTTTACTGCACAACCTAAGATCCACCAGAAGAAAACAGCGCCCTCACGACTGTAAAGCCATTGGAATTTCTTTGCTGTGTCCTCTTTGCAGGACTCTCCAGCTGGTAGGGCCCATGTCTGGGATGGAAATGTGGAGAAAGAAGCCAGACGCTGCAGGAGCAGTGGGATCACTGCAGGGCAGAAAGAAAAGAGGGCACTGAGGGCTGGCACTGGTCACACCTGAGCAGTGTGAGGCTCCCCAGGACCCCTGGGAGAGAGCTGCAGGTGCAGGGAGCCATCTCCACAAGGAGGATCTGCCCATCACCGTGCCAAGCTGAGCTCCAGCTCGGATTTTGGCTCTGCTGCACGGCCCCATCTCACCCCCTGAACCCAGCAATGTTCAAACCTGGCCTTTTGCTCGGCTTTCATCGCTCATCAGGAGGGGATTGCAGGAGTTAAACTCCTTGTTGCAAAGCAGAGATTCCATTTTCCTCTGGTCTTAAGCAGCTTCAATCCATCTTTCTGCATTACAGAGCCCTTGCTGATTGTTCTGCTGTAGTGAGTAATAACAACTTGTACTTTGCAGATTCCCCCAGGGAGCCACGTTCCTGGCTCTGCTGCACCACTGGCTCCACAGGGCAGGCACACATCTGCCAGGCACCCAGAGAGGGATGGGGCTGCAGGGACAGGGCAGGGACAAATTGGGATGGGAAGGGCGCAACAGTGAAGGGCACCCATGTGGCTGATGGCCCTGGGGAAACTGGGGTGCCCACTCCTGTGAGGGGTGAACATCACAGCACGGTGGACACAGAGAGAGGAGGAATATTAGGAATTATATGAGGAATATTAGGAATTATATTATTATATTCTCTCAGGAATTATACCCCCACTCCTGTGATGGGTGAACATCACAGCACGGTGGACACAGAGAGAGGAGGAATATTAGGAATTATATTAGGAATATTAGGAATTATATGAGGAATATTAGGGATTATATTATTATATTCTCTCAGGAATTATACCCCCACTCCTGTGATGGGTGAACATCACAGCACGGTGGACACAGAGAGAGGAGGAATATTAGGAATTATATTAGGAAAGTAGGGTATTAGGAATATTAGGAGAGTAGGATATTAGGAATATTAGGAGAGTAGGATATTAGGAATATTAGAAATTATCTTAGGAAAGTAGGATATTAGGAATATTAGGAATTATATTAGGAAAGTAGGATATTAGGAATATTAGGAATATTAGGAGAGTAGGATATTAGGAATATTAGAAATTATCTTAGGAAAGTAGGATATTAGGAATATTAGGAATTATATTAGGAAAGTAGGATATTAGGAATATTAGGAGAGTAGGATAATAGGAATTTTTTCCCCTCACAAAAGCTGCACAGACAGGTTTTCTCCAAAGGAATCCATTACCAGATTTTTACCATCATTTTTATCACAAGACCTGGGTTTATGAAATAAGTACCAATCTCTACACATTTTTTTACAAAGATAGTTTAAAAAGAGGAAAAGAACCCACTGCTAAACAGAGACAGCTTTGCTTTATGTCCAAGCTTTGCAAGGCATTTTGCCAAAACTAGGAAAGATATTATTTCCAGAACCAATATTTAATAAAGATGTCATCTTCTATTGCAAAGCCAACAGCTGGAGCTGGAATCCATTTCCAGACATGGCCACTGAGCTGCAAGGGCCCGGATTTGCTCAGCTGCCTTTTTTAATTGTGGGCATTAGCAGATTATGTGTCCTTTTGTGTCCATAAAACGCTGCTTTGTAATCTCCTGTGGGCATTAGGGTCCAGATTATGGTGCTTGTAGTGGATGATAAGAGAGAGGAGATTGCCTGCACCCCTGGGAAATCCAGGTGGGGCACCTGGAGGAGCGCATGGTGCCCAGCCACGTGCAGGGCATGGCGCACATGGCCCAGCTCCTGCTGCCCACCCTGGCCCTGGTGACAAACCCTGAGCCACAGACGTCCCCATTTCTCCTCTCCCCAGCTCACGCTCTGAGGGGGGCTCTGTTTCAGCTCCCTCCTCTCTAAAGACATGGGTTATCCTTCTCTTTCATCCTAGATGAAAGGAGGTGGTTACATGCACCAGTTTCTAAATCAGCTCCTAGCAAAGAAAAAAAAAAATAAAATCATTAAGAGGGTGCAGGTCTGCCTTGCAGCCAGCTCACTGCCAAGCTGGGGATTGCTCTGTCAGCAGCGGGGAGGAAACGTGTCCCACAAATCTTCTGAGAGCAACTGGGAGCACTGGGAGCTCCAAGTTTGCAGGGGAAGGTCACTAGATGGCCCCAGCTCTTCCTCTGCTGCAGCCAGCAGTGTTGCAGCTCTGCAGCCTGGGCTGCACTGGTGCTGCAGCCTGAGCCAAAGGAGCAGCATGTCCTGCGGGGAAGGGCACCCTGAGAAGCAGGGATGCTTGCCAAGGTGTCCTGAGCCAAGCACTTACCCCCCCCGATGGCTTTTTCTGCTCCTGGCCTTTGGCTGTGAAGGCAGGAGAGCCTGGAGTGTGTCTGGGCAGTGCCAGGGCCACAGGGACCCTGACCTCACACAGAAAAAGGACAAGAAATCTGATTATGAACAAACTGCCATCATCTCCCTGCCAGGCTGCTGCCAACCCCTCAGGGGAGGGGAAAAAGCCACCCACACGTAGTGCTCCAGGTAAATCCTGCTGGGTGGGGCCTGCAGTGCCTGTGCTGCTGGGGCTGCAATGGTTCCACACAGGACAGGCTCCCCAGAACGTCACAGACATCTCTTATGGAAAATCCTTTCCTTGGGATTTTTCCTCCTGGGAAGCTGAGAGGCCTCAGGAACAAAATGCAAACAATGATTATCTGCTGCTGTGGAATGCAACAGGTGCATCTGGGATTGGTTCATGTTGATTGTTTCTAATTAATGGCCAATCACAGCCCAGCTGGCTTGGACTGTGGTCAATCACAAGCTTTTGTTATTCATTTCATTCTTCTTGCTTGCCAGCCTTCTGATGAAATCCTTTCTTCTATTCTTCTAGTATAGTTTTAATGTAATATATATCATAAAATAATAAATCAAGCCTTCTGAAACATGGAGTCAGGTCCTCATCTCTTCCCTGCTCCTGAGACCCCTGTGAGCACCACCACACCTGATCTCTGCAATGGTTCCACACAGGTCAGGCTCAGGCTCCCCTGATCTCTGCAATGATGTCCACTCAGACTCCCCTGGTCTCTGCTTCAGCTCAAGCTGTTTGGACAGCACCAGAACCAGATTCTGTGAGCAGTTACGTGGGTCTAAATCACCACTAAATTCCTGTGGCTGAGCAGATGCTCCTGTGGAGAGCATGCCAAAGGCAGAGCTGGTTTTATCCCAGCCTGTGCACTGAGTGGTGGCCCAAGAAGAGGCAGGAAGGTTCCTGGGGGCTTGGGGAGTGGGGGGCTAAGTGATCAGTTAATAGAGGCAAATGATCTTTTCCTTCTTCCTGGCTCAGATCTTGGTTCAAGTGCTGGAATGGGACCCGTTCCCTGTAATTGCTCTGCTCTTGCACACAACTGCTGTCTCCCACGTGTGCCTTGTTGACATTTAAATAAATTGCAATTATTCCGACAAAGTAAATTGCAGGGACTCCAGAGAAAATGGGTCAAAAATACGTCCAGGAGCATCTGCAATGTATTTAACACATGGTTATAAGAGGGCAGGGTGAGGAGGAGGGTGGGTGCTGACAATGATGGATTGGAGAGAGCCGTGGTGGGAGCCTTGGCCCAGCCCCAGCAGCAGGAGGCAAAGCCTGGGATGGGGAGGCAGCAGAGGTGCAGATGGAAACCCCAGAGGGGATGGCAGCAGCCAGGGCACCCCTTGGGCTCTGAGAGTGAAGAGCATCGTGGCCAAAGTCTCCAGCTCTCCTCTCCTTCCTTCTGCAGGAGCACCCACAGGAGGCTGAGGGCTGTGAGTTCACCTCACACTGCCTGTGCCCAGCAGATGGGTGCCCTGCTGGCCACCCAGACTCCAGCTTTCCCTCTTTCTTCACTCCTGGAGCCTTCCCTCTACCCCATTCCCTTCTTCCTTGCCCTCCAATCCCTTGGAGAGGATTTGTCCTTTTGCCCACATCAATCTGAGCTCCTGAGAGCTGCAAACCCTGGGTTTCTCCTTCCGTCTGAGGGCTTTCAGAAGCCGCCCAGGATGGCTGCTCCCTGCTGCCTTGCCAGCTGTGGGATGGAAGAGGTGGTGCTGGAGCAGCCAGGACCCAGCAGGTTCCTGACCCCACTCCTGTCCCAGCTCACACAGACACACAGCTCCTCGTGCAGCCCAAAGACAGAGCTGCCCCTCTGAGAAAGCTCAGATCTGAGGCAGAAATAGAGCCCTGAGAGCAAGGAAAGAGGCAAAGACTTTAGACAGCACTACACAAGGGTGGATGCCATGACAAGAAGCACAAGAGCAATGCAGGAATGCACCTTCAAAAAAGGTCCCCCCAATGTCTTCCTTATCCCTCATTCTGCTGGAAAGCCTTTGCCTTCTCCCCACACCACGAACCTTTTTCCTTGTTTTGTTTCCCAATACATCAAAATGTCTCCCTGTAAGTGTAAAACTCTTTAGATGAGGGGAAAATAAAATCAATTTGAAATCCCAGCTGCTGGGAGTCTCTGGCACACACACACGCTTTCTGCTGACATTTTCTGTAGCTCTTTTCCCAGTGAAATCTGTCTCAAACAGAGCCCAAGGGGGCCAGTAACAAATCAGTTGCCTGGTACACAAGTGATTTTTTTTAACTACAGGTCCAACACAAGTGCACTGGAAACCACAGGTTTGGTCTCTCATGGATCATTAAACCAAAAAGGGCTGTTTGTTAAAAGGTACAGGTTTTTAGGGATTTGTGGTTCTGAACCAGCCTGGGTTTGTTGCATATTCAGTCCTGCTTTGTTCTGACAAGCAGTGGAGTTCTGCACTCCCACCAGACTGGCATTCCTCTGGGCACTGAGCAGTCACCATCTGAGTTGGGAATTGCCTGAAGGATGGGAGTTCTGCTGTCAAACACTCTGTGAGGGAGGGACAGCACTGGTGCCTTATGCTTTCCCTTCCTTTCCCAGCTTTCTTCACCATTACCACAATTTTGAAGTCAGTTTTTATAGACAGAAGCGAAAAATCCTTTTAGCCGTCTGATATGGGGCAAACAGGAAGCAATTCCCAGCAATTCCTCCCTCTCCCAGCAGAGCCCCCAAGCCCCCAGAGGAGTCTCTGCAGAGGGGAGCTCTTGGGGCTTTTCTGGGTCACTGCGACTTCAAGAATGTTCAAAGTCTCTTTTTCTCAGCCCGGCGCTTGAAGAATGAGTCGGAGCTGTTCATTTCTCGGTCTCAAGGTTGTTGATTGTTCCTTATCTATAAAAAATTTTCTCCTGCCCTGTTGAGGTCTGTCCAGCAGGACAGTTCCAGGCACTCTGCCTCCCCCGGGGTGGTTTTATGTCTTTATATTAAAAACTACCTGTACAATGTTTGCAATTCCTTTCCAATACCCATCACCTGTGTTAGACAGTGAGCTTCTACTCTAAACCAATCTGTGAGTGCCACCATCACAGCAGAAGATGGAGGCCAAGAAGAAGAAGAAGGAGAGAGGCTGGACACCCAGTTCCCTCCATCTTGCCCTCTGGACCTCCATACCAAAACCCCTAAAATCTACTTTTCCACCCCATGACAACTCCACTGTTATTCTACCTAAACTGTTGTGGCTTGCTGATCTTCATCTAAGGTTGGTAACTTGCTCCATGGGTCATAATCAAACCCACAGGGGCATTTTGGGCTCTGTGCCAGGTCTCTGAGCCCCTGGCAGGGCTCTTGGCTGTCCTGGCACAGCCAGAGGGACGTTCTGGGTTCCCACAGGGAGCACAGCTTTTAACTGCAGCAGCAGAAAAACCAGGCTGCAAACAGAGGACACTGCACACACCACACACTATCTCCTCAGACAGGAGGTGATGCCAGCGGGAGGCACAGGTCTCCACAGCAGGATTTGCTTTGTGGAGCTGGGGAGAGAGGAAAAAAAAAAAAAGAAGACTGAAATGCTTCTGAGCGTGGCATAATTGGCTGCCTTTGCCTGCTGGCTGGCAATCTCCCCGCTCACAGAGGCTGCCCTGACAGGTACATGGAACCTCCTGCTACCCAGGTTGTTCCAGGTCATTATCCAAATATGCCTAAGCACCTGAAGGGGAGCTGGATTTATGTACTAACACGATGCAAACAGATCTGCATCTTTTCTCCAGACACAGCAGGTACAGGAGTCCTGTCTGGGCAGGCTCTGGGTGCATTTCCACGAGCTGCAGGAAGCTCTGGCTCCCTGGGCTGGCTCCTGTGGCTCCAACACCCACTGGGGATGGGGCAGGCAGCCAAGCCCCAACTGCAAATGGGGATACAGAGATGGAAACACTCACAGAACCACCATCAGCATTTAATCTCATATAAAAGGCATAAACCGTCTTTAGTAAATGCCAAAAATTAAGAAAATGAGCAGCTCCGACATACTTTGACCAAGACATCAAACCTGCACAGCTGCACCAAGGCTGAACTCCCAAATCAAAGCTTTTCCTAAAACATAACCCAGCCTATTTCTCCTGGGCACCATCCAAGGACTGGGCTGTCTCCAGAGCACTTTTGGACCATGCAACAGGATGACACAATTATGGCCATCAAGTAAGATTCTTGCCTTGAAATATTTTCTTTTTTAGTGGTTACATTAGTACTCAAAAGGCCAGGAGTTCAGAAAAATATAGTCTGAAAAAATCATCCTGCAAAACTGAGAAGAAAGATCTCTGCAACACAGAAACCTTTGTGATTTCTGAAAATAACAGCACCCGAGCTATTTGGGCTTGGAAGAGAGACATGAATACATGCACTGGCCCTTGACAAAGTGGACCTGAATCCATCACTTCTGGCCCAAGGCAATCCAGACAGCTTCAGGTGGGAGGAAGACAAGAAAATGTACTTTCAGGTTTTTATTTCTTTTCTTTTTTTTTTTTTTTTTTTTGGCAATGGAGAAGTTTCAAACCAATTTCTCCTGGAGTGAAACATGACAGCGTTTCCAGGGGCTTGATGGAAACAAGTCTTTCTGCAAGTCCTCAGACTGAGCTGTTTCATTTCATTTGTGGAACAAAGGGGGAAAAAATGATTTTTAAGTCAGTTCCCAAGAAAACTGCCTTCTTCTGCAGGGTGTGCAGCCTGCTGGGAGCTGTGAATTACTTCCAGAGCAGCACAAGGCCTTGGAAGCACCTGAGGAGGCAGAGGCTGTTGTCTCCTGAGCAAGCAGGTCCTTTGGATGGTGCCAGGAAGCTCATTTAGGGATTTTAATTGGCTTTTGGAGGTAACTGCTGCCAGCAGCTTAGGAGGGGATAGGACTGGCTTAGCTAAGCTGCACGAGCATCATCTTCATCCACTGCTGAGCATCTGGGGCTGAGCTGGAATCCTCCCTGTGTGCACAGCCCTGGAAGGGAAGGAAGGATGCTGGGGACACAGGGAGCAGGCTGAGAGCCTGAACTGAGTGCTGCTGGCACCAGGGCCACAGCTGGATGCTGCCTCACATCTGGCTGAGGAGGGGGAGCACACAGGACCCCTGAGCCAGGGCTGGAGCTGGTTCTTGGTAATGTCACACAAAGCCATGGTGACATCCAGGGGAGAACCCAGGAGGAAACTCTCCAGGCTGTTCTGCATGAGGTGAGATGAGTTGATCTCAGTGTCCTTAATATCTGTGAATCTCTTTCCATCTTCACAAGAAGCATATGCTCTAGATGGGCTGAAGTTTTACTGAAATGGGTCAGTAGAAAAATAGATCCTTCTTACAACACAACGCTGCAGTGCCTTAATTTAAAAAGGAGCAACAAAAAAAAGGGAACAAGATCTGGGTGAGGGAGAAACCCTTTGCTGCATTTAATATTATCAAAGGAGTCAGTGCTGAAACCTGAGATGTGTGCACAGCGAGCCTGACCTCCAGCCTGGAGCTGCCAGACCCAGAACCCTCCATCAGCACTGATGGCACTGCCACCACATCTCATGCCAGGCTGGGACACAGCCCTGGCAGCTGGAGGAGCATTATTGACTCCTCTGGAGGCAGCACCATCCCAGCCTCCAAAATAAACCCCAGCAGACAATACATGAGAGGGGAAAAGGGGAATAAAGGCTCTGGGTCCTGCTGAGGCAGGGCTGTTGATGTGAGAGCAGTGATGGAGCTGAGTATCCTGCATCCCATAAATCCCACAGCACCTCAGGGATGTGTCTGTGTCTGTCCCAGTGCAGCTGCAGTTTGCTTGGCAAGCAGGAGAGAAGTTGAGGGAAGTTAAGGCAGGTTAAGGAATGGATGAGGTCTGGAAAAGGCCGTGCTGGGAGGTGGAACAGGCAAATCTTCCAGGAGGATTCATGGCTTCTGCAGAAATGAGGCAAAGGCAGTGAGTTAATTGTCACCAAATCACACAGAAAAGCAGGAGATGAGAAGACAGTAGGTACTGGGAAAGGAGCCCTGGTTTTTCCATGTCCCAGAGCTCAAGCAGAAGGGAAATGGTATATGCAGAGCTTCACATTTATGCCAAAAAAAAAAGAAAAAAAAAAAAGGATAACTTGAAATATTCACTACAAGCCCTGTGCAGAAAATTAACTGGGAGTGCTGGGGAAAGTGACTGCAGCCTCATGGGTTCAGGAGCTTGGTGCAGCCCTAGAGAACCCACCTGAGCCCTGGTGTGGGGAGAGCCAAGGCTGCTCCTGCAGTGGAAGCCCCAGAACAACCCACTGGAACCTCCTCTGGTGGTTCTGCCCCGGGGGAACCCCCCAACATTGTGCTGAGCTGAGCTGCCAGGAGCCTCCCCTCCTCCTGGGAAGGTCCTGGCCCATAAACCAAGCTCCACTGCACCCACTCTATTAAGCAATAACCAGGCTCCAGCATGGCCTCAAAGGGTGACTTACAGACCTCATTTATCAGGCAGTTCTTTGCCGTTTCTTGCACATTTTATTGCAGGCTTTTCCTGCACAAACATGGCTCAGTTTATTGCTGGGAGAGTCACCAGACTGTGACCCAGAGGGGAGCAGCTGCTGATCCAGCACTGGGAGCCATTGGCTGCACCACCAGCACACCAAGGTGGATTTAATTGTCACCTTATTTAACTTACAGATCACCAGGAGCAATTGGGGTGGCTGATTACCCCGTGGGCGTGCAGCCTGTGCACTGGAGACATTTTGCTCCTTGCAGGGAACCAGCACTGAGCATGTAAAAACTACTGTGAGAGTTGATGTGAGATTTGAGTGATCTACAGACCCTGGGCAGGCCAAAGGTAGGAATTTGAACCTTGAGCACTCAGGTTTAATACTGACTGTAATTAAAAGGAGAGAGCCAATTTCCCTGCCTCACAAGGTGACTGACATCAGTGGCACCACAGCAGCAGAGAGCCTTCCCTTGTCTTTTACTGACTCAAGTGCTTTATTCTCTCCCAGAAACCAGGGGCTGCGAATGCTTCTGTGGGGAAGGCCAAGAGTCTGGCAGCAGGAACAGAGGAAAATCCACGTTCCACTTTACAGGCAGGGAGCTGAGGTGCTTGGAGAGCAGGGCACAGCCAAGGCTCCCTCTTTACCCATTCCACAGAGCATCTCCTTATTACTCCTCTTTATTGACTAAGTGTAAACTACTGTAGGAGTTCAAGATGGAGATCTGAGTGGATTTTTTTCCTGACCTCTGTGCCCCTCTGCCACAAGGCTGGAGGAAAGAGGAGAAAAACCTGACCTGGTCCCGACTGCTCTAATTAACTGGAATGCTGATTGATTTTGATATGTGGCTCTGGCCTCATTCATCAGCACAACATTTACCCAGATAAGGAGAGGAGCTGAGCATCAGCCCAGACCACCCTGAGCAGCACAGGGCTCAGCCTCTTCCCCATTCCAACCTCTCAATTTGTTGGATTTCCTAAAGAAAATCATTCACCCCTTTTGGGCATACAGCAAAAATAACCTCTAAGGGCTCAGCCTTGTTAAATTTCACCTTTGGGGCTGCAGGAAACCCTGATCCCATCAGAGCCAGGGCCAGCAGCAGTGATTGGTTCCAGGGCCAGGTCTCCCAGCTCACCTATTGCAGGACTGGGTGTGCAGCCCCTGCCAGGACACAGCACAGAGCCACATGCAAGGTCAGTAGGTGGAAATCAAACTGGAGATGGGCTGAAACAAGGCTTGAGATGGAGATTTGATTCACAGAAGGAAGGGGGGGGCCCCAGCAGAGCCCTGCAGTCCAGAGGAAGAGGCTCCAAGCACTTTGCCCATTGGATTTGAAAACCCTATCAGCTGTCAGTTTGATTTTGCTCTCCTTCGAGCATGTGATGGAGAGAGAAAATGAGTGCAAGAAAAGAGATACTGTTGATTTAATTGGTCATATTTGTCACTGGAGCAAGAAAAATAACCCCAGCAACAGCCCTAGCTGAGTGGCACACATTTAATTAGTATTTGAGAGGCATTTGCTTTGGCCAGTGAAATAAATATATTAAATCTTCATCTGGACCTGACCTTTCCAGGCCAGCTCTGCTCTACCCAGCACTGCCCAATGCTGCTGACACCCATGAGGCTTCTGGTCAGGGGTTTGCAGCTCAGCTGCTCTGCTGAACCTTCCTCACACCCTTCCTGCTGTGGATTATTTAGGACAGCCCTGGAAGCACTTGGTGCAAAGGCAGAGCCAGGCAGAGCCAGTGGGGCCCAGTGCCTGCCCAATGTTGGGATTCCACTGCAGGAATAAATGAATGCTCCGTGGCACAGATTCCATGGAATTAGAGCAGCGGCATGGTGCTCAAGGAACAGCACTGTACAAATATTTGTTCAGGTCTTCAAAGAGGCCTTTGCAAGATGCAAAGCAAACAATTTCTGCAGCCACTGTCAGTCCTTGCAGCCAGGCAGGATGGCAGGAGGACAAAGCCATCCAGCAGTGTGGCAGCAGCTCTCTGGCCACAGAGAGAAACACAGCTTTTCCAGGCACTGTCCTGTGAGGAGTCTGTGAGATCAGAGAAAAAAATGAGAAACAATTCTTATCTTCACTTGCTGCACCTGTGGAATGTGTTCACCAAAGGGTGGTTTCTTCATTCGCCAATGGTGATGGTGTTTGGCTTGGAGGACAGATTGGGTGCACCTGTATCGTGTCTATAAAAGCAATGGGTTTCTCAATAAAGATTATTGATCAGCCCTCTGTGATACATGGAGCCTCTGCTCATTCTTACCTGGCTGGGGGCCCTGCTTGCTTTGACACCTGAGCTCATCCCCTGACACCAGGCAGGGTTTCCAGGCCTCTCTGGGCAGGATTTGTGAGTGTTTGAGGGCAGTGTCCCTTGGCAGCACCAGGTCAGAGCATCCAGGCCTCTCTGGGCAGGATTTGTGAGTGTTTGAGGGCAAAGTGTCCCTTGGCACCACAAGGTCAGACCATCCAGGCCTCTCTAGGCAGGATTTGTGAGTGTTTGAGGGCAGAGTGTCCTTTGAGGCACCAGGTCAGAGCATCCAGGCCTCTGAGGCACCAGGTCAGAGCATCCAGGCCTCTCTAGGCAGGATCTGTGAGTGTTTGAGGGCAAAGTGTCCCTTGGCACCACAAGGTCAGACCATCCAGGTCTCTCTGGGCAGGATTTGTGAGTGTTTGAGGGCAGAGTGTCCCTTGGCAGCACCAGGTCAGAGCATCCAGGCCTCTGAGGCACAAGGTCAGAGCATCCAGGCCTCTCTGGGCAGGATTTGTGAGGCTTTGAGGGCAAAGTGTCCCTTGCAGCACAAGGTGAGACCATCCATGGATCTCTGGGCAGGATTTGTGAGTGTTTGAGGGCAGTGTCCCTTGGCGGCACCAGGTCAGACCATCCAGGCCTCTCTGGGCAGGATTTGTGAGGCTTTGAGGGCAAAGTGTCCCTTGGCAGCTCAAGGTCAGAGCATTTGTGAATGTTTGAGGGCAGAGTGTCCTTTGAGGCACAAGGTGAGACCATCCAGGCCTCTCTGGGCAGGATTTGTGAGGCTTTGAGGGCAGTGTCCCTTTTCAGCACAAGGTCAGACCATCCACCTCCTCCTTCCCCAGGTTTACCCTGCTGTAACTCCCTCCACTTCACCAGTTCGATTTTGGCACTGCTGCCTCTCTTTTCTTTCAGAAGTCCCTTCCTACAGCACGAGGAGACACCTGGCAGAAGGGTTCTGCTGGAAATCCATCCTTGGGCTGTTTTATCTCTATTATCCCCGTGAGCAGATGACAGGGGAGCACGCAGCCAGCGTGGGATGAGACATTCACCCAGCTGCTAGCTCAAAGGCATGTCATCATTTATAGCACTCCCAGCTATTCCAACTCTACCTACTCGCTCTCACTTAAAAGGAAGAAAGAGCAGCAAGCCGTTTCTAGCTCCGGATATTTAATTTTCATGGGGATGTTGTTTGTTTTGGTGCCTTTGCTCTCGGGTTTGCAGTTTCCCCAGCTCCATGGGGCATTCCTGGTCCAGAGCAGCACTGCCAAGCTGTGCTGTAACCCCTCAGCATCCCACAGAGTGCCAGGGACAGCACAAACAGCGAGGAGAGAAGGAGAAGCAGAGAAGGAGAAGAAGAAAAGGAGAAGAAGAAGAAGAACCTCTCTGGGTACCCCTTGGCCCTGCCTGCACCTTGCCCATCCCACCCAGGTCCTTTGCAGCCCTGCTGTGCCCCACGTGTGCAGCCTGTCATTGACAAGTGAGCCTCTGCTCCCCTGCACTGGGAACGAGTTCAAAACCAATATTGAATCAATCTGCTAAAAGGTTTTCTCTCTGTTGTGCCAGTATCCCTGTGGGGCCAGCCCATGCACACCTCCCCCAAAATCCAAGTCACAGCCAGCCCAGGGCCTCTGCAGCACGGGGAGCCACAGCAGAGTGGAGGGGAAGCTGCTCTGCTGCCACCTCCATTGGTGTCACAGCCTGCAGGTGACACCCAGCCCAGCCTTGGAAACAGCTCTACGCACCCAGGGTAAAGCCAGATGTCCTCCACACTCACTCCCAGCATGGGAGGAGTCCCTGGGAGTCACAAACCCCCTGAAATAACGCGGGCTCCTTCCCAGCCCATCGCCAGGACCACGCAGAACTGACTCATCCCCGGAGACTGCAAATGCTCTGATCCAAATTCCAGCGGAGCCCCAGCAAGGCTCATTACCTCCATCTGGCATCAGCTCTGGCTCTTTGCTCACGAGAGCTCGGGGAAGGAAGGAAGGAAGGAGCTCCAGCACACGGCTGGGGAAGCATCGCTCCCACTCCAAAGCTGGGAAAAGCCCCCGACCCTTCCCCACCCAGCCTGGGCACCCAGCACCGCCCCGGCCGTTCAGGCTGGGCCCAATAGAGGGCAACAATATCCCACGAACTGCTTCATTAGGCTAATTGCGAGCAGCCCAGGTGGGAAGCGCTGCCCACCTTGCCCCAGGGTGGTTTCATCCCTCCCCGTTCTCCTGGGATGCAGCGGCAGCCCGAGCCACGGTCAGGAAGAAGGGCTCCAAAACCTTCGAATTTGGGATTTCACTGGGGCTGGAGGCAGCGGAGATGAAGGAGCTGGGATTGATTTTACTGGGGCAGAAGGAGCTGGGATTTCACTGGGGCAGAAGGAGCTGGGATTGATTTCACTGGGGCAGAAGGAGCTGGGATTGATTTCACTGGGGCTGAAGGAGCTGGGATTGATTTCACTGGGGCTGGAGGAGCTGGGATTGATTTTACTGGGGCTGAAGGAGCTGGGATTGATTTCACTGGGGCAGAAGGAGATGGGATTGATTTCACTGGGGCAGAAGGAGCTGGGATTGATTTCACTGGGGCTGAAGGAGCTGGGATTGATTTCACTGGGGCAGAAGGAGCTGGGATTGATTTCACTGGGGCTGGAGGAGCTGGGATTTCACCGGGGCAGAAGGAGCTGGGATTGATTTCACTAGAGCTGAAGGAGCTGGGACTGATTTCACTGGGGCTGGAGGAGCTGGGATTGATTTTACTGGGGCTGAAGGAGCTGGGATTGATTTCACTGGGGCTGGAGGAGCTGGGATTGATTTCACTGGGGCTGGAGGAGCTGGGATTGATTTCACTGGGGCTGAAGGAGTTGGGATTGATTTCACTGGGGCTGGAGGAGCTGGGATTGATTTCACTGGGGCTGAAGGAGTTGGGATTGATTTCACTGGGGCTGGAGGAGCTGGGATTGATTTTACTGGGGCAGAGGCTCAGCCCCAGCATCCCCCACTGGAGCAGGCTCAGACAGGCAGCTCGTGTCAGAGCAGGGACAAAAGCCTGGATTACCCAAATCCCAGACTCCTGTCCTATCCCAAGCCATCCCCTACCCCCAGCTCCCTGCCCAAAGCTGCTCTCCAGCTTTGGACATCTTTGTAGAGGCCCCCAGAGGGGCTCCATCCCAGCACCAACAAAACCATTCACTGCATGAGGCAGCAGAAGGGCAAGAGTGGAGGGCTCAGGAGGGAAAAAGCAGGAGCCAAGACACAGTGTTGAGCTGAGGGATTAAATGACCTCCCCATTTGGGGAGCTGGGAGGAAAGGCTCTGTTTGACCCTGAAACCAGCAGCTGGCACAGGCTGGGAGCTGCAGTTTGACCAACGCAATTCCTCCCACCAGCAGCTGCTGAGCCCTGTTCAAAGCCACCAATCCAGGGCTTGGCCCAGAGCCTGGGGGCCAGCTCCTCTCTCGCTGGAGATGTATTTGTTTTCAGCTAGATTTACATGATGAGATCAAAGCAGCTGCGCTGAGGTTAGGCTGGGTTTACTGAGGGCGCAGCTCTGGGGCAGCATTTGGTGGCAGAGTTTTGCCCCATCCCAGTTTCACCCATGGGGTCCTGGTGTGTTTGAAGATGAGCTGGGTTGATTTGCCCCAGCACCAGTCCCCTCCCAGCATCCACAGGGCAGCCTTTGGCAAGATGTGCCCAAACGAGCTCCCAGGGCCTGCTTTTTGCTGGCTACAGACTAAGGTCACTCATGTCTGCTCAGATGGACAGCCTGAAATCAGGAACAACTGCAACCCCACCTTTGGGACACAGCTGGGGACTGGGTGCTTGTGTGAGCACACTGGGGTTCTCTTTTCAGGCTGGGGATGTTGCCAGATTTGCTTTTCCAGAAGGGATGGGGTTGGTGTCCCTCCAGCAGTGCTGTCCCACAGCAGGGCAGCTTTGGAGCCTTTCTCTCAGCCCTCAGATCCCACCCATTCCTCCACACAGCGCACCCCAAAGGCTCCCACAAGGAGCCCTGGCACGTGCTGCTGGAGCAGCCAACCGCCAGCCTCCCTCTGCTGTGAGCTAAGAGCTGATCCTCCCCTGAAATCCCTGATTTCACATCCTCCAGAGCTGGTCCCTGCAGAGCAGCAGTGCTGGGAGCTCTGATTCATCCCCTGCTCCATCACCATCAGTGGGTGACACCTTCCCACAGCAGCTGTGGCTACCCCAGCTCCACCAGAGCAACCTCCCCAGCACCAAAATTACTGGGGCTGAAATTTGGGGGAGGCAGTTCAAAGAACAGATGGCCGTGCTTCGGTATGGCAACACACTGCCAGTTAATTAATGCTAGCTGTAATTAAACTTTACACAAATTAGCTGTCAGCTATGCTAAAGGGAATCATTTCTCTCAAATGCCACCTTGAATCGCTGAGTTGTGAGACTTTTCTACAACGTAATTAAAGGCAGGAGGCTGGGGAGGGGGCAGGAGATGGGAGCTGCAGGCTGGGGAGCAGCTGGGGATCCCACCCTGCTCCTCTCTGCTCTGGGGCACCTCAGGGGCTCCACTTGGCTTTTATCCTTCCAGCAAAGAGAGAGGTTCCTCCCCAGCAGTCAAAGTTTTTAGCCTGAAGCTGAATTTTTGACTCTGGAGCTCAAGAAGCTGTGGTGGGACCTTGGCAGGGTCAGGAGCTGCTGCACTGGAGCCCTTCTTCCCTTTGGAGAAGAAGAAAACAAGATCTGTTCAGAGAGAGAGGGCTGGCTTTGACAAATCTGCTTAGATGGAAAAAAAGTCTGTCAAAACAGCCATGTTGACATTTTCCAACAAGTCACATTTTATTCTGAGTGATGATTTGGAAATTTTAGCTCATCCCTTGCTTGATGTGTTTGCCAGTGCTCGCTGAGCTGAGGGATGACTTACACAAGAGCACCATGGCCAAGCAGGCCAGTGCTGGAAACTGGGAATATCAAGGTTAATTTATCCAAATTAGCACAGATTTTGGTGGAAATAAATGGAGAAACAGACAACAACTCTCTTAGCATCAGATACATTGATGGTGACCGGCAGAGGTTTTCAAACACAAACACACAGGACACACTGTGGGCACCCAAGCACGGTGACAACCACATCTGGAGGGAGCTCCAGGGTCCTGAGAGGCAGGAGATGAGACTGGAGACAAGGCAAGCCACGAATAAAGGAGAGCTGGAGAGGAACAAGCTCAAAACACAACCCACACTGAGCTAAAATAGCACTTGGGGTGAGCAGGTGGGGTTCAAGGTGAGGCTGCTCTGCACAATTAAAGCCAATTAGTGCACTCAGGCTCCATTAAGCCAAACCACAGCCTTAAGGAGGGACCTAAACCCAGTCAGGTTTAACCCCACTTAGTTAATCCTCAGGGTTATTTCCCCACTTTCCAGTGAAGCACCTGAAGCTTGTGCAGGTGCTGTGGGTGGAGCATCCCCAGCCCTGCGTGGGTGCTGGGCCCCAGAGGGAGCCCAGGGGCTGTGCAGGGCCCCAGGGATGTGTCAGGCTGCTGCTGCTCAGGCTCCTGCAGCCACAGGTGATTGATGTGCCCAGGTGTTTTCCACTCCCTGACACTGAGGGAGGCAAAAACCTCCCTGGGTCCTGCCAGAGCAACTGTGCAAAATTCCTGCCCTATCTCAGGTCTGTCCAGCAAATGGAGCACTCAGGGGGACCTGGCAGGCCTGGGGAGGGGTCCCTGCACCCTCCTGGCCATGCCTGCTGCCCTCCCTGCTCCCACATCTGGCCAGATGTGACCAGCAGCTGGATCCTGGACCCTGCAGGCAGCTGGAGGAGGCTCAGGGTGAGTTACAGCCACGGCCTCCCTGCAGAGCTCCAAGGGTTGGGAACATGTTGAGGGCAGAGAGGGACAGCAGGAGGGATTTATGAGCTGGGGTCAGGAAGGGCCGCTCAGGAGAGTCACCCTCCCTCCTGCTCCTCCCAAATGCAGCTCTTCCTCTCCTCCAGCAGCTGAATTAAAGCCTCTGGTTTGTAGCAATACCAAACCTCATTTGATAGGCTCTGAGCTGCAGTAAATCCCTGGTCCCCCTGCCCTCCCCAGCCTCCCTGCCCTGCAGTGTGTCCTCCTCCAAGGTTGCCTTCAGCTTCCAGCAATCAGGGCTTCTCCAGCATTGGGCTTGACAGGCTCTGGGCTCTGCTTCCAGCCTGACACACACACAGGAATTCAATTCCTCTGCCCCAGTGCTCTCCAGCCTCTCCTGGGGAACCCCCCTGCCCAGGGGAGCCCCTGTGCCCTTTGGTGTGATGAGCAGGGCTGGCCCAGCCTCCAAGCAGATTCCTCAGTCACATTCCCCTGCACACTCTGCAGACTCCAGAACACATCTCAGCTTTTCTTTTTTTTTTTTTTTCTTTCTTTTTTTTTTCTGTTTAGATTTATTATTTAAAGCTCAATCAAGGGTCACATCAACTTGTCTTTCTCCTGCAGCTCTGTGCTGGGAGCTCATGATGAGGGAGTTATACAGCCATGACCCCTAAATCCTGTTCTGAGTCACTGCTGCTGCAAGCTCTGCTCTCCATCCCAGAGGCAAACACTCCAGCTCCTTTATGGCTCATACAAAGCCACCAAGTCGTTGTTATTGAACACCTGGGGAAGCTTTTCCTACCCCAAAGGCAGCCATGGAATGGAGGCACCTGGAGTGCCCAGCACAGGCACAGGGGACTGAGCTGTGTGTGTGGCTGAGGGCTCTTTTTTACTAAAGCAGGCATGGAAAGGCTGAAGCTGGATGTTGAAGTGAGCCTGAACAAAAATATTTGTCCTTTCTGCATTTCCAAGCTCCTGGAAAGAGGAGCCAGGCTCCCACCAAGCTGCTGTGCTGGGGTCAGGTGTGTGCAGGTGTGGCTGTCCTGTGTTCACATGTGTGTGCAGGGCTGGGCTGAGTTGATCTTCCAGGACCTTTCCAAGCCAGGGATTCTGTGATTATCCCACCCCTACAGCAGCTCTGACACTGGGGACTCCCTTCTGGGCTGCTCCTGCTGGCAGGGCTGCAGGCTGGGAGTAAGAACTGGGTTTTTCAGCAGGAGAGAGGTGGGAGTTGGCCAGGGCTGTGCCAGGGCTGAGCTGTGCCCCAGCAAACACCTGGGGCTGCCCTGTGCTCTCCCTGATGCAGATGCTGAGCTGGGGAGGGATGAAGCACAGCCCTGGGAAGGTCTGAGTGAAGGCAAAGGTGGTGGGGAGGAAGGACAGGGGACACAGAGGTGCTGCTTAGGGGGGTTTGCATCTCCTCCTGCAGCTGTGCCCAATCCCCTTTTCCATCTCATTGCTGCAGATTTAAGGGCTCGGCTGCTCTCCGCACCATCAGGTTTTTCTCTCCTGCAGAAAAACCCAAACAAACCCCACACACAGACCTGCCCTGCCCAGGTAAAAGGTCTCAGCTGTCACAAGGGGCTCCAGACAATTTGTAGAAGCCACAAATAAAGTTGACAGTGTTGACAGGGGACAACTCGAGGACATCGCCCGCAGGGAGACCCCGGCGGAGTTACAGGCATCAGCTGTGCTGAAATTGTTCAATAAATCCCCGGGTTTAAGGCCAGGAGAGAGAGTTCAATCATCCTGGCTGACCTCATCCATCACATTCCTCCCTTGCAGTGGGAATTGTGGAGATGGGGTTATTAGAGATGGCTCAGAGTGGTACCTGGAGGTGACTGGACAGGAATGCGCTGCTGCTGCTGCCCCAAATGCACCTCCCTGCCTGAGTCAGCTCCTGTCTCACACATCTCTCACCCAGTCGAAGGTGCCTGTGCTCCCAGAGGGTGAAGCTGTGCTGTCATCTCAGCAGGGAGCTCTTCACAGCTCTCAGGGGTTTCCTCTGAGCTCCCTGTGCCTGCCCAGCCCTGTGGTGAGCGAGTCAGGGTCTGCAGAGGGGCAGGGGGGTCTCACCCCACCAGTTCCCCTTCCAGGAGGGGATTTGCCTTCAGGTAAATAACTGGGGTGAGCCACAGAGATGATTGGAAGGATGGAACATCTCTCCTATGAAGAATGACTGAGGGAGTTGGGATTGCTCAGCCTGGAGAAGGGAAGGGCCTGGGAAGAACCTTCCAGAGCCTGAAGGGGCTCCAGGAGAGCTGGAGAGGGACTGGGGACAAGGGATGGAGGGACAGGACTCAGGGAATGGCTCCCACTGCCAGAGGAGGGGATGGGTGGGACATTGGGAATTGGGAATTCCTCCCTGTGAGGGTGATGAGGGCCTGGCACAGAGCACCCAGAGAAGCTGTGGCTGCCCCATCCCTGGAAGTGTTCAGGAAATATCTCCTTAAACTGGACTGAATTTCATGACTCTGTGCTCTGCTTTGCCTTTGCTTTGTGTGGTGCTCACAGGGCTGTGGCTGACAAGGACACAACTATTATTATTATTATTATTATTATTATTATTATTATTATTATTATTATTATTATTATTATTATTATTATTACTATTGTTATTACTATTGTTATTACTATTATTATCATTATTACTATTATTATTGTTATTTTTAATTGGTATTTTATTTTATTTTATTTTATTTTATTTCTATTATCAACTCTTGCACCTGCAAGCCTGCCACTGGCTCAGGTGCCTGTGGGTCGGAATAAATTACAGAAGAAATGTTGTGTTTCATTAAAGCCCTGCTTTCCATTGGCACTGGGAGTTTCTCTGGTTACAAGTCAAACTGCACACCAGCCACTTGCTAATTGCACTTTGCAGAATCAAAGGCTTTAGCCAAAGGGATAAATATATAAAATTGTCGGGAAGGAAACATTTTCTTCTTGAATTCCAAGCAAAAACTGAACTAATACGGATTTCTTTTGATAATAAGAGCAGCAGAAACAGATATCTGATCTCTGTGGCTAAAGGCTACTTGAAGTAAAAGATTCACTTATCAGGCCAGGACTGTTCTGAGCGACTGAAATTACATTAGGAAAATCATGCCCTTGTTTTTCTTCTATAATTGTCTTTTGTTGTTTTAGCCTCCTTTTCCAGGTAACTCTGTCACTGAGCTATTTGTTCAATCTCTGCTTTTTCTGTCTCGTTGGCTCATCTTGCCAAAAGGGCCAGCGATGAGCACTGGTGACAGAACATCATTTACATCATTCGAGCATCTCAACATTCGCATTTTGGGGGATTCTGGGGGGGATGCCCCCCTCGCCGCCTTCCCTGGGTTTCCCATTCCAGCCTCCTTTTCCCAGGCAAGCAGCGACCATCGCTCACCGCAGCCCTCGGGACAGGGAGGTGGAGGATGGAGTCACGCCTTGTTAACCCCCACTTTGCTGTGATTTATTCGGGGCAGCGAGGCATGGGGACAGTGAGGGGACGCTGTGGCTCCATCCCAGCCCGGGGCTGGTTAATAACCCGAGAAAAGGGAAGGGAAAGGGGAGGGGGGGGACAGCACTCGCTGGGTGAAAAAGTAGAAAAGGACGTGGAGTTTTATTTATTTCATGCCTTAAAGAGGAAAAACGTCTCTGTTTCAGATGGGGAAGCACAACATCTGCAGTGCCAGGGGTGCTCAGCCTCGAGCAGAGAGGGCAGATCCTGCTCTCAGCTCCGGGGTGGATTTTAGGGTGAAACAAAACCCTCCACCACTGCCTAATAAAGGCAGAACTCCTGCGAGTGCCCCCGTATTTATGTATTCTCCCGTGGTTTCTGGATCAGCTTTCATCATCTGATTTGCTTTTTACCCTAAGAATCAAGTTAGTTCACTGATTAAAAAAAGGGAAAAAAGTGATTACTAATTAAATAAATAAATAACAAGAATAAAAAAAAAAAACCCTCTACTGGAAACTGCAGCTTTTTGCAAAACTGACTGTGAAATTTATGGAACGACAGCTAAATTGAATGAAATTAGGAAGAAAAGGGCCTGTCTATTTATGTGAAGAGTTTTCCGAGTTATCATAATTAATTATAACAAACATTTCACGTTGCACATTAAATCTCCGGCTCCAAGACTTGGGCTGGATGAGGGGCTGAGCCCTGGAGGCAGCCTCACCTCACCCTGGCCAGCAGGAAATGACGCCCCAGGTGTGCCCAGGTGTGCCCCAGGTGAGGAATAAAGGCAGGGCACGCTCCAGAACACCTCACACAGACTTTAAGGGCTCTAAGGAGTTAAAGCTGGGCTCAGCTTTAAGAACTTTAAGGAGTTAATGCTGGGCTCAGCTTTAAGGGCTTTAAATATTTAATGTTGGGCTCAGCTTTAAGGGCATTAAGGAGTTAATGCTGTGCTCAGCTTTAAGGCGTTATTGCTGGGCTCAGCTCTAAGGACTTTAAGGAGTTAACGTTAGGCTCAGCTTTAAGGGCTCTAAGGAGTTAATGCTGGGCTCAGCTTTAAGGCGTTATTGCTGGGCTCAGCTCTAAGGACTTTAAGGAGTTAACGTTAGGCTCAGCTTTAAGGGCTCTAAGGAGTTAATGTTAGGCTCAGCTTTAAGGGCTCCAAGGAGTTCAAGCTGGGCTCAGCTTTGCCCCTGCTCCTTCCCGCTGGTCCCAGGCACAGCCCCTGCCCTACCCACAGCAGGGGGGGTCTCTTAGCACAGCTCAGGGCAATCCTGGCTCGTTTTGGGCTCATTTTGGGCTCCTTTGGGGCTCATTTTGGGTCCCAGACACCCAATCTTACCCCGTGGGCACAGCAGTGTCCTCAGAGCCAGCTGTCCCCGGCCCCTGCCCCGGCTCAGTTACCCCCACAATTAAATTAAACACAATTAGAACCAAGACAGGTGCAGCTGCAGGCTCCAAAAAAAAAAGGGGTTTTGGGGTCCCTGTGGTGCTTGGTCCCCCCACAGACACCCCCAGTGGAGGCTCAGCCCAGCATCCTGCACCCCTGGCCCTGCTCCAAGGCTCTCCCTGCACAGCTGATTTGTGGCTGCCTGTGGCCCTCAGCCCGCTGTGTCAGGAGGTAAATCATAACAACTTTTTGTGCTTTCAGCAGAAATGAGAAGGGAAAGGAAGCTGGAATAATAATAATAAAAAGTCCTCCTGCCCCCCAGCAAGGCAATAAAGTGCTGTGGAGGCCTGAGTGCCTCCAGCTGCAGCTCCATGAGGGATGTGGGAGGTTCTGGATGCTCTGCAGTGCTGGAGCAGGGGGGGTTACCTGGGGTGGGGTCAGTGTGGGACCCCTGGTGCCATCCCCACCACTGAGCAGTGCCAGGAAATCTGGGGGAGCCCTGGGTTTAGGGCAGTGGGCAGGGTTGAAGTGTCCCCTGCATTCCCTGGGCTTTGGTGAGGTGGAGATGTTTTATTTCCACAGCACTAAGCGATTCAGGTTTGACTTCTGATAATAAAATAAATATTTTAATTTATTATACACAACAGGCTAAATATTATAATCCACAGAGCTCGTCCAAACGATCTGCTTTAACCGCTTGGAGAAAAGGATTGTGCAGATCCCAAACCTCAGCTTTGTGCAGATCCCGAATCTCAGCTTTGTGCAGGTCCCAAACCTCAGCTTTGTGCAGGTCCCAAACCTCAGCTTTGTGCAGGTCCCAAATCTCAGCTTTGTGCAGATCCCACACCTCAGCTTTGTGCAGATCCCACACCTCAGCTTTGTGCAGATCCCACACCTCAGCTTTGTGCAGATCCCACACCTCAGCTTTGTGCAGGTCCCAAATCTCAGCTTTGTGCAGGTCCCACACCTCAGCTTTTGCAGATCCCAAATCTCAGCTTTGTGCAGGTCCCAAACCTCAGCTTTGTGTAGATCCCAAACCTCAGCTTTGTGCAGATCCCAAACCTCAGCTTTGTGCAGGTCCCAAACCTCAGCTTTGTGCAGGTCCCAAACCTCAGCTTTGTGCCCCAATGATGACCACTGACAAAACCACTCAACGTCCACTGCAATTTTTAGCCCCTTTTGTGAAACCCAGGGGACAAAAGGACAACCTGGGGACAGACAGAAAAGGCCCAGGGCTGGCACAGGGTGCCCAGAGCAGCTGGGGCTGCCCCTGGATCCCTGGCAGTGCCCAAGGCCAGGCTGGAGCAGCCTGGGACAGTGGGAGGTGTCCCTGCCATGGCAGGGGTGGCACTGGGTGGGATTTAATGTCCCTCCACCTCAATTCTGTGATTCTCTGATTTTTTTTTGTGGCACTTTTCACCATTCCCAGCGTTCCCCTGAGCAGCTCATTGGCACCAGAGGTGCTGGTGAAAAGAGCAGAGTGGTTCCTCCTACATCCCATGTAGAATTCCTGATGCTGGACCAAGTCCCAGCATTGCAGATCCAAGGAGGTTGGATTATTTAAAAAATAATAATATATATATATATAAAAATAAAAAAAGCTTGTTTTGGTGCAGGGTTTGGTTTGAAGCAATTCATTAATTCAACTGCCAGCCAAGGGTTCCTGGCTGGGACCCACAGGAAAAAAGAAAAAGCAAGAAATACAATTAGATTCCTCCCCAGACCAGAAACTACCTCAATATTTAAGTAAAAAAAAAAAAAAGCCAAGTTATGCCAACGCAACTCCACTGAAAATTTTTACTTAATCTGCAGCCATGATTGAGCCAGATGGATAAAATTAAACCTACTGGGGAAGAGCCACACGTGCTTCTCTTCATTTGCAACCAATATATCAACTCAGCCTTCCTGCATGGATTATGAAACACAAATCTTCCTGCTTTCAGAGCCCAGAAATAAAGCAATAATGGCATAGAATTAATATAAATATTGGGGGAAATCATGTTTCCTGTCATTTAAAGAAGAAATCTTTGTACAGCAGAAAAGCTGGCAGGTCCATCACGGTGCTGCGGGGTAGAAAAAATAAAATATCATTAGACAGGACCCAGGAATCATGAGACTGATGCACAGCCACTCTATTTTTTAAAGCAGAGGGTAAATTGCACCCTTTGATACGCATCCCACGTGGTGTCAGAGCAGCAACAGGGTCTGGGAGGATCATTGGAAGGTAAATCCAAGGCCTGTGCTTCTCCCTGAAGAGCTGCAGGTTTGCCTTGGCGCTTCCAGTGCTGGCTTAAGGAGGTATTTAGTGTGTTTGTAAATAGAAATATGTGCACACACTCCCTGCCCCTCCTTGCCATCCCTTTGGGGAGGTTGTGGAGCCATCCCTGCCTCCCCCTTGCTGCAGCAGATCCATTATGTAGATGGAGCTGCCTTTGACTCATCAGCCTGTACCTTTGATGCATTTTGGCAGAGAAACATCATTGACTCATAGCATAAATCAAATATTCCTCTCCATGGAGCTCCAGGCAGGCTGTGAACACTTCCATTAGGGTTTGGGGACACCCTGTCCTGGCCAGCAGGGCTGGCACCCAAACCCTTCCCTCCTTCATCCCTGGCCTGAGCAGAGGGGAAGGGGCTGGGGGCTGAGCCAGCCCCAGGATGGAGCTGGGGACAGGGCTGACCCCTCTCAGGGAGATTTCTGCAGCACTGGGACAAGGGATGGAGGGACAGGACACAGGGGGTGGCTCCCAGGGACAGAGGGCAGGCATGGGTGGGATTTTGGGAATTAGGAATTGTTCCCTGGCAGGGTGGGGAGAGGCTGGGATGGGATTCCCAGAGCAGCTGGGGCTGACCCTGGAGCCCTGGCAGTGCCCAAGGCCAGGCTGGAGCAGCCTGGGGCAGTGGGAGGTGTCCCTGCCATGGCAGGGGTGGCACTGGGGGGGATTGAAGGTCCCTCCCAAGCCATTCTGGGATTCTGTGACAGCCATGGATAAATTGCAGCCTGGGAGCTGCTCGGTCAGGCTGCTGGCCAGGCTTAACCCTTGACGAGAAGGAAGGAAGGAAGGAAGGAAGGAAGGAAGGAAGGAAGGAAGGAAGGAAGGAAGGAAGGAAGGAAGGAAGGAAGGAAGGAAGGAAGGAAGGAAGGAAGGAAGGAGGGAAGGAAGGAAGGAAGGAAGGAAGGAAGGAAGGAAGGAAGGAAGGAAGGAAGGAAGGAAGGAAGGAAGGAAGGAAGGAAGGAAAAGAGAGAGAGAAAGAAGGAAAGGAAGAAAGGAAGAAAGAAAGAAAGAACGAGAGAGAGAAAGAGAGAAAGAGAGAGAGAGAGAGAGAGAGAGAGAAGAGAGAAAGAAAGAAAGAAAGAAAGAAAGAAAGAAAGAAAGAAAGAAAGAAAGAAAGAAAGAAAGAAAGAAAGAAAGAAAGAAAGAAAGAAAGAAAGAAAGAAAGAAAGAAAGAAAGAAAGAAAGAAAGAAAGAAAGAAAGAAAGAAAGAAAGAAAGAAAGAAAGAAAGAAAGAAAGAAAGAAAGAAAGAAAGAAAGAAAGAAAGAAAGAAAGAAAGAAAGAAAGAAAGAAAGAAAGAAAGAAAGAAAGAAAGAAAGAAAGAAAGAAAGAAAGAAAGAAAGAAAGAAAGAAAGAAAGAAAGAAAAGAAAGAAAGCAAAGCAGAAGGCAGCTGGGCTCAGGCTGTGGGGAAGCAGCACAGACCAAATCTCACTCTGGAGGGCTCTGAGGTCCCTCCAGCCCCATCCCTCTGTGAATGTGCAGTGCTGGGCCCTGCAGGTGACCAGAGCCTCGTGTCCCACCACGTCACTGCCCCAGAGCTGAGCCCCCTTCAGCCCTGGAGCCTCTGCCAGGACCCAACCACCGCCACCAGAGGCTCCTTCAGGAACGTTCCAGCCCAAGGCACTAAAAGCAAGTTAGGGACAGGGCAAAAAAAAAAAAAAAAAAGGCAAATTAATTTAATAAGAGCTTAATTGGATTCTCCACAGCAGAGAAAGCTGCTGCTGCTTCCCAGCAAATGTCCCCTGCAGCAGCTGCTGAGGCCACCAACTCCCCCAGCTCTGCAGAAGCCCAGGTCCCTCCTTCCATCTGGGCATTTCCATCCAGCCCAGGAGCCTGGCCCAGGAAATGGCCATGGGGTGATGGGGCTGCAGTGGAGCAGCCCCCAGTGAGGGAAAACCACTGGCACAGGGTTGTGGGAACCCAGGAAATTCCTCTGGCTGCCCTGGAAGACGTGAGACCCTGTCAGGGGGCTCTGGGACCCTGGCACAGAGGCCAGGACCTCTGTGCCTTTGATTCAGCCCTTGGAAAACAACAATTCCCAACCTTTATGAGAAGAATTACCACCCACGAAAGTTTAAGTAGGATGATAGTGAATTTATCACAGGGTGGAAAAACAGATTTTTAGGGGTTTTTACAATGGAGGCTCAGGGTGCAAGATGGAGGGAACTGGGTGTGTCCAGCCTTTCTCCTTCTTCTTCTTGGCCTCCATCTTCTGCTGTGATGGTGGCACTTTTGGATTGGTTTAGAGTAGAAGCTCAGTGTCTAACACAGGTGATGGGTATTGGGAAGTAATTGCAAACATTGTACAGGTAGTTTTTAGTATAAAGACATAACCCTGCCCTGGGGGCAGGCAGAGTGTCCTGGACTGCCTTGCTGAGTGGACCTCAGCAGGACAGGAGAAAGAATTTTATAGATAAGACACAATCAACAACATTGAGACTGAGAAATGAAGAGCTCTGACTCCTTCTTTGAGTGCCAGGCTGGGAAAAGAGATTTTCTAACACATCTCAGGGTCACTGTGAGCAGCAGAGACCCCGAGGCAGGGTGAGGCTGCCCCTGGTCCCAGGCACAAGGAGGGGATGAGTTTGTCCCTGGATACCTCACTCAGCTCCAGGCAGCTCCTGCTGACTGCAGCCAGGGCCCAAAGCTCCTCCAGGGCGGGTGGGACCCCTCAGAGCAGGGGGGTCCCCAGAGCTTCTCACTCTGCTGAGCTGGACCTGGAGCTGCTCATGAGGGGCAGATCCAGGAGGAGAAACCCAGCCTGGTTGCAAGGACAAATCCAGACAAAGATCCATGGGTGGAGACTGTGTGGGGTGCAGGTGGGATTCCCTCAGGTGGGATTTCCTGCCACAGACTGGCACAGAGTGTCACAGACTGGCACAACTGGCACAGACTGGCACAGACTGCCACAGATTGCCACAGACTGGCACAGACTATCACAGACTGGCACAGACTGCCACAGACTGCCACAGACTGCCACACATTGCCACAGAATGCCACAGACTGGCACAGACTATCACAGACTGGCACAGACTGCCACAGACTGCCACTGACTGCCACAGATTGCCACAGACTATCACAGAGTGTCACAGACTGGCACAGACTGGCACAGAGTGTCACAGACTGCCACAGAGTGTCACAGACTGGCACAGACTGCCACAGACTGGCACAGACTGGCACAAACTGTCAGAGACTGGCACAGACTGCCACAGACTGGCACAGACTGGCACAGACTATCACAGACTGCCACAGACTGGCACAGACTGCCACAGACTATCACAGACTATCACAGATTGCCACAGACTGGCACAGACTGGCACAGACTGGCACAGACTGGCACAAACTGTCACAGACTGTCTCAGAACCCCTCCCTGGGGCTCTGGGCCCTCTCAGCTCCCCCGTCCCTGCCCACCCTCCCCAGCCCTGCTTCCCCCAGCGAGCAGCTCCAAATCAAAGCCGTGTGGAGCAAAGCTGCTGGGATCAATGAGCCACCGTGCCTGCTGCTCAGCCAAGCACAGCTACCAGGGCGTCTCTGCTTTAGTGCTGCCTTAGAGGATCCTCAGAGCCAGGAGACCCAGGGAGGCTCATTAGAGGAGCAGCACTCGTGGCTGGGTGTGCAGAGTGGCTCCGCAGCCTCCTCCTCTGCAGGCAGCCCTGCCCCTGCTCTGATCTGGGATGCAGCCACGAGGCTCTCACAAATGAAACGCTGTTTAAAACGGTTTTAATCAGAATTCCTCCAGCCAAGGCAGAGAACCCGCTGTCTTTGGCAGAAAGGACGCGGAGGAATTAAGTGATGATGGGAGAAGTGATTTCAAAAAGCCTGACTGTACCTCCCTCTCTTGAGGTGGACCTGGAGCTTTTCACGAGGAGGAGAAACCCAGCCTGGCTGTGAGAACAAACGGAGATGAAGAGATGAAGATCCAGCCCCAGCTCCTGCCTCTGATGGAGTTTTTCCCATGGCAGCTTCTCCCTGCCTCGACTTCCCCAGCAATCCGAGGAGTTTCTGCTCCTCTTTCCTCCTCCCTTGCCTCCCTCTCGGAGTCAGGGAGTTTGCAGAGCTGGTTTTGATCTCGGCTCCACCACTGCAGAGGAAGCAAGGTGGGGAAATCAGGATGGCAGGCAGGGAGCTGGCAGGAGCCCGGCAGAAATCAACCCCAGAGACAACACTTGAAGGAGCAATCCTGGTGTTTGTGGATTCCAGCTCCCCTCTGGCACCTGGGGAACTCTGTAGGACCAAGGCTCAACTCAGGGCTGGATCCAGCAGCACTGGGTGCATCAAAAACTCTGCTTCACCCAAAACGTGGCTCAGCTTCACACACAACAAGGGCCATTTTTAAATTACATTTTTAAAGGTGTTTTTTTTTTAAACTACACTCTGTCTGAGAGTAGTTAATTTGTCCAGAGCCTGATAATCTGATTTTCTTAGGGCAAATATTAACCTTTTGTACTAACCCCAAACCCACCAGGCACAGAGCAACCCACCCCTGGTGCCCTGGGCAGGAGAGAGGTGAGGGCTCCCTGAAAATCATTCAAATCCCTGCAGAAATATTTGGGAGTGCAGATTTGGGAGTGCAGACCTGGAGTGCACAGCAGCCTGAGCAGGAGTGTGTTCAGAAAGAAAACAGATGGTTTATAGCCCAGAGAAACAGGCAAACACTGAGTGCAGGGGCTGGGGAAAGCCAGAAAAAGCCAGACTTGAGGATTGCTTGAATAACCTTAAAATACACTTGTTCTTTTCATTCATAAACTGCTATGAATTGGGGTTTTCCCTCTATTTCCTGCCTATTTCCATCCCAAATGGAGGAGCAGGCTGCCCCGCTCTCTTTTCTGTGCTTTTCAGGGAAAGGTGGGTGCAGCCCTTACTGTCCTGCAAAAAAATTCCCTTTCCCTCACACACCTGGGGGCTGCCAGAGCCCAGTTCTCCCAGTTCCCTCCCCAAACCCCTGAGCAGTGCTTTGCTGGACAGACATCATCCCCAGGAGGTTCCTGTCCATGGATTTAATTAAAATAAAATATCCCACGCCAACAGGAGCCTCGTTGTCTTTCAGGGTTGTCTCGATAATTATAAAATAAATTGCATTTCTATTGCTCCTTTCATCCCTGGATCTCCACGTGTTTTTACAAGCATTAATTAATTTAGCTCTCAAATAACCCTTCCCTCTGATGCCACATAAAAATTTAATAAACAGGTGCTGGGAGAGGCAGGGACCTGCTCTGGGACATGAGGATGGCCAGCACAGAGGGAAAGCCCCAAATCCTGGAACTTGTGAGAAATGAGAGTGTCAGAAAAGAGGGGAAAAGCTGTGAATTAGGGATCTGAGCATCCAGGGCCCCTCTGGGAGCCCAGAGCCCCCCATGGCTCTGTGCCAGGGTGGGAACTGCTGCCAGGGATGAGGGAAACCCAGGGTGGGAGTGGCAGAGCTGATGGAACTGTAACACATTTAGGGAAATCTCCAAATAGGTCTTTTCCTTTTTTCTTTTTTTTTTTTTTTTTGTCTTTTTTTATTCCTTCTGTTTCCCTTTTTTTTTTAGCTTTAAAGAATAACACTGCCTGTCTCAAGCTGTGGTAATGTATTCAGGCAACACAACTGAGTCAGAGCTAATTGAATTTAAAAGCAGGTATTACATCTGTGCCTTCGGAGTGAGTACATCCTGAAAATCACTTCAGTGATGAAGTGTTTTACCCAACTACTACTTAATCTTTTTACATAGAAAGCAGAATTAACCCCGCTGCGCAGCCTTCATTAAGGAAACCAAATGAAGTTACCTGGTGAGATTCAAATGTGCTCCAAGTGGTGAAACTTCAGCTGAAGTTTCTTAAATCCAAAGGGACTCTTCTTTCTTTTTTCCTCTCTTTTTTTCTTTTTTGGTTAAAAGTCCTACAAAGTGGTTTAAAGCAGGTCAGTTATCTGGGTCCTGTTTTACTTTCAGTCATTAAATCTGAGAGGAAATCAGAAATAAGCACACCAGGCCCTGTGTGTGAATATGGCTGGGGAAATGGGTCAGCTTCCTGCCCAGAACCATCAGTACCTGCCCTCTTTTCCCCATTCCCACCTTGTCCAGACTGCCCCCCTCTCTCCAGCAGGATAAAATAAATAAAGGAGAAAGCAAGCCTTGAAGAAAGCTCCAGAAATAACCCAAGCCCCCTGTGCAGCAGCACTGAGCATCACCCAGAGCTCCCCCTGGGAAACAGGACAGGGCAGCAGCCCTAAAGCAGCAAGACATGGACCCTCTGTGGGCAGAGTGAAAAAACACAGCTCTTTGTTTAGAGAGAGAGGCATAAAATACAAATATATATATTTTATATTTTATATTTTTACTTTATATTACTGCATAAAATTAATTTATATTATAATTACATATACTATATATAATATAGTATATTATATTATATAATATATATAATATAATATATATATTATATATTATATATTATATATTATATATATTATATAATATATATTATATATGGTATATGATATATGGTATATTATATATTATACATTATACATTGTACGTTATATATTACATATTATATATATTTTATATTTTTATATTATATATTAATATGTTTTATATACACATATAGGTGTATATAATATATATTATATATAATATATAAAATATATAACATATCTATTATATACAATAGATGTCTATATATATAATATATATATGTGTGTAACAGATTTATACACACACACATGTATATATATATATGTATACACATATAGATATTTTTACTTTACATTCTATTACTTTTCCCACTTGGTATATTACTTTATGCATATATATATATATATATATATATATATATATCTCACACATATAAATATCCCTTGATACACTTGGCTGTTACTTTACACCAAGCAAAAGCCCAAAGCAATGAATTGAGCTCAGAGCTTGCTGCACCCACCTCGCTCCCATCCTTGGGCTGCTGCAGGGTCCCGGGGGAGGAGAGGAGGCAGATTCTCCTTCTCTGGGCCAGAAAAGGAGCAGGGAAAGCAGCCCAAAGAGCCATCTGCAAAGCTATTCCAGCAAACCAACATTTCTGGCTGGCTGTGTTTATCCATCAGTTCCCAAGGCAGCCACGAGGGAGCTGGGAAAGCTGTGGGGATCCCCTCGATGCTTCATGAATTCCAAGCGCAGACAATTGATTTGCATCGGCAGGAATTTGCATGGGGAGGAAAAAAAAATAAAAAAAAAAGCTAGAAAAAAAAATACTAAAAAATGAGCTCTTCACCATTCATTAATTTTCTCTAAAATTCATTCATCCAATTAGGCAGCTGAAATGGTGCGTTGTAATTTGGATACCCTGCGACACACCATGACTATTGATGGCTCCTGATTCAAAGGGAACAGAAATGGAATAAATCTCAGGCTGTGGCCTCTTCAAAACCTAATTTCCTTCTAGTTCTGAACCAGGAAATCATCCAGAGAAATCAGGAGAGGTTCAGCCAAATTTAGGTTGGGCATCAAGGAATGAAGGAGGTTCTTTGCTCACGGCTCTGAATTTGGGGGAATTTTTACTTTATGAAGCATTTCATCAGTTGTACCTGATGGGTGTGGAACAGGGGCACCCACCCTTGTGTGCCCACCCCAGAGGGAATCTTCTGCACCACCAGGGCAGATAACTGGGGTCATTTTCGACCTCTGCACCTCCGTGAGCAGCCAGAGGGGTTTTTTGGAACTGCCAAAGTCAGGACATGAGGTTTGTGCTGCAGAGGATTCAACTGCAATGAACAGGGGGGAGTTTGTGTTGCCTCTTTGCCATTAAGATCTGCTGGCTGAGGTGGAGGGGTCCTTATCAGGGTGAGGAGGGGTCCTTATCAGTGTGATGAGGGGTCCTTATCAGGGTGATGAGGGGTCCTTATCAGGGTGATAAAGCAGCGCCCTGGGGGCCCTGAGGATGCTCCCAGCCAGGTCTTCCCACTCCCTGTGGTTTGACCCATCTTGCAGAGAAGAGTGAAGTGCAGAGTATGGTCAAGCTCTTCAAGGTAATTTTCAAGTTGAAAAGTTGCAATTCCAGAAAAAGAAATCTCGCCGAGGTCCTAAAACACGTGGCAATTATGTTTTCTCCAGTTTCTCTGAGTGACCTCGCTGGGATCAGGGACACTCCATCCACTTGTCCACAAAATGCATTTAAGTGTCCCCATTTAACAGAGCTGAAGAGGGAAATCTGGGGCCAGGCTGTCATTTGGAGACTTTCCACAAACCTTCCACAAGATTTCCAATCACAGGCTGCGGAAGAGAGCTGAGAACTCCACATTGCCCCAAGGAGCACAAATCCCCAGGGCTGGGAGCAGGGTCCTGTCCCCCTGCAGGAGCTCAGAGCATCAATAACACAGCAATAAATCCTGCAGGCAGCTGGATCCATCCTGGGAGGGAATATGGAGATAAATACAGAGACGTGTTTGGAGAGTTATGGGCAACTCATCACCATCACATGTGAGCACTTATTGAGTTCCCCAGGATTTAGGGGCAGATCCAGAGATGCACTTTAGGTGCTGCAGCTGAGGTAATGAGATGCCCAAAATAGGTGCTGGGAGGCTCAAGGACACATTCCCAGGGCGTTTGATGCAGAGATTTCCATGAGGGAAGTCTCCTTTCCCTGGCTGCACCAGAGGAAATGTTCCTGATGTTCCTCTGAAACCTTGGGGCTTTTAATCCAGGCTTTAAATCCACATCCTCATCTCTAGTCCAGCACCTTGGCTCCCAACACACACAGTGCCAAAACCATAATATAATATAATATAATATAATATAATATAATATAATATAATATAATATAATATAATATAATATAATATAATATAATATAATATAATATAATATAATATAATATAATATAATATAATATAATATAATATAATATAATATAACATAATACAATATAACATAGTATAATACAATATAATGTAATATAATTAATATAATATAATATGATATAATATAACATAATACAATATAACATAGTATAATATAATATAATATAATATAATATAATATAATATAATATAATATAATATAATATAATATAATATAATATAATATAATATAATATAATATAATATAATATAATATAATATAATATAATATAATATAATATAATATAATATAATATAATATAATATAATATAATATATAATTCTACAACAATATAACCCATGATTTGGGGAGGCACAGAAGCTTTATCCCCCCACCATCACTTGTAAAATCATGGAATGGTTTCGCAGAACTCACAGAGTTCACAGAACTCACAGAATGACCAGGATTCACTGGAAGACCTTTACGATCATCCAGTCCAACCCAGCCCCAACATCTCAACTGAACCCTGGCACCCAGTGCCACATCCAGGCTTTGTTAAACGCACCCAGGGATGGGGACTCCACCACCTCCCTGGGTAGAACATTCCAGAACTTTATCACCCTTCCTATAAGGAACTTTTCCCTAATATCCAACCTATATTTCCCTTGAAATTTGGGTTGAAAGGGATCTTAAAACAGCCCAGCCCCACCCCTGCCATGGCAGGGACACCTCCCACTGTCCCAGGTGCTCCCAGCCCCTGTGTCCATCCTCAAAAGAGAATTAAACTCTGCACAAACACAGAGTTAAGGTCTGGAGGCGAAAAAGAAACTCCTGGTGCCAGGTTCTGTCATGACTGGGGGAAAAAAAAGGTCCCCAAAAGACTCCCAGAAAAAAAAACCAGGAAGAAGTAAATAAATTTCACTGAGCCTTTTAAAGTGGTTTAATTGCCTTTGTGCTCTAATTGCTCCTGGTTTTACAGCCTCATTTCTTGTCATAAAATTAGTCCCACTTTTTATGCCTTTTTCCTTTTCTTCTGGTCTGTGATTATTATTTTTTAATTGCTTTGGTGTGTTGATCTCTCCCACGTCTCCCCCGGGAAGGGGAAGAGGGACCTGATTCTGTGTCTGCCGCCTGCACAGAGGATGCTGCAGCTGCTGGGAGGAGATGGAGGCTCCCATTTTGAGGGGGAATTTCAACACTGATCCCTCCCAAACTGTCACAAACACCCAGAGCAGGGCTGGGCACAGGAGCTCTGCATCCAGCCCCGAGAGGAGGAACAGTGCTTGGGAGCACAGCGACTTCTGGCAGGATTCTCTGGGGAAAGATTTCTTGCTGCAAACCATCAGGAACACGATAAATAAATGAACAAATAAATAAATAAATAAATAAATAAATAAATAAATAAATAAAATATAAATAATTGTATATATATATATATATTATATATAATATATAATTAATACATTATAATAAATAATAAATAATTAAAAAATAAAAGCATAGGAAGGAACCAGAGCACCTGAAAAAGACGAAAGCTGCGTCATCTGTAACCCTTTTAACAGCCTCCCTGTTTCAGGCAGCACCTCCCAGCACAGCCTCTGTCTGTCTGTCTGTCTGTCTGTCTGGGCTGATGTACAGCTGCAATAGGAAGCCGTGCCTGAAGTTTATTAAGGCTGGGTAATTCCTGCGTACTATTGATTCCATCTCTGCTGCTATCTTGCCCTGTCTGGACCTAAAAAGTGATTTAAAAACAAGGGAAAAAAACCCCATATAATCCTTTAAAAATTGCAAGTATTATGGGATGTGGGACGTTGCCATTTTGGATGCATTAGCAACACGCTGCAAAGGAATGTGTCTGAGATACAAATCTAATTAAGGGGACTTTGATGATGTTGAGACTAAAAATGAGGGAGCACTTTGGGCTGAACCAAAACACGAAGTTGAATCTGAGCTTAGCTCCGCAAATTCCTGTCTCAGCGGTGGAAGGAAAATTGGATTTGCTTTGGCTTCCAGCCAGCCTTGCTTCATCCTGAACGAGCTCTCCACTGTCCAACCTCTCCCACGTCCTTGGAGTTACTCCCAGCTTGTGGCAGGAGCAGGAGTGAGCTCAGAGGAGCAGCTCTGCCCACCGTGGTGCTCAGGGCTGGCGCGGCTCCACCTCGGCGCAACTCCTGAGGCGTCAGAAATGCGGAGAAGCAAACCTTGAGTCCTCCTCTGGGGCTCCGAGGGGTTGCACGCATCTCCAGCCCAGCCCAGAGCTTCCCTGCTGCTCCTCCATGAGAGGAGAACACAGCAGGAAGGGGCCATGTCCCACACATGAGCCAGGCCCACACATGTCCCACACATGTCCCAGGCCCACACATGTCCCACACATGTCCCAGGCCCACACATGAGCCAGGCCCACACATGTCCCACACATGAGCCAGGCCCACACATGTGCCAGGCCCACACATGTCCCACACTTGTCCCAGGCCCACACATGTCCCACACATGTCCCAGGCCCACACATGTCCCACACATGAGCCAGGCCCACACATGTCCCACACATGTCCCAGGCCCACACATGTCCCACACATGAGCCAGGCCCACACATGTCCCACACATGTCCCAGGCCCACACATGAGCCAGGCCCACACATGTCCCACACATGTCCCAGGCCCACACATGTCCCACACATGAGCCAGGCCCACACATGTCCCACACATGAGCCAGGCCCACACATGTCCCACACATGTGCCAGGCCCACACATGTGCCAGGCCCACACATGTCCCACACATGTGCCAGGCCCACACATGTCCCACACATGTCCCAGGCCCACACATGAGCCAGGCCCACACATGTGCCAGGCCCACACATGTCCCACACATGAGCCAGGCCCACACATGTGCCAGGCCCACACATGTCCCACACTTGTCCTGGGCCCACACATGAGCCAGGCCCACACATGTCCCACACATGAGCCAGGCCCACACATGTCCTACACATGAGCCAGGCCCACACATGTCCCACACTTGTCCTGGGCCCACACATGAGCCAGGCCCACACATGTCCCACACATGAGCCAGGCCCACACATGTCCTACACATGAGCCAGGCCCACACATGTCCCACACTTGTCCCAGGCCCACACATGTCCCACACTTGTCCCAGGCCCACACATGTCCCACACATGTCCCACACTTGTCCCAGGCCCACACATGTCCCACACATGTCCCACACTTGTCCCAGGCCCACACATGTCCCACACTTGTCCCAGGCCCGCCCCAAGAGCAGCATTCCCAAGGGGACCAGGCTGGATCAGCAGCCTCGTGTCCTGGGCTCCAGGAAACAAAACTACAGCAGTGACAGAGCCAGTCAGACACGGATCCCAGCTGAACCCAAACCTTCCCAGACTTTGCAGAGACGGAGAGTGAAGTGCCGAGTGTGTTCAAGCTTTTCAAGGTAATTTTCAAGCTGAATAAAGTTGCAATTCCAGAAAATAAATCTCACTGAGGTCCTAAAACACATGGAAATTATGTTTCCCCCAGTTTCTCTTAGTGACCTGGCTGGTCAGAGCTGGGGGATGCAGGATTTGGGTCAGGCCCATCTGTACCCAGCTCTCTCAGCCCCCTGCAGTGACATTTAAAACATAATAATTGAGAAATCAAGATGTAGTCCTCTCCTTTAGCCCATTGTCCCTGTCAGCCACAGGCACAGCCTGCCCTGTCCAGCCCTCCCACAGCCCTCCCTGCTCTGCCATCACCACAAATGTTCTTATTCATCCCAATTTTCCATGGGGTTGGGTCACCTCCACCCCCTTACCAGGAAACCCAGGGCCATCAGCCACTGCAGAGCCACAGCACAAGGAGAATTTGTCCTGGCTGGACTGAAAAAAAAAAAAAAAAAAAAAAGAAGTGAAGTAGAGCTGAAGGCTGCAAGATGAGTTGTGGGAATGAGAGTGCTTTGTGGGATATCATCCAATTCCTGCTGGACAAAATCCATCATCCCCTTGGTCCTCACCTGCCTCTGTGCCCAGAGACACCAAAGATGCCCAGAAGCCTCCAAGACCCCCAAAACTTTGTCCTACCAAGTTGGGGGTGGAGCACCCTGGGGGGACATTGAAGGGAAACCCCAAATGAGGTTGGTGAGGGCTGAGGAACACCTGGAAGAAAGGATGGGAAGCAGCAGGAGGGTTCCCTGTGGCTGCAGCCCATAACCTTGTGCTTGTCCCTGGTGTTTTCCAAACTTTTCCTGGAGAACATCCCTGCAGCACAACATCCCACCTTGCAGAAAGTCCAGGGGAAGGGACAAAGGATCTCGAGCCTGAGCCTGCTCTGAATTCAGCTCCTGCCAACACCTGGGGGCATTTGGAAAGGGGCCTTTAACTCTCACTGAGATACCCAGGGAACTGCTGAGCTTGTACTCAGAACTGAGAACTTGTAGGTTTGGGGGTGTTTTTGGGTGCTGCAGTGTATTCACAGAATCCCCAGACAGTTTGGGCTGGCAGGAACCTTAAATTCCACTGTGTTCCACCCCTGCCATGGGCAGGGAGACTTTCCCTGGAGCAGGTCACTCCAACCCAGCCTGGAACACTCAGCATTGCAGGGAAGGGGTGGGCACAGGGCAGGAAATGACAAACTCCATCCCCAGTGCTCCATCAGCAGCCAGGCACCTCCCAAAGCAGCGAGGAGCAGCCCCACGGCTGTGACATTTGCGATGCATTAAGTTTAAACATTTTCAATAAAGAAAAACAATCC
This sequence comes from Molothrus aeneus, assembly GCF_037042795.1. Classification (NCBI taxonomy): domain Eukaryota; kingdom Metazoa; phylum Chordata; class Aves; order Passeriformes; family Icteridae; genus Molothrus; species Molothrus aeneus. The sequence continues at coordinate 4,431,678 of NC_089672.1, forward strand.
ATTCAGACTTGCTTTATGATTCATAGTAATTGCAAATAGGAGCAGTTAATATAATTGTCCAGCTGAGACCAGCAGGCTGGGAACATGTAGCAGTGAGATGTACAATCAGGGAAGGTTGGGAGGGAATTTAAGTGCAGGTTAAGCAAATGCATTACTTTAATAACACACAGAGACAGCCCTTGTAGTTATAAAGAGGATAAAATAAATATTGTACCAGAAATCTACAGAATGGGAGGTTTTATCACCAAGGACTGCCCGCTCCCTATTTACTTTCAATTTAGATTTTACAAAAGCTGCACTTGCCATGTTTTTTACGTGTGGAAGACAATGACTTGAATTGACAAATGACCTTATTTCTCCATAAGTTTTGCAAGGGAGCCTCAGTTTCTCAAAGAAAAATTATCACCTCCCAGCAGTCATCCTGGAGACAGAAAAAAAGCTTTTTTTTTTTTTTTCTCTTTTTATTTTTTATTTCAGAAAGGGAGGACTATAATTCAAAGAGGAGATGGTGCTCCTGCTCCTCTCTGCCTTGGAGGTGAACCAACCCTTTTGGCTTCTCCAAGCACAAAGGGAAGGGACCTGTTTCTCTGCAGTGGTTCTGTCCAGCTCTTGTGCACCACCCTACTTCAGCTTTCCCAATCCTGGAAATTGGAGTTTCCACCCTTTTAAATAATTAACTTGAGCTGGTTCAGCGTGAAGCCAGTAGAGAAGAGAGGAAAGAAGAAGCTATTGGAAGACATCATCTTCATCACCATTTATCCAGCTTAACCAGCTTCTCTCCAGAGAAGAGCTATGGTGCTTTATTAAAAGATATTTTTGAGGGCAACCCATTAAGTTAAAGTATCTTGTTCACAGACTTAACGACACATAAACAGCCAAACAAAACAGAGCATGGGCTCATTAGAACCGTTTATAAAATATTAAGGGTCCTAAAAAGTATCTATTTACAGGCACCTTTCTCCTGGTGATGGAGGAGGATGAGGATGTTCAGGTTTGCTACCTGCAATAGAGAAAAGGAAATATTCTTGTCAAACTCCTTCTGCCTGGTGTTCTCTGTTGTTCTGGGGGTGGTGGATTAATGCAATGCACGAATTCTGGGGTGCCAGTGCCTGGATGTTGTCACCTCCCCAACCAGGTGAATATTCCAGCACCCCCCACCCAGGTGATGGGTTAAAAATGCAGGAAAAGGCAGGCAAAAAATATCAATCCTCCTCAAAAAAACCCCAAAAAACCAACAAAAAACCCAACCAAACTCCGACCCAAATGAATGGCATCTCTTTCAGGGCCCCCAGCACCATCTGTGACACCCCAAGTTGCAGGTGAACCCTCCTGTATCCAGGGGGATAAACACCAGGAGGAGGAGGAGGAGGAGGCAGGGAATGCAATTTTAAAGTCACAGAATTTAGCATAAGGAGGTAATGGGATTGCGGTGGCTTTCCAGTAAATGTCATTGCTGTAATTAGGAGAACAATTATTGTCAACCGGCAGAATTGTCCCCTATCTGTCATTTCAGCAGGAGCAGCCAGAGCCACAATTAAGCCCCGCACGGGTGGGGCGAGGTTCGAGCGCCGCTAATTGGGATCGGCCGGGGTGGAGCAGCCCCTGGCAGCGGGGACGGGGAATTAGGGACGGGAAATTGGGGACAGGGAGCTGGGGACAGGGAATTCGGGGGTAAGGATCTGGGGACAGGGATCTGGGGGTCCCTCCCCACTGCTCCCGCCCCTCCATCTCCCCTCGGGAGGATGCTGCAGACAGAAACTTCATTTATTACAGCCCCATGTCCTGAGCTTGTACAGGGAAGAAATTTCACTTATTCCATCCCGATGTCCTGGACTTGTACAGGGGAGAAATTTCATTTTTATTCCAGCCCCATGTCCTGGCCTGGTACAGGGGAGAAACTTCATTTATTACAGCACCAGCCCGATGTCCTGGGCTTGTACAGGGAAGACTTCAAGCAACTGCTTAACTCTGAAAAAAACCAAAGTGCTGAACTGATTTACAAATTGAAGAGCTGGGAGGTCAAACCTTCCTCCACCTGCAGCAGCAGGGAGCTGGAGCAGCTCCAGAAGGGGAGAGGGATGTCCTGGGGATGCAGCCAGGCCGGGATCTCGGATGGCATCTCCAGCTCATCCCCCTCCAGTTCATCCCCCTGGGGATGAGGCCAGCCCGGCACACTCCAGTTCTCTCCAGTTCATCCCCCTGGGGATGAGGCCAGCCCGGCACACTCCAGTTCTCTCCAGTTCATCCCCCTGGGGATGCAGCCAGCCCGGGATCCCGGACATTCTCTCCCGTCCATCCCCTCCTCTCATGGTCCAGGAGCCGAGGCTGCTGCAGCGCATCCGAGCCTCGGGGCACCGATGGGTGGAAAAGCTCCTCGGAGGTTTGGAAAGGCCAAACTGCAGCCGTAGCCTGTTGTTGACAGCATGCACATCCCCAGGGAGCTCTGATGTGCAGCTCGGCCCTGCCTTTCTCCTGCTCCGCGCTCCCAAATCCCCTCTCCCGCTGCACACCCGAGCTGCTGCAGCTCGGACAGGTCCCCACAGCCCTTCCCCGACTCCCTCCGGGTGTCACCACCAGCCAAGCCAAAATCGAAAAAGCCAGAAGTGTCCTGCATCCAAATTTCCCAACGTGGGTAGAGGAGAGAATTCTGCATTAAAGGAAAAAGGGATGCAGCGGAGGGAAGGAACAGGGAGGCAATTATTCCACTGAAAGCATTTGCAGCATCCTTGCAGCTCGTTGTGATTAACCGTGGCCAGAGTGCTATTAGCAGCCTGGGATGATGATTAACAAGCTCTCCTAATAGCTGTTTTTAAACCTGCTTTAAAAAAAAAAAAAAAAATTAAAAAAAATTAAAAAAATAAAAAAGCTGGAACAGAGCTGGGAGGGGGTGGGGAGACCGGGTGGTATCTCCAAGGAAACCAGAAACAAAATGGGCTTTGGCACATCGCAGAACCAGGCGGGCAATCAAAGATTACAAGCAGTTTTAATTTAAGGTTAATTATTGTTTACTCTCTGGAGCCCGCCCCATCCGGAAAGCAGCGGCTGCTCTGACCTTGAGCAGCTCCTGGTGGGGCCCTCGGGTCCCTTGCCCTGGATGGGCTCCGGCACCTCCCGGTGGGAGCAGGGATGGAGGCGCCACGCAGGGGGATGGTCAAAGGCACCGGCGGGAGGATCCTGCCCCAGCTGCGGCCTGAAAAGCTTCATTCAGCTTTATTGAACTGCTTGCCCCAACTGCAGAAACGGTTAATTAATTTTGGACTCCTATTGATTTCCCATTTGGAGGAATCACAGCGGCACTTTCGCTCCGAGCCGGCCCCGTTTCTACCGGGGAAAATTCTGTGTGGAGGCGCCTTCCCCTGGCCAGACCTTCTGCCCCCACCGAGGAGGAGGAGGAGGAGGAGGAGGAGGAGGAGGAGGAAGCCTCAGGCACGGGGCTTGCCCAGCCTGGGGCATCCTGCCAGGGGATGGAGCCTCGGCGTGCCAGGGTTTGGGGAGCTTCTCCTGCCCAGGGATGGAGACTTTGGGTGCCAGGGTTTGGGGAGCTTCTCCTGCCAGGGGATGGAGCCTCAGGGTGCCAGGGTTTGGGGAGCTTCTCCTGATGAGGGATGGAGCCTTTGGGTGCCAGGGTTTGGGGAGCTTCTCCTGATGAGGGATGGAGCCTTTGGGTGCCAGGGTTTGGGGAGCTTCTCCTGCCAGGGGATGGAGCCTTGGGGTGCCAGGGTTTGGGGAGCTTCTCCTGCCAGGGGATGGAGCCTTGGGGTGCCAGGGTTTGGGGAGCTTCTCCTGCCCAGGGATGGAGCCTCGGAGTGCCAGGGTTTGGGGAGCTTCTCCTGCCCAGGGCCAGGGCTGAGCAGGCACCAGCTCCAGCTGCTCTTGGAGCTCCCCAGCTGGTGGACAAGGCTGGCTCCTCGCCCATGGAGAGAGGGGGCTCAGCACCCCGTGCTCATACATCCCCACCCCATCTCCACCCTCCTCAGCTCCCAAAGATGCCCAGGAGTCCAACCCAACCAGTGCAAAATGCTCCACAAAATGCTCAGGAGTCCAACCCAACCAGTGCAAAATGCTCTACAAAATGCTCAGGAATCCAACCCAACCAGTGCAAAATGCTCTACAAAATGCTCAGGAATCCAACTCAACCAGTGCAAAACGTCCACAAAATGCTCCACAAAATGCTCCACAAAATGCTCCACAAAATGCTCCTCCTCTCTGATTCCACCTTGCGCCTCCCCAGGCTGGATCCACGCTGCTTTCACACACCGAGGCAGACTGCAAGGATGGGACATTTCTCAAAGTCTGTCCTGGAGGATGCGTTTTACCCCAAGCCCCTGTTTTGAAGCTGCTGTGACAGTGCTGCTGAGGAGTGGCAGCTGAGATTAAGGAGGTGACAACTCCCCCGAGCTCTCCTCCCTTTGCTGGAGACAGACGCATTTAATTATGATAGAAAGGAGATCCTGGTGCGTGCTGCAAATGCTTAAGGTGATTTGAAGCGTGAAGCTGCATAAGGTTTGTGAGATTTGAGGTTTCCAATCTGTTTGGGCTTGTTTAGGCTGTTTCTGCTGTTTATTCCCTCTGTATTTTCAGATGTTCTCAAGCACATGGGGGCTTCAAGGAGACAAGTCTGAAGAAATCGGTGCAGAAAGGTTTTGATAACTTAATTTTCCATTTGATGCCATCGCTGGGAGTGATGGGATCATGGGGCTGGATGAGTAGATGGGTACCAAAGGAAGCATCACCTCTCTCCAGGAGCAGTTTCAGTCCCTCTCTGCAGGATTCCTCTCCCCTGTGATCATCACTTTGCTGATCCCTTTGCTTTGGATTCGCCAAGGGCTTTGTAACCCGCTGTGCACAGCACACAGGGGGTGGAGAGGGTTTCCCCACCATGCTGATCTCCCTTGGTGAGACCCAGGTGTCCTTTCCCTGCCACAAAATTTAGGATTGATGCTGTGACATCAGCAGGAGCACCAAGGACACCAATGGTCCTCCCAGGGCAGCCAAGAGGGGCAGCAGCAAAACCTCCCCTGGCCCTGCATCCTGAGACACAGAGACACAGAGAGAGCAGCTCCAAGGTCACTTTTCTGTCCCCTGGATCCCAGAGACCCAGGGCTGCCTGGGGACCAGCCCATGCCTCGTCCTTTTGCTCCCGATCCCAGCAGGAACTGACCCAAAGCAGATCCCAGAGCTTGATAAGAGCAGGTTTAAATCCCGCCTGCTTGGGAACGCCTCAGGCATTTGGAGAGTATAAAACAAATGGCTTTCCAGTGTTAATATTTACCTGGGAGATCAAATGATTAAACTATAATCTGCTCAGAACTTTTCTTCTACGTTGCCTTTGGAAATATTCATTTCCCCTCTGCAGCAACCCCCATGTCCTCCCATCCCAAGGAGACCTGTCCAGAGCACCAGAGAATTTCAAACCAGGAAAAGCATCCCCAAACTGCCCCATTTTCTGCCAAAAGTGAGGTTTTGGCTCCTGTGCCATCAGAGGATGCTCTGGAGCAGTGTGTGCCACCCCAAGGGTTTGGAGAAATCGCCCTCCTGCTGTCACAGTGAGATGGGATGGAGCCAGGAGGCCTCTCAGGGGCTTCCCCTAAAAGCTGCCCAAAATATCTGCAGAGTCCTTCAGCCACAAATCGTCCCCCTTGCAGACTGAGGGATCCTCTGGCTCCAGTGCTCACTGTCACTGCTCCACCTTCTTTTCCAAAAGTTTCATTCAATTAAAGGCAAACCCTTGTGTTCATCCCACCCCTCCAGGTTTAAAAATACTCAGAGAAATATAATCAGATCTTCAGCATTTCTACAGATTCATTTCCTACAGGAGATGGGCTGTTTTCCCTACAGGATCATTTCTATGGACTCCCATTGGTTTTTATCCCCATTAAATATTACAAGCATCTCTCAGGATTTCCTTCATAAGGACTTACCAGGGTTCCCAAGGGAGTAACTCATATCAGTCTAAGCTCTCTCCCTGCAGCTCCCAGAGCAGCCTGGAGTCCCTGCATGGGCTTTTTCTGGGAGATCAGACCCAGGCTGGTGAGCTGAGAGCAGCCACACAGCCTGGCTTTGCCTGAGCTGGGTGTTTGGGCCCAGCCAGTGAGTGTTGATGAAGGTGCAAAGCTGAATATTTCCTCTTATGAAAAACAAATCTCAATTTTCAGGCAAAAAAATAAGTTGTCATGTGTATAAATGTGATGGTGTTCACAGGGGTTCTTGGATGGGGGAAGAGACGAGGATCTGACTCCATGTTTCAGAAGGCTTGGTTTATTATTTTATGATATATATTACATTAAAACTATACTAAAAGAATAGAAGAAAGGATTTCATCAGAAGGCTGGCTAAGAATAGAAAAGGAAAGAATGAATAACAAAGGTTTGTGTCTGGGACAGAGAGTCCGAGCCAGCTGGGCTGTGATTGGCCATTAATTAGAAACAACCACATGAGGCCAATCCCAGACCCACCTGTTGCATTCCATAGCAGCAGATAACCATTGGTTACATTTTGTTCCTGAGGCCTCTCAGCTTCTCAGGAGGAAAAAATCCCAAGGAAAGGATTTTCCATAAAAGATGTCTGTGACGTTTAAACGCCACATTTGGGCCAGACCAAACACCTAAAACCTGTGGCCATGGCTGGTGGCCATAACACGGTGTCCCTGTGCTGTGAGCAGGTCAGAGGCTCCTGCAGGTGTGGCCATGCCCTGGATCACTGCATCACCCCCCTGGACACCCCAGGGCAGCCTGGAGCCCTCAGGAGAGCTCAGGGATAGAAAATTGGACCCTGCAAGGGGGAACTGGACAGGAAAGGCTTGGTCAGGGTGTCGCTGGATATTTCATTTTTTTGGAGGGGGTTATTTTCCCCCTCTAAAGCTCTCAAAGCAAGGAGCACAGCCCAGACTGTAGCAGCTCAGTGGTCAAGGTGGATGCTCCTCTGCACTAAGGAAAGTGGAAAAAATGGGGAGGAAAATCTGCAATTTTGGTAAGTGGAAAAAATGGGGGGGGGGGGGGAAATCTGCAATTTTGGTAAATGCACTCACAACAGGGTCTGTTCGAGGCCTGGGGACACAGAGGCGTGGGGAACAGGGGTGTCCCACCCCTGGTGTGAGCGTGTCCCCAGCCAGGAGCAGCTCCTCAGCAGCTCCCAGGAGAAGAAACAGCGTGGGCAGCCAGGTGGAAGGATGCCTTGGCTTTGGAGGTGTGCAGGATTTGCTTGTTTGGGGATTTAAGCAGCAGTTTTGCATCCCGGGTTGCCATGGCAGCACAGGCACTGCCTTGAGCAAGGCCAGCACTGGCCACACCCAGCCAGAGCCCAAAATTGCAGCCCCAAAACTGCAGAGAGGCTCTGAGAGAGCAACCCCAGGGCCCTGGGCTGGGCTGGGAGCCTGCCTGGGACAGGGGACACCCCAGCCCCACCCAGGAGCTCCAACACAGCTCCCAGAGCTCCTGGGCCACTGCTTCTCGCTGAGGTGTGAGGGCACAGCTTGGACTCGACGGTCTTAGAGGCCTCTTCCAGCCTCATTATTCTGTGATTCTGGGATTCCAGGGAGGAGGGCTCTGCTCACCATCTCCCAGGAGGTTCTTGGCCTCCCCTTTCCAGAAGGTTCTTGGCCATCATTTTCCAGGAGGTTCTTGGCCTCCCCTTTCCAGAAGGTTCTTGGCCATCATTTTCCAGGAGGTTCTTGGCCATCACTTTCCAGAAAGTTCTTGGCCACCCCTTTTGAGGAGGTTCTTGGCCATCGCTTTCCAGAAGGTTCTTGGCCTCCTTCTTATCCATCACTTTCCAGAAGGTTCTTGGCCATCCCTTTCCAGAAGATTCTTAACTACCTTTCCAGAAGGTTCTTGGCCACCCCTTTTGAGGAGGTTCTGGGCCACCCCTTTCCAGAAGGTTCTTGGCCACCCCTTTCCAGAAGGTTCTTGGCCATCACTTTCCAGAAGATTCTTGGCCTCCTTCTTATCCATCACTTTCCAGGATGTTCTTGGCCACCCCTTTCCAGAAGGTTCTTGGCCAGTCCTTTTGAGGAGGTTCCTGGCCATCAGAAGGTTGGCCAAGGACCTTTCCAGAAGGTTCTTGGCAGGCAGGGAGGGCTGCAGACCCAACCTCCACACCTCCAGCACATTCCTGGTTCTTTTTGCCCCAGCACAGCTCCCAGGGCCTCTGCTCCCACCCCAAACCCTGCTGTGCCCCTCCCTGCTGCCTGGAGTGCTTCTCTTTATTGTCCTGTAATTTTATCTGGTTAGAGAAGCACTGGGCAGTGTTTACTTTTGTTTTACTTCTGTGGCGCTTTTAATTCTAAACTCTCTTCATCTGGGCAGCACTTTATCAGCCACGGGAAGCTGAAGGAAGCTATCTTTCATCCTTATCAAAATTCCTCTCCTTTCATTATCTCCAGTACTGCTACAAAGCATCAAAAGGGCATCTTTGTTCTTGCAATCTAATATAATTCCAAATACAGCAATTCGAGCCTTTTGAGGAAGTTCTGGGCACAAACGCACGTCCAGTACCTCCCTCAGTGCCCCAGAAATGCTCCCACAGGGGCCCTGCAGCTGCTCAGGGACAGCAAAGCATCCCCACACTGCCCCATTTTGTTTCAAGGGGTGCAGAGTGGGGGGAAATGACATTTTTGGGGCTGAAGGCAAAGGGTGGGGATGAGACAGTGGAGGAAAAGGACATTTTTAGGGCTGAGGATGAGGATGGGGAGGTCTCGAGCATGGTGTGGCCTTGGGGGGGGACACGGGCAGTGCCGCCCCTGCTGATGTGCTCAGCTGGAAGGGCTGCTCCCCCTCCAGATGCCAGGAGAGGGTTCAGATGTTTCCTCCTTTGTGTCTGCCCTGTGAGGGGCTGTGCAGGGCCCAGGGGGGCTGGAGGAGCTGCTGGTGGCGTCTGGCCACGGGCAGGAGGTGACAGATGTGGCAGGGGTGGACAGAGTGGCCAAGAGAGGCGAAAGCAAAGCCAGGGGGAGCTTCTGCCCGGGGGCATTTCCTGGGATCACTGGGGAGCTTTGAGGGGAGTCTGGCTTGAAATCCTCCCTGCTGGGGCAGCCAGGAGCCCTGGCCCTCACGGCCTCACCCTCCCCAAGCCCCAGCCAGGAAGAAACCCCAAGTTTTGCTCAGCCAGCACGCCCTGAGAGCCAGTGCAGGGGTTCCTCCCCACCTCAGAGCCCCACGTGTGTTTCTAAGAGCTCAGGAAAACGCATCCTCTCACTGTCCCAGCCCAGAGCTCGCTCAGCAGAGCAGATCCCCAGAGCTCAGGGATGGCACAGGCACCCACCTTCCCCTTCCACACCCCCCTGAGCCCTCCCCTGGCTCACCCACATCTCACTGATAACCAGGTGTGAAGGTGGAAAAGCTTTTTAAAGCTCCTGAAATTAAGGAACACGAGGGGGCTTCGATGGGTTTTGGGATAAATTGCCCATGAAAGTGCTGGGGAAAAACTATCTAGGGAAAAAAAAGAAAAAAAAAAGAGAGAGAAAGAGGGTGAGATAATGATATATCTAGGAAGTAGGGAAGAGGAGAGATCAGGAAGCAACTGGCTGATTGTTCCATGAGCACCTCTTAAAAGCAAACACAATAGACATGAGCAGTTTTTAAAATGACAGACAATACAATGGGAGATAATATATTTAAAACCCATATCAGTTGTTAACAGACCATAAAAACGCCGGTACATTAATCTGTGCTGTCTGTCACACACTCATGAAGCAGCTGTGTTATTTTATAGTATCATTCCTGCGGGCTCCTCTGACACTTCCACAAATACATCTCAATTTATTTGGGTAAGAACAAATAGAAATATTGAATTCTTCTCACTCTGCCTCTGCTGCTCCTCTATTCCAGCCCCCCAGCCCTGACAACCTGTGGGAGGCACTCGGTACAGATTTGACAGTGAATTTTACCTGCCAAAGTTTAATTTAGGGTTAAGGTTTAACAGAAAGGTTTAACAGAAATGCTCCCACTGACTCACAGGAGATGCTCCCAGCCCGTCCCTGTCCCTGTCCCTGTCCCTGTCCCTGTCCCAGGCCAGGAGAGAGAGCAGCTCTGGTCTCACACCACCACCAGCAGAGGTTTAACACGAATTATTGCAGGCAGTGGCACGTGGTTGGTTCAAAGCTCCACTCAGGCTTTGGTGTGGGCCCTTCAAAGGAGGAATTTCGGGCTGGGATCCCACGGGAGGCTGGAGAGGAGCAGCTCAGGAGGCTGCCAAGTGTCTAATGAGGGTGGAAGGAGGGCAGGAGCCAGCCTGGGGAAAAGCAGGCAGGGCTGCAAAGGGCTGGCGCTGGGGAAGCTGGGGGGGCTCTCTCTAATGCTGAACCCAGAGCTTTGATCTCTGTGAGGGCAGGGGCGCTGTGCCCACCCAGCCTGGACCCCAAACCCCGGGCCAGGGCCCTGGGAACCTGTGGGCACCTCCAGCAGCAGCAAAAGGAGCACAAACCTCTGCACTGGCAGGGAAGGAGAGCGCCCAGGCTGCAGCTCCACAGGTGAGAGGCACCTGGGACTCATCACCTCCCATCTGGATGTGGCCCCATCAGGAGATCACTGGTCAGATCTCCATCACTGCCCTGGGAGAGGGAAAATCTTCTGCAAACAGATGGGTACAGAGATGGGAAAACAAAATTATTATTATTATTATTATTATTATTATTATTATTATTATTATTATTATTATTATTATTATTATTATTATCATCATCATCATTATTATTATATTTTAAATTTTAATTTTAATTTTATTTTCATTTATATTTTTTATTTTTATTTTTTATTTTTATTTTATTTTTATTTATATTTTTATTTATATTTATTTTTATTATTATCATCATCATGAAGAAAGAAAGAAAGAAAGAAAAGAAAGAAAGAAAGAAAGAAAGAAAGAAAGAAAGAAAGAAAGAAAGAAAGAAAGAAAGAAAGAAAGAAAGAAAGAAAGAAAGAAAGAAAGAAAGAAAGAAAGAAAGAAAGAAAGGAAATAAAACCTAGAAAAGCAGAAGGCAGCTGGGATCAGGCTGTGGGGAAGCAGCACGGATCAAATCTCACTCTGCAGGGCTGGCAGCACTGAGATCTTCACAGATTATTGAAGGGATGTGGGGCTGGGCTGGCCCAAATCCCTTTGCCATGGTCAGAGAGGCCAAGCACACTTTGGGGCAGGAATTGGCAGTTTGGTGATGCAGGTACAGATCTCTGCCCACGTGTGCAGGACTCATCTCCCCACAGTGCCATCCTCCCAGCTCGTTAGAAGAAAACAATTACTATGCAAATCTTAATGAATCAAGGCCACAACCCACAACTGGGAACATAAATATCAAAGTGCAGCCTTCGATTGAAGGCAGAGGAAGAACTGTAATTAATTCCACCACAAACCAAGAGCCAGGCTGAGACTCACTGTGGGCAGGACAGGGATGGATGTGCCCGTGCCCAGTCCCAAACTGGGACTCACAGGGATGGATGTGCCCAATCCCAAACTGGGGCTCACAGGGATGGATGTGCCCAGTTCCAAACTGGGACTCACAGGGATGGATGTGCCCATGCCCAATCCCAAACTGGGACTCACAGGGATGGATGTGCCCAGTCCCAAACTGGGACTCACAGGGATGGATGTGCCTGTGCCCAGTCCCAAACTGGGGTGCTGGACCCCATCCTGCCCAGCCAGTGCCCCTCCAGAGGACACAGCTCCATGGTTCTGGATCTTGGCTTCCAATTCAGAATTAAAAGGTTATTTGAGACTTTGCCAATTGCTTTTAATCTGGTGATGAAAGATGATGATAAATCTTAAGAGACCCAAATTAATAGAGAGGAAATTGATTTTGTAACGTGTGGACTTGTTTTATTAGACTCCTGCAGGCTGCATGGGACTGGGGAGGCAGCTCTGTAGGGCTGGGTGAGAGCTCTGGCAGGGCTTTGCCATCCCTGTCCACGCCCCACACAGGCACCACCTCCAGCCCATCCTCGCGTGGATCCAGGCAAACCAAACCCATCTCCTGCTGCTGCCCCCAGAGCAGCCCCCAGCCCTGGCACAGGGGGGACCCTGCAGCTGCCCAGACCCTTCCCCATCACCGCCTCCTTCCCTTTTCTCATTGAAAGGCTGCAGATCCTGGTTCTTCTCACCCCTCCCAAGATCAGCCCCAGCCCCGGAGCGTGACCCTGGAGCTGGGAGGATCTCACTGCTGCAGTGACAGCCTCGCAATTAAGGGAGCTGGCAGCCCAAGGGCTGGGGCTGGGCACGTCTGCTCGTTAATTAAAACAACGTGGTGTCGTTCATTAAGAGCTGGGATGCATTCACCAGGAGAGAGCTGGAGTGCCATGCAGCATTAGGGCTCGGTTTTGGTTTGGGAGGTGGCAGAGGAGCCCAGGGGTTGGGAAGGGCTCAGTGCATTGGGCAGGAGGGAGATGAGGGGCTGGAGCTCGGGGTGTGAGAGGGAGCAGGATTGAGATCCATGGCCCACGCTCCCAGGGAGCAAATGCATGTACACATTATTATTGCAATATAATTTGAGCAAAGTATTTTCCTAGGATCTGGAGCATTTGCTATAGTTAATTGAGATCCCCGAGTTCAGTGCCTTTCGTTATTGCAGAGCTCTGGAGCGGAATGCTCCCCGCTAATGATCAGAGCAAGATGGAAAGGGCATTCACTGGGGCTGCAGAATGCAGCTGCCAGGGGGGAGCGTCAACAAACACCCCCCGACTCCTGGGCCTGGTGCTGGAAAGCTGCAGAAAGCTGGGAGAGCCTTCCTGGGGGGCAAGGAGGGGCAAACTTGGCTTGGTGGGGTCAAGGGCTTGCATGGAGAACTCCACCTGGGCCAATTCCCAGGGGGCTGAGCCCCACAGCCGCGCCACCAGCGTTTGCTGCCCAGGTCTGTGTGTCTGGATGTGTCTCCCCGTGTTGGAACTCAGGACATCCCTCAGATTGCCCAGAGTTGCCAGGAGCCCGGCCAGGGGGCTCAGAGACCCTGACACACAGCCCAGAACACCTGGGGGTTTGATTATGACCCGTGGAGCAAATTGCCAGCTTTGTATGAGGACCTGAAAGCCACAGAAGTTTAAGTAGTGTAATAATAAAATTATCACTGGGTGAAAAAGTAGATTTTGGGGTTTTTAGAATGGGGGTTATGGGGACAAGATGGAGGGAACTGGGCGTGTCCAGCCTTTCTTCTTCTTCTTCTTCTTCTTCTTCTTGCTCTTCTTGCTCTTGTTCTTCTTGTTCTTGTTCTTATTCTTCTTCTTCCTGCTCTTGCTCTTGTTCTTCTTCTTCTTTTTGTTCTTGTTCTTCTTCTTCTCTACTTCCATCTTCTGCTGTGATGTTGGCACTTTTGGATTGGTTTAGAGTAGAAGCTCACTGTCTAACACAGGTGATGGGTATTGGAAAGTAATTGTAAACATGTTTTATGTAGTTTGTAGTATAAAGGCATAACCCTGCTCTGGGGCAGGCAGAGTGCCTGGAACTGTCCTGCTGGACAGACCTCGGCAGGGCAGGAGAAAATTTTTTGCAGATAAGACAAACAAACAACCTTGAGACTGAGAAATGAAGAACTCCTGTCGCAGACATCTTTTATGGAAAATCCTTTCCTTGGGATTTTTTCCTCCTGAGAAGCTGAGAGGCCTCAGGAACAAAATGCAAACAATGGTTATCTGCTGCTGTGGAATGCAACAGGTGGATCTGGGATTGGTCTCATGTGGTTGTTTCTAATTAATGGCCAATCACAGTCCAGCTGGCTTGGACACAGGGCCCGAGCCACAAACCTTTGTTATCATTCTTTGCTATTCTATTCTTAGCCAGCCTTCTGATGAAACCTTTTCTTCTATTCTTTTAGTATAGTTTTAATGTAATATATATCATAAAATAATAAATCAGCCTTGTGAAACATGGAGTCACATCCTCATCTCTTCCCTCATCCTCAGACCCCTGTGAGCACCGTCACAAACTCCGACTCATCCTTCGAACGTGCAGCTGAATCAGAGACTTTTCACGTGCCTTGGGGCTGCAATAAACTCCAACCTTCCGAAATCCCTGCCCACCTCCCTGGCAAGGGGGGGGACTGGACCCTCCCGTGGCCCTGTGGAGCCTGGAGGGACAGCAGGGCTTTCCAATAGATAACCACGCTGCTTTCCAAGCAGCAGCTTCTCTCTGCCTTTCTCCATCCCAAACTAATCTCAACTAACCACAGGAGCAGTTATCCTAATAACCTCCACCCTGCTGGAGAAATAATTGCTGCCAGTCCAGAAATAAATGTTAAAAAAGTAATAACAGAGCTCAGCGACTGACTGAGCCCATGGGATGGGAGCCCAGCTCCAGTTCTGTGTGCCACCATCCCCTGCCTGGACCCCACCAGGGACAAGCTGGAATTCCAAAAGGTTCATCCCCTCCTATTAGACAAGGCTGCTCCAAGCTCTGTACAACACGGCCTTGGACACTTGCAGAGCTCAAAGTCTCTCATTGAAACCGAATTTCATCCTTTTCTGAGGGCTGGACACAGCCCTGCAGGTCAGGACAGCCTCGCTTCAAGGAGGAAAATCCACCATGGACCCTGCTGGGGTCAGCCAGGTTCTGCCCCTGCCTGTGTTTGACACACCAAGCCCTGGCTCACTTTCATGCCTCTGGAATGTGTTTTATGCTCCATATTTATGCCACAAACTGACCCCGTGCTTGTGGGATCAGCAAAACACAAACCAGAGGCTCGGCTTGAGCCATGGTGCAGGCACAGCCCCTCATCCCAAAAAAGGGGGGATTTTGTCACCAAAGGGGGGATTTTGTCACCAACCAGGCTGCAAAATACAAACCACAGGCTTGGCTTCAGCTGTGGTGCAAGCACAGCCTCTCACCCTGCACCCCTCCAAAAAAAGTGGGGATTTTATCACCAATCGGGCTGCAAAATACAAACCAGAGCCATGGTGCAGGCACAGCCCCTTACCCTGCACCCCTCATCCCAAAAAGGGGGGATTTTGTCACCAAAGGGGGGATTTGGTCACCAAAGGGGGGATTTTGTCGCCTTGCACCCCTCCCAAAAAGGGGGGATTTTGTCACCAAAGGGGGGATTTTTTAACCAAAGGGGGGATTTTGTCACCCTGAACCCCTCCCAAAAAGGGGGGATATGGTCACCAAAGGGGGGATTTTATCACCAAAGGGGGGATTTTTTAACCAAAGGGGGGATTTTTTAACCACAGGGGGGATTTTGTCACCCTGCACCCCTCCCAAAAAGGGGGGATTTTGTCACCAAAGGGGGGATTTTGTCACCAAAGGAGGGATTTTGTCACCCTGCACCCCTCCCAAAAAGGGGGGATTTCATCACCAACCAGGCTGAGAAACCACAAAACATCAGCAGCCCGGGGGATCCTCTCCCTGTACCCAGAGAGCGTCCCCTGGGCAATGTGAGCCCTCGATCGCGGCGACGCGCGCGCCTCGGCTCCTGCCATCCGTCCCACTCCACCTGTGCACAGCAGGCTCTGCTTTCCATTAGAAATAAAAATAACCCTTGTCAGAAGGTGCTGGGGCTCTCTCCGCGCTCCAGCGCCGCGCCGGCAGATGAGTGTCGGCTGAGCCGGGGCCCCCTGGCAGGCCTGGGAGCTGCAGGGTTCCTCTGGAGTTTTTTTTTTCTGGGCTCAGCCAGGTGGAAAATAGACGAGGAGAACACAAAAGCAAAGGGCCGTCACTCAGGGTAACTTTATCTTGAATTGATCCTGCCAAACCGCGGCGGTAAGGGAAGGGCTGGCAGGGGAAGGGGAAAATAAAAGCAGATGTACTATGGAGGGAGTTCTCATCAAAAGGTGGGGTTTTTTTTCCCTCTGGTCAGGGTATCTGGCAGCTCCAGCCCTCTGACATAGCTCTGACACAGCTCCCCAGGTGCCAGATTTTGGATTTTTTTCCCACTGTTTTTCCCACTTTTTTTCCCTCAGCATGAGGCCAGGGTGGTGCCCAGCACATCACAGCACCAGCCAGAGCAAGGCTTTCAGCAAGAACACAGCCCCAGGTTCCTTTTGGAGCCAGGGGTTGGGTGGGGTGGAGGATCAGCCCCAGAAATGCAGGCTGGATGGTGCTGGGGGATGAGGGGTGACAGTTCCCACTGCTGGGAGGGAAAGGGGTGAGGGAGAGAGACCCTGCAGGGATGAGAAGCTGGGAATTTCTGTGGGAGTTTGGGACAGCAGAACACCCAGTTCCTTCCTTCCTGTGCCATTCTGCTCTTTGGGAATTTTTAGTGTAAAAGCACCAAGAGAAATACCACTGGATGTTTTGGCACCAGGTTGCACCCTGGGGATCTCCTGATTCCTTTTACCATCACTCTGCTTTCCCCCCATTGCTTTTATTTTATTTATTTCCCCTCTCAGCTTTTTCCAAGCACCTTCAGGCGGTTGCTATAGCACCTCCTGTGCCAGGAATGTCCTCCTTGCCCACAAATCTGAGTGATTTCAACTCAAAAGAGTTTGGGGCAGTTGGGGCAGCCAGGGGTCACCTAGAGCTGGTTTTGGGGTGCAGTTTGTAGTTCTGGTGCCACCAACCCCCTCTCCCAGTGTCTATTTCTAGCTAAGTAGTTCCTCATTGGGAAAAAAAAAAAACAAAAAAACAAAAAAACCAAACCAACCTCCTGATTGCTGGAAAATAAAAACTACACATCTGCCTGGGGTTAGCAGGGTGTTATTTTAAGGCAGATCTATTTTAAGGTGGTGCTGGTGCCAGGGGAAGTGAGGCAGAGTGTGTGCGTGTGTGTGCATGGGGGGATCTGTGCCACTGTCACTCAGAAACACCTGGTGGCCAGGCTCTTTATCCCTGAGCCCAGCCCAGCAAAGGCTGAGAGCCACGCAGGTGAGATGGACAAATGGACAAATGGACAAATGGACAACGGGCCCTGGGAGCTGCTCCAAGAGCAGCTGGCACGTCCAGAGGAAAATCAGCCAAACCATTGGGCAAGCAGCCAGGTGGCAACTTGAGACTGGGAAGGGGCTCAAAACTTGAAAGATTTACGGCCACCCTGCACTCTGAAACCTTTTTCCATGATTAGAGAGATGGGCCCAGGCTGGGTGCCAGGGAGGAGCAGGACTGCTTGTACCCAGTGTGCAGCCATGGGGCATCCAAAGCCCCTTCCAGAGAGAGGCAGAAACAGCCTGGAACCTCTGCAGGGCTCTGGAGGCTCAGATATGCCGGAGAGAGCCTCCTGTGTGCCTCTGATGGCATCCAGGTGTATTGGTGTGACTGTGCCTGGTGGGTGCTGGGAGCACAGGGAGAGCATCCCAGGGTCAGGGGGTACCTGGGACTGGCACCTGGAAGGGGCTGGGAGCACAAGGAGAACATCCCAGGGTCAGGAATGTCCCTGGGATTGGCACCTAGAAGGTGCTGGGAGCACAGGGAGAACACCCCAGTGTCCCTGGCACTGGCACCTGGAGGGTGCTGGGAGCCCACCCAGCACAGCCCCATGTCAGGATGCACGTGAGCACTGTGCCATGGACAAACCTGTGCCATGCCCAGGTGCCATCACAGGTACAAACCCGTGCCATGCCCAGGTGCCATCACAGATACAAACCTGTGCCATGCTCAGGTGCCATCACAGGTACAAACCTGTGTCATGCCCCAGGTGCTATCACAGGTACAAACCTGTGTCACACCCAGGTGCCATCACAGGTACAAACCTGTGTCATGCCCAGGTGCCATCACAGATACAAACCCGTGCCATGCCCAGGTGCCATCACAGGTACAAACCTGTGTCATGCCCAGGTGCCATCACAGATACAAACCTGTGTCACACCCAGGTGCCATCACAGGTACAAACCCGTGCCATGCCCAGGTGCCACCACAGATACAAACCTGTGCCATCCCCAGGTGCCACCACAGGTACAAACCTGTGTCATGCCCAGGTGCCATCACAGATACAAACCCGTGCCATGCCCAGGTGCCATCACAGGTACAAACCTTTGTCATCCCCAGGTGCCACCACAGATACAAACCTGTGTCATGCCCAGGTGCCATCACAGATACAAACCTGTGTCATGCCCAGGTGCCATCACAGGTACAAACCTGTGTCACACCCAGGTGCCATCACAGATACAAACCTGTGTCACACCCAGGTGCTATCACAGGTACAAACCCGTGCCATGCCCAGGTGCCACCACAGATACAAACCTGTGTCATGCCCCGGTGCCACCACAGATACAAACCTGTGTCACACCCAGGTGCCACCACAGGTACAAACCTGTGTCACACCCAGGTGCCACCACAGGTACAAACCCGTGCCATGCCCAGGTGCCACCACAGGTACAAACCCGTGTCATGCCCGGCGTGCCCGAGGGTCAGGCCTGGCGTGTCCCAGTGATCCCACAGGGATGTTTCCTCTGAGGTTATCCACAGGTCACTTCCCAGCACTAGCACAGAAGAAAGACAATTTTAAATTTTTTTTCCTGCTCAGTGGCCAAGCTGAACTTCCCAAGCTGTTTGAGTGCCTGTGCATGAAAACTTCAGCTCATTAATTAAGGCCAGAAAATTAGAAACTGACCTAAATATAGCGGCCCAATGAGAGTGAAAAACGAAAGGAAAACATCCTTCCAACTGCCTCGCCCGCCCACCCGCCTGTGCTGGCAGGGAAATAAAAGACAGAAATTCCCTTTTCAACTCTGCTTCCCCCGTGCACCAGCAAAGCGTCAGGACCCACGTCGGGGAGAAATTCAATCAGAAAAGGAGAAGTTTGCAGAGAGGTTGGTCCTGTCTCCCATCCTGCAGCTCTCTGGGATGCAGGAACTTCCTCCAGGATGGGGAAACCTTCACTTCACTGCTCACCAGCTCCAGGAAAGGAAGGAAGGGAAGGAAGGAAGGAAGGAAGGAAGGAAGGAAGGAAGGAATATAAATATATAAAGTTTATAAAGTTATCTCATGTCTTGTAGGATCTGTGACCTGCAACATGATCCCATGGCTAAAAAGGCCCAGCTCTGATCCCCAGGATTCCTCTCTGCAGGTCTGTGGCCTGTTGGAGAGCCAGAGCCTGGTGGAGAATCGCTGTGCTTGGGGCAGGGAGAGAAGCTTTTGTTTGAAGTGGGTTCAATTATCCAGAATATAAAATAGGAAAGAGTCTACTAGAGCTGGATGAGCTGTGCCATATGGGACTCCGTGATCCCTGTGCCAAACAAATGAGGTCTTAATGCTGTGCCAGCCCTTGGGGAGGAAGAGATAACTTTATATATTTATAAACTTTATATATTTATATTCCTTCCTTCCTTCCTTCCTTCCTTCCTTCCTTCCTTCCTTCCTTCCTTCCTTTTGCTTTTTGCTTTGCTCTCGCTCTTGCTCCTGCTTTGCTCTTGCTTCTGCTCATTAGCTAGTTTAGCTAAACAGTCCAAATTTCTTCCTGGACTGTTTTTCCTTTCCTTTTTGTTGGACCTACTCGAACCTGCTCCAGACTGGGAACTGGGAACACTGAGAGTTTGCACCTTGTGGCTGCAGCAGCTGCCCCAGCACAGGAGGGACTGAGAACAGAGCGAGCACCCCCAAGAGAGACTTTCTGACTTTGTCATCTTTTACAGAGCGGTGACAGAGTGGTGTCACCCGGTATTGTTCATTCTGTGTGCTGGGGATGCTGTGCCTGTTAAATAAACAGGTTCTTTCCACTTCTCTCTGAGGAATCCTTCCCACACTGGTTGGGCAGAAGGGCTGTGTGGGTTTGCTTTCTGGAGGGGCCCCCTTTGGAGGTTTTCTCCCAGATTTGCCCCAAACCAGGACAGGGATAATGGCAGCCTCGGGGCTGGACCTGTGTCTGTGCCCCAAGAGGGCACGCAGGGATCTCCTCTCCTCTCCTCTCCTCTCCTCTCCTCTCCTCTCCTCTCCTCTCCTCTCCTCTCCTCTCCTCTCCTCTCCTCTCCTCTCCTCTCCTCTCCTCTCCTCTCCTCTCCTCTCCTCTCCTCTCCTCTCCTCTCCTCTCCTCTCCTCTCCTCTCCTCTCCTCTCCTCTCCTCTCCTCTCCTCTCCTCTCCTCTCCTCTCCTCCTGGGCTGTGCCTGGCCGAGCTGTGATGCTCTGCCACGGCCCTTTGGAACCGATGAACCCATTTCTCTTCTTCTTTCAGCTTCCAGGGCCCGTGAGGACTGACCCCAAAGTGGTGCGGACACCCACGGACACGGCAGGGGGGTCTGAGCAGCGGGGCTGGGGTGACTCAGCCGCAGCAGTACCTGAGTGCCTCAATTAGCAGCAGCTCCTGAGGAAGGTGAAATGACTAATGACTAATCTCCCCGCACCGTTCCATCCAGTTTTGTTCTCATTTCATTCAGACAAAAAGCCTCTGCTGCCTGCTCCGGCTGGGGAGGAGCGGCAATAATGAGCAGTGAGCGCAATTCCCGCAGCAGCGGGAGCGGGGGCGGCTCCTGCTCCAAGGGTTGGGATTTTGGAGGCAGCTCCGTGGGGTGACCAGGCTTGGGGGGGGTCCGTGGGGTTTGCAACAACTCGGTCTAGTGGGGTTGGAACGAGAGGATCCTTTGGGTCGCTTCCAACACAAACCGTTCTGTGATTCCAGAACCCTGAGTACAGGGCAGGAGAAACGGGGCCACTGGAGCTCAGCAGGACCTCGGGGTGCAGTGGGGAAAGGGATTTAGGAACGATTTGGCTCAGTCCTTCAAGGATCCTTCTGTGTTGAGCTGGGGAAAGTGAGCGTGGCTTGGGAGCAGCGCAGGGGAAGCAGGAAGATGAGGACAAAGCACCGGGTCCAGCTGGTGGTTGGGAAGTCCCTCTGGGAGGTCTCCCCACCGTGCTGTGGCTCCCCATCAGCTCTGGCTCACGGTGGGGAAAGCCAAACCCAGCGTGGGTGAGTTTGGACCTTCCATATGGAGTGGGTTACGTCTGCGGCGAGCTGTTCACAGCATCCCACACAGCCCTGCCTTATTTAGCCCAAGCCTTTTTTATCCCACAGTCTCCTCTCCCCACACCAAAAGCGATCTGGATGCAGCTACCACGGCACAGAGGGTGAGCTGCAGCCCCTCTGAGCAGCTGGGCTGGGAGCATCCCTGCTGGAAGGGAGCCCCGAGGGGAAGCAGCTGCTGGGTTATTTCCCCAAGAGAGCGATTCCTGTGTGTAACAAGCTCCCACCAGCACTGGGCATCAGGATGCTCCTGCCCTCATCCACAGCACCCACGTTTGCACCCAGCCAGGCTGGAAAAACCAAAGAGCTGCTCTAGGCTCCAAAGCTGAAAAGATTCATCAGGATTTTATAGCTTTTTTGCTCTGCAGTTACGAAACGGTGACCACAAGCCAAATACTTGTGTCCTTTACCTTCCCGCAACACCGATGACTTTGGTGCAATGGAGAGGCAAAGCCCAGCCCGTCATTTTTCACTGCACAGACAGAACTCAGCCCATAATGTTCTTGATAAAGCAAAGTACCAATGACACAGCTGAAAAACATCAGCGGAGCAAAGAGCGGAGAAAACTTCCCTGGGCTTCCATATGGCATGGCTCCATCTTGGACGGCGTGGTTATTATATTTCATCCAGCCTCAGCTGCTTTCTGTGTTATCTGACGCGGGGAAAATGGGGATGGGAGGACTCCGGTTTGGATTGCAACTTGGATTGCTCTCCCACCGGTGCCTGCCACATTTGTATTCTCCCCAGGACTGCGCCATTTTCAAAATGTTTTGTTAAGTTAATTTGTATCCGCAGCCACTTGTGAATTTTTCAGATTATTTGATCTGTAACTGAACTAACATGAAGAGTAACCATTGTTCTGCAGGAGCAGACGGTGCCGAAGCGTGCCTGACGTGTTTGACACGTGCCTGTCTTCTAACCCCAGGAGAAATCCCCAGGCACCAGCAGTGCTGCTGGAAACCAGTCTGGGGATGGCACTGTGTCCCTGCATTGTGTCACTGCACTGTGTCACTGCACTGTGTCCCTGCATTGTGTCACTGCACTGTGTCCCTGCACTGTGTCCCTGCACTGTGTCCCTGCACCGTGTCCCTGCACTGTGTCCCTGCACTGTGTCCCTGCACTGTGTCCCTGCACCGTGTCCCTGCACTGTGTCACTGCACTGTGTCACTGCACTGTCCCTGCACTGTGTCACTGCACTGTGTCCCTTCTCTGTGTCCCTTCTCTGTGTCCCTGCACTGTGTCCCTGCACTGTGTCCCTGCACTGTGTCCCTGCATTGTGTCACTGCACTGTGTCACTGCACTGTGTCCCTTCACTATCCCTTTGTGTCCCTTCACTGTGTCCCTTCACTGTGTCCCTTCACTGTGTCACTGCACTGTCCCTGCACTGTGTCCCTGCACTGTGTCACTGCACTGTGTCCCTTCTCTGTGTCCCTTCTCTGTGTCCCTGCACTGTGTCCCTTCACTGTGTCCCTTCACTGTGTCCCTGCACTGTGTCACTGCACTGTGTCCCTTCACTATCCCTTTTTGTCCCTTCACTGTGTCTCTTCACTGTCCCTTCACTGTGTCCCTTCTCTGTGTCCCTGCACTGTCCCTGCACTGTGTCCCTTTTCTCTATGTCCCTGCACTGTCCCTGCACTGTCCCTTCAGTGTCCCTGCACTGTGTCCCTTCACTGTCCCACTGTGTCCCTGCACTGCTCCCACCCCAGCTGCCACCCTGCAGACCCCCAGCCCCAAAACCTCCTCTCTGGGAGGCATTGCCTCCATTATAAACGCCCCCAGGTGTGTAATTGTGCCTCAAGCACGTTCCTGCAGCCCAGGGAGCCTCTCCCATGGACCCGGGGACGTTGGGCAGTGCCTGAGAAGGGTGGATTTGCTGGAGCCAAGGCCGGGCTGGACAGGGCTTGGCACAACCTGGGACAGCAGGAGGTGTCCCTGCCCATGGCAGGGGTGGAATTAGAGGCTTTATGGTCTCTTCTAACCCAAACCATTCAGCGGGGTGCTGAGCCTCCCAGGGCACTCCCTGCCACTCTTTGCTTTACACCAGAGAAGGGTTTCAACTTTCTGTACCAGCTTTGGCAACTCTGCAGTGAGCTCCTCTGTGTCCCTGCTTCTGCAGGAATTCATTCCTCACTGGTTTCCTGTAAAAAAATACGTGGTGAGGACTTGGGAGCAAGGTGAGGGCACAAAGCTTGAGGGGGCTGCTGGTGGTGAGCTCGGCTTTACCCTTCCTGCTGCTCCTTCAGCCTCGCTGCCTTGGCACTGCTGCTGCGTGGGAGCCAGCATCCAGTGGGATGGCAGCAATGGAGAATTTCTCCAGAAGTTCCACCAGGAGATGAGTTTCTGCCTCACAAAGACCCCAGGCTCAGAAAGGGACACGCTTTGGGAAGTGGTTTCTCAGCTGCTGCTGAGACCTTCTCCCAGAGGTGATGGACGAGGCAGGTTCTGGAAGCCAGGGCTCGTTCTGAACCAGCCAAAACCTTCCTGTGAGATGAAAGGAAGTGGAAATGGAACAGGTCTGTGCCCATTTGGCCCCAGCCTGGGTTGGGGTCACGGTGCAGGGTCTGGGTTTGTGGCTGGCACGTGCCCATCCAGCCAGGATCGATGGTGCCCAGCTGGAGCTGCTGGGTTGGCAGCGCTGCTCAAGGAATAAATTCAAACACCATCAGGGCAGATCAATAGCTTTTCTCACAACCCACCAGTGACCGTGTCTGGGCTCAGCAGCTGCAGCTCAGGCTCACTCTTCACACAGCTTTTACATGGATTCAATCCCAGCAGAAACAAAAAAGGGTTGGAAAAGGAGTTGGGAGTAAATTTGGCACCAGCACAAACCCCCGGTGTCCAGGTCAAGCCCAAACCATTTATTCCTTTAGGTGATAGGAAGTGTGCCTTGGATTTCCAGGATGGTAAAATGCATTCTTACACTGGGCAAGCCTCACAAAATGTGTCTGCAGGGCCTGGATCGCATCTGGGGTGAGGCGTGGATGGGCTGGGAGCAGCCTGGGACAGTGGAAGGGACAAGGGCTGGCACAAGAGGACGCTCAAGGCTCCCCCAGCCCAAACCACTCCATGGTTCCATGACCATTCCACGCTGCAGGAGCTTCTCTGCTGGGCTGCTGAGATCTGCTCTCATCCCCTTCAGCAGACTGACAAAAAAGCCCAAAGCAGGCAGGATTTGGGGCACATCTCCCCAGGCTCCACGTGCACCTGAGAGCTCACCCGTGAGTCATGAGGCCGGGCAGGAATTGCGCATCCCTGCAGTCATTCACGGCTCCATGGCAAGTCATGAGATATTTGGTATTTTCCTTCCAGCAAACAAAAGCAGATGATTAAGGAAGAGGCGCAGCTTGCTCGCTTTCAGGAGGAAGACAGCTTGCAAAATGCAGCTCTCAGAGCTTCAATAAGACTCCAGAAAGCAAATAAACAGCCTGGCTGAGAGGAGAGCGCTCCCAGTTCCCTGAGTTTTAAGCCAAAATTGGGATTTTTGGGGGGAAGGATGGGGATTACCTCCTGTAAAACTGGCACCAGTGAAATGTCAGGAGAGCGTGGATGCTGAAATGCCAGGACAAATGCATGTCACAGCCCCAGCTTGACTTCTCAGGCTATACAGACACCAGAAACTTCCAAAGCTTTGGGTGGAAAACCATCTCCAAATGGGAAACCAAAAAGAAAGCAACCGAGTTTCATCTTTCTTCTAATTTTATTTCACTTTTTTTTTGTTATTATTTTTGTTTCCAAAGCCTTTTTTGCCTAAGGCAGCGTGTTTATACAAATTGCCTCACTCTCACGAGAAAATAATAAAAAAAATAGAACTATTTGCAGATGGAAAAATATTCTGTCAGAAATTTCCTGGCCACCTCTCCATTTCATGCCAACGCTCTGAAGGACTATAAATGACTGTAGAGCAGCAAATTTGGCTACTGAGATTTTGAACCATGGTGTAGCAGCTCTCTACGCACAGGATTTAAAACCCCCCACTTATTTTACATTTTTCTGCACAACTATCTCTCCACTGTAAAATATACATGGAGACATTGTTCGCTCTAGTGATCAAATATCTCCACCTTCAAAAATACAGCCCATCCAGAAATGCAAGCATCCAAATTAAGAATGAGTTTGAGCCTTGAATTGCAAATGAATCAATTCCTTCCTCCAAAAAAAAAATAATAAAAAAATAAATATCCAGTCAAGCAAGACCAGAATGGGCTGGTTAATAATTGATATTTACATTTCTCCCGTGTCTGATCAAAGGATTTGATTGCATGACAAATGAGGAAATTACTGTAAAATATGATACATCCATTAAGAACACAGATGCAGCAGATAGGACGTGGGGCCCTGGTGATGCAGGGCCTGTGCAAAGGGGCTGGGGGACAATGAGAGAATCGGGAATTGGTCCCTGCTCTGCAGGAAAAGATGGGAAAAGGGTCTGGGGCAGGGGCTGGACCCTCGTAGGAGGTGAGAGGGTGGGGCTGGACCCCACAGCAGCGTGGGGCACCTTGGAGCTGCTCCTGGGGGTCCCTGGGGCTCCTATGGATCCCCGGGGGTCCTATGGGCCCATCTGGGCTCTTATGGATCCTTAGGGGTCCTATGGGTCCCTCTGGGCTCCTATGGGAAAACGAGGGCAAAATCATTCCTCCAATTATTGCTGCGAATATGTTAAACACGGGAAATATGAAGAATTACATATTAAGCATATTTAATATTAAATATATTTAACATATTTACAAGTATATATTATATATTGCCTATTATATATTATATATTATTTAGTACATGTTATATATTCTATATTGCTATAAATGAATAAATAATATATATTATATATTATAATATACTATATATGATATATTATAAAATATATTTTATATCATTATACATAAATAAATATTATCTGTGATATATAATATATAATATACAATATATTAATTATATTATATATTGTTATAAATAAATAAATATTATGTATAATATATTATAATATATTACAACATATTCTAATATATAAGATATAATTTATGATATATAATAATTTTATATTATTATAAATAATAATATAATATATAATATAATATATATAATATATTATATATCATATATATGATATAGGATATATAATATATAATATATAATATATTATATATTATAATATATTATATATATTATGATAAATAAATATAAATCTATTAAATGTTAAATATGGGAGGTGGGGCGCACATGAAGCATTTTCTCAGCGTCGGGGTGTGTTACAGGCGGGGCGCACAGCGCCTGCACTAAACGCGGTCGGGGCAGGACCCCCCAAAACCCGCGCGCTCCTCGCGCCTCCGCTCCCACGTGCGCGGCGCCTTTAAGGCGCGGCCACGCCCTAACCTCCCGCGGTGACGTCACGGCCCCCGCGGGCCCCTCCCGGGCCTGCGGGGCGTGTCCGGGGTGTCCCGCCCCGCGGTGACGTCACGCGGCGGCCCGGGGAATGACATCACCGGTGCGAGCGGGCGGCGGGCGGGAGCGCGGCTCGCCGCAGTGTCCCCGCGCCCGGCGCGGCCCCGGCTCGCCAGCCCCGGGCGGAGCGGAACGGGCGGCGGCGGAACGGGCGGCGGCGAGGCGGAGCAGGGCCCCGCGCAGCCCCTCCGCCGGCAGCATGGCAGCGGGCGGCCGCGCCGGCAGGTACCGGCGGCGCGGTATAGCGGGGCAGGCTGCGGGAGCGCTCCCGGCAGCCGCGGGGCTGGGGAGGGGTCGCGGTATATGGGGGAGCGCAGAGGCGGGTGAGGGGTGCCGGTGTAGCGGGGAGCGCTCGGGAGGGGTGGGCAGGCGGGTGGGGGGCTCGGTGCGGGGGCGCGGCCGGTGGCGATGGGGGGTCGCGGGTGGGTGGCACCGGAGAATGGGGGGCGTGTTATGGGGGGGATGCATGGGAGGGGTAGGGGGGGAAGGGGCCGCGCTATAGCGGGGGTGCGGGGAGGGGGCGCGCCGGACCGCGGGCACGGCCGGGGGCACCGGGGTGCGCTGGAGCTCGGGCGGCTCTGCCCGACCGGGGGGTCCTGGGGCAGCGCCCGCCCCACGCCCCGCTCCGTCCCCCGCCGCACCGCGATGTGTCCGCGCCCGGCTCCATCCCCCGCCCCGCCGCCGCTGCCTCCCCCCGCTTTAGGACCCCCCGCTCCCCGCCGTGCTCTTTTCTCGCTGCCGCCGCGCCCCCGCCCCGTCCCTCCAGCGCCTCCCGAGCGCGGTCCCCGCGGGTTCGGGGGGTGCGGGGTTCGGGGTGCGGCCCCGCGCGGGGCCGTGCGGGCTCCGGCATCACCGCCGTGCTCAGGGCTGCGCTCCCTCGGAGAGCACCGTGGGACCGCCCGTGCCGGGTGAGGCTCGGCAGAACCGTCCGGGGCTTCCCCGGCTCCCGGCTCCGGGCGCGTTGGGATGCTCCGGTGCTGGAGCCGGTGCCGCTCCCGGCTCCGGGCGCGTTGGGATGCTCCGGTGCTGGAGCCGGTGCCGCTCCCGGCTCCGGGCGCGTTTTGGGATGCTCCGGTGCTGGAGCCGGTGCCGCTCCCGGCTCCGGGCGCGTTTTGGGATGCTCCGGTGCTGGAGCCGGTGCCGCTCCCGGAGCGGCATCGCCGGGATGCGGTGTCGGAGGAGCCATCGGAGCGTTGCTCTGTGCGGTGCCGTATCCTGGTGACACGGCTGTGTCCCCCGGGGTGCTGCCTGCTCCCACCCCAGACACCGCGCTGCCTTGTCCTGCCGCCACCCCGAGCCCCGCAGCAGGTGGGGTTTGTCCTGCTGTCATCGGCAGTAGCAAGGAAGGGACGCGGATCACCCCAAAAGCAGCCAAATCCCCGTGTTGGGGGGGGGGGGTTTCTTCCCCTACACCAAACCTCCGCCTTCTGAAAGGGGAATCGGCTCTGGCGCTGGGGACAGCCGTGGAGTCACAGAGGGACACCCCTGGGGTGACAGCAGGTGGTGTTTTCCATCTCCCCTCGGGGATCTCAGCTGAAATCTCGAGCCCTGGCTTCATCCCGCAGCCGGCAAGAGCTGGCCCCGGGGCCAAAATTTGTCCCAATGAGGGTGAAACCCCCCCCAGCCCTTCAATAAGAGCAATGATGAACGATGTTTGTGCTTCCCCAGGAGGATCCCGTTCCAGTCCTGCTGGGCAGGCAGACTGGGTGCAATGTGGGACGAGGGGAGCAGCGCGGGTGTGGAGGTGACAGCCCTGGCAGGGCTGCTGGCATCTGCAGGGTGGATCTGGACTCCCTGGGGCAGGGAACATCTCTGCTCTTGGGGTGTTCACCCTCTCCGAGTCCCGGGAGGCTTTGTTCCCACAAAGGTGGAAGGAAAAAAAGCAGATTTGTTTTTTCTGGGGGGTTTCAGCCCTTCCTGCGGGGTGAGGGGAGTGCCGCCCGTCCCCTCTGGGCTGTGCAGGGGATGCTCCCATGCCACTCCTGCTGCTCTCACAGCTTGGCTTGGCCACGACAAAGTACTCGGGATTTCTATGATTTTTTTTTCCCCATAAATGGTGTTCTGGGGGTCGTGTAGCTGCGCCTGGCCAGGGGAGCTGCTTGTGTCACCTGGAGGGGGTCTGGCTGTGGAGGATTGGGCTGTTTGTCCCTGTGATGGGCTGTTTGTCCCTGTGAGAGAGGGAAATGGAGCTGGACCAGGCTGCTGGGCACAAAGGCTGCTGGGTTCAGCAGGGCAGGGCGTGTGCTGATGGAGAGGACCCTC
Source organism: Molothrus aeneus (assembly GCF_037042795.1). NCBI lineage: Eukaryota > Metazoa > Chordata > Aves > Passeriformes > Icteridae > Molothrus > Molothrus aeneus. Next base: position 4,460,174 of record NC_089672.1, read on the forward strand.
CTGCCTTCCCCAGGGGGAAGATACCCCCCCTTCTGCACCCCCAGCAGTGGGAATGCTGTTAATTGTTCCCTGCCAGATTGACTTATAAATTAACAGGTTTGCTGGCACTCTCCTCCTCCTTCCTGTGCGTGGTAAGGGCCCATATTTCAGATGGGAAAAAGTCATAAATACTTTGAGTAATGTGCGAGGAGCTTCCAGCTGAAGCTGTGCCACCAAGGGCTGTGGGGGGAGAGGGGGTCCCCTCCAGCAGAGCTGTTTGTACACTCGGGTGTGGGGTGGTGGAGGGGATGGGCAGCAGCTCCTCGGGTCCTTTGGTGACTCTCTTTGGCATTGGCCTCGCTGGCAGGACAGGGTTGGGCTCTTTGTGCCCCCCAAGAGGTGTCTCTGCCCCCCTGGTGCTTACTGGGTTGATAAATGCAGGTTTGCTAAACAAAGCCTCTTCCTGGGGCATCCCTTTTGTCTGGTCCCGAGGGCAGCAGCTTTGCTCTGCCTTTTCCTAGGTGCTGAGGAGTGTGACATCTTCCCGAAGCAGCAGAGGAAAAACCTCTCTTTGCTCTCTCTCTCCAGGAGCCTGAATTCCTGTTAGCCCCCTAATCCTGCTGCTGCCTTGGGAATAGAGGTGGGACTGAGGCTGGAGAGGCAGCTGAGCTCCAGCCAGGTGGGATGTCCAAGGAGATGACGTGGCCACGCTCCAGGGAAACTGAGGCTGGAGAGGGGTGGTGTTTGTGGCTCCTCAGAGCCCTGGAACAGCTCCAAAGGGCTCGGACATCCTAAGGCACCCAGAGCTGATTATGAACTGGGAAGGGGCTCAAACCATCCTAAAGCACCCCAGAGCTGACTCTGAGCCAGGAAAGGGCTCAAAGCACCATCCTAAAGCACCCCAGAGCTGATTTTGAGCCAGGAAAGGGCTTGAGCCATCCTAAAGCACCCCAGAGCTGACTCTGAGCCAGGAAAGGGCTCAAAGCACCATCCTAAAGCACCCCAGAGCTGATTTTGAGCCAGGAAAGGGCTCAGACCATCCTAAAGCACCCCAGAGCTGATTTTGAGCCGGGAAAGGCTCAAAAAATCTACCCCTGGTAATTTATCCTGGCTGACTCTGAGCTGGGAAAGGGCTTGGGCATCCTAAGGCACCCAGAGCTGATTTTGAGCCAGGAAAGGGCTCAGACCATCCTAAAGCACCCCAGAGCTGACTCTGAACTGGGAAAGGGCTCAGACCATCCTAAAGCACCCCAGAGCTGACTCTGAACTGGGAAAGGGCTCAGACCATCCTAAAGCACCCCAGAGCTGACTCTGAGCCGGGACACCCCAACCCGGGGCTGCTCCAAGCTCCCTGGCGTGGGTGCCCAGGCTGGCAGCCCGTCCAGCCGCTCTCCCAGAGCAGAGTTACTCCAGGTAGTAAAGTCCTGTGAGCCGCGGATGCTCTCCCCACGTGGAGCGTGGGAGGGGAGCTGTGTGACGGATGGAGTGCGGCACGGGCTGCCTTTGAACTCGCTCTGTGCCCTGCTCAATCGGTTTTTCTTTTGCTCAAACAGTTTTTCTTTTGCTCAATCGGTTTTTCTTTTGCTCAAACAGTTTTTCCTTTGCGTTGCAGAGATAAAATTGCCAGTGTAGGAACCTGAGATAAAGGGAAGGCAGGATCTAACCCGAGTCAGTGTGGGCAGTGCCAGCCTGTGGTAAGGAGAGAGGTTACTCAGTTGCATTAAAAAGATACTGCTAAGTACTTTAATCCACACTTGCTGAACTTTGAGCTTTAAATTCTTCTTATATGAGTTGATAAGAACATGCATATTATTCATAACTCTCTCCTCCAAAAAAAAAAAAAAAAAAAAAGGAAAATCTGTAAATGACTTCTGTTAAATATCATTGCTTCAACAGCATGAAAAATGTGCCTGACTTGTACTCCAAACAATCCCTTCCCCTGGCCCAGCTCAGTCCATCCATGAAGCTCTTTGGTACCTGCAGAGGATGGAGGGAATGGGGTCAGGACCTGGGGGCTTTGCTGTCTCTGGGCAGAACCCCCAGGACATGTATTTTATTATTTTTTTAATATTTGCAAATGGACGGAGCCAGCTGAGCTGGGCAGCTTCTGGCTATGTCAGTATTGCTTTTTAAAAACTGTGGTCGATTTTAAACCCCTGAAGTAGTAACGCTCGGTCCAGCTTCCTTTCTGCAAAGTTTATTACACAATAAGCTGGAACAATCTGCAGACTCTGTTTGTTAGACCTTTCTTTTTACTCTTGTCCTCTCTGTCTGATTATTTTCTTTATAACTTGACCAATTTTTTCTTTCTCCTTGACATCAGCCTAGAAAACTGGAAATTGTCTTTTATTTCCCCCCATCTTTCAACTCATAAACCCTCTAGAGTTCTGAGCCTGATCCAACATAATTCTTTCGGACTTTTTATTTTCTTTTCTAGCTTGGGTATCATTGTCTTGCCTTGGTAATTTATCCAGCTTGGTGTTCCTGCTGCAAGGGCTGCCTGTGCTGTTGGATTATTTGCTCATCTGACACACCCGTGCTGAGCTGCCTGCCCTGCAGCCCCCAGCATCCTCCAAAAAAAAACAGGAATTTTCAGAGCCACCTTGCCTTCTTGACAAGGAGCTGGTTGGGAGGTGTCGTTTCTTTGAACTCTATTTATTATTTTTTATAACCCGTGAAGCCTCCTGGCTCCCAAAACCCCCACACATGTGGGAACAGCCCAGAGAGGGGGCAGAGGTGCTGCCCTGCAGGGGAAGGAGGGGATGAGCATCCCTGGGATGCCCAGGTGAGAGGGTGGGGAGCGTGGCACAGGCTGTGCACTCACCTGTGCACTCACCTGGAGGTGCAGCACGAGCTCTTCAGGGATGCTCTGCTGCCTCTGGAGCCAGAGGAATCACGAGGGTGACACAGCCCAGCTGATGGAAAGGGGGACACAGCAGCACCCAACCCAAAGCTGGGGTCTCTCCCTTTTCCTGGCCCCCCTCAGGGGCTTCTGTCCCCTGCTCCATATCCTGGTCCTGCCATCCTGCCTCACCTGGGCTCCTGCAGCTTTGGGAATGGCCTTTGCACAGCTCCTGGTGCAGCAGGAGGGATTTGGGAGCCCTGCTGTGTGGGCCAGCCCTGGGGGAGATGGGATTTTAGCATTCCTGCTGTCACTCAGTGCTAGCACACTGTGAGTGGTGCTGCACAGCCAGGATCCATCAGAACCTCCATGCTGCAGTTCCCTGGCAACATTTGCACAAAGCAAGAGCTGCTCTAGATTAGACAGCAGATACTAGTTTGTCCAAACAGGTTTAAAAACCTATCAAATTAAACTGGGCCAGGCAACTCGTACAATGTGTACACCTAAATTGGTTTAACATTTGCATAAATCAGATTAAATCGGGGCTGTGGGATGGCTCAGGTTGGGAAGCCTGTGGCTGTTTGTGCCCAGCTTCTGGAGTTCTCCACTCCTGCTGCCGTGTCGGGGTTGTTTGTGCACGGCAGCAGCTGAATCCCTGCTTTTCAGCCCCATTTCATAGGTGGGTGCTCTGTCAGTGCTGGTTCACACCACACCAGGGGGGCTGCAGGGGCCTCTGAGCAGCTGGGCTGTCCCCACCCAGCCCAGGGACAAGGCTGCATTGCTGTGGCAGGTCCTGCAGGGCTCTGCAAGAAGGATCTCTCCGTCCAGGAGGATTTGGAAGCTGTTGGGGTTTGAGGAGTGAAGGGTTCACAGGTGGATCCATACCTGGGCAGCTCCATGCCCAGGCCCTGCCTCTCCTGCTGCCATCTCTGCATCAGTCTTGGGGCTCTTGGGCATGGCCTGCAGGGATGTTGGTGGTGGGGATTTTCCCCCTGCTTTCCCTTGGGGTTCTTGGGCATGGCCTGCAGGGATGGTGGTGGTGGGGATTTTCCCCCTGCTTTCCCTTGGGGCTCTTGGGCATGGCCTGCAGGGATGTTGGTGGTGGGGATTTTCCCCCTGCTTTCCCTTGGGGTTCTTGGGCATGGCCTGCAGGGATGTTGGTGGTGGGGATTTTCCCCCTGCTTTCCCTTCTCCCTGTGGGCACTGGCACCCGAGGTGCTGTGGGATCACACGGGGTGCAGAAGGCACAAAGCTGGGGACAAAGTGCTCTCCTCCTCCTTGCACGGGAGCAGCCAGCTGGGGTGGCACAGGTGAGCACGAGAGGGAGGACGTGGTGTGAGTGTGGCTTCTCAAACTGCACTGATCCCATCCAGGGAAAACAGCTGCCAGCTCGGGAATTCAGTGCTTTGTCTCTTTGTGGTGCTGGAGCTGAATCTCCTCATCTTTCCCTCTGATTTGTTATTTAATTCTTTTCTTCCTGGTGTCCCTGTGTCCAAATCAGCCTTGTGAGTAATTCCACGGCTGATTTAAGTCTGAAAGCTTTTTTTCTGATCGTGCTTCCCTCCATTTTGCTGTTGTGATCCAGCAGGGATGGACAGACCCTCTGCTGCCACAGGCGTGTGTGTGTGTGTGCAGCACAACCTGCAGCAGTTCAGGGTTTTTGGCTCTTTTTTGAGCTAATCATCAGCTCTGACATCATCCAGTGTTTGTTCTGGTGCCTGTGAATCACAGATGGGTGCTGCTCTGGGCTTGCAGTGCTCGAGGTTTCCCTCCTGCTGCCTCTCTCCTTTGTTTCCCTGGCGGCAGCTCCAGCTCCTTCCCTGCTCGGGCTGCACAGGGGGGCTGGAAAATGAGCAGCACTTTCCCCTTGCCCAGCACAGCCAGGACATGTGGGAAGCAAAGGGGACGGGCAGTGTGTCCTGCTGAGGGGGAAGGAGATGCTCTTTAAGGCCTCTTCTAACCCCAGCCATCCCACACGTGTGTGAAGGGTGTTTCTCAGGCTGCTGGGGTTTCTACCATTAAAAACACCATTAGGAACACCAACCTGTTGTTCCTTGGGGTCGTTCCCATCCCCTCCAGGCTGGTGCCCCCAGGACAGGGGCTGAGCACCACAGACAGGTCCCTGGGAGCAGGCGGGTGCTGTCACCTGCCCAGGTGGGACCTGCTTGACCCGAGCACCCTGCAAAGGGCTCAGGGGGTGCTCAGGACACCCAGGAGCACTGGGGCAGGGGTGGCTGCAGAGGGCTGGGCCCTGTGGTTCTGTCCCCTGGCCCTGCCATGGTGGCCAGCAGTGAACCTCAGGTGTGACCGTGTTCACGGGGGTCTGAGGATGAGGGAAGAGACGAGGATCTGACTCCATGTTTCACAAGGCTTGGTTTATTATTTTATTATATATATTACATTAAAACTATACTAAAAGAATAGAAGAAAGGATTTCATCAGAAGGCTGGCTAAGAATAGAAAAGGAAAGATAACAAAGGCTTGTGTGTGGGACAGAGAATCCGAGCCAGCTGGGCTGTGATTGGCCATGAATTAGAAACAACCACATGAGGCCAATCCCAGATGCACCTGTTGCATTCCACAGCAGCAGATAACCATTGTTTGCATTTTGTTCCTGAGGCCTCTCAGCTTCTCAGGAGGAAAAAAATCCTAAGGAAAGGATTTTCCATAAAAATGCCTGTGGCACTCAGGCCTGTGGCATTTTGCCCTGGACCATCAGGTACCACCTCCCAGCCATGTCCTTCCCTCCAAGTCGCCATTTCATTTTTCTTAAACATTTATGTATAACCGTACACTAACCTATAAAAATTAGTTTAGGATGGCTGCCAAGAAAATCTCTGCGGTGCCTTGTGGGTAACTCCCTGTGAATTACCATAAAAGCTGTAGTGTGAGGCTGTGGTGGCAGTTGTGAGGATGCCAGTCATCATGCTCTGTATTTAAAATTCAGATGAATGTGTAATGCCTGCGTGGCTGGATTGCAGCAGCTCAGAGCACTCCTGGTGTCCCTGCCCTGCACCCACTCTGCTTTTCTTTCCTGTCCTCTTACCTTCTTCCAGTGTTTTGCTTGATTGTAAAATGCAACAGGTAGCAAATTGTGGGCAAGCCCATGCTGGGAGGGAGAGTGGTTTCTGATAGCTTCCTCCCTGGGGGCACCAACCTCCTGCTTCCATCCACAGAGCCAGGGGCAATAATTCACGAAGGGAAAAGCCACTCCATAACCCTTCCCCTCCACATCCTGCCCAAACCATGGCCCACTTCCAGGGCTCTCTGATTCTGGGGGTGCTCAGAGCCGTGCCCACATTCTGGGGGTGTCCCACTGCCGTGCTGTAGCTCCCTTGCCACCAAGCCCAGGTCCATGCTGCTGTTTTACCCTTTACTGTGTGCCCTTGGAAATCCAGAGTGTTTCTCTTCACCTGTCACTGCTGCTTTTCCTCTGGAAAAGCCAAGGTGACTGTGGGGCTCCTCAGCCCTGGAGCTGCTCTGCTCAGTGCAGGGCTTGGCAGGAGGTGGTGCTGATCTGCTGGGCATGATGGATCATTTCATTTAAATTTCCCTGAAATATAATATTCATCTTGGTGTCACTGTCCCCACCTTTATTATAGTTCACTGATAAGCATCTGTAATCTGAGAGCCATCCTCACCCTGCCAGACACAGCCTGGCAATAATGAACACATTTCTGGAGCCAGGGAAGGTGGCTCAGGGATGTGTCCCTGCTCTCCCAGCCCTGGCTGATAAATAAAGCAAGAAGCAAATCTGTTTTTTCCCAGGTGTATTTACATGTGGCTGTTGGGTTCAGGGCTCTAAAATGGTGGCAGTTGGATGTAACCTGGTGTCCCTGATAATACCTAAAAGGGATTTCTGATAGTAGCTAAGAGGGATTTCTGAACACAGCCTCTGTCCTGGCTCTGGCTGAGGGTTCAGGGCACCACCCCAATGAATCCCCCCCATGCTGGGAAGCCTTTTTCACCCTGTGGTAAATCCCTGCCCTTCTCCCAGCTGGATTTCATCGGGAGGGGATGCAGCTCTCCCAGGGTGCTGGCTGTGTGGCAAGGCTCATGGTTTCACCTTTTCCCTGCTCGCCCACAGGAGCTGACAGGACCAAACCCAGTGCCAGGAATGGTTCAACCTCAGCAGCTCAGTGAGATCCCAGGGGGCACAGGCTGGTTTGGGGCTCCAGCACAGCCTCTGTGTCCCCACAGTGCTGCCTAGGGAGCACCCATCAGGCTGCTGCTCCCCTCCTTGCTCTCCTCACTGGTTCTGCCCCAGAGGCTGCTGTTCCTCTGAGCCCGGGGTCACCTCCCTGTGCAGCACAGCCAGGTGGGTCAGCGTGTCCCAGCTCGGCCACCCACTCCAGAGCAAGGCTGAGGTCACATCTGCTGTGCCTGGGATGGGTTTTGTTTTTGCCAGTGCAGCAGTGGGAGGTGGCAGCTGCTGGTCCCACGTGCCACTGGCACCGCTCTGCCTCCACGGGGAGAGCTGGTGGCTGATCATGCTCTGGGGAGGCAGCTCCTGACCACCTCCAGGCTGTTGTGGAAGTGTTGTGGATATCCCCAGAAGCCTCGTACAGACCTGACCTCTTGAAAGGGCTTTCCTCTGCCTCTGCTTGTGCCTCCGCTTCCTCCTCTGCGTTTGACCCAGAACAAGCTGCATTTTCTGCTGGTTTGGGATTTCCTGCCACCTCTGCTCCTTTCTGGCATCCAGGTCCTGAGACTTGCAGCCTTTTGCAAAACTCGTCTGGAAGAGGAAAATCCCTGGATTTGGAGTCCCCCCAGCACCATCCATCTGGAATTGACAGCTGCTCCACCCTGGCTCTGCTTTGGGCTGTGCTCAGATCCCCCAGGGAGAGCAGCCAAACAAGATCCTTGCTAACCCCTTGCTGGAAGGACTCGTTGCACCGATGCTGATGGGAAGATTGATGTTTTTCCAGGAGCCCAGAGCACAGCTCGGCACTCCCAGGGGCTGAGGCTGAACTGACAGCGGAGCTCAGAGCAGAGCTGGGTGCAGGGCAGAGCCCCAGCACCCTCACCACGTGTCCTGGTTCCTGCAGCAGGGGTGAGGATGAAGCTGCAGCCATCACCTGCGTGTCTCAGCACCATTTCAGCGGGCTGGCCTGGCTGCTGCCTCGAGGGGGGAGCGCCAGTGGCGTTTCTGGCTCGTGGGCTGCAGTGCTGAGGGTCCTGTGAGGGGCTCAGGTGAGGCTGCCTGGCTTTTGGGAAGGAGCACGGCCCTGCTGTGCTTTCAGCATCTGCTCCCAGGCAGTGGGATGGCAGCTTCCGTGCTTTTTGCAGTGCTCCCTGTGGAAAGCAGCTGCCCCAGAGGTGTGGAGAGCAGGAGCTTCCCTCTGCAGAACACCCAGTTCCTTCCTTCCTGTGCCATTCTGCTCTTTGGGAATTTTTGGTGTAAAAGCACCCAAGAGAAATACCACTGGATGTTTTGGCACCAGGTTGCACCCTGGGGAATCTCCTGCTCCTCTTCTCCTTTTACCATCACTCTGCTTTTTTTTTATTTTATTTATTTCCCCTCTCAGCTTTTTCCAAGCACCTTCAGGCGGTTGCTATAGCACCTCCTGTGCCAGGAATGTCCTCCTTGCCCACAAATCTGAGTGATTTCAACTCAAAAGAGTTTGGGGCAGTTGGGGCAGCCAGGGGTTACCTAGCCACTGGCTTTGGGGTGCAGTTTGTAGTTCTGGTGCCACCAACCCCCTCTCCCAGTGTCTATTTCTAGCTAAGTAGTTCTTCATTGGAAAAACAAAAAACAAAAACCAACAAACCAACCTCCTGATTGCTGGAAAATAAAAACTACACATCTGCCTGGGGTTAGCAGGGTGTTATTTTAAGGCAGATCTATTTTAAGGTGGTGCTGGTGCCAGGGGAAGTGAGGCAGAATGTGTGCGTGTGTGTGCATGGGGGGATCTGTGCCACTGTCACTCAGAAGCACCTGGTGGCCAGGCTCTTTATCCCTGAGCCCAGCCCAGGGCTGTGAGAGCTCTCCCTGCTGCCTCCCAAACTGGGAAACCAAACTGGGGAACCAAACTGGGGAACCAAACTGGGACCAGTGTGGGAGCTGTGCTGGGCAGGGGCTGCTGTGCTTTCAGCATCTGCCCCCAGGCAGTGGGATGGCAGCTTCCATGCTTTTTGCAGTGCTGCCTGTGGGAAGCAGCTGCCCCAGAGGTGTGGAGGGAGAGCAGGAGCTCCCCTTCGCTCTCCTCCCGGCGTGGGTGGCACCCATCCGGCAGTGCTGGGATGTGCTGCTCTAAAAATAACTGAAATAACTGCCAGGTTGCTTTGAAAGGAGGGAAAAGAAGGAAGGTGGGAGGCACTGAAGTGTTTCTGAGGAGTAAGATAGAAAGGTGAATGAAATCCTCGGTGGCTCTCACAGCTTCTCATCCCCGAGCACGCCGAGGGTCTGGGGGCTCAGGTGGGGGCTCCCATGGGTGCCTTGGGCTCCTGGAGCTGGATTTTGGGCTGGCTGAGGAGTGATGAGGAAGGGGCAAGGAGAAGACACGCACTTTTCATGCTGGAGGTGCATTTTCAGCTGGCGGGGTCCTCCTGTCCCTGCGGGGGGATCATCCCCGTGTCCTCCTGCCTCGCCCTGTGCTGTCCCCTCCTGTCACGGGTGGGTGCCGTGCCTGTGGCTCTGCTCTGTGTCTCGGGGGGCTGGGGGCGGCACTGGTGATGTGGGGGGGACAGGAATTTCTGTCTCTGCCGTCTTGGGGTGAGGGTGAGCTCCCAGGGTGAGCTGGACCTGGTGTTTCCTACGGGCAACGCTCAGAAACCTGCGGAGCCAACCAGAGCCTCACAGCAACCGTAGCAGAATCCACCCCGCTCGCCAGCTTCGAAACCGATCCTCTCTAATATCATCCCAATCATTAAGAAGCTATCAACCAGCATTAGCCCTTTAAGCTAAAGAAAGAGGGGTTTCCCCCCTCCTTAATGATGTGCCTCAACTAAACCCCGGCCCCTGATTTTTTTATCATGCTCACTTCATGGCTGTGAAAAACGCCAAGCACTTGTTTTTAAAATTTTCAAAGTTTAATAGTAATTAAATGGTTATAAAAATAAAAATAGTAATACAATTAGAGTAATAATAATTTGGACAATTTGGATTAGGACAATATGAGACAATAAATACAAAGAGTTACAGACGTCCAGGTACCTTTTTCTGGGCAGCACGAGCCCAAAAAAGGACACAGTTAACAGAGGATTAACCCTTAAAAACAACAGCCTGTTGCATATTCATACACTTCATACATGATGCATAAATTCCATTCAAACACAGGATTCTGGCTGGTCATTGTCAGCTTCTTCCTCTGAATCCTGACAGCGCCTTCGAGGGAGGAAGAAGTTCGTTTCTTCTGATAAGAGAGCAATAAATTCTTTTTCTCTGAAAGATTTAGGTGTCCTGTGGCTGCTATCTCCCTGCAAGTCCTTTCTTTAATAAAAGTATCTTACACAGCATCGTTTCTATTTTAGCAATTTTTATAACCTAAAACTATATTTAACCCACTACTTAAGAGAATTAATACAGCATCACTTTCTAGCACAACACATATAATACTCATTTTAATATTTGCAAAAAGCCAGTCATAAAATACATGCATTTTTCACACTGATCTAATACCATCCCAATCATTAAGAAGCTATGAACCAGCATTAGCCTCTTAAGCTAAAGAAAGAGGGGTTTCCCCCCTCCTTCAAGATGTGCCTCAACTAAACCCCAGCCCCTGATGTTTTTATCATGCTCACTTCATGACTCACTTTCTCTTTAATCATCCAGCAGGGAAGGGAAGCTTGGGGAGAAGCTCCTGCCTTTCCTGCCAGGCTCTTTGCAGGGGGACAGAGGGCTCTGAGCCCCAGAGCCACTGTCCCCAGCCAGGTCAGCCCATGGAGCACACAGGGCTTGGATTTCTCCCTTCCAGCCCACAGAGGCAGGCTGTAATTAGCTGTGTTGTCTGTAACCCGACCTCCCATCCCAGTGCTTTGTTCTTGACTTACCCTTGGCGTTTTCCAGCGTCTCTGAGCGAGCTGTATGCCTTGCCCATGGCCCGTTCTGCCTCCTGCACACAGACAGAGGCTCTGGAGGCAGGGCAGTGCCCTGGGCAGCGTGTCCCCCAGGAGCCTGCTTCTCCTCCAGCCCCTCTGAACCTTCTCATGAGGAGCATTTAGGGCCGGCTCAATTGCAGGTTTTTCTAGGAAGTATCAGAGGAGCTTGTGGTCCTCACATCAGGGCCCTGGAACACTCTGCAGAGAGCTTTAATCTTAAAATAAAATCAAAGCAAGGCTTTCAACTTGGATTTTCTTTGGAAGTCACTTTATTTTAAACCCTTTTTTTTTTTTTTCTGAGTAGTCCTTTAGGAGTAAAAAAAGCCCCACATCATGAAATCTTGCCTATGTAAATAATTTTTGGGCTTGGGCTTTTTGAAGCCACAAGAAGGGTGTGCTGCTCAGTGCCCTCTGCCAAGCTGGCATCGCTTGGAGTCCATCCCCTTCCACCTCTATGCGCATCCCTGCTTGTAGCCACAACCTCAGGGTGTGGGTGAAGGCAGGGCTGGGATCTGACACTGTGACCGTGTTCACAGGTGTCTCAGGTTGAGGGAAGAGACGAGGATCTGATTCCATGTTTCACAAGGCTTGGTTTATTATTTTATGATATATATTACATTAAAACTATACTAAAAGAATAGAAGAAAGGATTTCATCAGAAGGCTGGCTAAGAATAGAATAGGAAAGAATGATAACAAAGGTTTGTGGCTCAGAGAGTCCGAGCCAGCTGGGCTGTGATTGGCCATTAATTAGAAACAACCACATGAGCCCAATCCCAGATGCACCTGTTGCATTCCACAGCAGCAGATAACCATTGTTTGCATTTTGTTCCTGAGGCCTCTCAGCTTCTCAGGAGGACAAAAATTCCTAAGGAAAGGATTTTCCATAAAAGATGTCAGCGACATGACACCATCCCGAGCTGAAAGGGATCACAGAGCCTTTGGCAGCACACAGGGGAGGGGGCCAGGAGCTCCCACAGGCTGGGGAAGGCCTGGGGCTCCTGGGGAAGCTTTGGGCAGGTGGGATGGGGAGGATGGAGCAGCAGATGTGCGTGGGACAGACACACTGCCGGGAGGAGGTGGCAGCAGGGACAGGGACAGGGACAGGGACAGGGACAGCCCGTGCTGCAGGGCACACGTGGCCCTGTTCAGCTCGGTGCCAGCTGCTCCAGGGCCAACCCCTCCAGGAGGAGCAGGAAGGAAGGGGAGCTCCCCTCGAGCCTCCTGGCAGAGCCCAGGCTCCCTCGTGTCCCCATGGATGCTGTGGCCGTGGGTGCAGGGTGTGTGGCTGTGCTGAGCCAGCCTGGCCCCAGCTCTGCCTCCCAGTTCCTGCTCCTGCTCTGCCTCATTCTGGGCTCTCACTCTGTGTTCCCAGCAGTAACTCCACCTGCCAGGGAGGTCTCAGGTTCCTGAGGGCTGGAGGGGTGCCCAGGAGCCCCAGCACTCACTCCCTGCCCTGTCCTGGCCTTGCCTCCCACTCTGCCTCTGTGCCCTGCATTTGTGGGGGATCCCTTTGGCTCTGTTGATTCAAGCTCAGGGAAATGGGTGCTCCCAGCTGTGGTGGAGGGAGTTTGGGGGTCAAGGAAAGCCAGAGAGGTTTTGTTGGCACTCAGGAGTGGGTGCCCGTGTCTGGCACTGGGCCTCAGCACCGCCTGTCACAGACATCTTTTATGGAAAATCCTTTCCTTAGGATTGTTCCTCCTGAGAAGCTGAGAGGCCTCAGGAACAAAATGCAAACAATGGTTATCTGCTGCTGTGGAATGCAACAGGTGCATCTGGGATTGGTCTCATGTGGTTGTTTCTAATTAATGGCCAATCACAGCCCAGCTGGCTCGGACTCTCTGTCCCAGACACAAACCTTTGTTATTCATTCTTTGCTATTCTATTCTTAGCCAGCCTCCTGATGAAACCTTTTCTTCTATTCTTCTAGTATAGTTTTAATGTAATATATATCATAAAATAATAAACCAAGCCTTGTGAAACATGGAGTCACATCCTCGTCTCCTCCCTCATCCTCAGACCCCTGTGCACACCATCACCCACCCTCTGTGCTCTGCTGGGAGCTGGGAGCTGGGCTGGGAGCCCTGGGCTGTGTGTGGGCTGGTGGCCCTGTCCCCTGCGATCACAGTGGCCCTGTTTGCCCTGTTCCCTTCAGACCGAGCAGGGGGGACTCTTGGAGAGCTCCTCCCGACCTTTCCAGCTCTGTGCCCTCAGCTGCCACCAAGTGACACGGTGACATTTCCAGTCTTGAATGTCTGAGCAATTCTATTTAAAAAAAAAAAAAAAACACCAAAAAGGCAGCAGAAATGAAATGCTTTGGCTTTTTGTCTCTGACAAATTGGATTTGTTGACCTGGAGCTGCATCTGTCAGCTGGCAGGGCCCCTCTGCAGCTGGCAGCCTTTGGGATGGTGGGAAGAGGAGTGGAAGTGTCTCTGGGACATGAGGGAGAGGGAGGGGTGGTACCTGCAGTGGGATATCTGCTGCATTTTCAGCACTGCATTTCTGGAGGCCCTTTTGGAAGAGATGGGGCAAGCTCAGCCAAGGAGCCACAGCTGGTTTGGCCTGGGAGGACCTTAAAATTCATCCAGTGCCACCCCTGCCATGGCAGGGACCCCTTCCACTGTCCCAGCCTGGCTCTGGGTGCTTCCAGGGATCCAGGGGCAGCCACAGCTGCTCTGGGCACCCTGTGCCAGGGTTTGCCCACCCTCACAGCCAGGAATTCCTGCCCAACATCCCATCCATGCCCGCCCAACTTCCCATCCCATTCATTCCCAAAATCCCATCCTTCCCTTCCCAACATCCCATCCTTCCCTTCCCAACATCCCATCCCATTCCTGCCCAACATCCCATCCCATTCATTCCCAAAATCCCATCCCATCCCTTCCCAACATCCCATCCTTCCCTTCCCAACATCCCATCCATTCCTGCCCAACATCCCATCCCATTCATTCCCAAAATCCCATCCCATCCCTTCCCAAAATCCCATCCTTCCCTTCCCAACGTCCCATCCCATCCCATCCCATCCCATCCTTTCCCAGCATCCCATCCCATCCCTGCCCTCTGGCAGTGGGAAACCATCCCCCTTGCCCTCCCAGGTCCCTCCCCAGCTCTCCTGCAGCCCTGGTAGGTTCTGGAAGGTTCTCTCAGGTCTCCCTGCAAGCCCACAGCAGGGCGTGTTGGGGCAGGGCAGGGCTCTGAACCTCAGAGAAAGGAAAAACAATTCTTCTCATTTGCTGTGCCTGTGTTTGTGCCAAGGCAGAGTGCTTGGAACACAAGCCCTGTGAGGAACGTTTGAAGGAGCTGGGGCTGTTCAGCCTGCAGAAGAGGAGGCTCAGAGGTGACCTTGTTGCTCTCTACACCTTCCTGAAGGGAGGTTGCAGACAGGTGGGGTCGGTCTCTGACAGAACCAGAGGACGCAGTGTCCAGCTACAGCAGGGAAGGGACAGGTTGGATATTAGGAAAAAATAAATAAAGTTTTTATTTATGGGATGCTCTTCCTAGGGAGGTGGTGGAATCACCATCTCTGGATGTGTTTAAGGAAAGACTGGACATGGCACTGGGTGCTATAGTCTGGTTGAGGTGTTAGGGCACGGGTTGGACTCTTCCAACCTCATTATTCTGTGATTGATTCTGTGACTGGAACCTGGTTCCTGCTGGGTGCCAGTGATGGATCAGATCCTCAGCCTCATCCTTAGGCTTGTGGATGTCGTCATCTCGTGGTGTGAGGCTTGGATTATTCCAACAGAACCTCTGGGTTGTGTTGGAGCCTCCATCTGCCCCCATCCCACCAGGCAGGGCCCTCAGCACCAGCTCCTGATAACCTCATGTGGCAGCCACTGCCAGCAGCCCAGCCCTTCTCTGGCACAGAAAGGACAAATTAAATAAACATGCTTGATTGCTTAAACATTTGTTTTTTAAATTAGCAGCAGCTTTTTTATATTAAAGTCTGTGGATATGCTGCTGGGGAACACTTCAGCAAGTTGTTGGTTTTGTTTTTTTTTTCTTCCTGGTGCTACTTTTCCAGAGTGGTTCGTGATTTAGAAACCAAATGCAAAATGCAGGCCAAGTTTGAGGTTTAATCCAGCAGAAGATGTGGATGGGAAGGAACTGCACTGCTTGGAGCTGTGGGGCCCTGTTTGGATGCATGATGGGACAGGCCTTGAAGGCAGCAGCATTTCTAAATTGTGCTGGGGAGAAGTGTCTGAATTATGGAATCACAGAACGGCTTGGGTTGGTTGGAAGGGACCTTAAGGATTAAGTTTTTCCAACCCTCAACCCCTTCCACTGGCCCAGGTTGCTCCAAGCCCCATCCAGCCTGGCCTTGGACCCTCAGGAATGGCTCAAGGTGCTCCATGATTGTCCCCAGCTCCTTGCAGAAAGTTTCAGTTGCCCATAAATTGTCCAAATGCCGGAATCTCCTGCAGGAAGGTGTTTGCAGATGCTGTGCATGGGTCTGTGTGCTGGCAGGGAGTGGATTTGCAGCCTTTGCACCAGGTGGGTTGGACTTGGGCACCTTCCCCTCATGGCACAGCTGCTCCCAGCCCTTCCCTGGCTGTGGCCCTGGGTTTGTTTGTCCTGTGTCTGTCCTGTGTGGATGGCAGAGCCAGCCCAGCGTGAGGGTGCAGCCTGTGTGCCCCTGGATGCTGCCCTGAGAGGAGCCAGCTCTGCTAATTGGCATCTCTGGAAGGCAGAATGAGCAGCTGATGCTGCAGCTGACCTTGCTTGGAGCATGTGGGGCTTGGCTGCTCCCACAGCCTTGCTCTCAGTGTCCTGGAACAGCATCTGTGCAGGGGGATAACCCAAAATCCAGGTGTGGATGCCCTGGGTACCTGCAGGAGCTGTGACTGTAAAATAGAATCACTCGAGTTCCACGGTTCCACTGCTTTTTGTGTCATCCCTCTGGGTTATTCTGAGCTGCTGGCAGCTGGCTCAGGGACCAGCCTGGCTTGGGGGAACCCACGGGCTGGTGCTGCTCATTTTCCCTTTGCACAGACTCCTTAATTTTTTAATTAGTGGCTGCATCCCCCATGAGCACAGCTCCAGCTCAGCTGAGTGTCCATGCATGGATGGAGGATTGCCTCCATCCAAGCCCTGGGCAACAAGCAGTGGCTTTTATTGTTGTTTTGTTTTTACCTATTAAAGGTTTAATAAATGGAATTAAATACTGTGAAACTTAAGGTAATTAAATGTGGAAGCAGAAGGAAAAGAATTGTAAAGCATCCTCTCCAGGAAACTAATAGGCTCCATGCCTCCTTATCTTAATGATTTTCATAATTTAGCTGAATGCAGAGATAATGGATCTGATGAACCTTTCTGGAGCTGATACGAGATTTAATGGGCGCCTTGCTGGGGAGGTGCAATCAGTGTGCCTGGGCAGGGAGATGAGAGCAGGAGGGGCTGGGATGGAGGCTTCCCATCCATCCATCCATCCATCCATCCATCCATCCATCCATCCATCCATCCATCCATCCATCCATCCATCCATCCATCATCCATCCATCCATCCATCCATCCATCCATCATCCATCCATCATCCATCCATCATCCATCCATCCATCCATCCATCCATCCATCCATCCATCCATCCATCCATCCATCCATCCATCCATCCATCCATCCATCCATCCATTCTGTGACCGTGTTCACAGGGGCTCTTGGATGAGGGAAGAGATGAGGATCTGACTCCATGTTTCAGAAGGCTTGGTTTATTATTTTATGATATATATTACATTAAAACTATACTAAAAGAGTAGAAGAAAAGGTTTCATCAGAAGGCTGGCTAAGAATGGAAAGGAAAAAATGATCACAAAGGTTTGTGGCTCAGACAGGGAGTCTGAGCCAGCTGGACTGTGATTGACCATTAATTAGAAACAACCACATGAGACCAATCCCAGATGCACCTGTTGCATTCCACAGCAGCAGATAACCATTGGTTACATTTTGTTCCTGAGGCCTCTCAGCTTCTCAGGAGGACAAAAACCCTAAGGAAAGGATTTTCCATGAAAAGATGCCTGTGACACCATTGCAGGCTGAGTGCTCCCCCCTCCCCAGCTGGAATTACCTGGAGAAATTCCCCAGCCCTGGGCTCCCTCTGCCAGCGGGCTCAGCCTCCCTGCACCACCTCTGACCCTCTGGGCCGAGGGAGCTGCAAAGCCGGGATCATCTCTGCTAATCTGGTCTCACTGAGGCAGGATCAGTGAAACCACCTCACAGATCCACTGTATTATGGAGCAGATTGAGGGACTTAGAGAGCAAATTTAATAAATATCATTTCGATATTACTTGGCGGGGGGAAAAAAAATATTAAAAAAAATAAAAATCCTCTGAGCGGCTGAAGCTGGAGGAGAGGCACTGGGAAGGAGCTTGGTGGGGATGTGGGGTGTGGAGCTGGGGCAGAGGGGATGGGACATCCCTGGGGGTTGGCACGGTGTGCTGGGGATGGCAGGAGAGTGTGACCGTGTTCACAGGGGTTTCAGGATGAGGGAAGAGACGAGGATCTGACTCCATGTTTCAGAAGGTTTGATTTATTATTTTATGATATATATTACATTAAAACTATACTAAAAGAATAGAAGAAAAGGTTTCATCAGAAGGCTGGCTAAGAATAGAAAAAGAAGGAATGATAACAAAGGCTTGTGGCTCGGACTCTCTGTCTGAGCCAGCTGGGCTGTGGTTGGCCATTAATTAGAAACAACCACATGAGGCCAATCCCAGATGCACCTGTTGCATTCCACAGCAGCAGATAACCATTGGTTACATTTTGTTCCTGAGGCCTCTCAGCTTCTCAGGAGGAAAAAATCCTAAGGAAAGGATTTTCCATAAAAGATGTCTGTGACAGGAGAGAGGATGTGCCTGGGGCAGGTGGCAGTGCCTGGGGCAGGTGGCAGGGGGCAGTTTGGGGTCTCTCAGGTGCAGCTGTGAGTCTCCTCCTCCTGCCTGGCTCTGCTGGCAGTGGGCAGAGTGCTCCAGCAGCTGCAGGGTGTGGACGCTGCAGCTGGCCCCAAACAGCTTTGCTGGGGCACTGTGGGCACTGTGGGTCACTCTGTGTCACCATGGGCACTGTGGACACTGTGGGTCACTCTGGGTCACCATGGGCACTGTGGGCACTGTAGGTCACTCTGTGTCACCATGGGCACTGTGGACACTGTGGGTCACTCTGGGCACTGTGGGCACTGTGGGTACTGTGGGTCACAGGGGTCACTGTGGGTACTGTGGGTCACTCTGTGTCACCATGGGCACTGTGGACACTGTGGGTCACTCTGGGTCACCATGGGCACTGTGGACACTGTGAGTCACTCTGGGCACTGTGGGCACTGTGGGTACTGTGGGTCACAGGGGTCATTGTGGGCACTGTGGGTCACTCTGGGCACTGTGGGTCACTCTGTGTCACTCTGTGTCACTCTGTGTCACCATGGGCACTGTGGGTCACTGTGGGCACTCTGTGTCACTCTGGGTCACTCTGTGTCACCATGGGCACTGTGGGCACTGTGGGTCACTCTGTGTCACTCTGTGTCACCGTGGGCACTGTGGGCACTGTGGGTCACTCTGTGTCACTCTGTGTCACTCTGTGTCACCGTGGGCACTGTGGGCACTCTGTGTCACTCTGTGTCACTCTGTGTCACTCTGTGTCACCGTGGGCACTGTGAGTCACTCTGTGTCACTCTGTGTCACCATGGGCACTGTGGGTCACTGTGGGCACTGTGGGTCACTCTGGGCACTCTGTGTCACTCTGTGTCACTCTGTGTCACCGTGGGCACTGTGGGCACTCTGGGTCACTCTGTGTCACTCTGTGTCACTCTGTGTCACCGTGGGCACTGTGGGCACTGTGGGTCACTCTGGGCACTGTGGGTCACTCTGGGCACTCTGTGTCACTCTGTGTCACCGTGGGCACTGTGGGTCACTCTGGGCACTCTGTGTCACTCTGTGTCACTCTGTGTCACCGTGGGCACCGTGTCAGTGCACTGATGGGGGTGCAGACCCAGCCCAGGTGCTCTTTGCAGTTGGCTCTCCTGCCCATCCCTGAGGGCAGCAGCACAACCAAGCGAAATCCTGCCAGGAGGGCAGGCCCTGCCCGCAGGGGGAAGGAGGGAAAGGGATTACAAAGGCAAATCCCACACTCTGCAGGGCTGGCTGTGGTGAGGGAGCTTTGGGCCGTGCCAGGGCGAGGGGTGGGCACTGCTGCCCGCTGTCTGTCTGTCTGTCTGTCTGTCCCTGGATGGAGCCCTTGCAGCCAACACAGCCCGAGGGGCTGCTCCTCTTTGTCCCCAGCAGGACCCCCTGCCTGCTGCAAAAACACTCGGGTTGGGAGAAATGTGTGACCTCTTGCTAACCCTCTTCCCTTTCCCCTCTCGCTCTGCAAGATGGTAAAAAGAAGGGGAGGAGGGGGGAAAGGAAAAAAAAAAAAGGAAAAAAAAACCCCACGCTGGGGCCAATGCAAGGAGGGTGAAAGCCGGGGACCATATCATTAAAATGCTAAAAATGAGCGTGCTGAAAACAGACACAATTGGGTATTTAAAGCTCTGAATGAAAAGAGTGTGTGTTAGCCGGCTTGGGGAGAGCTGGTCTCCCAGAGCCCCTGGAAAATATGTGGTCAAGCCCACACCATTAACTTTTTGTTTCTGGTTTGTAAAGTAGCTGTGAAATCTTGGGGGGACGGGGACCCCAGGTCCCTGCCAGGCCCGTGGGACACCCATGGTGGAGGGGCAGCTGTGCCAGTGCCACGGGCTGTGCTGGGCAGGGCTTTGTGCACACCGAGCCTTTTGCAGTGATTTTTGTCCCAAAATGGGGTTAAAAATCCCCCTCATCGCACAGATTCGTGTGTCCACTGCATCCCCAGGGTGGGGGAGATACAGATAATGTAATCATTGCTGGACATATTAATTATTTTACCATTTCCTAGGAACTAATATTTAAATTCCATTTTACGCATTCAATTTTTGTATCTTGACTTTTTTTTTTTAAATCAAATAATTAAACCATATATCCCTACATTATCCAAATCATTTGTCATCGATACACTTTCAATTAACCTTCCTCTATATTTCCTAGTATCAAAACCAATAACCAACTGCCATCATCACTCCATAACCACCCCCAAACAAACATAAAATTAACCCCAGAACTAACCCCCCCCACCAAAAAAAGAAAAACAAAAAAAAACCCCAAACAAAAATACCAAAGATGATCATAAATCATCAACCAATCACCCACCAAATTTCCAAATTTTACGTTCTTGTAGCTTATAAAAAGCATGACACTGAGGGTGTCACTCTTCTGCCTCTTTTGCTGGGATTTGCAGCAGCCGCTGAGGAGGGGGTGTGTGGCTGGAGTGGGGAGCAGGAGGTGGGACCCAGAGCGTGACCCACTCCTCCGGCCCTGCCTCAAACTCACTCCTGCATGAATCACTGCTAAGTCACTTTGGGGCTGTTGTAGCACTTGGGCACAGCTTGGAACCGTGGGGTTTTTGAGGTTGGAAAAGCCCCCTCAGATCAGCGAGTCCATCCCTGTCCCCTGGCACTGCCAAGGCCACCCCTGCCCCGTGTCCCCCAGTGCCACATCCACACAGGGCTTTTAAATCCTTCAGGGATGGGGACTCTACCACCCTTTAGATGAAACAATCTGAACCTCCCCTGGCCCAGCCTGAGGCCATTTCCCCCTGTCCTGTCCCTGTTCCCTGGAGCACAGCCCGACCCTCCTGGCTGTCCCTTCCTGGCAGGAGCTGTGCAGAGCCACAGGGTCCCCCCTGGGCCTCCTTTGCTCCAGGCCGAGCCCCTTCCCAGCTCCCTCAGGAATCCTCCAGCCCCTTCCCCAGCTCCTTTCCTTTCTCTGGACACACTCCAGCACCTTCATGTCCTTAACCCTGGATTCCTTGAACCTGCACATCTTGGGCTCAGGTGCCCAGGGCTGTGCCAAGAGTCCTCCAACATTTTATGGTGCCTTTTTCCATGGAAATGTGGATTTCTGCAGCCCCACTCCAGCATGTTTCCTGCATCCAGCTCACCCCTGGGTGGAGGTTGTGGCCTGTGTGCCCTGTGGGGTTATTTCTGTGCACAGACACGGGTTTCCCTTTTGAGCATACGCACAGGGATCCGCAGCAGTGCAAAATGCCCCTAAAATGTCTCCCAGGGCAAGTATTAACTGCCAGGCTGGGCTGGGCTCCAGCAGGCAGGAACAGATGAATCAGACACTTCATGGTAAAATCGAGCCCCTCAAAGTATAAAAAAAAAAAACCCAGCTCCAGCAGGCTCCTCTCTGCTGACCCAGAGCCCCAGCCTGGGGGAACGGGGAGGGATTTCAAACCAAATTGGGGATTTTTTTTTCTTTTTTTTTTGGGGGGGGTGGGCCCCCTCCACCATATCTCTTGGCTGCCAGCCTCTCCGGAGGGAAGTTTCACCCCGCCTCCCGCGGTCTCGGATGTCAGGTTGGCAAGAAAAATCCCATCTGTTTTCAATCTGGATCCTCACTTCCATCCACCCAGCCTCTGCTCTGCCCCGCTCCCAGCCCCCAGAGCTGGCGTGTGCGCCAGGCAGGCCTCGCTGACGCTTTTTTTTTTTTTTTGCTTTTTTTTTTTTTTTCCCTCCTGGTTTTTATTTTTTTTTTTTCTTCTAAAAATGTATGTGGCCTCTTTTGCCCCCCCCTTAACCTCCCCCCCCTTTCTCCCAGCACATGCTCCAGCACAGCCCTCTCCACGCTGGGGCCTGCCAAGAACCGCTCGGCCCCGCTACGGCCGCTGGCTCCGAGAATTCCCAAGTGACCCAGGATTTTCAACCCAGAGCTTTTTTTTTTTTTTAAAAAAAAAAAAAACCAGAAAAATATCTCTCTGTGCAGAAAAGGGGAAAAAAAAAACCCAACAAAAAAAAAAAACCCCAAAAAAACCCCAAAAAACCAGGGAAAATTGAGAGGGGAGCAGAGGGAAGAAGGAATTTTGTTGTTGTTGTTGTGAGTTTTCGGGGGTTTTTTCTTCTGGTTGGTTCCAACTTTTTGGTGTGATTTGGAAAAGAGCAAGTACAGAGTGTTTTGTTCCTGCCTGGAGATAACAGAGCTGCTCTGAAATCCCATATAGAGTCAATGCAAAGGCGTATATACGTTGCAGTGGTGATATCCTAATCTCCCTCTGAAGAAAGCCTTTGTTGCACACCCCCTCTCGCCGCTCCCTTCGCTGTCCTCTCACGCTGCATTTATATCTTATTTAAACTCTAAAGTCCTTAGGCTAGGAATTACCTTCTCCCTTTACAGATGGCTGCAAGAGCTCAGCACGGCTGTGCAGCTCCATGAAAAATAAATGAAGAAGGTTGTGGCTTTTGTTGATGGTTTTACTTCCTTTTTTCTTTTTCTTTTTTTTTTTTTTTTTTTTTTTGGTGTTTTTAGAGGTGAGAACTTATCGTAGACGAGCGGTGCCGGGCTTTGTATGGCCATGACTCTCAAGGCAAGGGTTCTCCCCAGCCCCGTGCCTCAGTTTCCCCTTCGGGCTGCCCTGGTGAACGGGGTGCGGGGAGCGCAGCGAGGGGATTCTCCTGCGATTGCGGGGGGCAGCTTTAGGAACGGGGGATGGCTGAGAGGGCCCGGCATGGAGGGACACAGCAGCTTTAGGAACGGGGGATGTCGGAGAGGATCCGGCATGGAGGGACACAGCAGCTTTAGGAACGGGGGGATGGCGGAGAGGATCCAGCATGGAGGGACACAGCAGCTTTAGGAACGGGGGGATGGCGGAGAGGATCCGGCATGGAGGGACACAGCAGCTTTAGGAACGGGGGGGATGTCGGAGAGGATCCGGCACTGGGGACACAGCAGCTTTGTGGAACGGGGGGATGTTGGAGAGGATCCGGCATGGAGGGACACAGCAGCTTTAGGAACGGGGGGGATGTCGGAGAGGATCCGCACTGGGGACACAGCAGCTTTGTGGAACGGGGGGATGGCTGGGAGGGTCCAGCATGGGGGGACAGAGCAGCTTTAGGAACGGGGGGATGGCTGGGAGGGTCCAGCATGGAGGGACAGAGCAGCTTTAGGAACGGGGGGGATGTTGGAGAGGGCCCAGCATGGGGGGACAGAGCAGCTTTAGGAACGGGGGGGATGTTGGAGAGGGCCCAGCATGGAGGGACAGAGCAGCTTTAGGAACGGGGGATGTCGGAGAGGATCCGCACTGGGGACAGAGCCCCGCGGGCCCGGCGGAGCCCCAGGGCAGGCTCGTGGGGACGCTGAGTGGCCGGGCTGCGGCTGAGCCCCCGGCTTTGCTCTCGGGGTCCCCCCGGCCGGGCCCCTCCGCCCCCGGCCCGCCCCGGCCCCGCCCCGGCCCCGCCCAGCCCGGCCGGGCCGCCGTGGGCTCCGCCGAGGGTCGGGGGTCCCTCCCTGTGCCGAGGGTCGGGGGTCCCCGGGCCGCCCTCGCCCCGGAGCCTCCGCACGCCGCCAGCGCCGGGACGAGCCGGAGACGGTCGGTTTGATTTGAAAATGGAATTATGAAAGGGATTTTTTATTTATTTTTTATTTAACAAGGGAAAGCTGTTTGCCCGCTGGAGCGGGCGGGGGGTCTCGGGAGGCCGGAGGGGCCTCGGGGTGGGCGATGGGCAGCGGGGATGGCAGCGGGGATGGCAGAGATGGCAGCGGGGATGGCAGGGGGGCTGCGGGGCGGCGCTGGGGAGGGAATTCCGCTCCCTTTTCCTCTCCCCGTCCCTCTCCCCCTCCCCTGGCTCTGCCCATCCCTCTCCCACTTCCTCTCCCCTCTCCCCCTTTTTTCCCCCAGCCGAGGGCTCGCAGGGGCGTTTTGCTGCGGAACGAGGAAATGTGCGAGCCGCATCCAGCGTGGCCCCGTGCCGCACAAAGGAGCGGCTCCGCAGCTCGCCCTCTTGCCCAAATCGCCCCTCTTACTACGCTTCCTTTCCGTGCTGGAAATGCCTTTTATTTTTAATGAGTTGGAGGCAGCCCGGGATGCTCTCGGGGCAGGACTCGGGCTGCAGCCTTGGAGTAACGGGCAGAGTTTATTCACTGTAAACATTGCACAACTCCTGTGCTCCCTTCCCAGGATTAAATACAACTCGTTTTCTCGGCTTTACGTGACTTGTTTGCTAGTGCTAATAGGCTACTGCTCAAGCTGAAGATGCAGATTTGTCTAAAATGTGTAATTTTAGAAATGTAATAGATGGGTGAAAAAAAACACCTCCGTTTGGCTGCGGGAACTGTGTAGCTGGAGCTTTCATGAGAAATAACCACATTTATTATTTTTTTCTCACTTGGCAAAAGCAAAGAAGTTTTCTGTTGCAGGTAACTCAGGTAACTTTTATGTCAAGGCTCTGACTTGAATTCGCAGCAGTTGGTCTGACTGGAGGCAGTTATAACAACAGTTGAAATTAAATTTAAATTTATGTTTTTCGTTGTTTGAGAACTCTCCTGCAGCTAAGGAAAGGAGTGTAAAGATTAAGCTGATCATTGCTATATATGAAAAGTGGTTTCTAACATTAACATTATGGTTCTTCTCTAAAAAAAAAGAAAAAAAAAGAGAGAGAGAGAGAGAGAGAGAATTCTCTAGCCTGTACAGCTCTATCTTTCTATAGCTGCATCTTGTTATTCTTTAATTTCCCTTTTCCTGAAAACGTCACTTAGCAGAGGAAAAATCACAAATTCAAGCGCACTGGGATTGCCACACATGGTACAGGGGAACATCTGCTGGAAAGAGACTCTGAGAATAACAAACCACCTGCACTGAGGCGCTTTTCTGCTCTGGAGCCAGCTCGGTTTGCTGGTGTGGGGCTCAGCCAGCCCTGCCATTTTCGGGGCTAACGCTGCTGCTTGGGGTTTATTGAGGGGTGGAAAGGAAGGAGTGAGAAATCTGCCTCGGAGTGAATCAGGGCTGTTTTAGCACTTCTCGGTGATTTGCGTAAGGAGCCTTCGAGAGGGGGGGGTTGGTGCCTTCTGCCGCCCCCTCGCTGGGCTGGCTGGGGCTGGGGGCGGTGGGATGGGGCTGGAGGAGGGGGCTTCACTCCCTTTCACTCCCTTTCACTCCCCTTCATCCCCTCCTCTCCCCTTCACTCCTCTCCATCCCCTTCATCCCCTCCTCTCCCCTTCACTCTTCTCCATCCCCTTCATCCCCTCCTCTCTTCATCCCCTCCTCTCCCCTTCACTCCCCTTCATCCCCTCCTCTCTTCATCCTCTCCTCTCCCCTCCTCTCCCCTTCACTCCTCTTCATCCCCTTCATTCCCTCCTCTCCTCTTCATCCCCTCCTCTCCTCTTGACCCCCTCCTCTCCCCTTCACTCTTCTCCATCCCCTTCATCCCCTCCTCTCCTCTCCATCCCCTCCTCTCCCCTTCATCCCCTCCTCTCCCCTTCACTCTTCTCCATCCCCTCCATCCCCTCCTCTCCCTTTCATCCCCTCCTCTCCTCTCCATCCCCTCCTCTCCCTTTCATCCCCTCCTCTCCCCTTCATCCCCTCCTCTCCCCTCCTCTCCTCTCCATCCCCTCCTCTCCCCTTCATCCCCTCCTCCGTCCATCCCCGGAGAGCAGCCAAGCTCCTTCACACTCCTGCTCCGAAAGCAGCCCCGGGGAGAGGCGGAGAAGGGATCATTGTCTTTTATCTCCACGGGAAATAGTTGTTGGTCCCTAGTGCAGGAAGAGGGACAGCATCTCCCGGAGAATAATTCCAAAATTTTCCTGCCGGGTCCGAGCAGAGCCCAGGGAGTGAGACATCCCCCCCTGGTTCCACAAAGCTCCTGCTCTGCAGCCTCCTCCTGCAGCCAAAGCAGGGATTTATCAAAGGCATTGGAACCAGAGAAGGCCCAGTTATACTTTTGACTTGGAAGAGATGTGCATCGTTTTTTGGGGTGGTTTTTTTGGGAGGTGGAGGTTCCGAAATAAACCGGCTGAAGGTTCAGTGTGCAGAGAGAGAGAGAGTGAATTTAGTGTTAAGTCCTAAATTCCTGCGAGGGTGACAGTTGCGGCAGATACACGAGGAAATCCCTCATTACCCTGAAGATCTGGAAAAGCAGGATACAGGTGTTTTATTATGTTTCTTAACCTTGATCACAGCAAGTTTCAAACACCTTCTTTACCCTGGCTGTTGAGTGCCCTGTGGGTACAGATTCTTGTAAGGCGAAGCTATTTCACTAGATTTAATCTCTGAGGAGCGTGCCAGAAAAACAGCCTTTGGGGGAATGGCAATCTGCTGGCTTCCCTGCCTGCAGAATGGGAATGGCAGCGCGCAGCTCCTTGCTGGGAAGAGCTTTGGGGTCCGGCGGTGAACAGAGCTGCAGTGCCGTGGCTGAGTCACCCAGCCCAAGGCTCGGAGAGGCTCAGCTCGGCTCGGCTTGGCTCGCCCCGCTCCCGGCGGGCGGTGATGCCAGGAATAGATGCAGGAGCTCCGGTTCCTGCTCCATGTGGGCACCGGGCAGGAGCAGCAGCAGCACCGCTGCCAGAGCAGAGGAGAGGGCAGGGGTTGCACAACCCCGTCCCCGGTGCTTTTCTGGGGGCTGCCCTGCCATGCCCAGGGGTAGGAGCTGTCTTGACACCCCAGGCAGAGCGGAAACTTTCCAGAAATCCATTTTGATTTTAGGTGGAATGTACATCTTTAAGCATGTAGCTTGCTGTTGTGTAGTCTGACTGCAAAAGCCTAAGCTCAGAGAAGCTGCTTCAGTGAAGGACAGAGGTAAGGGTGGGGGGACACAGAGGGTGATAGAGAGAGGCAGAGACTGCTGTGAGAGCAGCTCAACCTGGCCTGAGAATTCTTTCTGATAAAGAAGAGCTAGCGGCAAACGTCACACGAAATTCGTAAAAATTAAATGTATGAACCTATTGTGAAATTGTGTGCATATGTATTTGAGAGAGGGGTAAAAAGGGACCTGAAGTTCCCAGAGGCACACGTGTCATTTTAGGGGAACATTCCCAGCGCTGTAATAAACACACCGGCTTTACAACTCTCACAAAAGTTGTGGAGTTTTGTTTATCTCCACAAAACAGCCAAGAGCTGGAGTGGAGCCACTGCTCCTCATTTCGTGCAGCCCTCGTGTAGGAACAGCTCGGCAAGGCTGCTCACCTGGGCTGAGGTGTAAGGCTCACCTGGAGATGAAAGGCACTGCATCCCATTACCACTGCCCCCCAGCCATCCTCTGCCCTCTGCTTGAAGAGATTTTGAACCCTGGCTGCATTTCGTTCCTTTGCTGTCGGAGCAGGCAGAGTTTGCAGCGCCAGGGAAGCTGCAATCTTGTTACATATGAATTTATTTCATGCTGCGTTTGCGGGTGCGGAGAATGAACTGGTAAAATTAGGGACTGTGGAAGGTGTGAGACACCGAGTTTGTTCAAGTGCTGGCGGTGGGAAAACATCTGTTGGAAGCTCTCTTTGAAGGAGTAGCTGCCCTTCCAGAACTCTTTTGTAGGAGTAATAACTGTTGTGGTAGGTGAAACTTCCTGAACCAGGAGGCACCTGGGAGCTGTGAACGTGCACAGGCTGAGGCAGGGAGGGAGATCTGAGGTCTGTGAAACTCACATCTCTACAAGACCTTGATTTTTCTTGTCTGCCTTATGCCGCTTCTGAAGTGACGTCTGCCTTAATTTTACACGATCTCGTGTGCACTTGGGTGAGTTTGGATTCTTAAAGGAGCTGTTCTGCCCTTCCTTGCAATTTTCAGGTAACTTTCATGGGGTGGTAAGGGTGTGTTTCCATTTCTCCATGTACTGATTAATGCTCTCGTTAGCACTTAGTAAGTGCATTGCAAAAATTCTTTATTAAATCTATGCGGAGGTAGATTTTATTTGTGTGATGAAGCCACAGAGTGCTCAGTTGCAGCAGCAGCTCCCAAATCACAGGATGACTTACCTGCTAATTTTGACTTGCTATCTATTTCTGAGCAGGCAGGAAGCAGCGCTGCAGCTGAGGGAATTGAGGCAAGGCCCCTGGTTATGGTAATCCTTAAGCAGTTCATTTGGGTGTAATGCCTTTTTTTACAGTTGCTTCCCTATTACAAACAGATTTTCTGATAATGGCACCTGTGCCATTCAGATGGGATCATTATTATAATAGCAGCAAGTATTGTTGGGGAATCGGGACGTGGAATTTATGTAGGATCGTTACAACGGCAGAAGCAATACCATAAATAAAACGATGCTGTAGCAGCAGCAGCACTAAACCTGGGTGTAAGAGGGAAAATGACAGTTCAAATTTCCCCCGGATTTGTGGCAGAGGAGGAGGAGGAGGAGGAGGAGGAGGAGGGAGCGTGGGTGGCAGGGGCCGTCCCTGGATGCGTGGCAGGGAGGAGGGATGCTCACAACCATCAGCTGGAGTCCTTTCAGAAGCCAGCCAGGAAGATTGCTGCGATTAATTAGCTGTAGAAACGGGGCGTTGTTCCTCTCCTGGGTGTTGTTCCCCGGCTCCTTTAACACAGATTTTTGGGGATGGCTTTGGCGTGCCCAGCTTGTCCCTCCTGCGTGGCTGGGACAAGCTGTGCCTGCCCACACGTCTCTTCTTCTCCGAGGGAAATGTGGGAAAGCTCGAAATTGCATTTGTGAAATAATGATGGAGGTTGGGAGAGTGAACAGCCAGCAGGACTTGACAGAGGAGGCTGATGGAAGCAATAGTACCAAACTGAAGGGAAGGGGAGAAAAGGTAAAAAATTCGTGTGTTTGAAAGGTTACTGAGGGTGTGGAGGGGAAACTACCCTGCTCTGCACCTCCTTCTGTGAGCAGATCCCTGGAGATGGGTGTGCTGTCTCCAAGGCCGGGCTGGCAGTCAGGTTTAGCTAAACCAGATAATCCAGGTGGCCAATCTGGAGCTTGGTTTGGCCAGCAAAGCCCTGGCAGGGCGCAGAGGGTGCCGGGAGCAGAGCAGTGCTCTTCCAACAAAGTCCTTGCTAATGCAGCTTCAGCCTCGTGTGGACAGAGCACAGATGTCTTGCTCAGGGTTCGATTTTTTTTTTTTTTTTTTAATAAAATCCCTTTTGTTTTCTATCAGTGACCCCTGGTTTAAATCCCTGATGCCAGAGGGTAGCTGTAACCCTTCGGTGGGCTCGGAGGTGGTTGGAGTTTTGTGCCCGTGTCCCCAGAGAGGGCAGTGGTCCCTCCTGTGAGGAGTGGCAGAAAGATGCTGAGATGCTGCTCTGCTCCTTGGGCTTTGAACTCTGCTGTTTTTTTTTGCCCGGGGGCCCCATCGGGACAGGGGTGATGGGCAATTGCTTTTTGATGCTTGGCTCTGCCTTTGTCAGTGGACATCTGGTGCCAGGATTGCTGCTGTCGGGGCTGGGGGTGGGCTGCAGGGCCGGGGAATTTGATGGATTAGTGTGGTTGGAGGGCTGGGGGAGGGGACGGGTAGGGTTTCAGCTCTCCCCGCAGGTAGAGAGGGAATTTGGGGATTTGGGGATTAGGGCCAAGCTGCAGAGGGCGGCGAGGATTCAGAGCGGGTGGAAGGGTTGGGAAGAAAACAGTCTTTGCAGTTTTTCCCCGAAGAGGTGGCATTTGTTTGCTCTGGGAAGGCAGCACAAGGGAAATGTGTGAGGGGATGAAAAAAATCCACAGCAAATCTGGTGCTGGTCTGTCCCCCCAGCTTTGTCACCCCTGGGAACCCTCCTTGCTCGTGCCTGCCTTCAGGGTCACTCGGTTCATTCCCTGCTGCTTCCTATGGATCCAATAACCTTCTTCTCTCCCCAGAGATCAGCTTAAATTAAAACTTTATCCTTTACTTAAGGAAGCAGGCAGCAGCCTCTCCCCATGCTCTGTTACAGGATCTGGGCACTTTGCATGGCCTGTCCCTCTCTTTCCCCGAGGTCACCAAAGGGGGATTGGCAGCTCTGGAGGAGCACGTGGGGCATTTTCTGCTGCTGATCTCCTTCAGCGAAGGAGTAGGAAAGAAAAACTCGATTTTTAAAAGCTGCCCTGAGGGCAAATAATTTGATATGCCCTGGCCTGGGAAGGGGAAACCAGCTGGTGTTGCTGGTGTAGGAGCCGTGTCCTGGTGGTGCCCCTGGGATGATCCTTCCCCCAGGTCACTGTGCCAGCCCTGCCCATGGAAATGCCACCAAGCAGGGTTTCCACAGCCATGAAGGCCACCAGGAGCTGGCCAAAATGGGCACCTCGAGGAGCAGCCCCAGTGAAATCCAATCCTGTGTTCCAGCATCAAACCCACGAGGGAAATCTGCCCAGAAGGGTCAGGGCCTGCTGGCTCTGCCTCCTGGAGATGCTGCAGGGGGAGGTCACAGGCACAGGGGCACAGTCAGGCCTTGGGGTTGGGTTTTTTGGGGGGCTGAGGTTTTTTTGGTGCTGTGTTTTTTGGGGGCTGTGGGGTTTTTTTGGTGCTGGGTTTTTTTGGGTCTGTGTTTTTTTGGGGGCTGGGTTTGTTCAGGGCTGTGGTTTTCTTGGGGCCGTGTTTTTTAGTGCTGTGTTTTTTGGGACTGGGCTTTTTTGGGGGCTGGGGTTTCTTTGGGGTTGTGTTTTTGGGGGCTGGTGTTTTTTGGGGGCAGGGTTTTCTTTTGGGGGGCTGTGGTTTTTTTGGGGGCTGGGTTTTTTAGTGCTGTGTTTTTTGGGGTTTTTTTGGGTTGTGGGGTTTTTTTGGGCTGTGGTTTTTTGGGACTGGGCTTTTTTGGGGGCTGGGGTTTCTTTGGGGTTGTGTTTTTGGGGGCTGGGGTTTTTATTTTGGAGCTGTGTTATTTTGGGGGCTGGTGTTTTTTCGGGGGCTCGGTTTTTTGGGGGGAGCTGGGTTTTTGGGGGCTGTGTTTTTTTGGGGGCTGTGTTTTTTTGGTGCTGTGGTTTTTGGGGTTGGTTTTTTTGGGGGGCTGTGGTTTTTTTTTTTGGGCTATGGTTTTTTTGGGGGCTGGGTTGTTCCATGTGGGAAGGATGTTGGAACCCTCAGGATTTTCTTTGCGTCTTTTCCATCAGAAACTGAGAAAACTGGGAGCAAGGAGGAGCAGGAAATTGGTGTGCAATGGGGGGAACGTTGGGATGAGATGAGGATGGTATTGCAGAAGATGAAATGAGGGGTGTTGGGACTGTGGGATCTTGGGTCCTTCCTTGTGTTGCACAATGCCAAGGTGCTGAACTGCCTCGTGAATTTTGGTTTCTTCTCTGTGTTGAACAAAGTGGTGGCCAAGGGCCATGACAGTGCAGCAAACCTGGTGTATGCAAGGTTTCTGAGGACATAAAACCTTTAAATATTGGCCTGAAGAAGACAGGGGAATGAAAAATAAGGGATAAAGTTACAACTCCCATCCTGAAAACGCGTTTATTTAACTTTAGCAGCAAAAGACAGAAAAATCTGGGGGAGGGGAGAAGGAGGGAAGAAGTGACCATAAAAATGCGTGCAGGGAAGTGAACAGCTGTGTCCTGTGAAATGGGAGCTGCTGGGATTCAGAGGATTATGTCACTAACCAAGACCTGGTGTTTGCGCTGGAGCTGAAGGCTGGAGCCCCAAGCATGCAGGCAGGAGGGAAAATCAGAGTCAGGCAATGGCTGGGGCTGGAAAGGACCTGCAGAGGTCCAGGCTGCCCAGCTGGGTTCTGTCCTGCTGGAGAAGGGCTCCAGCAGCCAGGGAGGCTCTGGTTTTGCAGTGGGTCCTGTTGTGGGAGTGCTCTGGTGCCATCCACGCCTTGTTGCTGGAGCACTGAGTATGTGTGGAGGAGAGAAAACGTGGTTATTTATTATTTATTTTATTATTTTTTATAATTTATTATTATATATATTATTGTCATCTATATATTATATATAAATTTTATATTATTTATCAATATTTTACCCTATTTATATATTATGAATATATAGTTATTACTATATATAATATATTATATATTATATAATACATAATACATATTATATAATACATATTATATATTATATATTATATAATGTATATTATATATTATATAATACATATTATATATTATATATTATATATTATATATTATATATTATATATTATATATTATATATTATATATTATATATTATATATTATATATTATATAATGTATATTATATAATGTATATTATATATAATATATTGTTATATTATTATAATGATATATTTTATATTATTATAACAATTACATTATTTATAGATATATATTCACATAAAATTTATTATTATTTATTATATATTATTATCTAATTTATTTTTATTTATTACTTAATTTACTATTTTATTTCATGCTGGAGAATCTAGAAATTCTCCAGCATTTCTAGATTTGGTGCTTGAATGGCACAGCAAGCCATGGGCACGTGGCAGCTCTGTGCCAAGCAGTTCTGGCTTGGCTCAAGGAGAAGCTTCACCCAGACAGGTAATTCCTCTGAAGCTCTGCTTTTGGGTGCTGCAGGACTGGATGGATGAATCACCAGTGCCTGCAGCCTGACGTGTTTGATGGTGGCAGGGCTGTGCCTGCAGGGGAGGAATTGCAGTCCATTACCACCAGTCCATTTCTCTCAATGAGGGTGGAGCGCGGCTCCTGCTCGCTCGTGGGCCATGAAACACCCCTGACAGCAGCTCCAGAGCAATATCCCCCCGTGAGTGATGGCCCCAGACTTGCTTTATGCACTGCCCTGAGAGGTGGGGATGTGTAAATCCCATCCTCTGAGTGATTTAGCCCCAGGTGCAGTTGTGATTCAGAATGAATTTCTGTCCTCGCTTCTCGCCCGTAACAACTCCTTGGAAACCAGGAGGAAATTGCAGCAGCCCCTGTGCCAGGAGGATGTGGCTGTCCCTTTGTGTCCCCTGTGCCAGCACAGGTGGGTTTGGGGTCAGTCCCAGTCTGTCTCTGGGATGGAGAGATCCAAACCCATGCCCATCCCTGAGCAGGAGCCATGGCACACTTTCCATCAGGCTGAAGAGGGAAGATGAGTGGCATGTTAAAAGTGGCTTTAGGTTTTATGCAAAGCCAGTGATGCTTAAGACAGGTGGGAAATTTTAGGGTTTTCAGCAAGTTTTGTTGGGCAAAAAATTCCTTTGGCAAGTGTCTCAGGTCCAGTGTGAAATTTCGGTGGATTCAAGGTGATGGGAGTGGGTGACTTGTGCTTCACGCCTCGCTGCCACTCTGGGGAGTTGATTTCCTTCCCTCCTGCTTTGGGGAAGAAAATGTCAAAGTCAGGAGAAAGACACATTTTTATTTGTGGCAAGGAATAAGCATTAATATTAAAACTTCTGGGGATTTTTTCTTTTTTTTTAAGATTAGTTTTGCTTCTTGGCTGTACTCTGGTTTAGATCTGGAATTGCTCTGGAAATGCAAGTTTAGGCAAACACAGAGAAAAGGTGAAGTGTGGACTCCACTGTGCTGTTTTCCTCGTGATTTGCAGAACTCTTCTAGTGCTTCACCATTCTCCTGGCTCTGCTTGATGTCCAGGACTTGGTTGTTCCTAAAAATGTAAAGGTCAGGGGTACTGAAAAGAGATGAACCCCAAAAACCCTCAATCCCTGTTTGAGGTTTGGCTCTCCTAACACAGACCTTCTTACAAATTCCTAAATCTACCTGTGTTCATTTCACTGTTTCAAAGTGAAAGAATTTTTTTGAGAAAAATCTGCATTTGCTGTTCCTTGCCTGTAACCAAGCGTGGTTTGTGGATAACCAAATAAAATTCTCAGTTCAAAGTGTTTCAGCAATGTGTTAAAGTTTATGGAGCATTTAACAAACTTTTTTAGTGTGCAATAGTTTATAGTGCCAGCAAACAGCCAAGTGTCACATCAAAGTTGTAGTCTTCTCTCACTTAATGGCTCAGTGTTTAGTGCTTTTCCAGTTTATCTTGGGTGGCTTTTCAGCCCACAGCTCAGAATGGCTTTTTCTTTCCTTTTTTTCCTCCCCCAAAAACTCTAAAAGTCAGATTATGGATACTGATTTAGGGCCCACAATTCAAGCCAAGTGTTTGGATTTATTTTTATCTTTAAAGACAGAAAACCACCAAAGGCAAATAATCCCCGTGACTTGAGGGGAGTTCTGCCTGGGCAGTTCCCTGCTGGGCTGGGAGAGTGGAGGAACAAATGAAATCTGCTCCCATCAGAGGCAAGGATAGTTTTGCCATCACCTCTTGTAAATCCTGAATTATTCTCCTCTTCCCCAGGAGCTGGGATGTGTTTGCAGCTGAGCCTGAGCCCCCTGACACCAGTGGGGCTCCACATTTGCTGCTTTTTGCCCAGATTTTGGGAATTGCTCCTGTTCTGGACCGGAGAGGATGGGTTAGGGTTAGGTTGAGGGAGCTCTGTGAGGGCTTTCCTCTGCCCAGGTCCTGCAGGAGAGGAGTAAGGAGGGAATGTTCAGGAATCTGAGCCTCCAGAGCAGCTGCTGCCATTGGGAGTGTCCCAGAGCTGGGGGCTGTCACTTCTACTCAACTCAAACTAAATAGGTGTAAAAACTCAGCAACAGCTTCCAGATAATGCATCATAAACCATCCAATTTCCTTTATTGTGAATTTAATTATGCTAATGCACACACATATAATCATGTCTGTGCACAAGATCTACTCAGCAGCACGGGGTTTATATAATATTATAAATAATGAAACTCCTTGTAGCATCCTTCATCGTGCCCTGGAAGTGGGAATTCTCCTTTTCCACACGAGTGACACAGGGCTGGCTTCTGCTGAGGTTCAGCCGTTTCCTGGGGGCTGGGCTGTGGTGGCAGGGGTGTGATTTTCGTCACAGCCTGCGTTTCGCTCTGAGCTCGCTTTGGAAAATTTCCTGTGGAGTGGAGGACGGCGTAAAATGCCTGATTAATGCTGATGGGATCTGGCTTTGGCATAGCCAGCGAATTGGGGTATGAGAGGCATGTAAACAAATCTGAAAAGCAGAATAATCTGCCTGTGCATTATTGAAAAACAAGGCGGTGTGCAGCAATAGAATGTGAGGAAATGCCATTTTGGGTTTCACGCGACAAAACTCCTGCACGTTCCCGCCGTGATTTATATAATTGCCAAATGGCTTTGATGGCCTGATGGAATTACAGCTCTGCATCACACGATGGATAATCAATCAGAATAAACGGTGTTTACCCCTCTGCTGCAGCGTGTGTGTGAAACAGGCACATCTGAGAGGGAATTCTCCTTCAACGCTGGCATTTGGGCTCAGTTTCGGGTGTGATTTTGGGATCTGATATCTCTGCAAACCTGACCTCACCTTGTAGGCTTCAAACTCCTGCTGCCTTCAGCAGGGGCTGTAGTAACTTGCTTTTTCAGTGGTGCGTGTAGGAACATTTCTGCCTAAATATGCAGTGGGCTTGTTTGGTTAAATATCTCAGAAAATCAAACCACAGCGAGGAGGCAGAAGGTGCCAACACCTGAGCTCTCTGTCAGGGCTGGGTGAAGCTTGTGGGTGAAATTCTGCCTTTCTAGGCAGGCTGGGAGCTGGGCTTGGCTGATATTAAATGGGCTGTTCTCCGCCTCATTTGCTACACAAGTTATTGGAGTTTTAGTGTCTGGCTTTAGAAGAATTTCTTACCCTATTTACCAGATGTGCTGTTGTGGAATGTGAAAACCATTTTCTGCAGGGTTTCTGGAGTAAAAATTAAACCCAGGCTTTGCAGGCAGCGGTGGCTGGGATAATGGATGGGTGGTTGATATTTGTCTTTAAAGAGGTGGCTTTGCAGGAGATGCTGCTCTCTGTTACTGCAGAAGGCACAATCCTATCCCCCCAGTGGCTCTTTCCCTCTTGCCTACCCCTGTTTTCACTCAGTTTCCCTGACTCCAGGGGTTTTTGGGGAGCTCGGTGTGGGTCTGAGTGGTTTCCCCATGGCTGCAGAGCTGGGCTGTGCGGGGCTCAGAGCTTGGCAGATGCTGAGGAGAGGAGATGGAATGGAGGGGCTGGAGCTGAGCTTGTTTGTTTAAATATCCTGTATAAATATCACAGCCCCCCAGCACTGCCCCTTCCTCCCTGGCTCAGCCAGTGAGGGGATTTTTGGATTTTTGGCCTCTCTCCATCGCTGTCCCCAGAGGATCCCCTCTCCTCTCCCTCCTCGCCTCGCTGTAAGGGGATCACAGCTGCTGAGTAAATGTTAAGATAATGGTGTTATTACGGAGTAATTATACTGCAAGTTATTGAATTAAAAGTGATGAGGCTGAGTGGGGAGAGGAGGGAGAGGCTGGGTGGGAGAGCAGGGAAGGTGGAGAGGGAGAAAACCTAATAAATTTCCTCTTGTCGAGAGCCCCTCGCTGCTGCCGGGACTGGGGCTGAGAATGAATGAAAGGGAAGCTCAAAGAGCTAATAAATAAACCATTTCCCTGAGAATAGAGGGTATAATTAGAAACCGTGGCCCTGTGGTTTTGTGTCTGCCCTGGGGTGGAATCTGCTCAGCGCTGTGCCGTGGTGATAAAACAGGGAGACAATGTGGAGATGATGTCGCACAGTTGTTAACTTTTGAGGAGGGAGATGCTTTGTTCCTCTCTTTTTCTAGGAAAAAAAAATATAATAATAATAAATAATTTAGGCTTTATGTTGTAAAACTTCAGTAACTGACTATACCCTGGGGCCTCTCCATCAGCAATCTGGCTGATCCTGCATTTTCCTTTCTGTATATTTTCTTGGAGGGGAGGGTGGTTTTCACTGTAGACCTTAGAAAACTTTACTTTGTCTCATTTTTCTTTTTTTTTTTCCTCTCAAGAGAGCCAAACCTGTTTGTTTGTTGGGTTTTTTTTCCTATCTCCAGCTGAGCTTTATCTGCAAATGGAACACCTCCCACTCCTGTCCAGCCACAGCACTGGTGTAGCTCTGCTCCAGGAGTGCTTGGACGCATCCCAGGGATGCCCAGGGTGGGGTTGCTGGGGCTGAGCAGGGCCAGGGGTTGGACTGGGTGATCTCTGTGGGTCCCCTCCCAGCTCGGGGTATTCCATGGCTCCGTTTTGCATTTTGGGGATGGTGATAAGGAGCGCTGTGGCCTCCCCAGGGGATGCAGCAGGAGCACCAGGGCTGAGAGGATGGCAAACAGTGGCAGCATCACCTGGCAGTGCCAGGGAGCAGGGGGAGGGCATGGGCACCGTGCTCTCTGTGGCTCTGGACAGGCTTGAACACCCCCAGGCTTCCCCTGGTTTAAAGGATAAATAACTTGCTGTGCCCTTGCCCTGCCAGCAAGGTGTACCCTGTGTGCTGCTCCTGTCGTGGGCAGGAGAGGAGGCAGAAACTGCAGGTGGAATAGAGGAGGGAGGCACCAGCCTCCTGCTGCCCTTCAGCCTCCCAGGGTCCTGGGTGGAAAGGGGATTTTGCATAAAAAGGGGGTGATGCTCAGGGCTGGTCCCCCCACACAGGTGCTTGTGGAGATTGAGTGATTCTCTCTCAGAAGCTCTTTGGTAGGTGTTAGAGAAATGTGGAGTGTTTACCTTACTTTACAGTTCAAAAAGCCCTAATAAAATACACAACAGGAGTATTAACAATGAAACTATTTTGAGGATTATTAAGCTCTTATAAAAGAATGGAAGGAAATCTGCCTGGCATTATGTTCTATGCCACTAGATATTTAAATTAATGCCTTCCTATAGCAGCTCCTTCAGAAATCTTTAAGGCACTTAATCATCTTCAGTGAATTAGAGACTTGGTGGTGTTAAAAAGCTCTTCAGCATCCTCCATTCACTGAGCAGGGGAGGAAACTGAGGCAGAGTGATTTGGGCAGCTCATTCACCATGGCAAGGGTGGAGTGGGAATTTGATTCTCGTGGGTTGGCATGGAGTGTGATGGGAATGCCCTTGTCCAGCTGTGCTTCCTGGGAGTGCTGGGTCCTGATCTTTTCCCCTTTCCCCTCTCACCCTGTGTCAGCACCCAGGGCATCCCTCTGGCTGTCCTGGACTGCCCAGACCCCTGCCAGGGGCTCAGAGACCCTGGCACAGAGCCCAAAATGCCCCTGTGGGTTTGATTATAACCTGTGGAGCAAGTTACCAACCTTGTATGAAGATCAGCAAGCCACAACAGTTTAGGTAGAATAACAGTGAAGTTATCACGGGGTGGAAAAGTAGATTTTGGGGTTTTTGGGATGGGGGTTCAGGAGGCAAGATGGAGGGAACTGGGTGTGTCCAGCCTTTCTCCTTCTTCTTCTTGGCCTCCATCTTCTGCTGTGATGGTGGCACTTACAGATTAGTTTAGAGTAGAAGCTCACTGTCTAACATAGGTGATAGGTATTGGGAAGGAATTGCAAACATTGTACAGGTAGTTTTTAATATAAAGACATAAAACCACCCTGGGGGCAGGCACAGTGCCTGGAACTGTCCTGCTGAGTGGACCTCAGCAGGGCAGGAGAAAATTTTTTATAGAAAAGACACAATCAACAACCTTGAGACTGAGAAATGAAGAGCCCTGACTCCTTCTTCAAGCACTGGGCTGGGAGCAGAGACTTTCCAACTCTTCTCGGGGTCACTGTGCCCAGCTAGAAACCCCAACAACCCCGTAGGTGGGGAGCAGAGCTGTGCTGCTGGCACCAGGAATTCCTCATGGATTTGCCCTTCCCCTGGTGCCTGCTGTGGCAGCATTTACAGCTCTGCCTGTGCCCATCTCAGGGAGGCCCATAAACCCTGATGAAATGGCATTTCCTGGTGAAAGGCAATTTGTCCAGATCTGTCTGTGGGCTGCTGTCACCATATCCACGGGATTTATTTCCCGTTTATTTACGCTTTGTGCTCATGTATATGCAGCTCTTCTCTCCCATCATAATCCAAAACCTGATTGTCCCTTGGGCTTGGCTGTCACTTGCAGGTCCCTGGGCTGCCTCTCTCGTGCAGGTTGGTTTTTCATTTGGTTTTTCTGTTTAGAAGGATGGAGAGCAACGTCTGCAGGCATTGCATCAACCTTGCTGCAGCTGCTCTGAGCAGGGCAGAGCCCTCAGCCTGGGGCAGAGCCCTGCCCCACAAAGGGCTGGGAAATTCATGGCTGAGATTTAGGCTGATCAATGATTTCCTGACTTTGGTGGTGCGTGAATTCTTTGGTTTAGGAGTGAATTTGGTTTTGGAGGAATTCTTTGATTGAAGGGGTGATTTCTCCTTGGTCTCTGCAATGTTTGTGATGGGATCTGGGGACTCCTTTCTTTACCTGTTCCTTACAAGTCCTGAGTGTAGGAGGTCAATACCTGGAGGTGCTCGTTTAGAAATAAGGTTATGGCATCCAGCAAAGGGCTGCAATGCTTTAAATGCCTTCAGCTGCCAAAATTTGGTGTGTGCTCAAGATCCCTGCTTGCTTTCACTCCCAATGATCCCAGCTAAGAGAGGCTGAGCTCTCCTCCATGCTGGGTATCCTTGGTGGAAGTCAGGGCTCTGCCTTGGAAGGTGTCACTGTAGGACACAGAACAACACAAATGCACACACTGCTGTTCCCAGGATGAAAAAAGGGAAGTTTCAATTTCTGACTCCCAACATTTATAGATTTCCAGAAGTGGCAGTGGATGGGAGGGTGACAGTGCCACCTCTGCAATGCCACTGGACAAACCAACAGCCCATCAAACTTCTCCTCCTCCACAGAAGAATGCAAGACAACGAGTTATTTACAGAAAGTGCGTGAGAAAATTCATTACAAGAACACCAACATCAGAAGGCTTAGAAAATCTTAAAAAATCAGGGTGGCAGGAGGGGAGCAGCCACTGCAGGGCTGAGCAAGCCTTGAAACACATCCCTTGAAGCACAGCCCCAGTCCTGGGAGAGCTGCAGAGCCAGGGCTGCTCTCTCCAAGGAGCAGCTCAGAAAAGGGACCTGAGCTGGTGGATTCCTTTGCTACGTGGAGAAACACGCTGTAGATATTCTGAAAAAAAAAACCAAAATCAAATGGGAGAACAGGTCCTGGAGCTCTTTGAAAGGTGTTCAAAGAGACTCTGTCAATGTGAAACTCCTATTTATGTTGGTTTTTTTTTTTTCTGCCTCCTCTTTTCTTTTGTTGATACAATCTTGGAAGTGGGAGGAGGGTTTACAAAAATGCTTGTGTTTATAAGCTGCTGCTTCAGACACCTTTTTTCCCCTTGTAAATATTGCGCAAGAAGCCAAAAAAGAAAAACACAGAGACCAAGCACAGGGGAGTCCTCGTTGGAGCATTCCTCTGATCACTTCAGAACCTGAAAATCAGCTTTGTGCTGCACATGTGTCCCCACAGATGCACCAGGGACAGACCTGTAGAACCCAGCCCAGGCTTTGCAGCACAGCAGTGACTGCTCTGAAGGGACAGAGCAGGGGCTCAGCACCGCCAGGGCACCTCCAGACTCCTCTGGTCCTTCCCCAGGCGGATTCATCACTCTCTGGCTGGGAAGGATCCCGTTGGGGTATTGAAGGGCACGTAAAATAGCCTCAAAGTCAAGGGAAGAGGAGCATCCGGCCTGAGGACATCCCCCAGGCCAACACTTCAAGCAATAAAAGTGAGTTTTTTGGAGGTTTTCTGCCGCTGGTTTCAGCAGCAGCACTGGGGTGGCGTGGATGGTGTCCAGACCTGGCACAGGCAGCCAAGGGGAGCTGAGGAAGGTGTGGATTTACTGAAACAAGCAGCAGAAGCTTTGTGGGTGCTGCTTTTTTTTTTTTGTTTTTTCCTCCTTCAGGTGCTCCCTGGTTACTTGGAGGCTCTATATGGGCTGAGCAGCCTCAGGAGAAGGTTATATCAAAGCAGACTTAAATTTCCCTGAAAAGTAACAAGTGAGGGCAGAGCTTGTGGGGTCCCTTGGCTTTTCCTTCCCTGCCTGGCTCGTGGGAGCTCCATCTGTGCTTTGGCTGCTGGGCAATGCCCAAACAAGCTCAGGCTAAAGCTGTGCCAGCCCCTGCTTTGCAAGGAGCAGGGCTCTAAAATAATGTTTTTCTTGGGGACTTGCTTGGCTTTGGCTGAACCATTTGCAAAGGTGCAAGGGAGCAGGGAATGGGCCAGCTCTGCCCCGTGGCTGGGCCATGGAGCTGTGCTGGCAGGGAAGGGTTTAATTACAGGGAAGGATGTGGAAACTCCTGTGCTGGAAGGATGTGGGGAGATGGAGCTCACGGCTCAGCTGCAGCTCCGGTTCTTGTGCTGGATCCCAGTGCCCAGGGCTGCTGCTCCTGCTGGGAACTGGTTTTGGTGTCCATTTCCAGTAGCTTCACCTTGGTTTTTCTGGCTGTCAGAAAAGCTGTGAGGGTTTGAGGACCCGAGCTCAGCTGCTCTGGATGTGTCTCCCTGGAAGCTATGGAAAGCAGTGCTTGCAGTCCTGTTTGAACTTGTTGGCTGACAAGTTTAAAGGTTGTTTTGACCCTTCGGGATATATTTTTTTAAAAAAAATATTTCTTTCACCTTCCTTCTTGCAGCTTTATGAGAGGGCCAAGGCAGGAGCTTTGTACCCAGCAGTAGGAGTGTAATTACAGCAAGTCTGGGCGAGTGGCTCTCCCCCAGGGCTCTTTCAGAGTTGGGTTTTGCTTCTCTTTTTTCCCCCTCTCCCTGCTCCATGTTATTGTTCTTGTCCCTCCACCTCCTTTTCTGGGGAAAACTCTTTGGGGTCTGATGTTCCTTTGTGCGAGTTTCCATTTCCCTGTGCCTTTCCATCTCACCTGGAAGCTGGATTTTTCTGGAATAAGCTGGGTGCAGCTCCAGATTGGTTCTGCTGGGAGAGCAGTGCTCATCAAAGTCCCTTAATTCCCAATTAGTCTGTCCACCCAAGGCTTTAAAATTGGTTCGATAAAGCGCATTAGAGTTAAATCTGAATTAACCTTTCCTGGCACAGGCGACCCCTGGGGAACCCCGGGGGCAGCAGAGCTGGTTCCCAAGGGGGGCACAGCCCCTTCCTGGGCCAAATGGGGGCATTTGGGGGCATTTGGGGGCATTCTCCTGGTGGGACACCCAGCACTGCAGGGCTCTGAGCTGGCCCTGGCACGGGGCTGCTGCGCTGGGGAATTTTTAGAGAAGATAAGAGGTGGTGGCAGGAGAGAGGTCTCCATCCCGAGGCACCCAGACTCTTTAATTATGTTTTTGGTCTGGAAGATTATATGGTTCCTAAGCATAAATAGAGAGCCCAGGGGAGGTAATTGCACCTCTGGGTGCAGATGGGTGGTGGCAGAGGCTGTGTGAGGGCAGGATCAGTGGGAGGAGGTGCAGGAGAGGGAGGAATGGGCTCCTTGGAGCTGCTGGAATTAACATTGCGCCCCGGGTTCCTGGCACCCCGTCCTCTCCACGGTGCTCCTGGGGGACCCACAGCCCCAGGAAGGTGGGGACCAGCCCTGGGAGCCACCCCACTGCCATTAATCCCTGCATTTGGGGCAAACCAGCCCTTGGGCCCTCCCTGAGTTGTGCACAAAAATCGTGGTCGTGGTCTGCCCCTGCCAGAATTACCCTTTGCCCACTTGGAGCTGATTTCAGCACAATTGCTGACTTGGCTTTATTAGTTTCTTCATTATCTTTGGAGTCCTGCCAGATGTCCTTGTGGCCTGCAAATTCTGCATTCTTTGCATCCATTATCAGTGGTACATCCTTCTTTCCAAGCTTTGTTAACCTCCCTCTAGCTCTGAGATCATGAGGAGCATGTCCAGCCCTTAACTCTAACAAGGCAATTCTACCAAGTAGTGATTTGTTTTTCTAACACCTGGATATCACTTAGAGCTTGTTTGTTACTCTGTTTCATGGATTAAATCTCCCTTTTTTTGCTGATTAGGCTTGAAAGCATACAAAGACCAAACATCAAAGAACATTCTTACTTAAGAAATTTTTACATATTCCACATTTTGCAACACCTGGGTGCAATAGCCAGCCCGGGTTTTGTGGAGATGGTGGAGATGTGCCCCTGCCTTTGGCTGGGGTGTGCCCTGACCTGCACTTGGCTCTGCAGGGAGGAAAGACATTTCAAAAGTGTTTCCACATTTGTACCTTCCAGCTCTGCTCCTGAGTGGGGAGCCTGCAGGGAGAGCCTCAGTTTTCCCTGCATTTCCCTTTCCTTGCCTTGATTTCCAGCTGTACTCCTCACCAAGCATGCCTTGCCTCTGTGTGCTGCCCAAAATGATGTTTTCAAGGGTGAAGCAGGACCATTCTCTTTCCAGTGCCTTATTTTAATACAGACAAGCTGAAATATTTGGGGTGTGCTTTTCTTTTAAAGCATTTAATTAAAGAAAAAACCCCCGAAACCCTGCGCTGGCAGTTTTCCTGCGTGTCCCCACATTTGCATGGCTCCTGTGATTGCACAAGGAGGCTCCTCCAGGTGGGACCTCATTTTTTCAAGCACTTCCTGCCCCATCCCTGGAGCCCTGATGTTCTTGGGCTCTGCAGCCTCGTTCTTGGGGTGAGTCCAGCAAACTCTTTGCCTGGGAGGGAAACCAAAGGTCCCGGTGA
The DNA here is from genome assembly GCF_037042795.1 of Molothrus aeneus. Taxonomy (NCBI): domain Eukaryota; kingdom Metazoa; phylum Chordata; class Aves; order Passeriformes; family Icteridae; genus Molothrus; species Molothrus aeneus. The sequence continues at coordinate 4,503,200 of NC_089672.1, forward strand.
TGGGAGGGAGCCCTGACAGCTGGAGCTGGGGGATAGGAGAGGGACTCTGGAGAAAACAGCTGGGATTGGGTGAGGAAATTTGGGCTTCAAACCCATCTCCAGCTGCAGCTTGTGGAGCAGTTCTGCAGAGCCTTGCCCCTCTGGTTTAACCCTTCACATGGCTGAGTGCTGGAGATGGGAACCTCCCCCTCCTCCTTCCTCACTGTTCCCAGTGTGAACCCCCGGAGCAGAGCCGCCAGCTCTGTTTATTGAACACAAATAGGAGATAAAATAGTGGAAAACTCATTTTTTCATGCTCATTGGTGGGAAAGATTAAAATTATGCAAATCCTCGGCAGCGAGCTTGGTGCAGAGATAAGGGGATGTTCAAGTCAGCTGGCTGCCTGCTAATTCACTCATTGAAAACGAAATGAGCAGGAAAGCTGCGAGCTGGGGATCCTGTGCTGGGAGGGAGCAAACAAAGAAAAATCCCTTTTTGGAGGCGTGCAGGATCCATGCTGGGATGCTCAGGCCAGAATCACGTGTGTGCCCAATGCCTGGGGAGCTCTGGGATGCAGCACCTCCACCTTGGCCAGGTGTATCTGCAGCCAGTGTCCCATCCCCATCCCATCCCCATCCCATCCCCATCCCATCCCCATCCCCATCCCCATCCCATCCCATCCCCATCCCATCCCCATCCCATTCCCACAGCTATCCCATCCCCATCCTATCGCCATCCCAATTCCATTTCCATTCCCATCCCATCCCCATCTCATCCCATCCCCATCTCATTCCATTACATCCCATCCCCATCCCCATCCTCATCCCCATCCCATCCCCATCCCCATCCCCATCCCATCCCATCCCATCCCCATCCCCATCCTCATCCCCATCCCATCCCCATCCCATCCCCACAGCTATCCCCATCTTATCCCCATCCCAATTCCATTTCCATCCCATCCCCATCCCCATCCCATCCCCATCCCATCCCATCCCATCCCATCCCATCCCCATCCCCATCCCCATCCCATCCCCATCCCATCCCCATCCCATCCCATCCCATCCCATCCCATCCCATCCCCATCCCCATCCCCATCCCATCCCCATCCCATCCCCATCCCATCCCCATCCCATCCCCATCCCATCCCATCCCATCCCCATCCCATCCCCATCCCATCCCCATCCCATCCCCATCCCATCCCCATCCCATCCCCATCCCATCCCATCCCATCCCATCCCCATCCCATCCCCATCCCATCCCATCCCATCCCCATCCCATCCCCATCCCATCCCCATCCCATCCCCATCCCATCCCCATCCCATCCCCATCCCATCCCATCCCCATCCCATCCCATCCCCATCCCATCCCATCCCATCCCATCCCATCCCATCCCATCCCATCCCCATCCCCATCCCCATCCCCATCCCATCCCCATCCCATCCCATCCCATCCCCATCCCATCCCATCCCATCCCATCCCATCCCATCCCATCCCATCCCATCCCCATCCCATCCCATCCCCATCCCATCCCATCCCATCCCCATCCCATCCCATCCCATCCCCATCCCCATCCCCATCCCCATCCCATCCCCATCCCATCCCCATCCCATCCCCATCCCCATCCCATCCCATCCCATCCCATCCCCATCCCATCCCCATCCCATCCCCATCCCCATCCCCATCCCCATCCCATCCCATCCCCATCCCATCCCATCCCATCCCCATCCCATCCCATCCCATCCCATCCCATCCCATCCCATCCCCATTTCCATCCCCATCCCATCCCCATCCCATCCCCATCCCATCCCCATCCCATCCCCATCCCATCCCCATCCCATCCCATCCCATCCCATCCCATCCCATCCCATCCCCATCCCATCCCATCCCATCCCATCCCATCCCATCCCATCCCATCCCCATCCCATCCCCATCCCATCCCCATCCCATCCCATCCCCACTGAGACACTGGCTGCAGATACACCTGGCCAAGGTGGAGGTGCTGCATCCCAGAGCTCCCCAGGCACTGGGCACACACATGATTCTGGCCTGAGCATCTCAGCATGGATCCTGCACCAAAAAAGGTTTTTTTTTCCCCTGAACCTGGCCTCCAAAATAGGTTTTTTCTTTGTTTGCTCCCTCCCAGCACAGAAACCCCAGCACTGTGAGGGGCCTCAGGTCTCAATGACCCGAGATCCCCTGATGTGGTGGTTCTGGGGGTGAATCAGCTGAAATCTGCCCCCTTGGTCCCTCAGTTGGATTCCATGAGCAAACAAGGCTGGGAATTGAGTGGGAAGCCACCAGATAAGAGCAGTGCTGCTCTCGGTGCTTTCTGCTGCACCTCTGTGGCTCTGGGGGGCTGCAGGAGCCCGAGTGGGCTCAGCAGGACACAAGGTGGCACAAGGGGCCCTGCAGGGCAGGGCAGGGGCAGCTCCCTGGGCCTGGGCCTCCCCCACCATCCCGGGGGTGCCATGGAGGAACCTGTGCCCATCTCTCCCACCCGGCCACGCCTGCTTTGTAGTGGGAGCCAGGAGCTGAAATTCCCTGCATGGGCACGTTAATGAACCCTGCAGGGCTGTGGGGCTTTCCCGGGATGAAAGGGCCCTGTGTGTGTCTGGGGAGGATCAGGGAGTGTGCAGATGTGGTTGTGGTCAGGAAGGAGCGAGGGCAGGAGCAAACCCTGGCCCTCTGACTCTGGCTCTGACTCAGCCCTGAGCTTTGGCTGAAGGGAGCCTCACTCCTTTTGCCTGACTCAGTTTTGTCTCACTCCTTTAGACCAAACTGAGCCTGCAGTGCTGGAGAGAATTAAGGGCCACCCCAGCAGAGGAATTGGGGTGAACAGTGGGGATTTTTGCTCTCTGTGCTGCTCGCTTTGCCCAGCACAGGCTCTTTAGGCTGTGCATTTATTTCTGGGGATCTCTCAGGGAGTTCCAGGCACAGGGGAGACCAAAAGCCCCCACAACCCAAAACCTTGCAGAGCAGCTGAAGCTGCCAACCGTGCAAAGGCACCCAGGAAATGATGAGGACTGCTCATTGTGCTGGGAGAGGGACCCAGTGCCAGAGAGCGCTTTTGGAAGGGTTTGTCTCACTTCCTGTCAAATCAATATTTATTCACAAATCTATTTGTTTGCTTTTGTCATTGAAAACTCTTGTGGGCTTTTTTTTTTGTGTGTGTGTGTGTGTGTGCGCGTTGTTTTGTTCCCCTTGTGTATTTTTGGCTGTGCAGTGCTGGCCAGAGGGGCTGCCACAGCCTTTCCTGGCTCCTCTCCTTCCAGCTGCTTCTCCCAGCCCAAAAGAGGTTTGGAGCCTCTTTTGTAAGGTGGGACCTGCCTGGCAGCTCTCCTGTGCCCGGGCACAGCTTCCTCCCCATTCCCCCCTGGTGCCCTTGGGCTGGAGGGATGAGGGATAGGAGGGGGCTGACCTCAGTGAACACGAGCAGTGATTTTCCATTTCTCTGTTATGGATCCCAGTGGAGCAGGGCTGTGGAATAGATCAACCACCCCCCAAAATCGTGGGATCACAGAGTGGTTTGGCTTGGCAGGACCTTAGAGCCCATCCCATTCCACCCCCTGCCATGGGCAGGGACCCTTTCCAGTGTCCCAGGCTGCTCCAAGCCCATCCAACCTGGCCTTGGGCACTTCCAGGGATCCAGGGGCGGCCCCAGCTTTGGTCCTGCTTGAGTTTCACCATTCCCACCAACCTTCCCCTTCATTTCTGCCCCGTTTTAGTGTGAGTGAAACAAATCGTGGCTGGAGCTCCATCCTCCCTCAGCTGCTCTCCCTCCTCTGTCCTCCTCCATGCCCTGACTCATTCCTGATGCCAGAGCTGTTTGTGCCCTCCCTGCCCTGCTCTTACCTCCTCCTGGTTCATTTGTGCTGTTGAGGGGATGGGGATGGGATGGAATGGGATGGAATGGAATGAGATGGGGATGGGGACAGGATGGGGATGGGGATGGGATGGAATGGAGTGGAATGGAATGGAATGGAATGGAATGGAATGGAATGGAATGGAATGGAATGGAATGAGATGGGGATGGGGATGGGATAGGGATGGGATGGGATGGGATGGGATGGGATGGGATGGGATGGGATGGGATGGGGATGTGATGGGGATGGGATGGGATGGGATGGGATGGGATGGGATGGGATGGGATGGGATGGGATGGGATGGGATGGGATGGGGATGTGATGGGGATGGGTTTTCAGCACCTCTGCCTCCCTCCCTCCCTGGCCCAGCCCTTTGCACCTGCCCAGAGCTGCAGGATGGGGACTCTGCCGTGATAGAGCTGCAGGTGGAATAAACCAGGGATTTTTGGAGCCAGCTGAGGACCTGCTATGCCCCAGGGGGTGTGGGGAGGGCTTTGCCTCCTCCTGGGTTTGTCTGCTGAGCCCCAGAGCTGGAATATTATTTATCTGCCCCCAGCCAAATCACGCAAAGCTAAATTGAGCTGTGGCAGGCGAAAGTGTGAAGCGTATTATTAGGAACAGGGAGCTCTTGTTCCACAGCTGCTGCTGCTGCTGCTGCCGTTGGTAATTAATGTTTGAGGAATTGCAGATCTTCATTAGGAGAACAATTAGATTAACGAGAGAACTCGAGCCGAAGCTGTAGTGGGAAAGGGCTGGGGGGAGGCTTTAAAAAACAAACTCCAATCCCTCCCTGGCAGCCTGCCTCGCTGCTCCAGAGCTGTGCTGCTGCTCTTGGAGGCACTGGGAGGAGACTGGTCTGTGACAGGCACGCAGGGAGCATGTGGGGGCTTCATTAGGGGCAGGAAAGCAGCAATCCTTGATTGCCATAAATATTTCAGGCAGCCCAGCACCCATTGCTCAGCCCCAGCCCAGGGTTATTAGCAGAGAGAGCTCTGGGCAGAGGCTGCTCAGGGCTCTGCAAGGTCCTGGGCTTGCATCATTAAAAGCTTTAATTGGTGTCCTTGTTGCTGGAATCACTGACCCCTTCCAGGCAAGAGCACCCTGGCCACGAGGTATCACCTGCAGGGCCTGGGCTTAATTCAGGCCAGTAAACAGCCCTGAAGTTGAGGGATTTAAGATGCTTCTCATTAATATCCTTTCAGCAAGAGTTGTTTGGGGTTCTCCCCACCCCCTGCTTTCTTCCCCGTGCCCTGCCCTGTGCCGGGTCCATCCATGAACTTGCAGCAGCTTTGCCCTCACACAAGCGAGGTGCTCACAGCTGGCTGATGAGCAGGATGCAGCAGGAATTCACTCAGGATAAATGAACCATTTAGAGAGGTTGTAAAACCACAGAAAGTAACGACAGAAGGGAGGTTGGAAGGTCAATTAGTCCCTCTGGCTGGCCCAAGTGTGTTTGGAAGTCGTTGGAGGCAGATGCATGCCTGGCCTTCCTAAAACCCTGCAGTGGTGGTGCTCCCATCCCTGGCCTGTGTCCCCAGTGCTGCTCAGCCCCACACAGCCTCCCCCGTGGGGCACCAGCAGTTCTCTCCCCATGGGAGATGCTCTCAGCACCCTCTGCACCAGCCACACCATGCCCGGCTTCTGGTGAGAGGGATGTCCTGGAGGTTTTTTCATCTCTTCTGGTTTTAGGAAATGTCACCACAGGAATCTCTTGCTCTCCAGCAAGGCGGGAACCCCTGAGTGCTGCCAGCAGTCTGAGCTGGGGTGGTTCCACCTTCTGGTGGAGCCATGGCAGGGGATGGGAGCAAGAGGATCCTTAAGGTCCCTTCCAACCCAAACCACTCCGGGATTCTGAGGGGAGGCTGTGGGGCAGCTCCCAAAAGCAGAGAGAGTTGGGCACAGGGTGTTACAAATCCCAGAGGTGCTGGAAGGGGGCTCAGCTCCCAAGCCTTGTCCCCAGCCCCAGGAGAAAGCTGGAAGCTTTGCCTTTCAGGGGACAGCACATTTCTCCCTTTGCTAATTGATGGGGACAAAAAAAGTTTCATTTCCTGGCGACTCCAGATGGTGCAGCGACAATGAAGCCATTTTCTGCAATATGGTGGCTTCTGCCTGTCCAAGGAGAGATTTGCTGTTGGAGCAGCTCCTGCTTGGCTCGGTGCCCCAAAGGTGGACGAGTCACTCTGAGCCCTGGCTGAGGCTCTGGGCCTTGGGAATCTCCTGCAGCCCTGCTGAGCAAGAGGGCAGGAATCTGCTGCTGTGAGGCAGTGCCTTGCTGGAGGTGGAGGACACACAGCACCCTCCTCCCTGGGCATGCACAGCCCGTGGCCTGGGGACGCTCCTCGCCTGCCCAGGAAATATCATTGCATGTTTAATTCATGGCCCTGCAAAACCATCACTCAGCCAGCCTCCTCCTGCTGATCCTTCTGGTGATTGACTGCCACAAAGACCCCGAGATGATCTCAGCAGCTTGTCAGAAGGAGCCCTTCTGTTGGTTTCAAGTGAAATGCAAGCCGACGTGCCGAGCAGGTGGAGGCTTTCTGAATGCTGGGTAATGGGAATGTTCTCCCAGGGTGCTCTCACAGGCTCCTTTCCTACAGCAGGGATGTTACCAATCTCCAAATGCTTATGAATGTTTTAAGGCACCTCTGATGCATGGCTGGGCTGTGCAGGGGCTGCTGGATGCCAGGCAGTGGGAGCAGCACCTCTGGGCTGGGCTGGGCTGGCCTCTGCAGCTGCTCAGAGCAGAAGGGGAGGAACATCAGATTCAGCAGCAGCAAACCAGCTGGGTGAGATCAGGCTGTCAGGCAGGAGCTGGGGTACTGTGAGGGTGGTGTTACTCCCAGTTTCTGCCTAGTTAGCAGCCTCTTAATTATTTTGCATCTTGTGCAGGAGATGGAATGGCAGCGGAGCCCTGCCTGCCTGAGCTGCTTGGCTTGGGAGCACCCCTGGCTTGTGCCTTCTGAGGGTTGCTGCACGTTGCTGTGATTTGTGGGCCTTCAGTCAATGCATGAGGAGGATTTCTGGAGGCACCTGCTGCAGCTGGGGCTCTCTGCAAGGATGTGACAAGAGCCAGAGGCTTCCCCAGACAGACAGCCCAGAATTAAATCAGAGGGAAATCAAGCATGGAGTGTGGACGTGGCTTCCTGACCCTGCTGCTGACCTTGAGCAGTGCAGCCTCAGACTCTGTCCAGTCTCTTCTGGTGTCCACGGGTCTGCAGGGCTCCACCAGCCCAAGCAGTGACCCAGCATCCTCCCAGCTTAGCTCTTAAATTCAGATGAGATCACAACAGCAAGTGATGGATGGGTTTTTTCTTTCTCTCCTCCTTTCTTAATCTCCCCTGGCTGGTGGGTCTGAGACACAGGATTCCTGCCAGAGCAAGGGGAGGGATTTGCTCATCTTCTGTCTTGCAAGCTCGAAAACAAATCCTCTTTATGGAATTTAACCCCCTGTGTTGGCTGGCGGGGCTGGAGTGCCTGGCACGTGGGGAGGGGATGAGTGCTGAAGGAGAAGGCAGCAGGGTGAGCTCCAGAGGGCAGGCCCAGGAGCATCTCAGTGCCCAGGGGGTGCACTCTGAGTGGGGCTTGGTGGCAGCACTGTCGGTCCTGGGGTGGACAAAGGGCATTGCTGGGCCTGTGGCTGTGGAGCCGCCCTGCCCCGAGCCCTCCCGAGCAACACCCAGGGAAGGGAACATTTCCTAATCACCTTGATGAGCTTTCCTTGCTGGTCACTAATCAGCAGGACGGTGATGAAGGCAGCTCTGTGCCAGGACAGAGAAAGACAAGGCTCTTTATCCTCCTTGCCGCAGCTCAGCAGCCCCTCCTCGCCTGCAGGAGGATTTGCTGGGGGTTTTGTGGCTGCTGCTCTGTCCCCCCCTCACTGGAGCGCAGCTCTGCCTCTTCCACGGGGTGCGAGGAGAGCAAGGAGCTCATCAGCTGCGCTGCTGCCACAAGGATTTGCGTTTACCATCAAGCAGCAATTAGGAGAAACTTTGCGTGTTTGCTTCCCTCCTTTTGTTTCCTGTGTGTTTTTCACCGGTGAGCAGAGTGCGCTGCAGCAATCCCGGGGCCTCTCCCAGCCTGCTGCCCAGGGATGTGCAGACAAGGCTGCCCATGAGGGCTGCAGGCCTTAAAAAGGAAATTGATCTCTTTTCTTTTGTGTTTCCCAAGGCTCTTGGCTTGGGGTGTTCCTGGGCTGGAATTGCTGAGAAAGGAGGGACAGTCCCTCTGTATCTCAGGTGTGGGGGACCCTCATGATGAGCGCTTAACTCAGTGTAAATCCAGACCAGCATCCTCCATGGAAGCCTCTCGGGGTTATTTGGGCTGGGTTCCTTGCCTGTGGCTGATTAAATCTTCCAGGTTGTTGCATGTAGAGAGAATTTCGTACTTTGCTTTTGGTGTGAGGTGCATGCATGTTGGGGATATTTTGGGGGGTCATTTCACTCATAACTCCTATTGCTGGGGACTGTTTCTGCTTGGGGACCAAAATGAGCTGGGCAAAATCTGGAGGCAGCTGGGGCTGTTAGTGCTGCCCTCCCTGGGGTGATGCCCAAGGTGGCATTGCCCTGGTGGCCTTGCCCTGGTGGCCTTGCCCTGGTGGCACTGCCCTGGTGGCTCTGCCCTGGTGGCCTTGCCCTGGTGGCACTGCCCTGGTGGCTCTGCCCTGGTGGCCCTGGTGGCCCTGCCCTGGTGGCACTGCCCTGGTGGCCCTGCCCTGGTGGCTCTGGTGGCACTGCCCTGGTGGCACTGCCCTGGTGGCATTGCCCTGGTGGCTCTGGTGGCACTGCCCTGGTGGCTCTGCCCAAGGTGGCATTGCCCTGGTGGCCCTGCCCTGGTGACCCTGCCCTGGTGGCACTGCCCTGGTGGCCCTGCCCTGGTGGCACTGCCCTGGTGGCCTTGCCCTGGTGGCATTGCCCTGGTGGCCTTGCCCTGGTGGCCCTGCCCTGGTGGCTCTGGGTGTGCTCAGAGGAGCAGCAGGAGCTGATGGAGACAACAGAAGGAGGCGATCGATCGGCGATCCCAGTAATGAGGAGCTCATTCTTGGCAGGGGTTGGTGACATCCTACACCCACCCAGCACTCACAGCTGGAGCTGATAAAGCACCCTCGTGTTCCTAATTAACTTTCTTGAATGGTTTTTTCCTTCCTTTCGATTTTTCATCTCTTTTTTTTCCCTTCTGCTCGGGCTGTGGGCTGGTGGGAGATGCTGTGCTGGGCCAGGAGGAGAGGAGCAGGTTTGCCACCCTCTGCACCCTGGAGCAGGGATCTCTGTGAGCTTGGATTGATTTCCCCTGCTCCTGGCCTGGCTGCAGGGGCTGAGAACCCACTGCTTGTCCTCAGGGGATGGTTTGCACAAGACTTTTTGGTGAGAAACACCTGATTTGTGAGAAACCAGTCCCCAGGAGAGTTGAGGAGCTGGGGGAAGGCCAGGCAGGTGTCTGTCAGCAGGTGAGCTGCCATCAGGGAGGAGCAGCAGTGCCAGGAATGGGCTTTGCCCCCCTCCTTTGGCTGTCATTCCCTGCTGCTGAGCACAAAGGGGGTCCCTGTGCAGACCTGGCAGAGCACTTTGGAGGCTGGAGAAGGTCACAAGATGCAGCAGCATCCAGATTTCTGTGTGAGGGGAGCAGAAAGCCAAAGCTGGAGGGATTAGCCTGGTCAGAGGGACTGATGCCATCTGGATGGGCTCTTCCTGGTCCAGGTCATCTTCGTGCCATGCTGCAAGCCAGGAAAGCACCAGCTCCTCATTGCTGAGTGGATTTCTTGTGTTCTTAGTTGGACACACAGAGATGTGAGGCCAGGCAGTCTTTCCTCCCCAGGAATGTGGAGCTGACCTGAACCTGCACTTGATCTCAGAAAAAGTCGTTTTTTTTTTAGCTTGGACTCCAGACATGAGAAAGGCCGTTGCACTTTTGCTGGTGTGGGCAGCAAAAGCAGCTCTTTGGGCTCTTGGTTGAGATTTTCTCTTTTTCCCTTGTGCTGGGTGCATAACTCAGTGTCACCCATCAGCCCAGGTGCCAGGCTCGGGGAGCAGGAGCTTTGGGAGGGGGATGTTGGTGCTTTAGCAGTGCTGAGTAGGTGGTGTTGGTGGTCCTGGGAGGAGGATGTTGGTGGTTTAACAATGCTGAGTGTCAAAAGGTGGTGTTGGTGGCCCTGGAAGGGAGATGCTGGTGCTTTAGCAGTGCTGAGTGTCACAAGGTGATATTGGTGGCCCTGGGAAGGGGATGTTGGTGGTTTAGCAGTGCTGAGTGTCACAAGGTGATATTGGTGGCCCTGGGAGGAGGATGCTGGTGGTTTAGCAATGCTAAGTGTCAGAAGGTGATGCTGGTGGCCCTGGGAAGGGGATGCTGGTGGTTTAGCAATGCTAAGTGTCACAAGGTGGTGTTGGTGGCCCTGGGAGGGGGATGCTGGTGGTTTAGCAGTGCTGAGTGTCACAAGGTGGTGTTGGTGGCCCTGGCAGAGCTGCAGGATGGGCTGGGATGCGGTTCCTCCCCAGCACTGCCAGTGCCAGCACAGAGACACAGGGATACAGTCTGTGCCCTGAGGAGCTCCCAGTCTGTCAGGCAGCTGAGCTGGGCCTAATGATGAATGACTTCCTAAATAAATAAATAAAGCCCAGAGGCAGGGAAAAAGAAACGTGCAGCATTACCCTGAGCCACAAGGCAATTTTAGCTGACGGTTTGTGCTGCCGAGGGGCGCTCGGCAGAGATTGGGGTGGTTTGCTGGGAAATGCTGAAGGATGGGGAGAATTTGTGTGGGAGGGGAGGGGAATGGGGGCCCTGGGTCAGATCCTTCCCTTTGTGCATCCTGGAGGAGAGCCCAGCCCTGCAGAGAGCCGCATCTCCCGCTCTGCACCGGTGCAGGAGGATGCTCCTGGGATTTCTGGTGGTTCTGGGGCTGCCTCTGTCTGGACTTTGAGCAGGGGGATCCTTTGGGCTCCTCCCTGTGCTGTGGCCACAGTGCCCAGGGTGTGGATGGGCTCCCTCAACAGGGTGCAGCCAGGCCAGGGGAGCTGTGCTTCCTCCTCCTCCTCCTCCTCCTCCTCCTCCTCCCCATGCTGGTGCTGCCCCTGTGCCCTGTCCGTGCTGGGCTGCACCTGCTGAACGCTCCTGACACATCCCTGCCTGTCACAGCCGTCACTGCAGGGCGAAATTAATTCCCCCTGACCAGCCCAGCCCAGCCCTGAGCTCTCCCTCTGCTTTGTCCTGCAGTGACCACAGCTTAACCCTTGCTGTGCCATCGCAGCCCGGGCAGGGAGCAGCGAATCCTGGAGCACCCACAGGGCTGCGCCCCAAAATGTCCCTTGTGCCCATTGCTTGGGGACAGCGCTGGGCACGTCACACACGTGGGAGGAGCAGAAATGCCACAGGGGAACAAAAGGAGAGAAAGAGAGGCTCTGTGTGTGTGTATACGTGCAAACACAGCGAGCTGTCTTGGTGTGCAGTTTCCTCTGGTTTCCCACATTGTAGAAAGGGCTAATGCTGTCATATTAAAGCACTTGGAGATCTGGGGATGAAAAGCAGCGAATGGGACCGAAGACAGTCCTGATCAAAGCTCTTTTTTTTCCCTCCATCTGTGTTTGTTTCCCCGTGGAAGATAATGCTCTGCCTCTTTCTTGTAAATATTTTTTTAAGATCTAAGTAACTCCGTGATAGATAAACAGCCATGCTTCACTCTGAAGGATCTCTGCTGCCTGCTCTAATTGTGTTTGCCAAAGCCCTGGCCTGCCTTCAGCAGTGCCTTGGGGAGCTGCAGTCAGGCCCAGAGGAGAAACTCTGTCCAGCAGCTTTGGGGTGCAAAGGTGAAATGCTCCATCACCCTTTTTCCTTTGGGCAGGATCAGGCCTCTGTTGAGATCTGCACAGCTGGTGAGATGGCACCTAAAGCGCCCAGTGTGGCTGCCCCATCCCTGGCAGTGCTGCAGGCCAGGCTGGAAGGGGCCCTGGGTACCCAGGGATGCCCTGAGTGCCATCCCTGCCTTTAGGGGAATGAGGGCATCTCTGGGTACCCCATGGATGCCCTGAGTGCCACCCCTGCCTCTGGGGGAACCAGGGCATCTCTGGGTACCCTGATCCCTGGGTGCCATCCCTGCCTCTGGGGGAACCAGGGCATCTCTGGGTACCCTGATCCCTGAGTGCCATCCCTGCCTCTGAGGGAATGAGGGCATCTCTGGGTACCCTATGGATGCCCTGAGTGCCATCCCTGCCTCTGAGGGAATGAGGGCATCTCTGGGTACCCCATGGATGCCCTGGGTGCCATCCCTGCCTCTGGGGGAACCAGGGCATCTCTGGGTACCCTATGGATGCCCTGAGTGCCATCCCTGCCTCTGAGGGAATGAGGGCATCTCTGGGTACCCTGATCCCTGAGTGCCACCCCTGCCTCTGGGGGAGCCAGGGCATCTCTGGGGTCCTGTCCAGCCCAGTCCATCCTGTACCTGCTGGGGTGGGCTGTGCAGGGCTCCAGAGCCAGCTCTGCACCTTGGCACCTCCTCATTGCCCCGGGCCAAGTCCCTGTCCCAGCCCTGGCCAGGCTGGGTTTACCAAGGCCAGAGGAGCGAGCTGGAGCTGTGGGGCAGCGAATTCAAATTTCATCTCTGCCCTCCCCAGGGGAGGTGACAAATGAGCTGGTGGTTGTGCTAAAAGCTTTCCTTTCTCTCTTTAAAGAGGTTGCTGGGAGGAAATGAAGTGACCCACTGACCTCTGTTAATGTGCAGCACAAACGAAGCTGCTGCTGCTGCTGCAAGGAGGAGCCCCCAGTGCAGCCCTGTGCCTGCAAGGTGTTTGCTTCCATTGATGGGCCTAATGGGAGCAATTCTCCCTCGGCAGCTGCTGGAAATGAAGATATTTAATCATCTCCTAGATCCTAGTGGAACTTTTTTGCACAGAATTTCTTTAAAATTGCCCTTCTCCTTCTCACAGGCAGATGAAACACAAAAGAAGCCCAAGTGCTTATTTTTTAAATTTTTTTTTTTTTTTTTTTTTTTTTTTTTTTGGTGATTTATTTCTCCAGGTTGTCATACTCTTAATGAACCTGAAATGAATGCATGGTTCCTCCCTCCTGGATTTTTTTCAAACGCAGAGCAAATGTTTCAATTACCAGCTCCGTGGGGGCCAAGAACAGGTAACATATGGCCAAATGTTGCCCAGAGAGGCTGTGGATGATGCCCCATCCCTGGGACTGTTCAAGGCCACCTCTGAGCAGCCTGGTCTAGAGGAAGGTGTCCCTGTCTCCAGCATGATCTTGAATGTCCCTTGCAGCATTCTGTGTTCCTGTGAAAACCCCTGCCCAGCTCTGCCCCATCCCCGTGTCTGTCACTGTGCAGATATTGGCTTTTAGCAGCATTTCCCTCTCTGAGCAGCGAGGACCAAGGCAGCCAAACCCCTCCTCCTGTATCCCCTCCATTCCCAAAGTAGCTTAAGGGAGTTAGGTGTCCAGCACCCTCTGAAATGGGACTTGCTGGGGGGAAAATCTCCAAAAGCATCTTAGCAGCTTAGGTTAAGTCCCTTTGACTCCCAGGGGAACTTAAGCTCTTAAGAAATGTGGGTGCTTCAGAGCATTTCAGCCTCTGTGCCTCGCTCCCCTGGCTCCTGGCTGGCTCCCAGCTGCAGGAGCTGCACTGGGAGGCTGCTCCTTGCAAACACTCCTCACTTTTATTATTTTTAATAATGCTCTGCAAGGCCCCGTGCTCTGTGCCTGCAAGCTGCACACATGGCCTTGCTTAGAGCTGGAGATTAGGCAGCACACAGGAATGAATGTCTTACAGGAGCTCCTTTACTGTAAGAATTAATCTTATTCCTGAAATGTGACCGTATCTAGCACAAATCTGACCCCACTGGGGGCCGTGGCTTCGCTTAATTGCATTCTTTAGCAAGGATTGAGGTCTATTAGGTGGTTTGCTTGTGTTGCAGGGGACCCTGTGCCAGGGAATTTAGTGAATTTTGCGGGTCTGTGGAGCAGCACAGGAAAAGTGCCATTATGTTGGCTCGGCTGGTGCCAGGAGCTTGGCTGGGTGCTCAGAGACAGGCAGGGCTGAGCAAACCTGCTCCAGAGAGAGCGAGGTAGGCCCTGAGGAGGGGAGAGCAGGGGTGGCAGCGCCCCTTGGGATTGGAGCTTTCACCAGAACAATTCCCACTGGGTTTCAGCCTCCTTGTGTGGCAGCAGCGTGGGGACAGGAACTGTGGCTGCTCCTATTGCCGGGGCCCTGCCAAGGAAGCAGGGCAAGCTGTGCCCCAGCCTGTCCCGTGCACATCCTGCTGTCCTGGCAGTGCCTCAGCCCGGGGGCCGGCAGGGATGGAGCTGCTCTGAAGGATGAGCTGCTGGAGCGAGGCTGACATGCCCTAATATCTCTGCCAGCACTCTGTGTCTCCGGCAGGGGCTGGGGAAGCACATCAGCACTGGAGTGGAAGTGTCGCCCTCTGGCATCTCCTCCTCTCATCTTGGAGCTGTTCTGGATCTCCTTTTCCAGACCTTCTCCTTCAGAGCCCATTACAGGGCAGGAAAAGCCGTGCTGGGTGTGGGAGGGTGGCACTGCCAGGCTCCTCTCTCTGGGGGAGGCAGAACATTTCCCTGACATTCAGCTCCATCCTGGGGGGACTTTAGGGATTGTGCTGCTTCTCTTGGCTGCTCTCAGCTGTGGAGGATCATCGGTGCCGTGTCTGGGGAGCACACGAGGCTCAAGGAGGTGTTTGGTGGCATTTTTGGCACTGGTGGGGGTGGATGTGCTGCTCTGATAAAGGAAAACGGGAGTTTCTGAAACGGTGGCTGAGCCAGCGGGGTTTGCTGGGTTTTATTTTGATACAGGCACCCAAAATAGTCGGGTGCATTCTTGCTCCCTGCAACGCCAGCCTCGCTGGTGGGAACGGGAGCTGCGTGACTGAGGGAGGGAGAAGGGAGAGCCAGGGAGCTGCAGCACAGCTCTGTGTGCTGTGCTGGCATCGCTGCCACATCCCCAGTTTAATTAACAGTTCCCATCACAGCCATTCACGCTGTTCCCACTCTCTGCTCACCCCTGACAGCCACAAAAGAAACCCCAACGTGTTGTTCTGTGCCCTGGAACCCTGTGAACCCCGAGCTGGGGCTGGCTGGAGCCTCTCTGTGTTTCTCTGAGTGTGTCTAGAACAAACATTTGAAGAGATTCCCAGTGATAGGATTGGGGGTTTTTTTTTTCCCTTTTTTTGTTCCAGTATTTGTGCTCGTTTGTCACTGAAGCGTGGTGGATCTGGGCTAGCACAGAGCACACAGCAGAGGCTTTGTAATCCTCAAAGTCCAAAGCTTCTCTCTGAAAAGTTGTTCTTTAGGGCTGAGTACGTATGGGGACGTCTTGTTTATCCTGGCTTTTCTTTTAATTCTGCACAGTTCAGCCTTGGAGAGTTAATGGGACAGAAAAAGATGAAAATGCCCCTTCACACTGCCTGTCCCGACAGTCTCCCACCCTGATGTGTGTCAGAAAGCTTAAACAGCCTCACTATCCCCTTAGTCCTCTCAAAGCCTTTGATCATTGTACAATATCTCCTACCTGGCTTTCCTCCAAAAGGTGATAAACCCCGGGTTTGATTTCTAATTGGAGGAACGATAGCGGGAAGGAATCTGTCAGATCTGAGAGATCCTTGCCCAGCTCTGGCCATTATCCCGTGCTCAGAGCCTGCCTGGTGGAAACCTCTGAGCTGCCGACCCCGGGAGGAGGTTGTGGCTGCAGCTTCCACTCTATTTTCAGCCCTTCTGGGGCAGATCCCACCTGTGTGACTGAGGGAAGCGTTTCCCAGTGTTGACACACAGGGCTGAGAACACACAGCTGCCTTAATGCCACTCCAGCTTTGCACGGGGATCAGGATAAAGCTGTGAGCAGGGAGCTCCCTTTGGAGGCAGCAGTTTGTCTCCATGGAAATGTGCTGGCAGGGCGAGGGCAGCAGGCTGGTGCTGAGCTGGATCTGCCCTGCCACAGCCCTGCTGATCTGCTGCTTCTGTCCTGCTGCCACGTTCTGCCACGTCCAGGGCAGAACCGGGCAGGAGAAAATCTCCCTCACCTCCTGTGGAGGCTGCATGGGCTCGATCCACCAGGATCAGCTGTGGCAGCCCCTGCTCCAGGTATTCTCTCCTCCAGTTTTGTGTGGCTCGCCTCTCTTCCACCTCTGTGTGGTGCAAGTGGGGAAACTGAGGCACTGAGTGGTGGAGGGGCTCTCAGACATGCAGAGTGGCTGCTGCAAGCCCAGCCTTGCTGGAGCCTTCCCAGTGTGTGTTTCCTGTGCAAGAGGGGCTCTGGGACACCCCCAGTGACACCTGGCTCGGGGTCAGGGCTGCTGTGCTGGGGGAGCACGGCCTGTCTGGGCAGGAGCATCTCTCATGGGGGGCATTTGTTGCTTTCCTTGCTGGGTTTTTCATGTGTGAGGTTTCAGCTTTGCTTCCTCGCCCTGCGCTTTCGTGGAAAAATCTCCCTTTCAGAGGGTCCTTGGGTCCTGTGCTGGGGAGGGAGAGAACCTGATGGGTTAAACTCCAGACATGGGCTGGATTCTGCCCATGGAGCTGGGCTTAACCCATGGAGCTGGGCTCACCCCGTGGAGCTGGGCTTAACCCATGGAGCTGGTCCATGGGGCTGGGCTCACCCTGTGGAGCTGGGCTCATCTTGTGGAGCTGGGCTCTGCCCATAGAGCTGGGCTCAACCCAGAGAGCTGGGCTTAACCCATGGAGCTGGGCTCATCCCATGGAGCTAGAGCCCCTGATGGAGCTGGGCTCTGCCCATAGAGCTGGGTTCACCCCATGGAGCTGGAGCTCCTGATGGAGCTGGGCTCTGCCCATAGAGCTGGGTTCACCCCATGGAGCTGGTCCATGGGGCTGGGCTCATCTTGTGGAGCTGGGCTCACCCCATAGAGCTGGGCTCACCCCATGGAACTGGGCTCCCATCATGGAGTTGGGCTCACCCCATGGAGCTGGAGCCTCTGATGGAGCCGGGCTCACCCCATGGAGCCGGGTGGGTGCCCAGTGCCACCCCTCAGTGCCACCCTGGGGTAGGGAAGGTGCCCCTGTCCCTGCAGGGACCGTGCGCTGCCGTGGCCACTCGGGCTCTGCCCAGCCCCTGCCCAGCCCCTGCCCAGCCCCTGCCCTCAGAGCTGTCCCTTTGTGCCCCACAGGTGCTGACCAGGCTGGGGAGACGCCGCAGTTGCCGCTGAGCCGGAGCCTTCCCGGCTGGGGCCCAGGGCCTTTGCAGAGGATGAGGATCCTTCCCAGCCCTGGAATGTCTTCGCTGCTCTCCCTCGTGAACGTCCTCTCCGTGCTGCTGATGGACTGCCTTGCTGAGAGTGAGTGACTCTGCTCCTTTCCTCACCCCTCTCAATAGCTGAGGATGCAGTGTTGCATCTCCCAGCATCCTGAACTCTCCACCGGTGCCTTCCCATTGTTCCCAGCCCCACCTCGGAGGGACGCAGGGCAGCTGGGTCCTCACAGCCTGCTTTGAGTTCCAGGTTGCCCCCAAGGCTGCCAAAGAGCTGGAGAGAAGGGGGAAAGCTGCCTGAGAGCCTTCCCCCACCTTCTCCCAACCCCATCTTACCCATATTGTCCCCTCCTGCTCCTGCCTTTCAGCATCTGTCAGACACTGGTGACTGTTGTCAGGTTACTTTCTGGGGCTGGATTCCAAACAGCATTTCAAGAAAGAGCATTATGTTTCTCCTTCCCCTGAGTGAACCAGTTCCAGTTCAACACAGTTTTTATCTATGCTGCCTTTCAATTCCTGCTTTAAAAAATGAAAAGGGGAAGGGAAAAAAAAAAAAAAAAAAAAAAGAAGTGAAAATCTTCAGCAACTTGAGTGTAATGTTCCTTCGACATGAAGGCTGATCGCTTGGGATCAGTGGGGAATAGACTTTTCCAAGCTGATTGAATTATGAGGGTTTTTTTTTCCTCCCCAGCAAAGCTGCTTGAAGCTGGTGAGAGGGCTGCTCTGGTCAGCAGAGCCCTTGACAGCTTTTCACGTAATCACTTGGTTATCAGGGTTTATTAGGATGACAGGGATTGAATGGATCCGCGACCTTTTGTTGCTGGGAGATGTTTTTGGAAGGGTGCTTTCCATCCTCTCTGCAGCAGACAAGTGGGGATGTGTTTTGCCCTTGCCTCTCTCTGAGTTTTGCTGGGTTCGTGCTTAATCCCTCTTTGCAGGGAGGAGCACTCACGTGCAGAAAGATAAAGTTGTATTTTATTCTTCTTTCGTTTCGTGAGCCTGGCGGGTGAGCTGGGCTCTGGGAGGTTCATGCTGGGGTGAAGTGTTGGCTGGGGGTCAGTCTGCACCTCAGATGGTGTCCAGAAAGAGACCCACAGCTTCAGCTGAGCTGTCTGGAGTGGCAGCAGCACTGCAGAGCGTGGCAGGGAGCTGCCACGAGCCTTTTGCCCCAGGGTTTATCCAGGGATTTGTCCTATGTTGGTGTTGGAGCTGAGGCTCTGCAGGGTCTTTATGAGCACCCAGAGTCAGTGGGTGCTGCTCTGTGGGCTCAGGGTGGCTCTGTTGGCTTTGTGGTGAAAGTGGGCACTGGGAATCTCCACTCCTGGCTCTTGGTGCAGTGGAGTCAGGAGTGGGGAATCAGTGGAAATCTGGAGTCAGGGCTCCAGGGTCTTGTTCTTTGCCACTGGTTTCCTGTAACCACACCTGGCAAAATCAGTTTGCAAAGCAAACTGCAGCTCTGCAGGCGTGGATGGAGAGCTCAGGTGTTCTGCAGCTCTACAGCCTCTCTGTGTCAGGAGAGCCCCCACTGATACCCGAGTGCCTGTGAAAATTGGGGTCCATTTGAATTTTGAGTGCACAGGAGTCCTGTGTGCTCAGTGCTGACAGGGACATGGCAGCATCAAGGCCTCTCCAAACCATGGCTGAGTGACGCCAGTTCTCTCGTGGTTTTCATTTTCCTGGGAAGGAACAAACATCTTGGCTGTCCCTCCTCTTTGGGGTGAGGTTTGCTCGGAGATTCCAGCAGAGCTGGCAGATCCCTCGTGCTGCCTGACTTCTCCAGAGCCCTTCTGGGGGAACTGTGCCCTCAGGAAGGGTTGGTGCTGGCCAGACACAGAATGCACCGGTGGTGTGGCCTGAGCCCTGCTGAAATCTGGCACTGCTCTGCAGACACCTTGCTGCTTGCAGCCAAGTTTCTCCCTCCTGTAGTTCTGCAGTGTCCTTGGATCCTGAACTGTGAGGGTTTGTGCTGTTTTCCCTCTGGCTGCTCACAGATGTCCATGCAGGAAGTTTGCAGGTTGCTGGGATGGGGCTGGCTGCTCTTACCTGCTTGCTGTGCAGATGTTGGGCCAGATGTTGTGTCTCCTCTTGACCTGCAGCACCTCCCTGCCCTGTGCCCTGGGGGTGCTGCCTGGTACCAGCTGTGTGAGTCTCTCTGGAGCTGAGGATGAGTGGGCAGTGAGCTGATGATGGCTCCTGCCCTTGGAGGGGCTCCTGGGCGATCCCATTTCAGCCAGGCTGGTCTGTGCTGCTCCCCAAACAGCAAACAGCTTTGTCTGCCACAGCTGCAGAGCCTGTGAGAGGAGCTGTCCCTGCTCTGACAATGTCCCCTCCCATCAGATGGCCCCGGGCTCTGTCACATTCCTGTAATCCCTTGGCCAGCTTCCATTTGGCCACAGCACTGACCCCATTTCTGCCCTGATTCACCCCGGGCCCTGCAGCCCCCAGGCACACGGTGCTGGCGCCCTCCCTGTGCTGGGAAGAGAGATGGGAAACCCCTGGGATTGTGGATTTTGGAGGGCATCACCTCCCAGCTTGGCAGGAAGCAGATCCCAGAGCAGAGCCTGGGCTGAGCTGGGACTCCCCCAGTGCAGCTCTGGAGGAGCTGTGGCCTCTGCAATCAAAGGACCATTAAAATACTTCCCTTCTTTCCGAGCCTAATTGATCTCAGTCAGTGATTTAAACCTTTCTGTGGCAGGAGCATTCTATTTAAAGGAAACTGCCATTTAAATTAAAAATCCAAAGCACCACACTACTTTCTGCCCGCTGTTCCTCCTTGGGAAGCTGAAGAGAACAATAATTGAAAGGTGTGACACAGGCATGTTCCTTCTCTTTTCTCTTTGCTTCAATATGGACATTTTCTTTGTTTCTTCCATATGGTCAAAGGCAGCCATGGAACTGGAAATTACCGATTCCATGATTATTTTCAGTGGTATCATTAAATGGAAAGTGTTACCCTTTTCTTGAGGGTTCTGCTGTTTGTGTGAGTACCATGAATTGGCATGGCTGCAGGAAATTGGGGGAGGCCTCCCCAGGAGCTGCACAGTTAAATGTGCCCCTTGAAGCTGTGAGAAACCAGGCAGCAGAGACAGATGAGGCCTGGAGATGAGTCTGGGGAGAGGAATAGCTCCCAAATTGCTGATGGACCCAGGCACAGCACCAAGCCTTGCTGTTCCCTGTTCACCCACCCAGAGCCATAAAGCTTCTGTGGTGAGCACCCTAAAACCTCTCATTGTGTGTGTGCAGAATGAGTGAGAACCCTAAAACCTCTCATTGTGTGTGTGCAGAAGGAGTGAGCACCCTAAAACCTCTCATTGTGTGTGTGCAGAATAACTGAGCACCCTAAAACCTCTCATTGTGTGTGTGCAGAATAACTGAGCACCCTAAAACCTCTCATTGTGTGTGTGCAGGAGTGAGCACCCTAAAACCTCCTAATCTGTGTGTGCAGAATGAGTGAGAACCCTAAAACCTCTCATTGTGTGTGTGCAGAATGAGTGAGCACCCTAAAACCTCTCATTGTGTGTGCAGAATAACTGAGAACCCTAAAACCTCTCATTGTGTGTGTGCAGGAGTGAGCACCCTAAAACCTCCTAATCTGTGTGTGCAGAATGAGTGAGAACCCTAAAACCTCTCATTGTGTGTGTGCAGAATAACTGAGCACCCTAAAACCTCCTAATCTGTGTGTGTGCAGAATGAGTGAGAACCCTAAAACCTCTCATTGTGTGTGTGCAGAATGAGTGAGAACCCTAAAACCTCTCATTGTGTGTGTGCAGAAGGAGTGAGCACCCTAAAACCTCTCATTGTGTGTGTGCAGAATAACTGAGCACCCTAAAACCTCCTAATCTGTGTGTGTGCAGAATGAGTGAGAACCCTAAAACCTCTCATTGTGTGTGTGCAGAATAACTGAGCACCCCAAAACCTCTCATTGTGTGTGTGCAGAATAACTGAGCACCCCAAAACCTCTCATTGTGTGTGTGCAGGATAACTGAGCACCCCAAAACCTCTCATTGTGTGTGTCCCTCGTGTGGCTGGGCAGGAGCTGCTCCTGCCCAGGTGTGCAGGGCACAGCTGCTTTTGGCCCATGGCAGTGCTCAGGTCCCTGTGCCACCCAAAGGAACCACGTGCCCCCTCCAAGTGCTCCTCAGCTGCACATTAAAAGCCATTTACTGCATGGAAATGTGGCCATTTTTCTGACCGGAATCAGCACGCTCGCTGTTTTCAAGTGGATTTTTCCCATTGATTAAACCTTTGTGTTTTACAATAGCACTTTGCTAATTGGCACTTTGCATACACTGAAGGCTGGTGCATGGCTCTCTCCACCCCAGCAAAGATTTAAGGGCAGGGAACATTACTTATTACTTACATTTCCTTCCTTTTATAAATCACTGTATAGAAGCCTTACTAGCACACTCTGAAGTATTACCATAAATAATTAAATCTAAATTGCAATTGACAAAATAAAAGAATAAAGCCCCTTTTATGATGCATTACCCTGGCTTTCTTCCCTTTTAATTGCCCTTGCTCCATCATTAATTTGCAGAACACAGTAATTCATGGGAGGTGCATGTGAGGGGGGCTCTGTGGGCACCCAGCAGAGGCAGCAGCCAGGTTTGCAGCACGTGGGGCTCACAGGGGTGATGGAAAAGCTGTGATGGGATGGCCCTGGGGCCCCTCCAGGTCCACGTTCAGGCTGTGTTTGGGGAGCTGGTGCCTTGTTGAGGGTGTGTGGCATGGAAGGGCTGTGCTCTGTGCCACCAGGGGCAGCAGCTGGTGGCTTTTTGGGGCCTTTCTGGGTCGCTGTGACCCCGAGATTGTTCAAAGTCTCTTTTCCCAGCCTGGGGACTTAAAGAATGAGTCAGGGCTCTTCAGTTTTTGGTCTCAGAGTTGTTGATTGTATCTTATCTATAAAAAATTTTCTCTGGCCCTGCCCAGGTCCATCCAGCAGGACAGTTCCAGGCACTCTGCCTGCCCCCAGGGCAGGGTTATGTCTTTATACTAAATACTACATATACAATGTTTACAACCCCTTCCCAATACCCATCACCTGTGTTAGACACTGAGCTTCTACTCTAAACCAATCCCAAAGTGCCACCATCACAGCAGAAGATGGAGGCCAAGAAGAAGAAGGAGAAAGGCTGGACACACCCAGTTCCCTCCATCTTGCCCCCTGAACCCCCATTCCAAAAACCCCAAAATCTACTTTTCCACCCCGTGATAACTTCACTGTTATTCTACCTAAACTGTTGTGGCTTGCTGATCTTCATACAAGGTTGGTAATTTGCTCCATGGGTCATAATCAAACCCACAGGGGCATTTTGGGCTCTGTGCCAGGGTCTCTGAGCCCCTGGCAGGGGTTGTGACCGTGTTCACAGGGGTTTCAGGATGAGGGAAGAGACGAGGATCTGACTCCATGTTTCAGAAAGCTTGATTTATTATTTTATGATATATATTACATTAAAACTATACTAAAAGGATAGAAGAAAGGATTTCATCAGAAGGCTGGCTAAGAATAGAATAGCAAAGAATGATAACAAAGGTTTGTGGCTCGGGCTCTGTGTCTGAGCCAGCTGAGCTGTGATTGGCCATTAATTAGAAACAACCACATGAGCCCAATCACAGACCCACCTGTTGCATTCCACAGCAGCAGATAACCATTGTTTGCATTTTGTTCCTGAGGCCTCTCAGCTTCTCAGGAGGAAAACTCCTAAGGAATTGATTTTTCATAAAAGATGTGTGTGACAAGGGGTCCTGGACAGGCAGAGGGATGTCCTGGCTTCCCACAGTGGCTGGCAGCACAGCTTGGCTCACTGGGATGCAGGTCCCACCCCTTCCAGGTGTATCTGCCTGCTGTCCTGAGCAGCCCCTCCCAGCAGGATGAGCCCCTCCTGCACAGCTCACAGCTTTCAGCTCTGCAGGCCCAGGCTCGGATCTGCTGCTGCCAGGTGAGATGGGAGCAGAAATCCAGGAGGCTCCATCTCAGGGCTTGGTAGACACATTGAGCTGACATCAGTGGGAAGGAGATCCCTGCATGGTGGGGAAGCTGCTCCAGTTGGAAGTGTTGGAGGTGGATCCAGGAGAGCCCAGCAGAGCTGTCCCAAGGGAGGGGAGGTGTCCCAGGGGCTGAGGCTGAGCTGTCCCACAGGCTGGGGCACAGACCCTGATTGTTGTGGGCCCTCAGAAGGACAGGGAACCTGCACAGGGCCGAGGAGCCAGGGAGATGCTGCAGAAAAGCTTTTCCCCCTTGGGAGAGCAGAATTTATGAATTTAAGGTGGGAGCATACAGGAGGTTTTGTGGTCGGTTGGAGCGTGGTGGAGTTTGCACATTGTCCCTGCAGTGAGTGGAGTCTGAGAGAGGAGACAGCAGCTGAATCCTGGACAGGCAGAGATCACTGCTCCCCTGCCCAGATCCACCTGCTGCTCCTGTTCCTCCTGCCCCAGCTGCCTCTGCAGGCAGGGAGCATCTCCCTGTCCTTGTGGTGCACTGCCCTTCCCTTCCCTTCCCTTCCCTTCCCTTCCCTTCCCTTCCCTTCCCATTGCTGCCTTCCCCATGTGCCAGCTGTGATCTTGCTGAGGGTTCTGGACTGGTTGTTGTCTCACTCAAGGACACTGAATTAAGCCTCTGTGTCACCTTGTTTAAGTGCCTGATTAAATTAAACCTTGCCTGACTGGATCAAGTGATGTATCTTTTCTTTTCTTTTTTTCTCCTTTCTTTCTTTTTTTTTCAAGATAACTCAAATTGGAAAGTTTGTGTCTCCTGTAGGATCCAGAGAGGAAATAAATCATGTGTTGAAAGAGCTTCCTTGGGGGCAGAGGGGGCTGTCACTTGCCAGGTCTCAGCTGTGCCCCATGCTGGGAATGCTCATTAGATTAATCTCTGCTGAGGAGCACCTGGGGACAGCAGCAGCCACGGTGTTTGGGACCCAGCCATGGGTGTCTCCTGCTGAAGGATCTTTTCCCAGCCAGAGGCTCTTTCTGCTCAGCTTCATTAGATGGTTAAGTTAGGGGAAAAGAGCATCTGTTTGTTGTGTAAACAAGTGGCTTGTGTGAAAATGTCACCTGCAGAGGATTGGGGTGGAGGAAATGTCTGTCTTCGTACCTGGATGCCAAAACTGGGGCTGTTCCTCTGTGTCAGGCTTTGCTAAGGAGCCAAGACTTCTTTCTTTATGACTCTTCCCCTTGGTTGTCCTTTCCACACCAGCACTTTTGCCCTTGCTGCCAGGAAGGATGGGATCATTCCGGAGCCTCTCCTGGCTCACGTTGGCTTTTCCCCTCTCTCTGTGCTTGTGTCTTCTCGAGACCAACTCAGCACAAATCTCCTGGGTCACTGAAGGGAATCTGTGAGGGATTCCTCCCTTTTTGTGGCCTGGCAAGCCCAGTATTATTCTTAGAAGGCAGGCAGAGTGTTTTTCAAGGACGCCCGACCAGAGGAATGTCATTCCTCCATGCGTGGGATGGAATCTGGGCTCGAGCTGGCCTGTGAGACACAATCTCCCAAGAACAGTTTTATTTACTCCCAGCCACTCTTCCCCTCCAGTCAAGGATGTTCTCTTGCAACATAATTGGTCCCAGTTCCCACCTTAGAAAGCTGTGATGTTCTCTGCGCTGCAGCTGCCTTTAATTTTTGGGGGGGATTGTTAAAGTTCACGAAAACAGTCACGTTTTACACCATCTGCTGTGTGCAAGGAGGTAACCAGGGTACAGGCTGCAGGCCAGGGAGTGGGGAGCATCCTCACTCTGGGACTGCACCTTCCCAGTGCTCCTTTGCCTTGCCTCCATTGGCTTTTTTGAGCAAGGGCTTCCCTCGCTGTGTTGTCCAGTGTGATGAGCCCCAGGTTTGGTTCCAGCAGCCTGGGCTCTCCTCCTGCAGCCCCTGAGCAGCCCTATGGAGCTCTGATGAGCCCCAGGTTTGGTTCCAGTAGCCTGGACTCCCCTCCTGCAGCCCCGGAGCATCCCTGTGGGTTTCTGATGAGCCCCAGGTTTGGTTCCAGCAGCCCCTGAGCAGCATGGGAGGCTCTGATGAGCCCCAGGTTTGGTTCCAGCAGCCCCTGAGTGGTTTGGGGGGCTCTGATGAGCCCCAGGTTTGGTTCCAGCAGCCCCTGAGTGGTTTGGGGGGCTCTGATGAGCCCCAGATTAGGTTCCAGCAGCCTGGGCTCTCCTCCTGCAGCCCCTGTGGGGTTTGGCAGCAGATCCCAGGGACAGAGAGAGCTGCGGGATGTGGCAGCGACCCCAGACCCGAGCAGAGAGCAGCATGAATATGTTTTGGCTGTCTGCTGCTTTGACTTTGACAGGGGATATTGGGGTGAATGATTTCAGGCATTGACAGGAGGGGCTCTGGGCTGACCTGTTTTCCCAGAATCATGCACACAGAGCCCTGAGCATGTCCCATCCTGGTGGGTGCAGACATGAAACGCTCCATGAGCGGGGCGGAACCAGCGCCGCTCGTTTCATCTGCAGCGCACGGAGTCATTTCTGTTTCCTTTTGAGGCCGAGAGGAAAAGCACAGCTTTAAAGAAGAAAAAAAAATTTAAAAAAAAAAGAAATAGAAGGAGCTGCAACTGGTTTAGCATTCTACAAAGTTTCTCCAAGTCCTCCAAATCTTTAATTGACTCAGGAGCATAAAATTGAGAAGGGGAGAGAGTGAGGGAGCGTGCGAGTGGCGCGAGTGATTTGAATAATTTATTGTCCTTTGAAGTTGCAAGAGAAATTTCAGCTGCCTTGGGGAGTAATTTCTCCCCATTCTGAAAGGGTTTCTCCTTATTTTAAACTCATTCAGAGGATGATAGTTTTGCATTTTCTGCATAATTAATGAGCATAGCTCCCCCCACTCTCACACAACCTCTAAAGAGTGGTGGGGTGATGAAACTTGGTGGTTTTTTTAATTAATAAAGTCAAATTAATTTGACTGTGTCCTCATCCTCCCTCACCTCCGTTGGAATCCATGGATTTATTTATAAATTAGTCTGAGCGTGCTGCTAGGAGTGCCGACAGATCATACAAATCTTTAGCCTGGACTTTGATTTGTTTGGATGAATTTGTGAAAAGATGGTGTAAGGTTTTTTTTTTTTTCAGTTCAGCTCTTGAAGATCACCTTGAGACTGGCTCCAGTGATCTCCCAGGGAGCCAGGAAGATCCTCCAGCTCTCATTTCCCTTTATCTGTCTGTTTGGGGAGCATCTGCTTGCTTTTGAGGCCGTTTGTGGGTTTTTTTCTCTATCAGTACTGTGATACACCCCTTTTCTTCCAGGATCTGCTAATTGTGATTAATTCCAGTAGCTGCCCCTTGAGGCAATGAAAGGGAGAGGGATCTTCTTCCTGGTGCCTGGGAGGGCTGCAGGACACGCCATCCCTTGACAGTGTCAAACATGAACAGGAGCTGTCCTCCCCCAGAAAAGCTCACCTTCCTCAATTGCTGTCTTTGATAGAAGAATTTAAGGCCTTGCTGCTGCTTTTCCACGTTTCCATTTCTCTCTCATTCACATCTTGCACTGTTTTCCTGGCTCATTGGGTCTGTGGTGTCCCAAAGCTGAATCCATCACATTCCCACTGCCGTCAGTTCTTTCTCAGCACCGTTGTTGAAATCTCATTTTTTTGGATTCTTTTCGGTTGATGTTCCCACTGCAGCTCTGAATGATGAGTGGTGTGGTTCAGAGGCAGCAATTGTAATGACTTGTGTGGTAAGAGTCCAAGTTCACCACTGTTGGAGGTTGTGCTCATCCTTTAGTCATGGCTTTATCAGGTCTTGGTTTCTCATTTTTGAGATCTCCTGTCCCAAGCTCCTCGACATCCCAGTTTCAATAAGCAGTGCAGGCTCACAGGACTGTTTAGACCCAGGTATTCCAAGCTTGTATATCCAGAATCTTCTTTTGTTCCATGGAAAATAAGGGCTGGAGTCTCTCACCAGAGGTTGGACAGGAATGGTGTAATGATACCCCAAGTTCTGGGCTCTAGGAATTGCACCTCACCCTGTTCCTGCAGACTCCTTCTCTTGCCTGAAGGAAAGGAGCAGTAAGTGGAAGTAATACAGCTTTTATTTACAGAGCGAGAGAGCAGAGCTTTATCAGACATATTTTATTTGCCTGGTGTGCCTTTCGTGCCCAGAAGATCCCCACATGCCTCTGTGGGCTGCCCCATCTTGGCTGGGCTCACCCTCTTGTGCATGAGCCCTGCAGAGCCGCAGGTGCGGAGCAGGAATTCCAAAACCCAGGAATTCCAAAACCCAGGATTTTCCTGGTGTTTACAGGTGCAGGGCAGGATTTCCAACCCCAGGATTTCCCTGGCTGTTTGCAGGTACAGGGCAGGAATTCCAAACCCAGGATTTTCAAAAGCCAGGATTTCCAACCCCAGGATTTCC
Source organism: Molothrus aeneus (assembly GCF_037042795.1). NCBI lineage: Eukaryota > Metazoa > Chordata > Aves > Passeriformes > Icteridae > Molothrus > Molothrus aeneus. Next base: position 4,530,584 of record NC_089672.1, read on the forward strand.
CTGGCTGTTTGCAGGTACAGGGCAGGAAATCCAAACCCCAGGAATTCCAAACCCCAGGATTCCAAAACCCAGTATTTTCAAAACCCAGGATTTCCCTGGCTGCTTGCAGGTACAGGGCAGGAATTCCAAACACAGGATTTCCAAAACCCAAGATTTCCAAAACCCAGGATTTCCCTGGCTGTTTGCAGGTACAGGGCAGGATTTCCAAAACCCAAGATTTCCAAAACCCAGGATTTCCCTGGCTGTTTGCAGGTGCAGGGCAGCATTTCCAAACCCCAGGATTTTCAAACCCCAGGATTTCCAAAACCCAGGATTTTCCTGGTGTTTACAGGTGCAGGGCAGGATTTCCAAAACCCAGGATTTCCAAAACCCAGGATTTCCAAAACCCAGGATTTCCCTGGCTGTTTGCAGGTGCAGGGCAGCATTTCCAAACCCCAGGGTTTCCAAGCCCCAGGATTTCCCTGGTGTTTGCAGGTGCAGAGCTCTGGGTGCTCTCACTGACCAGGGCTGATCTCCCAGACCTCATCCTTGGCAGGACCCCGAGCTGCAGGAGCTTGTAGCAGTTTGTTTTGCCCTCGCTGCTGACTCTGCTGTCACTTTGCAGTGGCACAGGACCACGGCTGGGCTGGATTGAGATGCCATTGCCCCCTGGGAGCTGGCTCTGGGCTCCTTTAGCTTTTGCTCCTTGCCGGCTCCTCCTGTAGGAAATGTTTTTTTCATGTTCTGGTATCCCCTGTGGACTGAGGTTCTTTAGTGACTCAATCAGAGCAGTGGAGGTTGAGCAAAGAGCCAAATCCTTTTCAGCTGGGTCCTTTCTAGGTGGGTGGTGAATCAGGCTGCTGCAGGATGCCAATCTCAATGACATGGCCGGAGGAGAAGCTGTCTGAGCGATATGGCAAGGGCAGGCAGAGCCCCCTGCCTCAAGCTGCTGCTTGCTAACAACCTGGGATCGCTGTCATTGATGGACAAGGGGCCCTCATTAATTGCCAGGACAGCTCCTTGGGTCTCTGGCTCTGCTCTGGGCTGTTGTGCCTTGTTATGGGATGTGTGGACAGATCTGGGATGAGATGCTGATGGACAGCACCCGGGTACCCCCAGGGTCCTGGCTGGCCACGCTCTTGTGCTTGCTGGAGCTTCCTCATCAAGGGAAATATAGGCTGGATATTGGGAAAAAGTTTTCTACAGAAAGAGTGATGAAGTTCTGGAATGTTCTGCTCAGGAAGGTGATGGAGTCCCCATCCCTGGGTGTGTTTAACAAAGCCTGGATGTGGCACTGGGTGCCAGGGCTCAGTTGAGGTGTTGGGGCTGGGTTGGAGCTGATGACCTCTGGGGTCTCTTCCAACCCAGTAATTCTGTGAATTTGGGGGAATTTTGGGAATTCCCAGGGATCAGGGAGGTGGTGGAGTCACCATCTCCAGGTGTGTTTAACAAAGCCTGGATGTGGCACTGGGTGCCAGGGCTCAGTTGAGCTGTGGGAGCTGGGTTGGACTCAATGACCTTTAGGGTCTCTTCCAACCCGGTGATTCTGTGAATTCTGTGAATCCCAGGCTGCCATCCTCCATTTCAGCAGTGCTCATCTCCTTCAGCTCCCGCTCACCACCAGCAGCAGCAGCTTTCTCCTGGTCGTGCCAGCAGGTGAAGGAGGATCCTGGCCAGAGCTCCGCCTGCACTCCCACCTGGCTGCTCCTTGGCTGGTGGGAGCAGAGATCAGCAGCTGGGGCACCTGCTGTGCTCCCAGTGGGATGGGTGAGGGAAGGGAGGTGGGGAAACTGAGGCATGGGAGGAGGAGCTTTGTGGGATGGCCACACAGCTCCCCGTCCTGTCCCACCCAGCAGTTTCCATCCCCTGTGTATCGCTACACGTGCCCTCACCCTCAGCATGAATCCCAGCTGGAGGAATGCTCTCCTGGGCTGTATCAAGGTGCCCCTCACTGGAGCTGGGGCTCATCCTGTTTGCCATGGAGAGAGGTGGATCCTTTCCATGCACGGGGATGTGCAGGGGTAGCCTGGAGGAGTCCTGGCAGAGCAGGATGACTCCATCCCAGCTGCTGCTCCCAGGTGATAAGGAACAGCCCCAGCCCTGAAAACCAGCAGTTCCAACAGAGCAGGAGCAAGGATTATGCTTCCCCTCCAGCAGGCAGGATAATGTGGGTTTTCTCACCTTGCATGTCAGAACTAGGAGCACATTTTTGGTAGCCTCAGTCTCCTCCTGCCTCAGTGCTGCAGGCTCCCAAAGGTCTGGATCCCAGTGCACTGCAGACAGGAGCTTGTGTGGATGTGCCAGAGCCCCAGATTACCATCCTCATGTGAGAACAGCTTGGCATGTGCTGCCTCAGGCCAGCCAGGGGGAGAGCGGGGAGCTGGCACAGGGGTTGGAGCTGTTGGGCTTGTGCAGTGAAGGTGAACTAAACGAGTCCTTCATCTTCCTCACCCATTCTGTGTGTGTGTTAACTCCTGTGCTGGTGCCATCCTTCACTGCTGGTCCTTCCTCCTCTGGGGCCTTGCAGGAAAGCGGAGGGGAGGAAAGGAATCCTCCAAGTGACATTCCCCCTGCCCACAGGGGAACAGGCTGCGTCCTGTGGCAACCCAGCTTTTCCAAGGCAGGTGAGGGCTTTGGTGGCTCAGCAGCAGGGGAACAGCCAGGTGCAAGCATTTCACTTCTAAAAAAAAACACATCCTCAGTCTTTTTTTACCCTCCTCTGCCCAACCTTGCCAGTCCCATCTCCCTGAAGGGAGCCAAGAGCTGCTGACAGTAAGAGGAAGTCTCCATCTGAAGCCTATAATTATCCTGTCTGCCTTCCCAGAAAGGGCCAGTTGGGGAGCAGGCGTGCTCCTGTTCCCTGGGCCAGCCCTGCCCTCCCCTGCCTCCCCAATTACTGCCTAATGGACTTTTTATGATGATAAGACCGGGTTGGGGAGAAGTTATTGACAGGGAAATGGAATATAATTCACTCCCTGTTTGTTTGTTCTGTCAGAAAACCCTCATTTTAATTTTATTTGCGAGGCGCCGAGAAACGGCCCTCAGAAAGAAAAAGTGCAAAAAATCTGTCAGTAAAGCCCTGGGTTTTGTGAGGTTCAGAGTGTCTGCAGGACCCCTCCAAGGGGTGTCCTCAGTCCTGTGGAGTGCATCCATAAAAATGTGAGTTCTGGAGCTTTCTCAGTTGTCCTGAAGGAAAAATGTGAATTCTGGTTGTCCTGAAGAAAAAATGTGAATTCTGGTTGTCCTGAAGGAAAAATGTGAATTCTGGTTGTCCTGAAGGGAAATTGTGAATTCTGGAGCTTTCTCACTTGTCCTGAAGGAAAATTGTGAATTCTGGTTGTCCTGAAGGGAAATTGTGAATTCTGGAGCTGTGTTCCTGTAGCCCTGTGTGCAGCTCCCCCGCTGCTGCTGTGGAGCACAGCCCCATTCCAAACAGCCCATCCCTGCTCCCCACTCTCCATCTGTCTCAAATTTGGCTGCTCTCTCCTGTTTTCATCTGCTCTGTGGTTTGTCTCCTCCATCTCATCCTCACTTCCTTGCTCTGAGAGCGCCTCCCTCCTCTCCAGCCTGCTCCAGTTCTCCTGACTTGGAAGGGGCCCATGAGGATCATCAGGGTCCAACTCCTGGCCCAGGAATCAGCCCCAGGCAATCCCATTCTGTGCCATTTCCCCTGCTGATGTCTTCTCATTCCCACTGGTTCTCCCATCCTTCCTGCTTTCTGCTCCCCATTTTATCTCCCTGTCCCCTGGGGTGACAGAGCTGCTCCTCATGGAGTCCAGGGCAGGGATCTCCATGTACAGGCAGAGCACAGCAGCAGCTCTGTGTAAAACTGATCCCTGGGACAGCAGGAAAACCTTGGGGGCAGCAGCAGAGAAACCCTGGGAACAGCAGGAAAACCTTGGGGGTAGCAGCAGAGAAACCCTGGGAGAAGGAGAAAAACCCAGGGAGCAGCAGGAAAACCTTGGAAGCAGCAAAGAAACCCAGGGAGCAGCAGAGAAACCCTGGGAGCATGGCTGGACCCCAATCCCACCTTCCTGGACCCCAATCCCACCTTCCTGGACCCCAGTCCCACCTTCCTGGACAGGAATTCAAAGCACAGCTGCCCAGGGCTGGGGTTGTGGAGCGTCTTGGGCTCATTCTCCAGCTGGGAGCAGTGGTGGAAAAGGGAGATGGAGTTCCATTAGAGCAGCAGAAAGCTCCAGCCCAGAAACCAAAGGGAAGACGGAGGAGGAAGAGGAGGAGAAGGGGGGGGGGGGTTTATTGCTGTGCATGGCAGTGGGAATGACATCAAATTTGCTCCAGGTTGCTCTGGAAATTAGCAGGAGGTGAGAAATAACAGGGAGAGATGTCTCATTCCAGCTGACACGGCTTGGTCATTGGGAAATTCCAGAAGAATTTCAGTTTTTATCTTCTTCCCCCAAGAAGCACCTCCTGGGGAAGGTCTCTGAGCTCTCTCTGGCCAGGTTTTTGTGGTTGTTTTGTTTTCCTCTCTGCCTTCCAAGGCTGCAGCTGTGCTCGGTGCCGCCCGGGGTGCTGAGAGTGGAGCAGGTCCGTGCCCTGCTCCGAGCTGCGTGCGGTGTCTGGAGCAGGACAGACAGACAGACAGGTGTGAGGGATGAGGGCTGTCACCTCCCTGCCTCGTGGGACAGCTGGGGGTGCAGCAAGGGCGAGCCCAAGGTCAGCTGGGCTTGCACCAGAGCCAGAATCCCAATTATGGGAGCAGTCTGGAGCCCAGGGCAGCTCGCTGGGTTGTGCAACTGAAAGCAAAATAACCTCAGCCATGAGTGGCTCCGTGGTCTCATCTTTTACCTTTGCTCGCAGAGGTGGAGCTGCACTGAGCAAGTGTCTGTGTGTGTGTGCACAAAAGGGTGAATTTCCTTCTGATTTTGGGCAAGGATGGAAGCTGCCTCTGCCTCTCCTGCAGCATGGACACCCTCCCAAGTGGGTTCTCCATGGGGGATTTGGGGCTCAGACCATGGGGTCGAATTTCCTCCTGCTGAGTGATTTTGGGTGTGGATAGAAGCTGTCTCTGCCTCTCCTTTGCTGCAGGTGGAACAGGAGTGATGAGCACCAGGAGGGCTGTGCTGGTGGGCAGGGGCTGCAGCCCAGGGCAGCTCGCTGGGTTGTGCAACTAAAAGCAAAATAACCTCAGCCATGAGTGGCTCCGTGGTCTCATGTTTTACCTTTGCTCTCAGACGTGGAGCTGCACATCTGTGTGTGTGCACAAAATGGTGAATTTCCTTTTGATTTTGGGCAAGGATGGAAGCTTTCTCTGCCTCTCCTGCAGCATGGACACCCTCCCAAGTGGGTTCTCCATGGGGAATGTGGGGCTCAGACCACTGGAGGTGGAGGAGTGATGGGGTGGAGGGGAAGGATGAGCACATGGATGATTTGCTGGAGGTGGAACAGGAGTGATGAGCACCAGGAGGTCTGTGCTGGTGGGCAGGGCAGCTCGAAAATGCCCTCCCTGCTGTGCCCCTGCTGCAGCTGCAGCTCTGGGGCACTCTGGGGGCCAGGGCAGAGCCTGCCCCATCCCCAGTGGGATGATGAGCTTTGGTCACTGGCCAGGGAGGAGCTGCAGCTCTGTGTGGGTCAGCAGGACGGGAGTGTGGGCTTCCACAGAGCTGCCAGCAGGCTCCAAAAATGGGGGAAAAAAACCCTCTAAAATAGGTGTTTTGTGGCTGCCTTTCCTTTGTCTCCCTGGATTGCTGCTGCTGTGGGCGAGGGGCCCTTTCAGGCGGGCTCCTGCTGCTCTGTGCTGAGGCCAGCTGGAAAACAAGAGGGTTTGCCTTTCTTGGCAGCCCATTGTGAGGGGCTCTCCTGGGGCTGGCAGGGGGTTTGTGAAGCACACAGGTGAATTTTGTCACCTGCAGCCAGCACCAGGTCCCTGCTGTGGGGCTGGAGGTGGGGGGACAGAGCTGGAATGGGGTCAGGGGGATGCTGAGGCGCCTCTGCAGAGGGACAGTGGCACCCACACTGGGGCCAGGGACATCCTCCAGGCTGTTCTTGGCACCTGTGGGGCCAGGAGGAGACAGAGTGGAAGGGGACATGGGACAGTGTTCACAGGGGTCTGAGGATGAGGGAGGAGACGAGGATCTGACTCCATGTTTCAGAAGGCTGATTTATTATTTTATGATATATATTACATTAAAACTATACTAAAAGAATAGAAGAAAGGATTTCATCAGGAGGCTGGCTAAGAATAGAATAGGAAAGAATGATAACAAAGGCTTGTGGCTCGGACAGAGAGTCTGAGCCAGCTGGGCTGTGATTGGCCATTAATTAGAAACAACCACATGAGGCCAATCCCAGATGCACCTGTTGCATTCCACAGCAGCAGATAACCATTGGTTACATTTTGTTCCTGAGGCCTCTCAGCTTCTCAGGAGGAAAAAATCCTAAGGAAAGGATTTTCCATAAAAGATGTGTGCGACAGGGACATGTCCCCCCCAGAGCTGCTCAGGTGGAGCTCAGGAGGGAGCAGCCCAGAGCTGCTCCTGTCCTGTGGTGTGTCAGGGAGCCTCAATTCCTGCCCAGGCTCTCTCCACAACCCCCCCCTGGTGCTGCAGGAGAGCAGCCAGCTCTGTCCAGGCCTGGGGAGGGCAGGGCAGGGACATGGTGCCCATCCATAACTGGCTCCTTCTTCTTCTCCCCCTGCTGCCATCAGCTGTCAGCTCAGATATGTGAAGCTCATTTGTTCTCCTGCCTGTCTCCCACCCCTCAAAGCACCTCTGGGTTCCCCATCCCTCTCCCTGTCTCTGTTTTTTGATGTTTCAGACAGGCATATGGTGGCTGGGCTGTCTCCCTCGCTGCTCGTCCATCACCGCCCATCCAGCGTGGCAGCCCTTCCTGAGGGACTCTGGGTGTAAAGGCTGAGCTGTCCCCTCCTTCTCCCCACTCCTACACCCCTCCAGCCTCCCTGCTGCAGAGCTCTCAGCCTCTTGTGTCATCCTTACAGGGAGATGTTGGCTGCTTTTTTTACACGACTGTGTTCCAGTAACTTTTCCTGCTTTGGTGTCGCGTGGAAGGGGGAAGGAGGAGAGGGGAGAGGAGGCAGCAGCATCTTTGTGTTTGGTGAGGAGCTGCCTGGGTGTGCAGCAGCCCTGCCCCGTGGGCTGGGGGAGGAGGAGACCCCCACCCTTCTCACCTGAGCCCCAAAATCCTGTGGAGCACAGGGCACAGGAACCAGGGGGGATTTCTCTCTGTCCAAGGGCACAGGAACCAAGAGGGATCTCCCTCTGTCCCTATGGAATCCAGGGCACAGGAATCAGGAAGGATCTCTCTCTATCCACAGGAACCAGGGGGGATCTCTCTCTATCCCAGGGCACAAGAACAAGGAGGGATCCCTCTCTATCCACAGGAACAAGGAGGGATCTCTCTCTCTCCACAGGAACCAGGAGGAATCTCTCTGTTCCTGTGTGCTGGTGGAGCTGCCAGGAGGGTTTTCTGTCTGTCCTAGGGCACAGAAACCAGGAGGGATCCCTCTCTATCCAAGGGCACAGGAACCAGGAGGAATCTCTCTCTCCACAGGAACCAGGAGGGATCTCTCTCTCTGTTCCTGCAGAGCCCAGGGCACAGGAACAAGGAGGGATCTCTCTCTATCCACAGGAACCAGGAGGGATCTCTCTCTATCCACAGGAACCAGGAGGGATCCCTCTCTATCCAAGGGCACAGGAACCAGGAGGGATCTCTCTGTTCCTGTGTGTTGGTGGAGCTGCCAGGAGGGATTTCTCTCTGTCCAAGGGCACAGGAACCAGGAGGAATCTCTCTCTATCCACAGGAACCAGGAGGAATCTCTCTCTCTGTTCCTGCAGAGCCCAGGGCACAGGAACCAGGAGGGATCTCTCTCTATCCACAGGAACCAGGAGGGATCTCTCTCTATCCAAGGGCACAGGAACCAGGAGGAATCTCTCTGTTCCTGTGTGCTGGTGGAGCTGCCAGGAGGGTTTTCTGTCTGTCCTAGGGCACAGAAACCAGGAGGGATCCCTCTCTATCCAAGGGCACAGGAACCAGGAGGGATCTATCCACAGGAACCAGGAGGGATTTCTCTCTGTCCCAGGGCACAGGAACCAGGAGGGATCTCTCCATCCAAGGGCAATTTTCAAATCAACAGTTCAGCTCTGATTCTCACCCATTTTCCAAGTGACCAGTAAAATCTAGTGGGTTGGGTGGTGGGGATTTTTTTTTGTTTGGCTCCTTGTAGGCAGCTGGGAGTTGCAGGAGCTCAGGAAAAGCCCCATGCACAGACAGCTCAGCCCCAATCACCCCACCCTGAGGCAGCACAGGACCCCACAAAGGGATGCTGAGCCATGACTCCAAATTCAGTGGTTTTTTTGGAGCGCTGTCCCTTTCTCAGGACGGAAATAGAACCTTGTTTTTCTCCTCGTCTCAGCTCTCATCAGGCAGCCTGCACCCATTTAAATGCATACGTGACATTAAGGTTTATTAGGGGCTTTTATTTTTAGGAAATGAACTTGCATCAATAAAGTGTTCTTAAAAGCCCTGGATGTTTTTAGCTGTACCTTCAGAATTGACTTCTGCAAACCCTTCAGATATCGAGCGGAGGTGAGGGCAGGAAGGAAGTCAGGGGCAGAGGGAGCATTTATATCTTAGCCTGGAGCAGAGTTTGGGTTTTACCTTTCTCAGATGCAAGACAGATCCCCCAGTGCCAGTTCCTCCAGTGGGACCTGCCTGATAACCTTTAGCTGTAACATTGCAAAGAAGGCTCTGACCTCTAAATATAGATTTGGATATTTATAAATGCACTGCTTTGTACACACAGCGTTCGGTGGGACGTAAACAGCTCCAGCAAATTGTATTTACCTCCAGCATGGAAACAAATGCTTGATTGCATCACATGAGCTTGCTCAGTGCCTTTTATTTATATACTGCTGGCCACGGCAGGCAGGGAAGGGGAGAAGGTTTCCTTTTGTCTTTTGACCCCTAAAAGACCCTGGAGATTTCTCCCCAGCTCCCTTTTGCCCCCATGGGGGAGGCTGTTTGCATCTTCTTTTATAGCCCCCTGAGTATGAGCAGATAAATACACACAGTTCAGAGTCACATGCTCTGCTCTTCTCAAGAAAACAGACGGCAGCTTTATGATCTGAGTGATTTTATTTGAAGACAGCTGTTGGCCTTGTGATTTAAATATTTCAATAAATTTTAAACTAACTAGATGAGAGGAAACCGTTCAAGGGAAACAGGTTAGAGCACGGAAGGAGGGTTCCCAGAGGGTGGGGGCAATGTGGGCCCTGCACAAATCCTGCTGGCCTTGGCTTCCTCTGGTGAGCACCTCAGAGAGCCCATCCCAGGCTCTGCCATCCCTGCAGGGCTGCTCTGAAGGCAGGGGGATGATGATGGGACCAGGGAGGGGCTGAGGGAGAGGTGCTCAGGTGTTGTTCTTTGCCTGAGTGTGTTGAGGCATTGCTGCCCTGCTGCTGGCTCAGGGGAGGTTGGAGGGGACCCTGGCTCCCTCCTGGAGCAGCAGGAATCCCCTGGGAGTCTCGTGCTGGGCAGAGGGGAAGGGCAGGCTGGGCTCTGCTCCTGCCTTTGGCGGCTGCCCTGGTGGTTCTGACCTGATCCCAGCTCTGTGCCCCATCACAATGGACCCGTGAGGGCCACAGGAAGGACTTGCAGGTGGAAGCAGAGGTGCCACAACCAAAGGGGTTTCACATCCTAAAGCCACTGGCCTCAGCCTCTTTGTGACACCATTGTCCTCAGGATCTCTGTGTGCCAACTCCTGCTCCATCTGTTTCAGGGTCCTTCTCCCACCTTCTCCCCTTCCCTGGCTTTGCTCCTGTAAATCTCCCCTGTTCTTGGTGTTTTGGCCATCTCCAAGGGGCTGGGAAGTGCAGTTCACTGTTTCTAAGTGTTGTTTTCAGCTCCACCAGCTGCTGGTGATGCTCATTAGATGGCTTTTGCAAGGGCAATTTCCCCTGTACCAAACAATTTAAAAGCCCACTTTTCAGGAGTAAAAGAGGTTTTGCAACGTTGAAATCTCTTTGAAGGATCAGGCCCTTCATCATTTTCTGCTGGGGCTACTTCATATGTAGAGTGGAGGTAAAGGCTGCTCTGAAAAAGGCCAAGAGGTTTAATTTCAACTGGGATCATTAAGAATAGCCACAACAACATTACTATTAATTACAAACCGTGTTTGTTGGAGTTTGTCTTTGTGAGTGCCGCTGCTGATGTTTCCTTTTTTGTCCCCAAGGTCCCCCTGTGTTCATTAAAAAGCCTGTGGACCAAATTGGTGTGTCAGGAGGGGTGGCCTCCTTCGTGTGCCAAGCCACTGGAGACCCAAAGCCAAGGGTCACCTGGAACAAGAAAGGGAAGAAAGTGAACTCTCAGAGGTTTGAGGTAAGAGATGCCCTTGAAATCTGATGTCACTGGGAAGAGAGACTGACACAAAGCAGCCCCTGCTCCTCTTTGGCCCCCCTAGACCTGATAATAAAGGGGAATTTGGAAGGGGAGGGGTTTTAACAGCAGGAGGAGAGAAATGCAGGCTCTTGGCCATGTCAACAGCTGGGTTTGTTCCAAAGCAACAGAGTACTTGGCTCAATTACGTTATTGAAGATTTTTATTTTGTTTTGTTGGGTTTTTCCCCTTCCTGGGATATAATATAACTTCCTGCTTTCCTAAGAAACCCCAGCTAAGCTGGTGGTACTTCAGCTCTGTGAATGTACCTTTCATACCCATCTGTGGCTCAGCATTTCAACCCTGGGACAGTCTGGAGTAAACACTGCAGTTGTTGGCATCCAGACCCAAGCAATTGGCATTGTTTAGATAGAAATGAGAGCAGAGGAGCAAGGACTGGGAGGTCATCCTGTGGAATTTGCTGTGGGACTCAGCCCTGCCAGGCAGCTGTGTGCTCAGAGGAGCTTTGTGCTGTCAGCTGCCCCTGCAGATGGAGGAACAAGGCAGGGCTCCATTTTTATTTTGTTTTCCTTTGGTCTGTGTCATCCTCCTTCACCCCAGTTGTGCTCTGAACACCCAGCCCATCACCACGGCTTGTTCTTTCAGAGCCTTACAGATGCACCCTGGGGGTTTGGTGGGTCAGTGGTCACTGGCAGGGCTTGGCTGTGGCAGCTCTGTCACCTGGAGCTGTGGGGAGAGCCAGGCTGAGTGTGGGGAGCTGAGGCTCTGCACTGGGGGTGTGTGTGTGGTGTCTCTGAGAAGCAGCACCCCAGGACATTGATGATGTGTGTGTGATGGTGTTCGCAGGGGTTTCAGGATGAGGGAAGAGACGAGGATCTGGCTCCGTGCTTCAGAAGGCTTGATTTATTATTTTATGATATATATTACATTAAAACTATACTAAAAGAATAGAAGAAAGGATTTCATCAGGAGGCTGGCTAAGAATAGAATAGCAAAGAATGATGACAAAGGTTTGTGGCTCAGGCTCTCTGTCTGAGCCAGCTGGGCTGTGATTGGCCATTAATTAGAAACAACCACATGAGACCAATCAAAGATCCACCTGTTGCATTCCACAGCAGCAGATAATCAATGCTTACATTTTGTTCCTGAGGCCTCTCAGCTTTTCAGGAAGAAAAAGTTCCTAAAGAAAGGATTTTTCATGAAAGATGTCTGTGACAGGTGTGTGTGTGTGTGTGTGTGTGGGTGGTGTCTCTCAGAAGCAGCAGCCCAGGGCACTGATGATGTGTGTCTCTCTGTCCCCAGACCATAGAGTTTGATGAGAGTGCAGGAGCTGTCCTGAGGATCCAGCCCCTGAGGACCCCCCGGGATGAGAACATTTATGAGTGTGTTGCTCAGAACCCCCATGGGGAGGTCACTGTCCACGCCAAGCTCACCGTGCTCCGAGGTAAGAACCTGCCTCAGCTGGCTGGGAAGGCTCTCAAAAACCCATGGCTGAGGTACAAAATCCTCCTGGGTTTGGAGGGTTGGTTGGGTTTGGTTGGGTTTGGTTGAGTTGGTTGGGTTTGGTTTGGTTTGGTTGAGTTTGTTTGGTTTGGTTGGGTTTGTTGGGTTGAGTTTGTTGGGTTTGGTTGGGTTTGTTGGGTTCATTTGGTTGGGTTTGGTTGAGTTTGTTGTTGGGTTGGGTTTGTTGGGTTTGGTCGGGTTTGTTGGGTTGGGTTTGGTTGGGTTTGTTGGGTTGGGTTTGGTCGGGTTTGTTGGGTTGAGTTTGGTCGGGTTTGTTGGGTTGGGTTTGTTGGATTTGGTTTGTTTGGTTTGGTTGGGTTTGGTTTGTTGGGTTTGGTTGGGTTTGTTGGATTGGATTTGTTGGGTTTGGTTGGGTTTGTTGGGTTGGGTTTGGTTGAGTTTGTTGGGTTGGGTTTGGTTGGTTTAGTTGGGTTTGTTGGGTTGGGTTTGTTGGATTTGGTTGAGTTTGTTGGGTTGGGTTTGTTGGGTTGGGTTTGGTTGGTTTAGTTGGGTTTGTTGGGTTGGGTTTGTTGGGTTTGGTTTGTTGGGTTTGGTTTGTTCTGACCCGTCAGATCTGTTTGCTGCTCTTACCCCCAAGAGGAATGAAAGTGCTGTGTAAGAAATAGAGCTAACCCTCACTTCAGGGGGTTTGACTGATGGTGTGCTGAGGTTCCTTCCACCCTGAGTTATCCTATGACTCTTATGATCTTCCTCCCCTCCAAAAATGCCTTCCCCAGATTTAGGAGCAGCACCAGGAGCTCCCCATTACACAGAAATGCAGCTCCAGGAAAACCCTCACTGAGGAATCACTCAGTGGGCCGGGGTTAGGGTCATTATTATGGATCTGCATGGGCTTTCACACATTTGGTAGCAGCACAAACGTTTTTCCTTGTGCAGGATACCTATTGTGCCTTTCTGGGCTTCTCCCCTCTTCCCAGAGGTCCTTGGCTCTGTGCACTCTCCAAGAAAACAATTCCCTTCTCCATTTTGTTCTGGTTCTTTTTCCCACTTGTCCCTGTTACAGAGGATGTTTACATGGATGCCTCCCTCGTGTCATCTGTTTGAAATATGCTCCCTGAACTGGATGTGGGGGAGGGAACAATATGCTGCTGCTCTGGATGCCTCTGGATGTTTGCTGTTATTGCCCTGGAGATCCCCAAAATCCCTGGGCGAGGCTGGGTGCTAAAACCTGACCCATTTGAGGGTTTGGAGCACCCACCAGTGATGTTCTCTGTTCCAAGCACAGGGCAGTGCAGGTGATCCTGGCAGGAATGGGGTGGTGGGTAACTGCCTGAGAGCTCCCAAGGGGAATTCAGCTTGGCTGTGGGTGAAGCCATGGGTGTTTGAGCAGCAGCAGCAGCAGTAAAAGCCATTCTCTCTGCAGTGAACAGGACTAACAGCAATCCCAGGAGCTGCAGGCAGGAGCCCCGCAGGGCCAAGGGGTAGCTCTGCCTATGGGCCAGTCAGAAATTCCAGTGTTCCCTCCAGGAGCAGCTCAAATCCTTTTGGATATTTATGTTTGAACAGGCAGTGAGCACGTCCTTCATAGTGCAGAGCAGGATTGGCGTGAGACTCCCCAAAGTGCAGCAGGGAATTCACAGCAGACACGAGGGGCACAAGGCAAAGCCCCCAACCTCCCTTTTCAGCTGGGAATATCCCTGCCTGGGCTCGCTGCTGTCAGGATTTTGGCTGCCTGGGAGCGTGGGGGGCTGTGGTCCAGTCATGCCTGACAGATTTGTGTAGGTGCCTTAGATGTGTGTGCAGCTCCTGTGCCTGGCATGGCATTTAACCTTCTGTTGGAGGGAGGTGGTGGGATGGAGCTGTCAGGAGCCTGGAACGGTGCAGTGTGACAGGAGTGTGTCTAACTGTGGTTATCCCAGAGGGTGGGAGCCTTATTCTTCACACTTATTCCCATGGATTCCTTTGGAGCTGTGACAGCCTGGGAGAAGGGCCCCTGCAGTCATATTCAGAGCTGTTACCCCTTAAATTCAGCTACAAGCAGTGGCAGGGGAAGGTTCTGCAGTGATATTCAGAGCTTGTACCCCTTGAATTCAGCTACAAGCAGTGGTAGGGGAAGGTTCTGCAGTCATATTCAGAGTTTGTACCCCTTGAAATCAGCTACAAGCAGTGGCAGGGGAAGGTTCTGCAGTCATATTCAGAGTTTGTACCCCTTAAATTCAGCTACAAGCAGTGGCAGGGGAAGGTTCTGCAGTGATATTCAGAGCTTGTACCCCTTGAATTCAGCTACAAGCAGTGGCAGGGGAAGGTTCTGCAGTGATATTCAGAGCTGTTACCCCTTGAATTCAGCTACAAGCAGTGGCAGGGGAAGGTTCTGCCCCTGCAGTGATATTCAGAGCTGTTACCCCTTGAATTCAGCTACAAGCAGTGGCAGGGTTGGGTTTTCCTGCAGTGCCTTCAGTGTTTTTAATGCCCTGCCCACCAGCAGTGAGCTGCAGGGTGTGGGATCATTGCAGCTCTCAATCATCAAGGTTGGGAGGACCTCCAAGGTCACCAAGCCCAACCTTTGAACGTGCCCACCTTGCTCCCCACCCAGAGCACTGAGGGCCATGTCCACTTGTTCCTTGGGCAGGGATGGGCACTCCAAACCTCCCTGGGCAGCCCCTTGCAAGGCCTGAGCACCCCTTCCATGGGGAAATTCCTGCTGGTGTCCAACCTGTGCCTGCCCTGAGCCATCTCCTGCTCTTCTCTCTGGAGCAGAGCCCGGCCCCACCTGGCCACAGCCTCCTGCCAGGGAGTTGTGGAGGCTGAACCAGGGCTGAACTGAGCTCGGGGGCCATCCTGAGGGACCAGGGCTCTTTGTGATGTGTCCTTGTGCAGCTTTTCCCTCTGGGATCAGCACCATCCACATCGGGCAGAGACAGGGACAGCTCAGGGGCTGCCTCTGCCCACTGCTGACTAATCCCAGCCTCTGCTGAGCCCACCAGAGCACTCTGAGTGTGGCTCTGCTCTCACAGCTCCCCTGCTCTGTTTGCCTGATGTCAGGGACCAGCTTTGGAGTCTCCTGGAGCACTGGGGGTTCCTGTTCATGGAACCTGAGGGAGCAGGGATCACCTGCAGGGTGGGCAAGGCGATGCTGAAGAGCATCAGGGAAACAGATCTTGTAGCATATCCCCCCTTCTCTCTCAGCTGGAGTTACTCCACCCTCCATCACTCCTCAGCTCTCACACAGCAGAGTTTGTCTCCTCTTTATCAGCGTTTTCAAGTGCTGGGGGTACCTGTTCATGGAACCTGAGGGAGCAGGGATCACCTGCAGGGTGGGCAAGGTGATGCTGAAGAGCATCAGGGAAGCAGATTTTGTAGCTTCTCTCTTAGCTGGAGTTACTCCACCCTCCATCACTCCTCAGCTCTCACACAGCAGAGTTTGTCTCCTCTTTATCTGCGTTTTCAAGTGCTGGGAAAGTGAAAAGCACCGAGCCAAAGGCACTGATCTGCACAATGACAAAGTGAGCATGTTGGCATCCACTCCTCTCCCGTTCCTCCCCTCTTCTGCACTCACCCACTCTCCTGTTTGTCTTTTCTCTCCCTGCTCAGCCTCCTCCTCTGTGTCTCTGCTCTCACTTGCAGAGCTGGTGCTGAGCAGAGCGAGGGGGCAGCCTGGAGATGGATGGGAGCTGTCATTTCCAGAACCTGTTACCTTGGCACACTCTGGAGGGTGGAAACCTGAGCCCAGCTGCTGCAAGCAGCACGGGGGGCTCTGGGGCAGCTGTGCAGCCTGTGCTGCTGGGATCCCACACGTTCCTGGGGGTACCTTCCTGCATTTCCAGCACTGCAGCATTTCCTCAGCACCAGTGCAGCCTCCTAACAGCAAATAGCACAGAAAACATTTCCTCTTTTCAGAAGAGAAAGCAATACATCCTTCCCTACTAGATGCAGCTGCTGAAGGGATCGAGCACAAGCCCCTCTTGCTTTTGCACATGATTACTCCTGGATCAGACCCTGCTAGAAACCCACATGCCTTCACTTGAAAACAGGAAACTGCAGGAGAGGAAACCTTGGGGAGCTTCTGAGCAGCAGAGCTGTGATGGACACTGTTCAACTCGCACAGTCCCTTCCCACCAGCTCTGCTGGCTTGCTTGTCCTTCCTGCTCTGCTTCTCCAGGGATCCCAGTTTGGGAGGGCTCTGGAGACTGCCTGTTCTTCCCACAGCTGGCTAGACACAGTGCCTGCAAGCCTGACTCCTGCAGAGCTCAGAGAAAAAGAAAGAAAGTGGATTTGGGAAGCATTTTCCAGTTGTTTCTGACTCCAGCTGCTGTTGTTTTTCGTTGTAACTCGGGCAGGAAAAAAGGTTGTTGGCACAGGCACCCCAGCCCCCAGCTGGTGGAGATTCTCTAAGCTGCCCACTGCCAAGAAGGATATTTATACTTACATTTATATTTATAGGTATATTTATATTTTATATTTATAATTAGATGTATATTTATATTTTATATTTATATGTATATTTATACCTGTATCTGCATCTCTTGGGACGGATACAGACGGAGAGGCTGTGGACTCCCCATCCCTGGAGGTGTTCCAGGCCAGGCTGGAGCAGCCTGGGACAGTGCAAGGTGTCCCTGCATGGCAGGGGTGGGATGAGATGGGCTCTGAGGTCCCTTCTGTCCCAAACCACCCTGGAATCCCATCTGTGTCCACATTTATATCTCTATCATCTCTGTCTGTGTTATGATGATTATTATTACTTCCTGCATGCTGATTATCCTTTCCCTCCCTGTCTTTAGTAGCCTGAGAGAGGCTGTGGAGGCTTGGCCATGCTGTCAGAGCTCAGTGGGCTCAGGGGACAGGCACAGGCTGGGTTTCAAACAGGGACCAGGCTGCCTCAGCTCTCTGCTCTGTGGCAGCTGATGGAGGGGGTTCTGTGGGGGTTACTCCTGTGAGCCATCAGTAAATGCAGCACAAAAAGCAGTGGTTAGTCCAGATCAGTGTAAGGGAGAGCAGAGTTTGGTGTGCCCTGACCCAGCCCTGGGCAGTGCTGGTGCTCCTGGGGCTGGGAAGGAGCAATCAGGGGGAGAAGGGGCTGTGGGGCACTCAGGGCTCTGGGGCTCCCTCCTGGGCTCTGTGGACAGACTTTCACAGCTTCTCGTGTGTCCCTCTTGGTTTCCTTTCATGAAGCATTCAGGCATTTCTTTAACGATTCCAGCCTGAAATCTCCCTCGCACATTCCCTCCTCCAAGAGCACATCTGGTGTGGGAATGTGTAAAGTTCTAGCAAGGTCCCTGTGGTTTGTTGGGTGGGTTTTTTTTTTAGGTTTTTGTAATTGCTGGCTTTAAATCACAAAAGGTAAACAAGAGGCAGCTCTGGATGCTCAGCAGAGTGTCCCATGGGAAAGGGAAGCTGCCCCCTCCAAAATGTTACCTTGCCATTTGGAAAATTCCTGGCAGTCTTTCTTCAAACTTGACTTGTTTTGCTTTTCTTGTAGTGACCTGAAAATTGGGTGACATTGACAGCAGATTAATTCTGTAGCTCCTGAATAACATCAAAGTAATTTTACCAGAGATGCCTGTAGAAGGAGGGTACCTGGGGACACGTTAGTGGAGGGAACACAGGCACTGCCTGCACTGCTTTGGGGTGCAGCACACATATCTGAGGGTGCCTTTAGTGCCTGTGAGCCCACAAATTTTAATAACATTGTTAGGCTATTACTGCTTTCACGGTGGAACTTTCAGCTCCAAAGAAATGGAATCAACAGACAGAGCACATTACTGAGACTGAGACTCCTCCCTGCATTAAAAATTGCCTTTGTCTGGGCAGTAACAGAGAACTGAGACACAGGGACAGACACATGGGTGGAAATAACTTGTTGATGTAATTTCACAAGGCACACAGTGCCAGGATACCTGGGGACAGGGCAGCTCTAGTATTCAGAAACATAATGAAAGGAACAGGGACAGGTTCAAGAGTGCTGGATTTTGATTTTGATCCCGATTAAAACTCGTGTCACTCGAGCTGCTCCATCCCTGTACTCCTGCTTCTTCCACCCTGAATGAGGACAGCTGACTGTAGAGACCAGCCAGCATCCACATCTCCAGAGGAGAGTGAAGAATCCCTCCTCCTCTTCCCTTCAGAGCATCCTCATGGCTCTCTGCACCGGCTGCATGGCACGGCTGCTCACACTCACACCCTCCTCCTCTAAATTATTAAACAACTGTGTACACCCTGCGGGGAAAAGAGCACAGCAACACCCTCTTTATCTTCCTTAATCATCCTCATTTCCAGCACAGCTAATTAGCTACACCCACAGTGACAGGGGGTCAGAGCAGCCCTGGACCCTGGCTGTGTGTGCACCTGAGCTGGGTCCAGGCACAGAACGTGTCCCCAGAGGGGATTTATTGTAAATGACAGCTGAAGTGCTCCTCTCTCTCTTCCCCTGCCTCTCTGCATCCCTCCTCCCCTGTTCTTTCTCACCCTCCTTTGCTCAGTGAGGCATTGAGGTGTTTCACCAGCTGGAGTGGGGGGCTCTGAGAGCTGGGTCTGGGTCAGGGATGAACAAAGGTGTGGGGCTGTTCCTTCCCATGGCATGAACAAGGTGTGGGGCTCCTTTCCCATGGCATGAACAAGGTGTGGGGCTCCTTTCCCATGGCATGAACAAGGTGTGGGGCTGCTCCTTTCCCATGGCATGAACAAGGTGTGGGGCTCCTTTCCCATGGCATGAACAAGGTGTGGGGCTCCTTTCCCATGGCATGAACAAGGTGTGGGGCTCCTTTCCCATGGCATGAACAAGGTGTGGGGCTCCTTTCCCATGGCATGAACAAGGTGTGGGGCTGCTCCTTCCCATGGCATGAACAAGGTGTGGGGCTCCTTTCCCATGGCATGAACAAGGTGTGGGGCTCCTTTCCCATGGCATGAACAAGGTGTGGGGCTGTTCCCTCCCATGGCATGAACAAGGTGTGGGGCTCCTTTCCCATGGCATGAACAAGGTGTGGGGCTGCTCCCTCCCATGGCATGAACAAGGTGTGGGGCTGCTTCTCCCCATGGCATGAACAAGGTGTGGGGCTCCTTTCCCATGGCATGAACAAGGTGTGGGGCTGCTCCTTTCCCATGGCATGAACAAGGTGTGGGGCTGCTTCTCCCCATGGCATGAACAAGGTGTGGGGCTGCTCCTGCCCATGGCATGAACAAGGTGTGGGGCTGCTCCTTTCCCATGGCATGAACAAGGTGTGGGGCTGCTCCTGCCCGTGGCAGCTGCACCTCAGGAAAGCTCTGCCTGCAGAGCCAGCACGGCTCCAGCAGCAGCAGCTGCCCAGATGTGCCCTTGAAGCATCTCCAGCTTGTGCCTGCTTCTTTTGTTCCTGCAGTTGCCTTCAGGAGGAGATTTCACAACCAGAACCGTTCCTGGTTTATTCAGGGACAGCTCTGGGGGTGTTTGGGGATGGGTGGGGAGGGTGGCAGGGCACGTGTGTGCATGTCCCGTGGGGATTGCAATGAGGCTGTAACTGCATTGTTACAGGGAACCCAGCTGGTGAGGGATGGAGCAGTTCCACTTCCCTGAGAGGAAGGAAATGTGAGCCCTTGAATGGGAGCAGCCTGTGATGTTCAGAGATGCTTCCCCTGCTCATCTGATCCTCAAATCTGATCACGCCTCCAGTCGCAGTTGTTTTAATTAAACTCAGAGGAATTCTGCACATTGTGCTGCAAGATGAACGTTTTTGTTTAATTAGAAGCACTCGGTAATGATGGTTGTAGAGGCCTCCCCCAGCACACACTCACACCCTCACACTCATGTGCACACACACCCCACCGGGGCTGCTCCCTCTGTGCCCGAGCTGGCTCCTGGCAGGAAGGGGCAGGGGCTGCAGGCAGGTGGAGCAGCATCACCAGGGAGCAGGAGGAAGGCAGGAGGAAGGCAGGGATCAGTAGTGATGTCATCTGCAGCCAATGCGGCTCTGGCTCCTCAGCCTCCCACGGCTGCTGGGGGAGAGCAGGGGAGGGAGGGCCATTAAAGCCTGCCTGAGAGCTGAGCACAGGCACAGCAATTCCCAGAGCCCCTGTGCTGGCCTGGCAGCACTGCTGGGGCTGGGGGGCTGCAGGAACACTCGGTTTGGGGGGTCCTGCAGGGCCCCAGCGCAGCCCAGGGAGCTCAGAGGGCCGGGTCAGTCCCTGCTTAGAGATGTGTGCCAACAGCCCCAATTTATGACACAAAATTCTGGTTTAGAGGTGCTTCAGATGCACCAAAACAGCTTTAAACCGAAAGAGGGATGGCTTAGATTAGATACCAGGAGGGAATTCCTCCCTGGGAGGGTGGGCAGGCCCTGGCACAGGGTGCCCAGAGCAGCACCAGGATCCCTGGCAGCGCCCAAGGCCAGGCTGGATATTGGGGCTGGGAACACCTGGGACAGTGGGAGATGTCCCTGCCGTGGCAGGGGTGGCACTGGCCGGGTTCTGAG
This sequence comes from Molothrus aeneus, assembly GCF_037042795.1. Lineage (NCBI taxonomy): Eukaryota > Metazoa > Chordata > Aves > Passeriformes > Icteridae > Molothrus > Molothrus aeneus. The sequence goes on from NC_089672.1 coordinate 4,550,845, forward strand.
GTCCCTTCCAGCCTAAACCACTCTGGGATTCCATGAAAAGGCACCCACCACTGGCTTTCTCCCTTGTCCTGCTGTCTCTGGGCTGTGCCATTTGTATTTGGCTCCATTCCTCCTTATCCACCGTGTGCCAGCCCTAGGAAAGAAGCTCTGGGTGTGTTTGCAGTTGGCAGGATTGTCCCCAGCCAAGGCCAGCCCCATCTCAGTGCCACTGTGGGAGCTCCCATCGCTGTCACTGGGGGGCTGGTTGTGACGGATGTTCATTTTTTAAGAATCCCACCTTTTTTTCCTAATTCCCTGCATTATTTCCCTTCTGTTCCCTCGCCTGTTTTGGGATGGATTCCATGCCCCAGACTCCCAGGGCTGTGCTTCCCTGACACGGCTCATTGGAGATGACAGAGGATCCCTCCCAAACCTCCTCCCAAGCTTCCCTCCCCTAAACATGTTCTGGGGGAAAAAATGCACTTTCCTGAGATGAGACAGCTCTCCCCATCCCAGAGTGAGGGGCTGGGTCAGATATTGCTGGGGAAGCACTGGGGTTTCATAGGGGTTACCAGAAATTAGTCAGCATTGTTGGGATTGCCCTCCTCACCCTCATTAGTGAAGGCAAGAGCAGCACTGAGAGGAGCAGGAAGCTCAGCTGAAGCTCAGTTGAGCCTCTCTGCTGGGTGCTGGTGCCACTGTTCTTGGAGGGCAGCAGCGCTCAGAATTAATAAACCCAAAAATCACACCCTGGCTGACAGCACTTGGCATGCTGCTGTTGTGTGTGTGTCCCCTCTGGTCACTGCAGCTGAAGGAGGAGATTTTCCTCTCCATTCTCTGCCAGTCCCACTGTCTTTGACAGCCTTTTCCACGTGGGCTCTTCCATTATTTCTCTTGTGCAGTGTGTTCTGTGCTGGGAGGTTTGGAGGGCAAGGCTTCTGTTACCTTTGGCTGCTCAGAGAGTGAAGGTTCCTCTTACCTGTGGCTGCTCAGAGTGTGCAGGTTCCTCTTACCTGTGGCTGCTCAGAGTGTGCAGGTTCCTGTTACCTGTGGCTGCTCAGAGTGTGCAGGTTCCTGTTACCTGTGGCTGCTCAGAGTGTGCAGGTTCCTGTTACCTGTGACTGCTCAGAGAGTGAAGGTTCCTCTTACCTGTGGCTGCTGCTCAGAGTGTGCAGGTTCCTCTTACCTGTGGCTGCTCAGAGGGTTGTGTGAAGGTTCCTGTTACCTGTGGCTGCTCTGAGTGTGCAGGTTCCTCTTACCTGTGACTGCTCTGAGTGTGCAGGTTCCTCTTACCTGTGGCTGCTCAGATTGTTCAAGTTCCTCTTACCTGTGGCTGCTCCAAGAGTGCAGGTTCCTGTTACCTGTGGCTGCTCAGAGTGTGCAGGTTCCTGTTACCTGTGACTGCTCAGAGGGTTGTGTGAAGGTTCCTGTTACCTGTGGCTGCTCAGAGTGTGCAGGTTCCTGTTACCTGTGGCTGCTCAGAGTGTGCAGGTTCCTGTTACCTGTGGCTGCTCAGAGTGTGCAGGTTCCTCTTACCTGTGGCTGCTCAGATCTGTGGGCAGTGCAGGGATCAGAGCTCAGGGCGTTGTGGGCAGTGCAGGGATCAGAGCTCAGGGCGTTGTGGGCAGTGCAGGGATGCCCACGCAGCCTCTGCTCTGCTCACCCAGTGCCAGCCCTGCCCTGGCAGAGCTTCCTGGCAGCACCTGCAGAAACTCTGACACGGTGACTCGAGCACAAATCCTGGGAGGAGCAGGACAGGGAGCTGGGGGCTCAGCCTGGAGCAAAGGGACCCCAGGAAGGACCTTCTCACTCCCTGCAGCTCCCTCACAAGAGGTGTGGGGTGCTCTGTGCTCCCAGGTAACGAGTGACAGCACAGGGGAAATGGCCTCAAGTTGCTCCAAATTGTTCAGGCTGGGTATCAGGAAACATTTATTCACTGAGAAAGGGAATAAACATAGAACATAGATATGAATAAACATAGAACAGGCTGCCTGGTGGAGTCACCATCCCTGGATGTGTTCAAAAAATGAGTTGACGTGGCACTTGAGGACATGGTGGACCTGGGGATCTGGGAGTCCTTTTCCAACCTTAATGGCTGTCTAATTCTATTCTGCCATTCCTCAAAGGGTTTTAAAAGGTTTCACTTAAATGTAGAATCCCGTGGGACACTGAAATAATCCCCCAAAATGCACAAGCTGGTGAATCTGACCGTGCCATGCCTTTTCCATCTTGGAGTTTGAACTTGCACAGGGCAGTGCTGCTTTCCTTGGGCTGTTCCACTGCACCCTGGCCCCTGTTGAAGCCCTTCCCTTTGCTCTCCATCCCCAGAGGACCAGCTACCCCCTGGTTGATGTAGAATCCCGTGGGACACTGAAATAATCCCCCAAAATGCACAAGCTGGTGAATCTGACCGCGCCACGCCTTTTCCATCTTGGAGCACTCAGTGTTCCCAAGGCACTGCACGGGGCAGTGCTGCTTTCCTTGGGCTCTTCCACTGCACCCTGCTGAATGCCTTCCCTTTGCTCTCCATCCCCAGAGGACCAGCTGCCCCCTGGCTTCCCCAACATCGACATGGGGCCGCAGCTGAAGGTGGTGGAGCGCACGCGGACGGCCACGATGCTGTGTGCAGCCAGCGGCAACCCCGACCCCGAGATCACCTGGTTCAAGGATTTCCTGCCCGTGGACCCCAGCGCCAGCAACGGCAGGATAAAACAGCTGAGATCAGGTAAGGGCCCACCCTGCAGGAGGTGAGAGCTGATACAGACCCGAGGGGATTTGTGCTGGTGTTGGCTGGGGTGTTGGGATGAGGATCTGACTCCTCATCAGATGTTTCAGAAGGCTGGATTTATTATTTTATGATATGTATTATATGAAAACGATACTAAAAGAATAGAAGAAAGGATTTCATCAGAAGGCTGGCTAAGAATAGAAAAAAAATTATAACAAAGGCTTGTGACTGACCGAGACAGTCCAGAGAGCTGGGCTGTGATTGGCCATTAATTAGAAACAACCACATGAGCCCAATCCCAGATGCACCTGTTGCATTCCACAGCAGCAGATAACCATTGTTTACATTTTGTTCCTGAGGCCTCTCAGCTTCTCAGGAGGAAAAAATCCTAAGGAAAGGCTTTTTCAGAAAATATCATGGCTACAGGGACTGCTCAGAGGGTCCTGAAGCAGAGGGGAGGGCTAAGAGATGCAGGCCCCGCTGCTGTGGACTGGGGAGTTTGAGGTTTTTGGTTTTTACACCAAGAGGCGTTGGAGTTTCCACTTCGAGCCCTCCTGGTCTTCTCTGCTGCCCAGCTGGCACGAAGGGGATGGCAGCAGGGAAGCCCACCCAGATGAGATCCCTGAGTCACAGTACTCAGGGGAAGCTGGGGCCTGCCTGGGGCTGGGGGTTTGCTCCTCAGAGCAAGAACTGGCAAAGGAGCACAGAGCCACCCTGGCACACACGGCCTTTTAGGCCACACACAGCTGGTGCAGGGGCGCAGGCAGCCCCTGGCTGTCCCAGCACGATGGTGTGAGCAGAGCCCCTCAGAGCTGGTGGTGAAGAGCAGCTCCTGCAGGATGTCCCCAGCATCACCTGGAGAGCTCTTGGGAATGTTCTGGAGTGACCCCTCGGTGCCTCTGCCCATGGAGTCCATCTCCACCAACAGATGTACCCCAGCTCCGTGGCTCTTGTCAGTTTTCCATCTTTCCCCATCTGCTTGTCCATCTGTCTCTCTTGTTTGTTTTCTGTTTGCTGTTTTGTGTGTGTGGCAACGTGACATCTCTTAATATTCACGTTTCAGGAGCTGTTTCTGTACTTGTTAAATCTGCCAGTTCTCTGTGCGAGAGTGTGTGCAAGGAGGGCATAGGTGGACTTATTTTTGAGTACTACTGATAAAACACTTCCATTGATAGCTGCAAAAATGAAACAAGTTTTGCAAGTTCTACATTTTGACAAAAACTAACCCAAGAAATGATCCTTTCCACAAACTGCTGGGGCCGACTGCTTTGACCCAGCCTAGAGGAAAGGTGTCCATGGTTCATTTTTAAGGATTCTTTGGCAAAAGAAAGGCATTGTTGTAGGCAGAGGGAAGGCTTTGGTGAGGCAGCTGGAGTTGATTTGTTCATGTTAGACCTTTCACAAGTTCTTCAGTAAAATGTTAACCACCTGCCCCTGCCCAGATCTCTGCTGGCCCTGGAGAAATCTGTTCTGATTCCTGCTGGATCTGCACAGCAAGGCATGGAAACACCTGGCTTTTCTCCTGCCCTGTTTGGCAAAGATTCTACACAAAGTTCTATGAGCCACTGGTGGAAAAGCTTCAGCATAGCTCCAGTTTAATGTAGCTTTTACACACCTGCATAAATGCCTCCTTGTTCAGTGAAGCAAAGGCACAAGCAGATCCTTAAACTGCTTTGTTGAATTAGAATGGCTTGTTGAGTCCCACGAACACAGATGAGATTGACCTCCCTGTTTTATCATAACAGCTGAGGCAAATGCAAATAAAAAAAATCACTCAGCATAAATAATGAGAGGTAAACTAGAATTATATTATGCTCTGTGACCATGATCTGAAGTGTGAGTAATGCACAGGCAGATTATTTTTAATACATTCATCATCTTGCTAGAATGCCTTTACTCTTTAGCTGGGTTTGATCTGGTGTTTTCCTTGAAGCCACCTGAGTGCTGCCTTTTTATTCCAGTGAATTTATTAACCTCAGAGTGAACCCTTGACCCTTCTGATAAATAGAAGGTACCTGCTGAGATTTAATCTCATTTACAGCTGCTTTAAATTAGTAAACTGGTGAAGCCCTGAAGCATCCCTGTAGTCTCCAGGGCACAAACCTGGTGCCTGTATGTCAGGGAGTGCAGATCCTTGGGCAGCCAGGGCTTCCCAGCTCTCCAATTCCATCTGCTTCCATGGCCTTCCAAACCTTGTGCAAAGAGAGGCCTGCAGCAGTGCAGAATATCAACATTAGGGTCTTTAATGTGCACAGTGTCAGCGCTTGTGTCTGTGCAAGGGAGTCAGGGCAGATTTGAGGGTGGGATTTGAGTGAGGCGAGCTCTGCTTGAGCTGCTAAGGTCAGACCTTAATTTAATACCTTCATCTTTCCAAAAAGCAAACTCTGCCACCAGAGGGGTGGCACCAGCACACATCAGGGCACTGGGGGTGCTCCAGGACACTGCTGATGGCACCAGGGTCTGTCCCCCACCAGTGGGACTCCAGCCAAGGTCCCTGGGGTGCCCAACAGAGCTCTGGGAGCAGGGAGGAGCAGCTCTGCAGCTAAATCACAACTGCTAACACACCTCCTGCTGGCAGGTTTAGGAGGATTTAGGGAGAAGTTCTCCCTGGGAGGGTGGGCAGAGGTGCCCAGAGCTGCTGTGGATCTCTGGAACTGTGGATCTCTGGAATGTCCAAGGGCAGGTTGGACATTGGGGCTGGGAGCAGCCTGGGACACGGGAAGGTGTCCCTGCCATGGCAGGGGTGGAATTGGATGGGTTTAAGGTTCCTTCCAACCCAAACCAGGCTGGGACATTGGGGCTTGGAGCAGCCTGGGACACGGGAAGGTGTCCCTGCCATGGCAGGGGTGGCACTGGGTGGGCTTTAATCCAATCCAGCCCAAACCAGGCTGGGATTTAGTGACTGCTCCCTCTGAGGACTGAGCTGTGTGTGGCTGGGACAGGACAGACAGACACCCAGATTCCCCCCGGCCATGAAGCCAGCAGGATAACAGCCATGCTGCTGGAGGACAGAGGGTGTGAAGAGCTGAATTTTTATCAATTATGAGTTAGTGGCAAGTACGCAAATGAGCTCATTAAAAGGAACGAGTGGAAATGTCAGACGAGGAGATTGTGGGATGGGGTTTGGTTCTCATTTGTGTTAAATCTGAATGTTTGGCTGGCAGTACAAACAGACCTCTGAGACCATGGTGATTACAGTGCCACCATCCCAGGAAGCCATGTGGAATGTGGGTCTTCACTCTGATCAGGGCAGGGGTGACACAGCATTAACCACAGGGGCTTTTCTCCAGTGGATGTTTCTGCTTCCCCTTTCCATCTCCAGATAAAGTTGCCAAGCAGTTGGAAATCCTTTCATGCTTGGGGGCTTGGGCTGAGTTGTCAGTCAGAGGAGGATGGGAAGGAGCTCTGGCTGGGCTCCTGCTTCTCTTAGACATCATGGACATCTCAGCCCTGGAGATCCAGCTTGGACAAGAGTTTAAGTGGCCTTGGAAAATGGATATTTCTGCTTATCTTGGGACATTTAAAGCAGAAGGCAAAGGCAATGTCCTCTGCTCAGCTGCCATCTAGGGGGGACACGGGAGGCAGCCTTCAGCACCTTCCTCAGCACTCAAACACTAAAACCTTTTGTGTCTTGTGTGTGTCTTCTGTTTGCTAAATAACTTGCTATAACAAGCTTTTCTTTTCTTTTTTTTTTCACTTTTTATTTAACATTCAGAGACTTTTGGTAAGTTTGTTCAATTAAAAAAAAAATTTTTAAATCAAACAAAAAAACCCCAAACCTGCTGATGTGCAGATTTGTAACCCTTGCCCTTTAAACTAATTCCTTTGTAACAGCTTCTTGAGAGGCATGCTCTGCATTTCTTCTACTAACTCTTTCAGTAGGGATGTTCTGCCCTCTAAATTAATTTCTGCAGGGGTATTGCAGGCTACAAAAAAAAAAATTAGTAATAATAATTCTAATTAATTTATCTGTATAAAGAGATAACAGCTAAATATGAACCTCCTAACATTGGATAGATTTTTTTTTTTTGGTATCTTAGCAACAGTTGTCCTGGAATTCCCCAATTACACAATAGCTTGTACCCTGGAACTGTGATAATTGTGTTCACACCTGCAGGAGGTCCTGGAGTTTCACATCTAACGGGGTTTTTGGCATTTTGAGGAGGGAGAAGAGGGGGTGCAGTGTGACAGTGTTTGCAGGGGTCTGAGGATGAGGGAAGAGATGAGGATCTGACTCCATGTTTCAGAAGGCTTGATTTATTATTTTATGATATATATTATATTAAAACTGTACTAAAAGAATAGAAGAAAGGATTTTATCAGAAGGCTGGCTAAGAATAGAATAAGAAGGAATGATAACAAAGGTTTGTGGCTCGGACAGAGAGTCCGAGCCAGCTGGGCTGTGATTGGCCATTAATTAGAAACATCCAACATCGGCTAATTAAAGATTTACTTGTTGCATTCCACAGCAGCAGATAACCATTGCTTACATTTTGTTCCTGAGGCCTTTCAGCTTCTCAGGACGAAAACCCCTAAGGAAAGGATTTTCCATAAGAGATGTCTGTGACAGTGCAGCATTTCCAAAGTGAAGCTGCAAATCACAGGCCAGAGGGGAAGGGTTGAGCAAGGGAAGAGCCCCCTCCAGCCCCAGAGGGCAGGACCTGCCCCAAAGTTCGTGTCCCTGTCCCTGCCAAGTCCCCTTTGCTCCCAGGGCCCTGCAGCTGCCAGCCAGCATCACCCTGCAGAGCTGCAGGGACCCTGCTCGTCACAGGGTTATTGGCGTTTTGAGGAGGGAGAACAGGGGGTGCAGCATTTCCAACGTGAAGCTGCAAACCACAGGCCAGAGGGGAAGGGAAGAGCCCCCTCTGCAGCCCCAGAGGGCAGGACCTGCCCCAGAGCTCCCGTCCCTGCCAGGTCCCCTTTGTCCCAGGGACGTGGGGCCGCAGTTCTCAGCCAGCATCACCCTGCAGAGCTGCAGGGACCCTGCCTGTGCGGAGCAGAGAGCTGCTGCAGCCCTGGGCAGAGCAGCCCAGCACACACATGTTCCCACACGTGGCTGACAGAAGGTGGGGATGTGTTTGCTGCCATTGCCATGGCAATGGTGCCTGTCCTCTCCTCCTCCCCAGGCTCAGGGAGGCCGTGGGCAGCTCAGCCTGTGGGAGAGCAGGGGAGGGGTGGTGGGAGAGCAGACCCCAGCCTCAGTGACAGAGGGGGACACCTGCACAGGGAGTTCTGCCTGGCACCATTTTGGGCCTTTAGAATCCAGAGGCAAGGCCTTTCTGCTGCCTTTTGCCTCTGCTGCTAAACCCTGGGCTGGCCATCTGGGCTCATGCAGCCTCAAAATTTGCCCTAAATAGGCAGATCTGGAGGTCCAGGGAGGCTGTGCAAGGCAGTGTGAAAAGTCTGCAGGGAGCATCTCAAAACCAGCTTTTCACTCCAAAAGTCAGCATCCAGTGGGAGCTCTTCCCTCTGTAGTTGTCCTGCAAAGGTGCCCTCACTGTGCCCCAGACCCTGGCAGCCTCGTGCAGCTGCTCCTGCCCTGTACAGCACACCAGGTATGGACTGCCTGCCCTGCACCCCCATATCAGACCCTCCAGGGCCTGTCAGAGTCCCTCAGAATGATTAATCCAGTGCACATCCTCTTCCAGCACCCTCCTGCTGCCCCTGTGTTGAACGTGGAGCTGGTTAGATGTGAAACTCCAGCAGTGAAAATCTCCCATCTGTGTCTGCGCCCCACCCAAAGTGCTGCTTGAGCTGATTGCACTCCAGTTCTGGCGTGGGGCTCATCCCAAAGCTGTCCTGCCCCTCCCCGTGTGCCAGGTGAGAGCTGGGTGGCACTGCCTGCTCCCCCAGAGCCCTGTCCCCAGGCCAGGCTGTCCCCAGGGCTCTGGCAGCCCCTTCCCAGGGGCGCAGGCAGTGACAGCCTGCAGCGACACAAGGGGTGATGCTGATCTTGTGCCTGGGCTTGCACAGCTCTAACTTCCAGCACGTTTCTGCTGTCAATTAGAGTGAATTTTTGCAGGAAACTGCCAGGCTTAGCCAGGGCCAGAGAAGCTTTTGAGCCATGGGTGATGTTGGGATCTCTTCCCCTTCTCTACCCTCTCCCCATTAGCCTTGTTCCATACTGGCGCCACAGATGGCAGATTTTCACTCCAATTTCGAGACAGAAGGATGTATCAGAGGCTGTTTTTGTTTCCACTGAATTGATCTATAACCTTTTGCTGCTTTCTCTCTCTCTCTCTCTCTCTTGCTTTTTAAACCTTCCTGCCACCTCCTGGGTGAGGGTCTGCCCAAGGCCATGCTCCCCCACCTCTTCCAAGCGCTGTCTCTCCAACCTTTGTCCTGAGAGCTAACAACCTGCTTCATTAACCTTAGCTAGTTCCTAACCCTAACTAGATGCTAACTTTTCTCTAGCTAATAACCTAACCTCATAACTAGAAGCTGAGTCTAACTAGAGTCTAATCCCTAACACTATAATGCCTCTGTTCCCTTAGCTCCTTTGAAAAATGAAGGTGAACTCTACTTAGTATCTGTATATTTTTACCTTCTATCCTGAGAATGGAGGATTGAACCGCAGCAGAAGGATGAGCAGGGCTGAAGGATAAGGAGGGAAGGGGTTTTTGGTGATTAAGGCAGAAGATTGGCACGGGGGAGGCTTTGACTCCTGTTCTTGCCTCTGCCAGTCTTCCCTCCGTGACCTTGGGCAAGTTGCTTCACCTCTACCTCAGTTTTCCCCGTGTGTAAATCAGGATCACAGCTCTGCTGTTCCTCCCCAGGGGAGAGGAGAGGCTGAGAGGCTGGTGTTTGTCATTTAAGGTGCTCTACAGCCCTGGCTGGGAGTGCTGCAGGGTGGCAGCAGTGTCACCACTGCAGAGGAGCTCGTGCATCCCTCCCTGGCGAGAGGCAGAACTTGGCCCTGCGGGATCTGCCCTGTTCTCAGGATTGGGGTAAAAACCCACCAGCTAAACCCCCTTCTCTGATAAGTTCTGAATGCCACTGTGAGCAAAAGGACCTGCCGTGTTTTCAAAGGAAGATGGTTGGGTTGCCAGCCCAGGAGGTCAGGTGGGGGACAGGGGTTTTGTTTTACCCTGACTGTCACTCCCTCCCACCTGGGAGCCCTGCCCGGGGCTGGGCACTGACAGACAAACAGGAGGGGTTGGAATAAAATAACCCAGGGGAGAGGCAGCCAGCAGGCCCGAGCAGCAGGGCTCTTCTCTCCACGCTGCCCCTCCTCGCTCAGGGTGGCTCCAGAGCCACTGCAGGAGGTTCCAGGTAGTTCCTGTCACCTCTTCAGGGCCCCAAGGGATGGCCAGAGGTCCTGAGCAGCACATGCACTGAGCTCACACATCTGGGCCAAGAGCTAAAGTTTGGAGCTAGCCAAGGTGGGACCAAACCTGCAGCTTAATATGGTGCAAGGTGCCCACGTGTCCCTCTCCCTGCCTGGGCTACCACAGCCCTGTGTCCCCAGGGGTGGGGAAGGTAAATGTGTTCAGTGAGTAGCAGACAGTGATGTTAGCTGAGAGCCTGAGGGGTTTCTTTACATTCCTGCACCAAAATGGAGCCAGTCTGAAGCCTTTTGAAGCCAAGAGCCACGGGAGGCTCTGCAAACAGCCAGCTGGATTGGGCTGCTGGAAAGGACACCCCACTAAAGTGTCCCAAGCCCTCTTCAGTGTCCTGTAATTTGAGATGAGACAGACCAAGAAGTTTCCTACTGGGAACTGTCTTCCTTGCCTCAGGTCCTTTTCCCACGGGCAGTGCAGGTGTTTGGGGTTTTGCAGTCATTTCACTCATTTTCTTTGTTTTCTTTGCAGAAGGTACACCGATCCGAGGTAAGACACCCCCAGCTCACTCACTCACCCACTCTCCAAACACTTCTCTCCACACAGATCCCGTTTCATTGCCCTCTGCTCAATACAGATCCGTGTTGTTGTTACGTTTCCTTGTCCTGCTTCACCTCTGGATATTTCTTTTTTATACCTGTCTTTATTTTATCTATGGTTATAATGTCCTTTTTTGTTTGCTGGGTGCACAGTAATACTGATACCATTATTCTAATAACGTCTCCGGCTGCGCTGCCTCAGATTTATGGCAGAGTTTTAAGAGCTAATCTCTCCAGGACTATGAAGGACTGAAGTTTATCTCGAGCATTAAATGCTCTCAAAGCTTGGTAAATACTTAGGACTTTCTCTTGATTGGTGCAAAGTGCTGCCAAGCTGCTGATGGCCATGGGAGTTTTCCAGTCCTTTTTCTCAGGCAGATCTTCAGCACTTACCATCTCAGCCTACTCATTTGTTTGGCTCCAGAGCCTCTTTCCACTTCCTCCCCACTCTCTTACCCTTAGGTTTCTCTGGGAAAGATCCACGGTAAGTAGCTTCTGCACTGTCTCTTTAATGGAGTCAATAATTGACCTCAAGCTGAAAGGCAGGAGGAGTTGGGTAGGAAGACCCTGCTTTGGTTTTTATCTCCACTGGCACATTTAGAATTCCATAATTCTCTACTGGTAAAAGCACCAGGAGGTGCTGTAGGTGAGATTTACATTTTCACACATCGTGGCCGTTGGCTCCTGACAAGTGCTGAACACTCCTCACCCCCTCTGCAGCCTCATTTCTGCCATTGCCTTGACCAGCAGGGGTGAGGAGTGGGCAGGGAGGGAGGGGTGAGTCCCTGTTCCCCGGGGAAAGCTGCCCACTGCAGTCCTTGGTTCCCTTCCTGCTCCAGAGTGAGGCCTCATCTCCCCTGGGTACTCTCAGACCAGTGATGCTCATGAGCAGCACAGAAAATGGATCTGGAACCAATGGAAACAACCCACAGATTTGTCCAAATTAACAGAAATTTCTGGGAAAACTCACCAGCGGCTTTCCACCCAAGTGGAGCTCTCCAACAGCAGAGCTGGAGCTGTAATTCCATATGAAAAATGCTCAGCTGGGTGCTCAGTGGGAAGCTCCAGCCAGTTTGGGTTTTAACTCCTGTTGTGCTGAAATCCCCGCAGATTCTTTTGGAATGGATTTTGTTTGGTTTACTGGTCCGGGCGGGGTTTTTGGGGGTTTCATTCCCTCTGTTCTGCCTTCGGGAGAGCACAGGGGATGCTGTGGGGAATTGCACTCACGCCCCAGCCCTGTCCCAAATCCTCTGCCAGCCCCACGTTCCCCCACCAGCATCGTTCCACCCACGCACACGCAGAGGAACGTGAGCTCTGTGTCCTCCTCTGTGAACACACTGCTTTTTCCTTCCTGAAAAGGCTCTATCTGCAATCAACAATGATCTCATTTGCGCTCCTCTCACTTAAGATTTTATCAATACTATTACACTGAGCTGGAATTGTTTGGTTTTCATATTTAGGTGGGGTTTTTTTTTTCCAGAGATGGGAGTTAAGAGTCTTACCACATGTGAGCTCTGTCCATATCTGTAGTATAATCATGTACTCCTAATACATAAAACATTTGAGAGCCTGTTGAATTATTTATGTAGTATGTATTTTAACTGGAGTTTTGCAGGGATGAAGCCTTCTGAGGTAAATGAGGCAATTTTCTTCCATGTAGTTCCATGCTGCATCTCTCTGCATATTTGCTGACAGGAATCTTTAGTTTGGGCTCTGGGTATATTCTTGTAGCCTGCAATAATATACAAGTTTAAGAAAAGCCTTAATCCTTTTGGCCCAGATGATGTAAACCATGCAGGCAATTTTGAAGTTCCAATGCAGTATTTACAGGGTTTTCCCTGGGGAATATTTACTATCAGTAAGGTGCTTTTCACAGGGGCTCTTATCTCCCGTAGGCTTCCTGAGGAGCAGGCACTGGGCACAAAACAAAGGCAGCAACGATAGAAATTCCCCAGGCAGTGGGTGACAAAGCCTTTCACTTTTATGGTCACTGCTTCAAATTGAGCAGGGGAAAGTCAACTGCCTGCTGATGGATTTCTGGGGATCACAGTAATATGGATTATTGAGGCTGATTTCGGGAGTTCTGGTGCAGAACGCCTGCATTGCAGAAGCCACAAAATCTTGGTGCCTTTGCTGATGAGTTCAGGACAAAGAGCAGCGCTCGCTCCAGAGGGGGAATTACATTTTCCCGGCGCGTCGGGTCCGCGGGGGCTCCGTGCTCCTGTCCCGGTGTGCGTGAGCCCGGGGGGAGCAAAGAGCCCGAGCAGAGGCTGATGCTGTGTCTGTGCTGCCGTGTCTTGTCCCCTCACAGGTGGGCTGCAGATCGAGAGCAGCGAGGAGACGGACCAGGGCAAGTACGAGTGCGTGGCCAGCAACAGCGCCGGGGTGCGCTACTCGTCCCCCGCTAACCTTTACGTGAGAGGTAGGGAGCACAGCGGCTCACCGGCACTCAGCCTCCTCCTCCTCCTCCTCCTCTTCCTCCCGGCCCATCCCACCCCTGCCCAGCTCGGGGGGTCCCCGCTGCCCCCCGCATCCCTGCAGGGCAGGGCTCACCCACGGCCGAGTCAAAGAGCGCGCCCCAAAATGTGCCAGGTCAGCCCGCAGAGCATCCCTCCGGCCCCGGAGGGAATTGCCCTTCCTCCCAAAGGATCCCTGCTCTCAGTCCTGCTGCTGTGGCTGTGAGAGGAGGGCAGGACCCCTCGGTGTCCCTGGATGCCCCTAGATTGCAGCAGGAGGGTGCATTGGCACCGCTGCCCTCAGTCCCAGCTGCTTTTCCCTCTGCCAGCAGTAATTTGTCCCTGGTTCCTTGGGCACAGAGCTGGGGACACCAGCAGCCATCCCTGAGCCCCCTTTCACCCCGCAGCAGGGGAACAGATGACAGGGGATTGGCTTCTGCTCCATGTCCCTTCGATGTTCTCCCACCCCCTGGGCCAACAGCCTCTCCACTTTCTCTTATTTTAATCTCTCTGACCTGTAATATTTTGTGCGTAGCTTCGGTTTAACATCTTTCCACAGCAAAAGCCCTTTTGGTAATGAGAGAGCAGGGCTGGTCCTTCTCGATTAAAATAAAAAAAAAAGAAAAAAGAAAAAGAAAAATGCCGTTGGGAGGAAAAAAGAAAAGTTACATCCCAGCAAACTGTTCCCATTTCCATCCCATCGACAGAGGAGGCGCCTCCCCACCTACACTCACGTTAATCTGCAGTCCAATGCAGAGCCATGCTCCTGTGTGCACTCCTTTCTCTCTCTCTTTCTCTCTCTCTCGTGTCTCACGCTCACTAAATCACATGCACATGGAGAGAAGGCTTTTAATAATTTAATGTTTCCAAGCTAAATTTTTAAATAGCCTTTTGTGGCCAGCTGGAAAATTGCGTTTGAAATTTGCCCTGTCGCCTGGGCCCCCAAACTCCGCTTTTGGGAGTGTCAATCTGGATCCAATACTAATTCAGGGCTGAATCCATTGCAGACAGCTTAGCTGGAATGGTTTGGGTTCTTTTAAAAAAAAAAAAAAACAACAACAAAAAATCTAAAAAGAAAAGAAACAGGAAAAATGTGGGGATTTTTCATTATTGTTTTGTTTCTAAATTTCCTCTACTTTTCTGGCCACTCGGAAACTACCCAGGAGACAAAGGTTGTAACACGGTGTTGTCTCCACACCTGGATGAGAGGGCTCCAGGTGATAGCCCTGTTCCTACCCCAGTTAGGCCGTGTGTACCTGGGCCTGCCTGCAAACCAGCACTAACCTGCCGAGAGAGTGCAGAACACAGCGTGTGCCAGCTCGGCCTGTGGTTTGGGTGTTTTTCATGCTGTTTAATTCCTTGTTTCTTGTGTGTTAATATCGTGGAAAGGTAACAAGTTTCTGAAATGGATTTGCTTTGGTGGGAGGGAGAGTTCATGCACATTTTTCTTCCCTTTTTTTTTTTTTTTTTTTTATTTGTTTTAAAAGAGTCTCGAGCACTCTTGTGTTTCCAATTGACTTGTTTCTCCCATAACATGCTTGTCTCTATAGACCACCTGGGATAGGAGTTGTAAGTTTGAACATTGCAAGGAAATGGTTTGGTTTGGTTTTTTTGCTTTTCTTTTTCCTTCTTCTAATTATTTCTGTTTTCCTTATTCAGTCCCATGGTGGAGGCAGAGCGAGCAGGGCTGGGTGTGGGGCCGGGGGGCTGCTCTGCCCGGGGGCTCCGCTCCCCTTCTCCGAGGAGCAGAGGGGCTGCAGGGAGGGCGAATCCTGCCTGGGCTCAGCACCCCTGTGGGGCTGACTCTGAGCTAGGATTGCTCCCAGCCTGGCCTCCCTGCGGAGCTTGGTTGGGCTTAAAGGGATGGGAGGGGGAGCGTTAGGAAGGCAGGAAAGAGGGTCGTTACTATCTTCATTTTTTTTTTTTTCCTTTCTTTTTATTTTGGTTAAGAGAAAAAAAAAAAATCAATCAATTTGCAGCTGACAGCCTTGAGAAGGCCTTTTTTTACTCTCTCTGTGTTTCCCCTATTTTTCTCTTCTCCTCATGTCATTGTGTTCCGCATCAAACCCCCTTAACATCCCTCAGAGCTACGAGAAGGTTGGTGTGGTTTTTTTCTTTTTTACTTTCTTTACCCACATTTTTACATTCGTAAGAGAAAAAAAAAAAAAAAAAAGAAAAAAAAGAAATTAAAAAAAAAATGAAAAGAGAAAAAGCAAGAAATCTTTAAGATGAGCGAGACCCGCGCATTCCCGGGTCTCACGGAGATGAGTTGAGTTGCATTGTGGGCCTCTCTATGCATCCTTTGGTAATGTTGCTGAGTTCTTGCACTTTTTTGTCGTCATGGTTACCTTGCCGTTTGGACATTGGGCCTGATGCATGATAGGAGAATGTAACAATCTTCTTTGCATGCCACTTTTTAAATTAATTATGAATTATTTTTTCGATATATAAATATGTATCGTTTCTTTCCGTTACACAATTCTGGTTTCTTTGAAGTGGATTTACTCTTACTTTCCAAATTTTTGGTTCTGTTGGGTTTTTTGCTTTCTCTTGATTTCCTGTTTCTGTTTTGATTGGTTATGCTGTGCTGTAGTTTATTCCAAACGCATTGTGAGAAGCCAGTGTTCCTGCCCACCCGGTGGTAACTGAACTCCTCAATCCCTGCAGGAGGAAAGGAGTCACACAGCTCTAACGCCTGTCCATGGAAGCCCTGCTATTTGGGACAAGCCTTTGTTTTGGGGGAGGGAGGGATCTGGGAAGTGGAAAAGATGGTGAGAACCCAGGGGGTCATTCCAAGAGTTAGAACAGACCCTGGGTCATGTTATTGCTTATTTATTTCTTGAGGTGTGGCTCTTGTTCCACCTCCTGCACGCAAAGAAAAGCCCTGACCCCGCTCCAGGGGCGTCCCCAGCCGTGGGAGCTCGCTCACTGCTCACTGCCCAGCTCCCTCCAGTAACACCAGGAGCAGTCAGCCCAGCAGGGCACTGACAGAGAGCTTCCTGCTGATCCCAAATCCCACTCTCTTCTCTCCTGGAGCACCCGCGAGTGCCAGGCAGAGCCCCAGCCCCAGGCAGAGCCTGGCAGAATCCCGTGGAGGAGGTGGCACCTCGTCCTGGGAGGGCTGGGAGGGAAGGGCAGCTGCCTCCTGGCTCTGCCTCTCCCCATTGTCCTGCTCCCTTCTGGGATTTACCCACTGCTGCCTGGTGCAGGCACCTCAAAACCCAGCCAGGCACAGCCAAGGCAGAGCCTCCTTCCTGAAGGAGCGTGGGAGGAGAAGTGCAGCTGTGCAGGCACTGCAACAGTGCTGGGGCACATCTGGCAGCTGCAGCTATTGCAAACAGCAAGCAGCAATCTGGCCAGTGACATTGGAGCTGAAAATGCCTCTTTTCCCTCTTCTCATCTCCCTGTTTATCCCCAAGAAGCTCCTGTTGCCTCCCATGTGTGCATCCCGAGCGGGTGAGGCACATGGAGAGTGGACAGGGGGCTTGCAGTGTGTCAGTGGTACCAGTGGTGCTTGGTGCTTCCCCTGTGCAGAATGCCAGCCCTTTCCCTGGCTATGCCTTTCCCTCCCCTGCCAGTCCCCACCTCTCAATCAGCTGCCAAAGGAGTGGCTTTCCTAGGGCACAGGTATTAAAGCTGTGTGATTTTTTTGAGAAATCCAGTGCAGTATTGACACAGTATCTGTCTCTCTCTTTCTCTCTCTCTCTCTCTTTCTCTCTGTCTGTCCTTCTCTTTTTTCTTAAAATGCTGAGATTTCAGTGCTCGGACCCTCAGTGCTGGTATTCTCCCCTCCCCTTCTGAGTCTCCTCCCTCCCCATAGGTTCCAGGGTACCCCTCCCAAATGCTGCTCTCTTGAGAATTCTCTGGGAAGAGACCAGCTGTGGCTCTTCTGACTTGGATGCCAACAATAGCCAAAAAACATCCCTCAGTCCCAAGGCTCTTTTTAAAGGAAAAAAGAAAAAAAGAGGAAAAAAAATGCTTGTTCTATTTAAAAAAAAGAAAAAGGAATAGCATTTGAAATAAGGTTTGCCCATCCCACCTCCCTCCTGCCTAGGACTAAAAGGTGATAATCACTCCTAATTACAGGATTTTCCTTCATGACTAGGAGTTTGAGTTTCAGGATTTAGGTGCAATTAAAAAGGGATTTATACACCATTATTTTTTATTTGTTTATTTTCTCTTTTATAAAGTATTTCTAACATGGCCAAACTGCACTGCTGCTGCTAAGAATCTCTTGTGATCTGAGAAGGCTTGAAGATTAAATTCTTCCTTAAGAGCCAATAAAAATAAAAGTAATGATAATGATATCAACAACAATAAACTAAAGCTAAATGGGATGCAATCATGATAGGCTGGAATGACACTGGGTGAGGAAATAGAGACTTGATACCTGGCTAGAAGAGGTTGTGTGGTTTGCTAAAGTTATGGTCTCTGAGCAGCCTGCTCTAGTGGAAGGTGTCCTGGGAGAACAGGATGAGCTTTAAGGTCCTCCCAACCCAAACCATGGGCATGGTCTTGAAATTATTGGTGCAGGGTTTGCCTCGTGTGTTATTGCAGCTCAGATCCTGCCATGGTCCAAAATAACAGGGGATGCCCGAGGTCAGAGGCAGAAGCTTCTCTCTGGAGACCACAAAAGCAGGCCAGAAGCAGGTGAGGTGATCCCTGCTACCAGCCCAGGTGTGTGGCAGTTTAGGCTGAGCCACCTGCCCAGGGTTCACCTGTGGCTGGTGACAAGATGGGTGCAGTTCTAGGGGCAGGCCAGCACCTCGGTGGGAATCCTGGTTTTTATGGGCTCACCTGGCTTTCAAAAGTCTCCTTGGATGCTTCTCTGTATCCCCAGGGACACGAGTGCCATCACACTTGTGGCCCATAGTGATTGCAGGAAAGGATGGATTCAAAACCCTGCAAATGAAGAGCTGTCTGCCCATGGTGGTGTTTGAGAGGCTGCCCCTGCATCCCTGGCAGTGCCCAGGGCCAGGCTGGACAGGGCTTGGAGCAGCCTGGGACAGTGGGAGGTGTCCCTGCCCATGGCAGGGGTGGCACTGGGTGGGCTTTGAGGTCCCCTCCAGCCCAAAGCACTCTGTGGTGTTTCTGTCTGTATTTAGGGACCACGTGGGGGGCTCAGCCATTACCCCAGAGAGGGCAAATGTCCCCTCAGCCAGGACCTGTGGCCAGAGCTGCTTTGCCCCCTGGAAATGGAGCACTTTGCAGTTCTCCTCTTAATTTGGGAAGCTGCAGGCGGCCACCTCACTTGTTCTGGTTTGATCCCAAAATCCAGCTGCTGGCTGGGATGGAGCCCTGCGTGTGAGGACCTCATGTCCCTGTGCTCCTCCATGTCCCAGAGGAAGGAGGGATGAGCTGTGGGGGCTGAGTTTCAGATGCCCTGAGTGTGCAGAGCTGCTGCTGCTGCTGGTACAGGATGCCTTGTCGTGGTTGAATTTAGCAGAATGAAGAATTCTCCCCCTTTTCACGCAGTGGGGCCCTGTCAGGAGGTACAAAAGGCAGCAGTTGGGATGCTGCAGGGATAATCCTTCCTGCTCTCTGCTCCAGCTTCTTGTGGCTCTGCTCTTTTCCAGCCCAGGGAGCTGTGGATGGCTCAGCAGGCATTTAAAGCAGCCCAGTGCCTGCTCAGGCCCTGCCTTTGCTGCTTGTCACCATCAGCTCGAGCTTTGTCACCCCGAGCCAGGTTCTGCAGCCCAGGCCCTGCTGAGGACATTCCCGAGGCTTTTTGGAAAACCTCAGCTCATTGAGAGACCAAAGATGAAACCAAGCCAGGGCAAAACATGTAAGAGCTGAACTAGTGGAAATCAATTAAAATAAAACCCACAGAAAGGGCAGGGATAGTGTGCCGAGCACCTCAGGAAATAAAGCTTCAAAATAGATTAAAATGTGACCAATTTAAGCAATAACTTAGCCTGTAGCCTGGGTTAAGTTTGGCACATGAGTAATTTGGCCATCAGACCAGAGCTGCTGGTTGGTCCCAGGTGGAACCATTGGTGAGCTTTTCCCTTTCAGTCCCATTTAGAGGTTGAAGGAAATAATTCCACGTGCACTAGAGATTTAACAAATAGCCACAAAGTCAGAGCAGTCATTGGTATTTTAAACTGTAGGAATTTTAATACCTTTTTAGAGTAGATTGATAAATTCTTAAATGGAGAAGGAGGGAGGCAGAACCACCACTGGGTTGTACAGCTGCCTCTGCAGTGCCCAGTTTCCAGGTGCTAAAATTGAGGGATGGAGAGTTCTGGGATGATTTTAAAGGGTTATTTTAGCATTTCTGTGGGTGGGGGAGCGCCCTGTCCGTGTTTGGGGTGTCCTCAGCTCTGAAATTCTAGTTCCAAACCAAACAAAGCAAACAAAAACTTCACTGTGTTTCTGCAGAAGGATTTCTCAAGGGTATCAGGAAATGGAAATGGATACAAAAAGCCACCCCCCAAAAAAAAAACCAATCAAAAAAAAAATCCAAACTGTGTATATATCTATGTATATACATGACTATCTCTCTATAGAGGGCACTTTGCAGGAACACTGTGCTGTACTGATCTCGAAATCTCTGCCTGCCTGTGTCTCTTACACCTTTTGCATCGCTGTTCTCTTTGTTTTAGGGGAAAAAATTAGATTACACCTTGTCAAATTAAAATAACAAAAACGAAACCAGTCAAGTCTGTGTTTAAAATTACAGAGCTGCGTGAAAATCAATTGGATTCTGATTATTTTCTGTTCAATCCTGTAAAAAAAACAACAGGAAAAAAAAAAAAAAAAGAATTGCAAAAGACCAGAGATGTTCAGCCAGCCTGTCGCTCAGCTAATGTGGTTTTTTTTTAAGTGAAAAGTAACAATTATTGGGAAGGTAATGGATTTCCTCCAGACCAAATCCAAGCCTTGGTCTCATTCTTTATTTATCTACCTATTTACGTATTTATTTTCTTTGCTGTGAAGGAAATGAGGAAGGAGATGGGCAGGAGGAGGGAAGCTTCTCGTCCTGTGGAGGGGCAGAGGTCGGAAATCCAAAGCCCAAAAGGTCTCACCCCAGGGGAATGAGCCTGGAATTGGGACAGGGAGAGGCAGAGGCGGCTGCACGGACACGCAGGGGCAGGGACAGACCACATTTGGGAGGGGAGGACAGGTGTAATCTAAGCTTCACTAATAATGTAGAGGCTGCACATTATTTTGGCACCCTTTCCCCTACCCCTCCTCATTTTGGAGCAAGACGGAATGACTCCTGTCTCCCCAAAATGGCCAATAATGTCCGCCTTCTCACCTCATTTGGAGCAGCAGCTTGCTGAGTGTCAAAATGTTTAATACCATTTGGTTTTGTTTGGTGCTTTCAACCAGTCACTTCACTTTCTTTCGTTTCCTTTTTTCGATTGGTTTCTTCTTTAAGGTATAAGATGCATTTCTCTTTGAGTTGGTTTAATGTGAATCGGGGTTTGAAGTGACAGGTTCTTGTCCAGGACATTCTCCTTTCCCCACCTCGCTCCTCCTCCCGACATTTTTTCTCTCTGAGGGAATCTGGAAGGGGCTTTAAAAGAGCAGTGGTGGGGTTCCTCAGCACAAACTGGTTGGTCCTCAGGTCTCTCTCATTAGCAGCATCATGGGAACACATTTTAAGGATGGATTCTGGTGTTGCAAAAGTCAACCCTGGACCTCCCAGTGTCTCTTCCAATCAGGTCTGTAAATCTTGCAGAAACACCTCTCACCTTGTGGACCCTGAGTGGTGGTGGGGAACCTGAGCCGTGCTGACTGGGACCAAAACAGCCAAAAATGCCACTCACAGAACACAAACTGGGCCAACCTCTGCCTCCGTGAGCAGCAACAAAACCAATTGGCTTCCCAAGGGTGTGAAAAGTTATGGATCTGTTCTGTTTCTAAAGAAGAGCACAATTTGGGGTGCAGATTTGCAGTGTGAAATGCTTATCCAACAATTAAACAGACTCATAACTAACTGCACTTACAAAATTTTCCTGTGCCTCTGAAATGGCTTCTCTGCATTGAAATAATTTAATTGCATCCCAAACATCCAGCTCCAGTCCTGGAATCTGGTTCTATGCGTAACAAGCTGTATCCTTGTTTGAAAAAAAAGCTCCTGAGAGTTTTTTGGCCATGGACAATGTCTGTTTGTGTGTGCCTGCCTGTGTGTGTCTGTCGGGAGCTGTTGCACATGGAGCATGCACATCCGTGTACGCATGCGGGGTCTGCCAAAGCTGGCCTGGAAACCAAACACCCCTGGAACTCAGGGAAGGTCCTTCTTGCACCAGAAAGTGGGAAAAGTGTTCTTAGGCAAGTGTTTATAAAGCAGAGCCCTGACTGCCCCATCCCAATGTTTCCTTCCCAGAGAGGGCGGTTCTGTTCTTCCCGATCCTTTGAAAGTGCTCGATAGCAAAATGGAAGGGATCTCTTCACCTGATTTTTTATCTTGTGAAATTCCCCCTCCTTCAGCTGCTGTGGAGCTGGACCCAGAGCTGAAATTGGTCTTGATTCCATCTCCAGCTTCCTTTCCACCACGGCTCTCCTCCTCCTGGGCCTTGACCTAAAGGCTGACCCAGAGATTCTCAGTTTGACAAATTCCCTGTCTCCAGCCAAATGCAAATGTTTCAGCAATTAAAATAAGCAGCAGCCTGATGGCTCTGGGTAGCCAGAGATGAACCCTGTGCCTTATTGTGGTTGTCACAGCCCTGAGCCATCACAGGGCTGTATCCAGGGGACTCTCTGAGGTCCCCAACATTTAACTGGAGCTCTTTTCTCATCCTAGGTCAGTGTGTGGATGTTGGTATATCTGTGCACACAGGAGAGTCTAGTTTTTTTTTAAACCAGGATGCACCAAGGAAGTGCTGCTGCCTGTTTTGGGCTCGTATCAGCCCTAATCCAAATTCTCCCTCCTTGTGGAAGGGCTGGTTCTGAGGGCTGGCATCCAGAGGTGCTGGGTGCTTCCCTTGGAGGGGGACAAATGCGAGTAAACCAGCCCAAAGTAAGGATCCCTGAGAGCCCAGGGCTGACCTGCACCCTGGGAGCTGTCAGGAGGAGGGCAGGGCTGCTCTGCAGCTTTTTGGGAACGTGCTCTGTGCAGCCCTTGAGCTTGTGTTTTGTGAGTGGATTTCTCCTTCCCTGCCCAAAACCACAGGCAGGAACAGTGGGTTCCCTTCAGACTCCGATTCTCAGCACTCCGCCCTACATCAGATGATGCTTTTCAGTTATTAAATTCTGGTTTGTTCTTTCTTTTTCTTTTCTTGTTTATTTTTATTTTATTTTTTCCCTTTCTTTTTCGGTTGGGTTTCATTTCTTTGTGATTAGCTTCGGTTTGGATTAATTGTCTTGTTCTGTTCCCATGACAACTCAGTGTTTGCATCCCACCTGCCGTTGTTTGTTGCTGTTGATGCTGTTTGCTGCCCGGATCCTGTCCGGACGTGTCTCCCCATTCCTCCTCACCTTTCCCACCTTGCCTCCCCTCTCCAGAAGGTCACCCACCAGCCCCCCCCTCAGAAAAGTCATCCCCACCCCAAGATCTGTCTGCATGTTGACCCCACTTGTTTCTTTCCGAGTTCTCTCCATCTTGTCTCAGACTGTGACAGGTGTGGTTTCCACCTGGCTCCATTTTCTGAAGTGTGGAACTTCTGGGAGCAGTGGGAAGCAGGATGGAGTGGGAAACAGGGATGCACCCTCGTGGCTAGGGCTGAGTGTTCTCCCTAGTGGCAGGAGGGAGCAAGGAGCAGCTTGCCTGATCCTTTGAGCCAGTGCTGGTGCCTGAGGTGGAACAAACACCTCCCTACACCTTCCTGCAGGTAGAAAATCATCTTCTAGTGTCAGTGGCCAGGTGAGCTTGCAGCCCCTCCCTCCACATCCCCGTCCTTCTCCCAGCTGAGGGCATGGCCCCTGTTCTCTCTGCAGATCCCTGCATGCAGGAATTCCCCTTTGTCCCCTCCGAGCTCCTAATGCCACCAGTCTGGAAGTCTTCCCTTCCTTGCCTCCCAGTGCTGGTTCCTGGCCACTGGTTCTCACAGGGAAGGGTCTGACAGCCCAGTGGGGAGAGCAGACCTTGCTGTGACAATGTCCCTTGTCACCTTGCAGGGGCTGCAGTTGGCTTTTGTTTGCCAAAGCCCCACTAAATGGCAAACAGCCTCTCCTGGCAGTGCCCTTCCCCTTGGAAAAGATCCACAAAGCTGGAAGATAAACACTAGCAGGCCCCAAGACAGTTCCAGGGGACATCTGAAGGCACTGGGAGGGACAATGGCAGGCTCAGCCCTGCTGTCCTTTGCTTTGCTTTGCTTTGCTTTGGCATGAGGCAAAGCCACCAAGCTTTGGAGAGGTTGTGCAGAGGTTACCTTGGAACAGACGGCAGGAGCAGGGAGTTCTCAGCCCCCCAGACCCTCCTGCCCCTTGCCCACCCTGCCTGTGGCAGTTCCTGCATGGCTGTCCCTGGAGCTGCAGGAATCCTGCACCCCTGCTCCCCTCCAGCTGCTGCAGTTCCTGCATTTTCCCCAGGTCCTGTATCCTTTTGTCTTTCTTGTGAGAGGAGACCCTGCCCTCAGCCCCTTCCCTAGGCCCTCTCTGATCCACACACGTTCTCCTTTGTCCATTCCCCTGCTTTCCCCCCTGAGGAAGGGCACCCAGCATCCCTCCAGCCAGCCCAGGCAGCTCAGAAAATGGAGCCAAGGAAACCACAGCCTCCCCTTTGCGTCCATGTTCTTCCTGTGTAAGGTCTGGAAGCTGCATCCACCTCTCTGCTAAGGAGATGCACAGAACATGTCACTGTTTTCTCAACGTTAAAAGTTTCATTACCTTGTTTTTCTTATTAATTCTATTCTATTTATTATTCCGCCAGGGCTGAGATGTGACAATGTGAGCCACCACATTGAGTCACATCAGCTAGAAAAAGTATGCAGCATTAAAGTGGGTTTCCCCCTCCCCTCCCTCTCTCTCTCTCTTCTTTCTCCCTTCCCCTCTTGTTCTCCTTCTCCTGGTCTTCCTTCCTTTCTCTGTTGCTCACTTTCTATCCAGTATC
Source organism: Molothrus aeneus (assembly GCF_037042795.1). Classification (NCBI taxonomy): domain Eukaryota; kingdom Metazoa; phylum Chordata; class Aves; order Passeriformes; family Icteridae; genus Molothrus; species Molothrus aeneus. The sequence goes on from NC_089672.1 coordinate 4,574,886, forward strand.
CATGTGGGCATTTGCTACCGCCCAGAAATTATATTTCTCTGCATTTTCCTCTCTCTTTCTCTCTTTCTCTCTCTCTCTTTTTTACCTATTTTGCATGATGTTTGTGACTCTGAGAGCTGCATCTATCGATGGAACCGTGTCAGATCTTAAAGAGGCTTCGTTAGGGTTTCTATACCCGAAAACCACAAAAATTTCATTAGAGTTTCTCATCTTTTCCACACTCTCTCTCGCTCCAGGGGGGCTGTGTTCCCCTGGACGCTTCTCACACGCAGACACCAACCAAATTCTGTCCCGCTCCGGGGACTCCCTCTCCTCCCTCGTTTATCCTTTTGCCTTTCACTTCTCAAGTGGAGCGCCTGGAACCTGGGGATGCCATACTTCTCTCTTTGTTGAATTCTCTGGGTCCAACAAGGCAAAACCCTGAGAAGTTTCCATCTCCATCCCAACCTTCTCCTGGCCCCCCACCCCACGTCCGCAGCAGCCCCGGGTGGGAGAGGGCCCCTCTCTGGAGGGGGCACCTGGACCACGCCGGGTGCTGGTGGAGGGGCTGTTCCTCAGGAGAAGGGGGTCAGGAGCCAGGCCCCACGGGGAGAGAGAGGGAGGAGCAGGTTCCCGGGGTGTGGAGCGGGGAGCTGGGGGCCCCAGAGGCCACGGAGGAGAAGTTTGGGCTCTCGCCATGCCAGCTCTTGCCAGTAAAGATGAGAAATTGCTAATAAATTTTTGTGTATTTATCTGTGCTGTGATGGGTCTAATCTTGATCAATGGAACCCTGTTGCTATGAAATATCGCTTTTATGTCTATATTCTATATATTGTTTGTGAAGTACGAATTTATTTGGAGTTTATTTTTTTGGTTTTCGGTTTGATTTTTTAATTTCTTTGGCTTTTTGTTTTGTTTTTATGAAGGAAGAAAATAAACTGTGACAAACCCCATCTATATTTAAATTATCTTTTACTCTTTTTTCTTTTTCTCCTTTCTTTTCTTTCCTTTCCTTTTCCTTTTTTTTTTTTTTTTTGACTTTTATTTTTTTCCCCTCTTCGTTTTTCTGTTCGTTCGTTTCTTTTGGTTTTGCTTTTCCGTTTTTTGTTTTTTTTTTTTTGTTACCTCTGTGCGTCTCGTCCACAGTTCGCCGTGTGGCCCCTCGCTTCTCCATCCTCCCTGTCAGCCATGAAATCATGCCCGGGGGCAACGTCAACATCACCTGCGTGGCCGTGGGGTCCCCCATGCCCTACGTGAAGTGGATGCAGGGAGCAGAGGACCTGACGCCCGAGGATGACATGCCCGTGGGCAGGAACGTCCTGGAGCTCACGGACGTCAAGGACTCTGCCAACTACACCTGCGTGGCCATGTCCAGCCTGGGAGTCATAGAAGCCGTGGCCCAGATCACGGTGAAATGTAAGGGAGTGGGGAGCAGGGCCCTGAGTGCACGTGTGGGAGTGGGCACGGCCAGAGCCGAGTGTCCGAGCATGAGCGCAGGGGATGCCTGGGCACGTGTCCTGCTCGTGCATGGGAGCCTTGCTGGGGCCTGTGGCAGAGTGGGAATGTGCCATGGTTTGTGCCTGTGTCACTGTGTGTCTGCATGGGGAGAGCCTGTGACTGCCTGACCTGCACAGGGGACACGGTCCTGCATGGCCAGGTGTCCTGCACAAATAGGGGCTGTGTGTGCATGGACAGGGACAGTCCTGCATGGCCAGGTGTCCTGCACAAATAGGGGGTGTGTGTGCATGGACAGGGACAGTCCTGCATGGCCAGGTGTCCTGCACAAGTGGGGTTTGTGTGTGCATGGACAGGGACAGTCCTGCATGAATGGGGGGTGTGTGTGTACATGGACAGGGACAGTTCTGCATGTCCTGGTGCTCCTGCACAGCTGGGATGTGTGTGCATGGACAGGGACAGTCCTGCATGTCCTGATGCACAAGTGGGATGTGTGTCCATGGATAGGGACACAGTCCTGCATGTCCAGGTGTCCTGCACAAATGGGATGTGTGTCCATGGATAGGGACACAGTCCTGCATGTCCAGGTGTCCTGCACAAATGGGATGTGTGTCCATGGCTGGGGACACAGTTCTGCATGTCCTGGTGCACAAATGGGATGTGTGTGCATGGATAGGGACAGTCCTGCATGGCCAGGTGTCCTGCACAAATGGGATGTGTGTCCATGGATAGGGACACAGTTCTGCATGTCCTGGTGCACAAATGGGATGTGTGTGCATGGACAGGGACAGTTCTGCATGTCCAGATCAACTGGGATGTGTGTGCATGAGCAGGGACACCATGGCTGTATCGTGGGCACCTGGCTGCAGGGGTGTCAGTCCCTGTCCTTTCCTGTTGTACACGTGGAGCTCTGTGAGCACCAGCAGCAGGGCAGACCTGTGCAGCATGAGTGCCCCATGCTGGGATCTGTGCATGTCCTCGGGGATCCCCCATGCAGAGAAACCCACAGTGGAGGGGAAGCTGGTGGTTGGAGACCTTCCCTGGCTTTAGGACACCTGAGCTGCTTGTTATGAAGAAAACTGTGGCTCAAATCCCCGCATGCTGTGTCTGTCCTGACAAATGAGGCTGGCTGGGCACTGTGCAAGGAGCCTTGGATGGCTTGGAGCCTGCATGCCATCCTGTTCCAAGGCCTGAGATTCAGCCAAGGCCCTGAGGATCTCTGGCATGTGCACCCTTGCAGTAGAGCTTAGTTCCAGCATCTTAGTGGCCGTTGTTGCCTCAGCAAGATGGGGAATAAGCCCAGCTTCCAGCTAGTGATTCCCAGGAGGAGCACGGGTGCCATCTTCAATCTATTCTGTCCTCAGCAGGGGAGTATTAAACCCAAGCAGGAACCCCTGAGGTTGGGTGAGTGTAGAGCTCTGTGTGAGCTGCTGTCTGCTCCAAGTGCTGGTGTTGCCCATGAGGGATCTGGGAGAGGTGGGGTGGGAAAAGATCCAAGGGTGGGGGAGAGGAGAAACACTTGGGAGAAAGGGAGGGATGAGGAAGAGCAATCCTGTTGTATCAGTGATCTGTCTGAGGAAGGTCTGACAGGAGGAATGAGTAGGGGCTAGAGAATCTTGGCATGACACCCGTTCTGAGCTGCTGCACAGGCAGTGAGTTTCTCATGCCAGCAGAAGGATGCCTGGGGCTGGACTCAGGTGCTCTTTATTTTCCTCAGTATTTCCTTCCTTTCTTTTTTTTCCCTGTCTTACCCCCTCAATCTAAAAAGCTGATGTGTAGGGCAGATTGCTTCTGCTTCCAACTCTCCCATCTCTTCACATAGGAATCCCACCCTGCTGGTACCTTCTGTCTTTTGTAATTTTGTTTGGATCCTGTTCCCTGCACTGTTCCTGTGTGTGAGCTCTCCCGGGCAGAAGGTGAAAGGAGAAGTTTGAGCTTTACTGTGACCAGGCCTAGAGAAGTCAGGCTTCAGGGCCAGGTTGGAAAGGGCTTGGAGCCACCTGGGCCAGTGGAAGGTGTCCCTGCCCATGGCAGGGGTTTCACTGGATGGGCTTTAAGGCCCCTTTCAACCCAAAACATTCTGGGATTCCATGATAAGAAGAAGTTGCAAAGGAGGCTTGAAAAGGGTCTGAAGTGTGCAGTGAGGACTGCACATGAAGCTTGAGAACAGGTGAAGTGAGAACACCTATCAGTCCCAGCAGGTTCAGGGGGGACTCCCTGGCTGAGGGAGAGGGGAGATGGGGATTAACACAGTTTGTGCCTTGAGGGGAAGCCCTCCCAGCATTTCTGGAGATTTGTTCTGGAGAGCAGAGCCTGCCCTGTGTCATTCCTTGCCCGTGGAGGCTCAGCAGAGAGATGTGAGCACGTGCTGGGAGGGAGCTGAGGAGCTGCTCTCCCTCCCTGCCCCGGGAGGGTGGATGTGCAGCTGAAGCCTTGCTAATGATTCCAGATGTTTAGCTGAACACTTTGCCTTTGATGGAGCAGTTTAAGGAGGATAATAGAGTGGATAACTAGGTTCCTCATGTTCCAGCAGCACTTCCCTGAGCTGCTGGGATTGGTGCTGTGCCTCCGGCTCCTGCAGCCCTAACCAGACCAATTAGGTGCCATTTCAGCATCTGTGGTTTTTTTAAATGCCTGTTCTTCCTGATTCTCAGCACTTCCCAAGGCTCCTGGGACGCCAGTGGTGACAGAGACAACAGCAACGAGTATCACCATCACCTGGGACTCTGGCAACCCAGACCCCGTGTCCTACTATGTCATTGAGTACAAGTCCAAGAGCCAGGATGGACCCTACCAGATCAAGGAGGACATCACCACCACGCGCTACAGCATCGGGGGCCTCAGCCCCAACTCCGAGTACGAGATCTGGGTCTCTGCAGTGAACAGCATCGGGCAGGGCCCCCCCAGTGAGTCAGTGGTCACCCGCACGGGGGAGCAGGCCCCTGCCAGTGCCCCCCGCAACGTGCAGGGCCGCATGCTGAGCAGCACCACCATGATCATCCAGTGGGAGGAACCGGTGGAGCCCAACGGGCAGATCCGAGGCTACCGGGTCTATTACACCATGGAGCCCGAGCAGCCCGTCAGCAACTGGCAGAAGCACAACGTGGATGACAGCCTGCTGACCACCGTGGGCAGCCTCCTGGAGGATGAGACCTACACCGTGAGAGTGCTGGCCTTCACCTCCGTGGGGGACGGGCCCCTGTCCGACCCCATCCAGGTTAAGACACAACAAGGAGGTGAGCACCTGTGTGGCTGAGCTGTGTGGCTGTGGGAGGGAGAGCTGTTGGTTGGATTTGGAGGTTTAGATGAGATGTTATTTACTTGGAGGGTGGGGAGGACCTGGCACAGGTTGCCCAGAGAAGATGTGGCTGCCCCATGATCCCTGGAAGTGTCCAAGGCCAGGTTGGACAGGGCTTGCAGCAACCTGGGATAGTGGAAGGTGTCCCTGCTCAGGGAACTGGATGAGCTTTATGGTTCTCTTCCAACCCAAATCATTCCATGATTCTAAATGTCTTTAACAGATGTAAAACTGCCCAGGTAGTGGTGACACTTTAACTCTCCCTAAAATACCCAGGAACTACTTTGTCAGAGATAAGTGGGGAATGAGCCTTATGTGTTGAGCTGCAAACGCAAGGTGTTTTACCACGGGCTGTCACCCAGCACATTTTTGGCTTGGGGTATGGGAGGAAACCCTTGTCCTCAATGGGCTGCTCATGGGCTTCCTACTTCCAGAATCTTGTGATACTGGGATTGATGGGAAAGGTTGTATTCTGCATTGCTGAGAAAGAGGCATATGATCCATTGGGATTCTTCCATCTCCAGCAGCTCTGCTCACACTGGAGTCCTGCAGTGGGTTGTAGCTCCACAGCTTTAGAGGCAGGACCTGCCCACGCTGCAGTGTGGCATTTTGCTGCTGACGTGCTCTTCCCACACAGGCTTTGAAGAAAACAGGGCAAGAGCCTCCTAGTCAGCCAAGTTAATGTGGTTTCTCCTGTTTCTCACCTTGCCTCCTCTGCCCCATCGGCTCCCTCTCTGTGCCAGTTCCCGGGCAGCCGATGAACTTCCGAGCAGAAGCCAAGACCGAGACGAGCATTGTGCTGTCGTGGAGTCCCCCACGCCAGGAGATCATAGTGAAGTACGAGCTCCTCTACAAGGAGGGAGACCACAGCAAGGAGGTGAGCCCAAAGTGCAGCAGGGTTGGGGCCGAGGAGCTCCCCGGCCCCGCCGTGGAGCGAGGGGAGCAGGGCAGTGTCTCTGGGCAGGCCTTACCTCTGCTGCCTGTTGTTTGGGTTTATTTTTCTCTTCCCCCCTCGCCCATCCCCAGGTGCTGAAGAACTTCGAGCCCACGACCTCGTTCACGGTGGAAGGCCTGAAGCCCAACACTGAGTATGTCTTCCGGCTGGCCGCCCGCTCGGCCCTGGGGCTGGGGGCCTTCACCCCGGAGGTCCGAGAGCGCACCTTGCAGTCTAGTAGGTGTCTCTCCTTTCCCACCCTTCTCTGAGGGGACCACGGTCAGGGAGCCAGAGATGGTGGGCACAGGGGGACAGAGCTGGGGGCTCCGTTTCGCTCCAGGGAGGGGGGACACCTTTGGGAGCTGCTCCCCTCTCCCCTCGCCGCTCCAGCTAGCTGAGACGTGAGCCAGGAGCAGAGCTGGGCTCTGGGGTGCCGGGGTTGGGCAGCACCGTCCTCTGGTGGTGGCCACGCTGGCCATGGTGCTGAGCATGCTCAGGGGATGGCAGGGATGGCAGCCGCAGCCAGGCCATCCCACACAGGCCCAGCGCTGCCAGGAAGGGGAGACGGTGGGGAAGAGGGAGGGAGAGGAGCAGGGAAGGTGATTGTTCAGAGGCCCAGCCTTCCCCAGCCTTCGGGGAAGCAGTCCCCATGCTCTTGTCCATGAGCACCTCCACAGCCAAGGGGAGGAAGGCCTGGAGCTCTGGGAATGGCCCCGTTTGGGCTCCAGCAGAGCGGGAGAGAGGAGCCCTGTGGAGGCTGGGAGGGGGATGCTGATGACACCAGGATGGAGTGTATGCAACTCAAAACGTGCTGGTTTTAGTTTAATGGATTGTCTCCCTTCGCTGTTGCCCTGGGGACAATAACCCTGGATGGCAATATTTCAACCTGGGCTTTTCACAGATCTTTGCTTTTAAATGAGGTGTTTTTTCACTGCATGAGTGGCTGTGGCAGCTGTTCTTTGTGTTTTCTGTCTCCTCTCATCTCTACTAAATCACTCCGCTGCAGTTTGGAGTAGCCGGGAGCAGAACTAACTCAGAAGTGGCTCTGGTCACCAGTGTGAGGAGGGAGAGCCCTGCTCCCATCCCTCAGAGTCCCTAACAAGGGGGAGCAGCAGGCTGTCGGCTGGGCTTTTTAATTGTCACATCCTGCTGTCTCTCCCTTTCCCTGTCTCCTTCTCTTTCTGTCCCCTGAGGAGTGGGAAGAAAGGGGAGTCTGTTTCTGCATAGACAGAATTCCTTACTGGGGCTTTCTCAGGCCTCCACTCCATTCAAAGATTTTTTGGTTTTTCTTTCCTTCAAATGTTTTTCCCCTTTTTTCTTTCTTTTCTTTTTCTCCATACTCTCTCTACGTTTCATAGGAAAATCCTTTCCTGACTCTGCTGCACATCTGCTGGTTCTGATCCCAGTGTGGTATTGTCAGAGGGAGCATCTCTGTGGGGTGGGGGAAATGAACTGAAAGGACCTGAAAAATAAGTGTTAAACTTACACTCTGCTTCTGTTTTCCAAGGGGTTTCTCTCCTTGAGACCTGTGGGGACGGGAGGCAAAGATGGTCTGGGATTTGTGCTTTCTGGTTCAATAAAACAAGCTGGAAGAGGGGTGTGGGAGCTGCTGGCAGTAGGCCTCAGTGAAAATTTGTCCCTTAAGGGTGAGGAAAAGGGGATCTGGGAAAAGGGAAGGCTTTGGGGCTTTTTCTAACTTGGCATCTGCCCAGAACACGGACGGGTTTCTCTCTCTGTAGCTCAGCTTTCATAGGGAGAGTCATTAATTTAATGCTCTTAAGAACATCAGCTGGGAGCTGTCAGTGTCCTGTAACACGGTGAAACATTTTTTCCTGGCTGGCTGTTGGAGGAACGAGTCAATTCTCCCTGCTCCGGGTGACATCCTTCGGCTCACAGACCTTCTGGCTCGGGACAGGCTTTTGTGTCTTCCCTCCTCAGCTCCTTTTCCATTCAGCTCCTCCTTGGCCTGCTCCATGCCTCTTCTTTCTTCTCTCTCTGCTCTCTGCTTGCCTGCCTGCATGCCCTGCACCCGATGAGCCGGCTCCCTGCTCTCCCTGGCTGGGCCATGTCACCCCACGATGGCATCTTGTCCTTGGAGTGACAGAGCCTCTCCCCGCTCTCCCCTCTGCTCCTGCTGTCCCCTCCCAGCACCCACCCGCATGTGGCAGCCCCTCCCTGCACCTCCCTGCCAGGGTGGCTCCTCCTGAGCATCATAACCCAAGTAAAATCCATTAAACTAAAGGTAAAGTATCTTTTTCTTCTTGAAGTAGCTGGGTTTTAACTCTTCAAGTACCAGAGACATAGCTTGTAAAACGGACAGGCTCTCGTGGCTGGGAGAAGCTGGTTTGCCCTTTCTGGTTAGCCATGACCTTCCCAGGCTCCCTGGCAACTCTCCCACTGGGAAATTCCAGAGGGCAAAGCGTGCTCAGCAGGCAGGGGTGGCAGGGTGGGTGCTGTGAGGCTGCACGTGCAGGCGTAGAGGAACAACGGGGCTTTCTCACCCTCTGTTCCTGCCCAAGGAAGGATTTCCCCCCACGTAGCTCCGCTCTCCCTCCTGTCCCCCTCCTCACAGAACACGAAGTGAATGAAACACCCAAAGTCTGTGGTACCTAAAGGGTTAAAAAACATGATATTGTGCAAGGTCAGTAAGGGTCATTCTTGTGGCTTGGACAGTCAACTTTAAAGCATGTAAAAGGTGCAGCTCAGGTGAGTACTGGCTGGTCTCAAGCAGATTCACAAATACAGTCCACCCTGTGGCTGCAGGCTCACCACCGGTGGCTCTGCAGACACTCCCAGATGTCCTGGAGCCCTGGGAGGGTGGGGAGGGGTCCCAAAAGGCTGGTGGAACCGGCCAGCAGGCCAAGGCAGAGCTCTCCTGCCTGGGGGCTCCTGGCTGAGCCCAGGGAGGGGCTGGTTGCAGAGCTGAGCTCGCAGCCCCAGCGGGGTTGGTGGCACTGGGCTCCTGGCGCTGTCCCCAGCGTCCCCAGGGTCACACAGGTTGGGCTGGATTGTGAAGGGAACAGGGCCATGAGCTCCCAGAGGCGTGTCCAGCGTGGCCAGCCAGCACCCCTGGCTGTTCTCCTCCGACGGGGAGGGGGCCGGGCAGCACCTGGGCCTTCTCCCCCATCACCCACCCCCAACCGTGCCTTTTTGACCAGAGAAAGTGCAAAACCATCCCAAAAGGAGGCCTCACCCCAGGGCCTCTCAGTAGGTCCCTGTGCTGGAGCGTAGAGGGTGAGTGAGCGAGCGTGGCAGCGCAGACAGTGAGCCCAGTGCCAGCTGGAGCTGAGCTCTGCTTCTGGGGCTTTCAGAATGAGGTGCAGGATGAAGGGTAGGTCAGGTCAGACCCTCTCTGCAGTGGGTTTCTCAGCTGTGGTGGCTTTGGCTGGAACTAAGCAGGAAAGGTGGATTTTTAATATGCCCAGCCTCTGATGAAGACCAAAAAAAGAAGGGAACGGCACCGTGGCAGCAATGGGAGAGGGCTGAGTCTGTCCCTCCATACCTTGAAACCATCCTTGAGCTGGTTCTGGGACATGGGATGAGCAGTGCACTCTGTCCTGGAGAGGTGCAGCAATCACAGCAGATGGAGAGAGCCAGAGGGAAGGAGATCTGGGAACGTGCTCTCCTGCTCTCTGTGCTGACAGTTTAGCAAAAGAGAACAGATTGGGGTCCAAAATTGCCATTTCTGCAATAGTAGCTGGGGTTCTGCTGGTGGGGGAGGACTTGGGGGGATCATCATGAGCAGAGTGACATTTTAAAAGCCAGTCATGTGCAGAAACCCACCAGGAGCTTGGTCTGGCCTCGTAGCTCAGTTCCTCTTGTTCTCTTGTAAGAAAGTCTTATAAGTTAGCAGTTGAAGCGTGGAAGGTAGGTAAACAGACTGGGAATGTTCTGGAAGGAGTCACTTTTTATATCAGTATTATTTTATTATTATGATTTCCTTTCTGGTGTTTTGTTTTGTTTTGTTTTTTCTTTTTGTTTCAAATTATTGGCTTGATTTGTGTTTTATTTTCCAGTTTGTTCCTTTCGGTTTGGTTCATTTGACATCTTTTGTGTTGTTTTGCGTGGCCAGCCATGGCCAGGGCTTGTCAGCCTCCTCACTGGGAGTGCTGGGGAGAAGGGGGCCATTCTGCCAGGTTAAAGACAGCAATAGTGCATAAAAATAGAAGGAAAACACCCAAAATGTCCTACTGGGCAGGGTGCTCAGAGAGCAGTGGAGGGATTATCTCTGCCCTTTTTGAAAAGCCACTTCCCTCTGTCTCCTGGAAAGTGTGTGGCTCTCACTCCAGTGCCAGCTGGGCTAGGTGTGACTGGATTTAGCAGAGTCCTCGAGGCAAACTGGGCCTAAACATCTGGGTTTGACTCAAGGATGGGAGTTAGAGGCTTGAAAACAATCATTCCTCTCTAAAAGAGCTTTTTGTTGATTGAAAAGCATCAGAGGAATGAGAAGCAGTGACCAGCACTGACCTACTGCTTCTTGCAGGTGATACTTGGGGGGCTTGTGAGTCAACCCCAGTTTCCTGCCCTGTCTGCAGAGGCTTAAAAGCTCTTTATTGCAGCTGGGTGATATTGGAGTTATTGATTTGCCCTGAGAATGGATCACACTCTGCTTCCCTGTGCTGATCAGTTGTCCTTAGTGACAGGCAGAAGCGTGGGCCAGCTCCTGGAAGTGTTCAGGGCCAGGAAGGAGCCCCCTGGATGGTGGCAGCTGTTCCTGCCCAGGGCAGGGGATGGAACCAGAGGAGCTTTCAGGGAGAGCTGTGGGTTCTACCTTCCCCACCTCCTGGTCACCCTCCTGCTGCCAACCTGAGAAGGTGCCTGGGTAGGGCCACAGTTCCCAAGGTTTTCTCCCAGAAACGCCCTGGTGTAGTTCAGGCAGAGAGTGCGGTGGGAATTAGACCTGTGCTGCTTTGGAAAATCCCCTGGATACACAAATACCTCACCAAACCCACTGCCTCCCTCCTTCTGCAAGTGCTTTCTCAAAACCCTCCTCTCTAAACACCATGGCTTGGCAGTGTCCTGGGCATTCCTGCTGTGGGATTTGGCCTCCTCCAGTCTGGGGACAGCTAATCACTTCCATCTGGAGGTACAGACTCTTAAATTTAAGCCTCCTGGCAAAAGATTTGCTTTTCTTACTTAATTTTCACAGATCCCTTCAAAGAAATTCAAGATCCCAGTGACTGAGGTTGGAAAGTGTTTTCCCAGCCAGAGTAGGATTTGCCAGGCTGCTGTAAAACAGGGAGCCAAAGGAGAGGGTTTTTATAGGGTGCAGCTGGGTGTGTAGCTGGTGCCAGCTTAGTGGAAGCAGCAGGACCCCTCTTGGCTGGCCCGCTTGCTGGTTTAGTTCTTTGCTTTACACCATTTCAGTTTTGATGCCCCATTTAATTTCTGTTGGCTTTTTTTTTTTTAAAAAAAAACCTCTTCATTTCGGAAAAAAAAAAAAAAGACAACAACAAAAAGCTCTCTTCTCTTTTAATTTTATCTTCCTAAACCAAACTTTCGTACGTTTTATTTTAGATTTTTTTGTTATCATTTTCCTTTTTTTTTTTCTTTTATCTTTCCCATCTTTTGTTTGTTTTTTTTTCTCCCTCCCCTTCTTTCCCTTTTTTCCCTGCTCCTGAATTTTCCCCCCCTCCTAGAACCGTCTGCCCCCCCTCAAGATGTAAAATGTGTCAGCACCCGCTCCACCGCCATTCTGGTAAGTTGGCGGCCGCCGCCGGCCGAGAGCCAGAACGGCGTCCTGGCCGGCTACAGCGTCCACTATCGAGCGCTGGACTCGGAGGACACGGAGCTAAAGGAGGTGAATGATATCCCCCCAACCACCAGTCAGATCCTGCTGGAGTCCCTGGAGAAGTGGACCGAGTACCGCGTCACCGTGGTGGCTCACACGGAGGTGGGGCCGGGCCCGGAGAGCTCGCCGGTCATCGTGCGCACGGATGAAGATGGTGAGTGAGAAGGGTTTGGGTTCTGCTGGGGGGGTTCCTGTCCCTGCAGGGGGTTGTTCCCATCAGCAGTCTCACAGCCAGGCCCTTCCCGTGGCTCTTGAGTGGTGCCAGGCCAGAGCTGGAGTGGGATCCAAGATCTGAGTTGTGCGGCATCTTCTGGTGCCGTCACCTGGCATCCTCTGGTGCCACCACCCCATCACCTGGTGCCACCACCCCATCACCTGTGCCACCACCCCATCATCTGGCATCCTCTGGTGCTATCTGGGGTCTGTAGGGTTCCACTCCCCTGCATTTATGGGGTCTGTAGGGTTGCCCTCCCCTGCATTTATGGGGTCGTAGGGTTTCCCTCTCCTGCATTTATGGGGTCTTAATATCTCCAAGTCTTGACTGCACCATCCTCTGGTGCTATCTGAGCACTGGGGTCTGTAGGGTTCTCCTCCCCAGCATTTATGGGGTCTGTAGGGTTCCCCTCCCCAGCATTTATGGGGTCTGTAGGGTTCCCCTCCCCTGCATTTATGGGGTCTGTAGGGTTCCCCTCCCCTGGATTGGTCTTAATATCTCTGAGTCTTGACTCCCCCTGCAAAGATGCTCTCACTGAGCCAGGAGCAGCCAAGGCACTAAAAACCTTTGCTCTGAGGAAAACCTTTGCTGCCAGAACTTGAATCATTGTATATCCTGAGTTGGAAGAGACCCACAAGGATCAGCCAAGTCCAGCTCCTGGTCCTGCATGGGACAGCCCCAAGAATCCCACCCTGTGCCTGGGAGCACATGTTTTAAAGTATTAAAGAGTTCTTCCCACACATTCCTTGTTACTACCTCCTCCTTAAGTCAGAGCTTTTGTCAGTCATAGAAAGGAGGAATCTGTTAAAGTTTCAAAAACCTTGAGTGACAACAGTTCAGTGACCCCACTCAGAGACCTGACTTTTCCTGGTATTTCTACAGTAAAATAAAACCAGGGAAAAGCATGAATGGGTGTATGAAGGGAGAGGAGCACCCTCAATGTGAGGGTAGAACCTCAAATAATATTGGGAGAATTTAGGGAGCTGGAGATAAACAATGATAGCTTATTATTAAAAACAACCTGCAGGTGTTGTTTTCCTAATACCTGTTTTCTTGTTATTCTCATAAGATTGTTTATAAATGGGTGTTAATTAGCCAGTCAGGTGAAATGTATTGATTAGATGACCAATCAGGTCTACCTGGATCAGAGCAATGTATAAAAGGAGCTGTCTGAAGTAAAGACGTGTGCTTTATGCCACTCAGCCCTCTGATGGCTCTGAAGAGTGACACCATCCCCGTGTCCAGGCTGTGCAGATCAGGTCCCACAGAACTTCACAATCCCCCAGAACTGGGAGGGCGGTGCCAGGTGATGGGGTGCTCAGGTCTCCTCCCAGAGCTCAAATCCAGTGTGTGCACAGCCCAGAGGAGCAAGGACAGGCTCCCAGCAGACCCCCAGTTGTCAGCACCCAGCACATCCCTCTGGCTGTCCTGAGCAGCCAAGAGCCCTGCCAGGGGGCTCAGAGACCTGGCACAGAGCCCAAAATGCCCCTGTGGTTTTGATTATGACCCATGGAGCAAGTTACCAACCTTGTATGAAGATCAGCAAGCCACAAAAAATTAAGTAGAACGATAGTGAATTTATCAGGGGGTGAAAAAGTAGATTTTGGGGTTTCTAGAATGGAGGTCCAGAGGGCAAGATGGAGGGATCTGGGCGTGTCCAGCCTTTCTCCTTCTTCTTCTTGGCCTCCATCTTCTGCTGTGATGGTGGCACTCACAGATTGGTTTAGAGTAGAAGCTCAGTGTCTAACACAGGTGATAGGTATTGGAAAGTAATTGCAAACATTGTATACATGGTATTTAGTATAAAGACATAACACCACCCTGGGGGCAGGCAGAGTGTCCTGGGCTGTCTTGCTGAACTGACCTCAGCAGGACAGGAGAAAAAATTTTATCAATAAAGAACAATAAACAACCTTGAGACCGAGAACTGAAGAGCTCTGACTCCTTCGAGTGCCGGGCTGGGAAAAGAGACTTTGGAATTCCGACCCCCAATGACCAGAGCCCCCTGGCTTGCCTCCCTCCCTGCAGTGCCCAGCGCTCCACCACGGAAGGTGGAGGTGGAGGTGCTCAACTCCTCGGCCATCCAGGTGTTCTGGCGCTCGCCGGTGCCCAGCCGGCAGCACGGCCAGATCCGCGGCTACCAGGTGCACTACGTGCGCATGGAGAACGGCGAGGCCAGGGGGCTGCCCCACATCAAGGACATCATGCTGGCTGATGCCCAGGTAAGGGCTCACCTGGGCGAGCCTCGGGAGGCTGGGGAAGGGGGGATGTGGCTGTTCTGGGCAGTGTGACTCTGCAGAAGGGCCAAAAGGGGACATGGGACAAGATGTGGCTGTGTGGCTGCCACACCTCTGTCTCTGCCGCACCTCTGTGTCTCGTTTGTGCTCCCAGACAATGTTGCTGTGGAAGAGTATGAGCTGCTGTCCCAGCACTGAGATAGATAAATATCCATCCATCCATTCATCCTTGCTGTGTCTGGGAAGTCTGTTAATTCAGGCCAAGGCCACAGTGGAATCTACTAATTTCTCCCACTCTACTTCTTCCCTCATGCTTGCCTGGTAACTTCTGACCTTGTGTGGCTGCTTGCTCAGGGACTCCTTCCTCATGCTGTGTCTCTGTCTTTCCCTTCTTTCCCCTCTTGTATTCTCACGTGCCAAACCTCTCTTGTTCTCTGCCCAGTGGGAAACGGATGACACTGCTGAATACGTAAGTAAAAACATCAAAACCCTCCCATGCTGGTTCTGCCTCTTCCCTTCTCCCACTTCCTGTTGTGGTGTAATATTTATATTTTCCTTTTCCTTTTTTTTTGTTTTTGTTTTTTGCAGTGCAAGTGTGCCTGTTTTAGAGCCTGTTTTTGGTGTTCCCATGCATTGTCCCCTCCCTGTCACTGCTCCGTGCCCCTCTGTGATCGTGTCGTTTGTCAGCACGCAGCAATCCCACAGGGTTTTCCCTTTGGCTCTGAAGGAAAGATGGGTCTGCTGCTCCTCCACGGGGAAGCAGATGGCATATTGAATTTGGGACTGCTTTGAACAGATGAGAATCCTAAAATAGTTTGGATTGGAAGGGACCTTAAAGGCCATCTTGTTCTACTCCCAGCCAGGAGCAGGGACACCTTCCACCAGACCAGGGAGCTCGGATGGGCTGCTTTGTAACCTCTGTGTCTGAAAAAGATAGCCTGGGAAGCACTGGGAGCACAGAATCCATGAGTCCTGAGCTACCACGGCATGAACAAATGCTTTGTACTCTCAAAGGGCCAAGATTTTTAGAAACTCATTGATGCAAAGCACTGAATCATTATTGGTGCTTTTCCTTTTGAAGCACCTTCAAATCAGCTTGGCTGTTAGGCATTTGCTATTTCTGCTAAAATGATAAATGTTTTCCAAAATCCTCCAGCTACCAAGGAGTAGGAGAAAGCATTTTCTTCTTGGAATGGCAAGGTTCTGAGATAACACACAACTAAACTGGTGGTGTTTGTGTCTCCTGGGCATTGCCAAGTGCCCTGCACAAGTGAGGGGCCTCCCTTTGAGGGATGGAGAATGAGCCTCAGGGAGGCAAAGCCCCTTTCCTAAAATCTTCATAAAGCTCAGTGGCAGGTGTGAGAGCAGAACAATTTTCTTGGCTTCCAGAAGCCAGACCTGTCCCTGCAACTGACGGCCTCTAAGTCACTGATCAAAATCCCACTGTTCCAAAGTTCTGCTGTTCCACTCCCAGCTCACCATCAGGGGAAATAGTTATTTTCAGGACTAACAAATTCTTCCCAAGTGCTGCCCTGAGATTTAATATTGAATGCACGAAGGGGTGAGGAGAGTGGAAAGCCATAAAACATGCACAACATTCCCATCTCCCTCCTTTCTGGGGCCTTGGGGAAAACCCTGCTGCATGTGCTGTCATCCTGTTTGATTTAGCACGGGTGTTCCTTTTCCAACACAGCCCTTTGAAAGGCTGCATCCCTCCTGGGGAAGGGCTGTTCTTGAGGCCAGTGTTCCAACAAAAGCTCCTGGGAGCCAGGTGTGGGGAGGCTGATAGAGGATGGGAAGGAGGGGGTGGGATTTAGCAGGGAGCTTTAGCGTGAGCAGAATGTGTCGTCTTGCACTTTGCATTCAAGCAATCCCTTTAATATTATGAAAGCATTAAAAATATCTCTTGAGGAGAGAAGAGAGGGGTAATGGTGAAAAAAAAAATATAATCTCCCTGAAACCTCTGAGCCTCCTCTGAGGCCGCACAGTGGAGAGCAAAGCTTTGAAGGGAGCGACAGCATTTGGATGCTGAAGTGGTTTGTGTGAAGACAGGGAATGTGTGAGAGGCAGATCTGGAGGAGGCTGCCTTGCACAGGGCCCTGCAGAGCCAGGCTGTGTTTGCAGAGCTGTGAGTGGCTCTCCAGGGGAATGGGGCTCTCCTCCTCTGCCACTTCCCACAGAAGCCCCAGAGTGTCTCGTGCCCTTGGATTTGGTGTTCCTGCATGCTGGAAAAGGGCTGAGCCTCCTGCCAGGAGGAGAGAGCTGCTCTTGGGTGTGGGTCTGAATATTGACACGATTTCCCTTTGGCATCTGGCAAACAGGAAATGATCATTGCTGGGCTCCAGCCCGAGACTGCCTATTCCATCACCGTGGCCGCCTACACCATGAAGGGAGATGGTGCCCGCAGCAAACCCAAAGTGGTCACCACCAAGGGTGCAGGTGAGAGCCTTTTCCTCAGCCAGTGTGATTCACCCCTTCCCTAAAGCCAAGGGGCTTCTCCAGACTCAGCTTCTTTCATCCCACCCCCTTCTCAAAGGACAGACTTGCAGCAAGAGCCAGACTGCCCCGAAGGCAAAATTAGATGTAGGGAGGCAGAAACACCTTCATTCCTCACATGCAGCCCTCACCAACTGTCACAGTTTTCTGTCCAGTGCTTCAGAAAGCCCAGGCACACCCAGAAACAAAACAGAGGATAATTTGTCCCTTGTAGTGTCTTGGGCTGTACATTCCAGTGCATCAGAGGGAAAGTGACTGGAGAGGCTGCAGCTTTGCCAGGTGGCCCACGCAGGTACACTGGGGACAGCACAGGTCTGCTCTCAGGGTGGTGACTTGCAAAGACCTGAGGAGCAGCAGGCAGACAGTGGTGCTTGTCCTGCCCACTCTTCTCTTCTGGTATCATGTCTGGTGTACATCCCCTGTGTTCAGAACTGCTGGAGGGAGAAACTCTGACAGTATTGACCTTTCCTGGCTCCCATTTCTGGGATCTGGGCTCTGCCTGCATGTACCAGCCAAAGCCTTTTCGTTCACTCACCCTCTTCTCCTTCCCCTGCAGTTCTGCCCGTGTTTCTCTTCCCTAACTTCCTGCTTCTCTGCTTTCCTTCTTCCTGAGGCTCTCCACCCTTTCTGTTTTCCTCTCCTGGAGCCTTTCTCTCTGCCTGGCTCCCTTGTCACTCTCCCTTGTCACCCTCCCTCATCTCTTCCATTAGGATTTGCAGTGCAGGTGATCAGTCACAGAGGGATGTTTTCTCCAGCACAGCAGCTATTACCCAAAACTCAATTTCCCCTGACTTGAAATAGCTATTTAAAAAAAAAAATCTTTCAAATGGCTCTGTAACATTCTTACCTTCTTTGCAGTATTGAGTCAATACACCTTCTGAGAGGAGAGATTTCTTTCTTTATCATTCAGGGCTGGGGGCTGAATTTAAATACAATAATACATCTAATTTTCTCCTTTACTGTCCAAACCAATTGCAAAATAAAACACTTCCCCGTCTCTGAACTTTCTTCTCACCTTTATTCCAAACAATATTTGTTGTGCAGATGTAATACTTTCAAGCTCAGCTGATTACAGTAACGTTTGTGATAAAAACTGAAACATAAAGGTAATGGCACTCTTTTTCTCTTTAATGTGTTCCTTAGGCATTCCCAGGGGAGGAGGCTGGCTCTCCCTGCCATTCTTTGGCACTTTGGAAGGAATGCAGCATTTGTTTCAGAGACAGCCCCTCATCCCCAAGGAGGTGTCAGTGGAGGCAGCAGGCAGAGTTCCCCAGTGTGACCCTTTCAAATCCTGCCCTGCTCCCTCCTTCCAGCATTCCAGCCCTCACCCCTTGGGCAGGCTCCTGCTGTGGGACATCTCCCAGCTCCATTTTCTCTCCTCCTGTCCAACCAGGAGGAATAATACCAAGGCGGAGAGAAGGAAATTAGATCTCTAATAGTGGAGCTGAGTGTCAATGACGCGTGAGCTGCTGGAATTAATGCTCTGCTTTCTCTGGCTTCGGGGATCTCTGGGCCTGCACGTGTCATTTAACTGTGGCTGTGGGCTTGCTTAGCAGTCAGCCAGTGCCAGGGCTCATTAGGCAGAGACATGGTACTGCTGAGCTCCCCAGAACCCCCAGACGTGGGGGAGTTCACTGAAAATGCACCAGCACTGTGAGTTCCCTTCCTCCAGAGGAGAGGAGCAGCTCAGAGTGAGCAGCAGCTCTCCCTGCCCTCTGCCTCACACACAATTTGGGCTCTGGCTCCTCTGCCTGTGCTTCCTTCTGTACCCAAGTGGGCGATGAGCTGCCTGCCAGCCGTGTGAGCTGGCCCTGTGCCTGCTGCTCAGGACCTGGGGCTGCCCAGACTTCCTTCCATCCTTCATTGCTTCACCCTCAGCTGCTCTGGACTCCCCAGCCTGGGCCAATCTGTTCCAGGCTCTTTCTGCATGAGTTGGGCTGTGTAATGGAGAGAGGGAGGGAGGTTGGGACTTTGGAGACTCCAGGTTTGTTTTTCCCTGCCCTGGGAAGCAGCTGGGACAGGAGGCTGGGAGTCTGACCCCTGAGTCTGTTCTTCCCAGTGGTGGAGGATGAGTGGTCCAGGGATGGGGGAGGAGATGTGTGTACATCTTTCCATCCTGAACAAAGGGAAGAAAATAAATTCAGGAATGTGTCAGCAGCTCACAGCTGACATGTTGGCAGTGCTCCTCATTTCCCAAACTGTTTAGGGCCCATCCACCTGTGCAGGGTGGCAGCAGTTTGGGGTTCCGTGGAGCCCAGCTGGAACATTGCTGCAGCTGAAGAGTCCCTGCAGCTCCTGTGTCTCTCTTCTCTCCCAGTCCCAGGAAAGCCCATCCTGTCTGTGCACCAGACAGAGGAGAACACTCTGCTGGTGAAGTGGGAGCCCCCGCTGGGCGCCGAGGGCCAGGTGCTGGGCTACCGGCTGCAGTTTGGCCGCAAGGACGTGGCCCCCCTGGCCACGCTGGAGTTCTCAGCTCTGGAGGATAAGTACATCGCCACCAGCATCCACAAGGGCGCCACCTACGTCTTCAAGCTGGCCGTGAAAAGCCGGGCTGGCTTCGGGGAGGAAGCCGTGCAGGAACTCAGCACCCCCGAGGACATCCCCAAGGGGTACCCCCAGATCCTGGAGGCCAGCAATGTCACATCCATGTCGGTGCAGTTCGGCTGGCTGCCCCCCGTGCTGGCCGAGAGGAACGGCGCCATCGTCAAATACACCGTGGCCTACCGGGAAGCCGGTTCTCCCGGGAACCTGCTGGAAAAAGAGCTGCCCCCCTCCCCAGAGAACTCGTACACCCTCAACGGCCTCAAACCCAACACCGCCTATGACGTTAAAATCCGTGCTCACACCAGTAAAGGCCCCGGGCCCTACAGCCCGACCGTCCAGTATCGGACGTTCCAGCTGGACCAAGGTAGGACTCACCGGTTTCTCCTCCCTCTCTCCCCTTGTATCCGGGGCTGGTGAGGCAAGAGAGCTGGAGAGGTCAGGCCGGGCTCAGCCAGGCTCGTGAGTAAATGCAAAGCACTCTGGTGTCACACTCAGTCCCTCCGCTCCTCTCTGCCTTGGGCCAGGTAAGTCCCTTTTACCGCTTTCTTCTAAGTTAAGTCCGGACACCTCCTGTCACTGGCACCTGAAGGGGGGGGCCAGTCGCTGTACAGGTGGGAAGAGCATTTTCTTCAGCTTTTGCAAGCAGCCAAAAGAAAAGAGCAAAAACTAAAAAAAAAAGAAAAAAAACCAAACCCTCAAGCCATGACCTGGGATGGGTTTTTCTTCACCTGAGCATGCTCAGCCAGGCAGCACCTCGTTCCTGCAGCAGCCACCCAGGCCCAGAGTGTGGGGGCAAAGCCACGTGCCCTGCTGGGGTTAGGCATGGGGACAGGGAGCACTGGGAGATGGACCTTGGCAAAACTCAAGCACAGTGGAGGAGGGAGCAATCCCTTCAGTTCCTGCAGCCGCAGCCAGACCCAGCCTGGCAGGCCCCTCTTCCAGCACTTGACATTCTCTTCCTTCTCTTTCCTGCTCTTCCTTCCCTCTGCTGCCTTTTCTTCTCCTTTCTCCCCTTCCTCCTCACTTTTTTCTCTGCAGTTTTACCCAAAAACTTCAAGGTGAAGATGGTGACAAAGACATCTGTCCTTTTGAGCTGGGAGTTCCCTGAGAATTACAACTCTCCTACCCCGTACAAGGCAAGTGGAGGGCAGGAGTTTTTTCCCCCGTGCGTGCCCCAGCTCTGCAGGGCTGGGTGCTCTGTGCTCCCTGCACATGGAAGGGATGGGGAGGAAGGAGCTGGAGCAGCACCAGCCTTGCTCAGGGAAGAACCTCCTCCTCTCCCACAGATCCAGTACAACGGGCTGCACGTCGACGTGGACGGCCGGACCACCAAGAAACTCATCACACACCTGAGGCCCCGCACCTTCTACAACTTCGTGCTGATGAACCAGGGCAACAGCATGGGGGGGCTGCAGCAGAACGTTGCAGCCTGGACTGCTGCTGACATGTTGTCCAAGAAGCCAGAGGTGACCCACAAGCCTGATGCTGATGGCAACGTGGTGGTGATTCTCCCCGATGTGAAGAGCTCTGTGCCTGTCCAGTAGGTTTCTGTTTAACTGCAGGGGTGGGGGGCTGAGTTTGTGTTTTGGGGGTCAGCCCTGATGGCTGGAGAGCACCACAAAGCCCCAGGGGCAATACCAGGAGGGTGATCCGTGCATTTCCAGCCTTCCTGACTGTTGCCTTTTGGAGGCACTTCCACAACTAGCAGGGAAAGCCAAAGAAGTGTGCAGGGAGTGCACAGGGAGACATGGGGCTGCCACTGAGTCCAGCTCTTTCCAGGAACAACAGCTGTGCTGAATGCAGAATAAGGGGCTCCAGCCAGTGGGGCAGTTTGTGCAAACTCCCATCAGTGTGTGCTCTCCCTTCTTCCATGGCTAATTCCTTCTGTTTTTTCTTGTCATTCCCAACATTTAGAGCTTTCTACATTGTGGTGGTGCCTCTGAGGAAGTCCCGGGGGGGACAGTTCCTCAACCCCCTGGGCAGCCCTGAGGAGATGGACCTGGAAGAGGTGAGTGTGGCTGAAGCTGGACTCAGCTCAGGGGGAGAGAGAACAGCGGGAATGGGATGGGGACCTGAGGGCTGGGAGGGGGTTTGGGGTACCTGTGCTCCTCACTCAGGGCAGCCAGGCTGGGAGAGAGGTTTGGGGTACCTGTGCTCCTCATTCAGGGCAGCCAGGCTGGGAGGGGAATTTGGGGTACCTGTGCTCCTCATCAGGGCAGCCAGGCTGGGAGAGAGGTTTGGGGTACCTGTGCTCCTCATTCAGGGCAGCCAGGCTGGGAGAGGGGTTTGGGGTATCTGTGCTCCTCATTCAGGGCAGCCAGGCTGGGAGGGGAATTTGGGGTACCTGTGCTCCTCATCAGGGCAGCCAGGCTGGGAGAGGGGTTTGGGGTATCTGTGCTCCTCATTCAGGGCAGCCAGGCTGGGAGAGGGGTTTGGGGTACCTGTGCTCCTCATTCAGGGCAGCCAGGCTGGGAGGGGAATTTGGGGTACCTGTGCTCCTCATCAGGGCAGCCAGGCTGGGAGAGGGGTTTCGGGTACCTGTGCTCCTCATTCAGGGCAGCCAGGCTGGGAGGGGGTTTGGGGTACCTGTGCTCCTCATTCAGGGCAGGCAGGGAGCAGCCAGGCTGGGAGGGGGATTTGGGGTACCTGTGCTCCTCACTCAGGGCAGCCAGGCTGGGAGGGGGATTTGGGGTACCTGTGCTCCTCATTCAGGGCAGCCAGGCTGGGAGTACCTGTGCTCCTCATTCACAGCAGCCAGGGAGCAGCCAGGCTGGGAGGGGGATTTGGGGTACCTGTGCTCCTCATTCACAGCAGCCAGGGAGCAGCCAGGCTGGGAGGGGGGTTTGGCTCTCCCTGCTGCTCCCGTGCAGGCTCTCAGGTGCTCTGTGCCCCCGCAGCTGGTGCAGGACATCGCGCGGCTGCGGCGCCGGAGCCTGCGGCACTCGCGGCAGCTGGACTTCCCCCGGCCCTACATCGCCGCCCGCTTCCGCTCCCTGCCCTCCCACTTCATCCTGGGGGACATGAAACACTACGACAACTTTGAGAACAGAGCCCTGGAGCCCGGCCAGAAATACGTGCTCTTCATCCTGGCCGTGCTGCAGGAACCCGAGGCCGTAAGTGCTGCCTGCTTCCCCCGGCCCTTCTGCTCTTCTGCTCCCTGCCCCAGCCCTCCAGCCCTCCTGGCATCCTGGAGGGGGTTTTCTTTCCAGCTGTGGCTCTTGTGCCCGATGAGCTGCTTGTGCTTGTGCCTGCATTTGTCTCTTCCAAGCACCAAGGACAAGAGGAGCTGTGATTGTCCCAGTTGTTGTGGGCAGACCTTGCACACTTGTGGCTCCAGACTGGAGTCCAGAATGGGGAGGAACAGTGAGCTGTCCCCTCAGGACAGCACAAGAGTTCAGAGAGCCCTGGGTCAAACCCCTTTTCGAACAGTAGTTTCCTTTAAAGGCTGTTCTTTAACTCCTCAGAGCAATGGCCCCAGACATCCTGCTCCTAGAGCATGTCACACTCTGGGCATTGCTAAGTTCCTCTTCAAGCACAGAGGTTTCCATTTTTTTTATGGAAAACTACAAGTTCTCTCTACCAATTCAGCATCTCTGCTGTTTTCACTGGGGCTGTACTTGGCTTTATGAAAACAACAATTTTAATATTTACCTGCCTCCTCCCTCACACACAATAGGAAACAGCCTAATACTTTGTTGTTTTTAAATCCCCCTATGGAATTGTAGCAGAAAGCTATTGGAAATTAAGGGTTTTCAGAGGTTTTTTCCCCTGTAAATATTTACTTGTGTATTTGATATTAAAGGATTAGGCTGACACGCTCCTGAATGGGTTTCTCAATCGGATTACTGCAGCTTGAGGTAATTTCTGCTTTAGAACAAGGTGCTGCAGACTCACTCCCAGTGGCCTGGATCCACAGCAGCTCCTCAGTGTGGAGCAGCATTCCAGCCTGCTCAGAACTGATGGAGTTCAAGGAGGCAGAGCCCCTGTTCTTGTCCTGTCCCTGGCTGCTCTCCCAAAGCAGGCCGTGCCAGTTCTCTGTGCTGTTCAGTTCCCTTGTAGGATGGGAATTCATCCTTTGTCAGGACTCTGAAGGGTTTGGATGTGCCTCTGATCCTCCTCAAGAACCCAGCTCGGTGCAGAGGCAGCAGAGGACACACACAGTGTTTCACTACTTTGTGTTTATTTGTCAGGGTTGGTTTTTTTCACTCACCAGACCAAGCGTTAATTCTTGTTTTAATCCCTTCCCTCTTGCTCTGTAATCCCCTCTGACTGTCAAAATCCAGATGGTTACGTGAGAGCTTGGGGAAAGTGTTTGTGTGTTTGTGGCAGTGGTGAGGGCTCAGGGCTGTGCTGAACAGAAGCAGCAGGAATGACAGACACAGAGCAGGCTGCAGCCTCACGTGAGTGTGATCTTTCTGTGCTCTGTCTCACTGGAGCATTGGAAGATACCCCTCACGTGGATGCCCAGGAACAGGGCATTTTCTCTGGGCTGAAGAGGGCATTTTCCCTGGCAGCACTTGGGTTGTGCTGCAGAGAGCTCACGTCCTCTCCAGCAATTCCTCCTGTGGAATATCCTGTGCTTGGCCCTCTTCAGTCCCATCCCACCTCTGAGCTGTGTTCCACCCTGTTCCCTGTCTTGCAGACCTATGCTGCCAGTCCCTTCTCTGACCCCATCCAGCTGGACAACCCCGACCCCCAGCCCATCATTGATGGTGAGGAGGGGCTCATCTGGGTCATTGGGCCCGTCCTGGCCGTGGTCTTCATCATCTGCATCGTCATCGCCATCCTGCTCTACAAAAAGTAAGAGCTGCTCACACCTCAGATGGTTCTGAGGGACCTAAAGGGGATTTCTGTCCTGCTCCCGAGGGGAAATCCTTCCCTGAGGCACAAATGCTGGGATGGGAGAGTCTGCCCAGCACAGGAGGGATTAGCAGGGATTTGCTGCTGCAGACAGTGCCCCATGGCCCTCCCAGGAAAGCTGTGCTTGTCCCACAGACACTCCCTTGGGCAGTGAGTGTGTCAGGACCCAGCCTTGCTGCTCCCTGTGGGCACTGGGGGGATGCAGGGGAGGCACCCCTGAGCTGGGGGGCAGCAGAGACCTCCACTGCTCTCAGCCTGGTTTTCTGCTGGAGCTGGGAGACAGGAGCAGGGTGTGATTCTTCAGGAGAGAGAAGGGAAAACCCCTTTTTGTCTCCCTTTCCCTTGGCTTTCTGAGCAGCTCATGGGGGTCCCTGAGCACACACAGGGCAAGGGAAGGGGGCAGGAGGGGCTGAGCAAAGTCAATAAAGGTGGCAATGGCCAGCAGAGGTGTCCCTAGCTGGGACAGCTCGTTCCCAGGGTGGGGAGAGCTCTCCCAGCCCTGCTCCATCTCTGACCTGTGTGTTCCCTCATGCACAGGAGAGTGCCCTCTGCACCCCAGCATGGGAGGCTGCTCTGGGCCAGGGCTCAGGGCTCCTGCTTGGTGTCCCTGTGGCTGGGTGGTCTTTGCTGCTCCCACCTCTGCTGCCAGGGTTAGAGCTGAGCAAATGCTTCCCCCTAGCTCTGCAAGTCCTTTCTAACCTGAGCATTTTTCTTGTCTTCTCTCCACTTACTGCTTTCCTGGACAGCAAACCAGACAGGTAAGAGCACCAGATTTGCCATTTATTCGGGTTCTTGCTTGCTGTGTGTTAAGCAGTGTTTGCTGTGTGGTGTTGGGGCTTTGTTGGTGCAGTTCCCACCTCTAGATCTGTCCTCACAGAAACCCCACGTCAGACTAGCTGGGAAAATGTTTGAATTGGGGCAGAAAAAGCAAAGCAAGCCCAGCTTTCTCCTGTTTGTCCATTCCTAAATGAAACGGCCCTTTCTCAGGTTGAGCAGCAGTGACAGTAAATGGCTCATAAAGTGCTGGGTTAATGGAGCAGAGAAGCTCTCATTTGTGTGGCAGTCAGAGGTGAAAGTGGGCTTCTGCATGTCTGGCTGCTCCACACGGGCTGTCCCTGAGCCAGTGGCACAGTGCAAGCAGGATTCTCACAGCTGGGCTGGCCTTGTCCTGTGGCAGAAGCTGCTCTGTCCCCTCAGCCAGGGGCTTCTGACAGAGTCTGTTTATGACTGCAGAAATGAGGCTTTTCCCCAAGCATTTCCAAGACTGGAAGAGCTTTCACTGAAAGTAACTGATGGGTTCAGTCCATGAACTGTTAACAGCAGTTTCAGAACTGCAGCAAAAATAAACCCAAACTGCAAAGTGGTGTCATTCCAAAATGCTGCCCCATGCAGAGCTGGCAGGGCTCAGACCACTTCTTCTGGCTATTAATGACATCAAGAGACAGCTAAAAATGTCCTGAATAACCTCCTGTCTGCCTAAGTGATTGCCATTGCTGCTGCAGGCAGATGATTGGAGGCTTGAACAGGAGAGGTGAGCAGCTCCACAGCCCCTTGCTGGAAGGGCTGGGACCACCTTTCCCACCTCGGGGTGGGGGCCAAATTCTCTGCCCCTCTGGAGAGCTTCAGCTCCCAGCAGCAGCTCATCACTGCTTCTCTGCTAGGAGTTATCACATCTTTAGGTCAGCACTGGGCTTTGCTTCTAAATTCTCTTCAAGGAGAATAAGCCAGGTCAGCAAAGACTTTTTCAGCTGCCTAAGCTAACCTAAGCCATTTGGAGGGAAATATATTAGGAAGCACTTCCATGTGCAGCTCAGCTGGCAGGTTGGAGCAGGCTCTGGTGCCTGGCAAGGAGAGGTGGATCTCAGCAGGCACAGCTGTGCTGGGAGAGGATGTGTCTACACTGTTTGTTGAACCCACATTTTTAGGGTTCTGCAGTTCACAGAAGATTGAAAACTGCTGCTCTGACTTCTCTGCCTGCAGCAGGGCAGCTCTGAGAGCTCCTGAACAAGCCAACAGCAATATCAGAGCTCAAAACCCAAGGTCATGGCCAGGAGATTCTGTACTTTTCCAAACGATTCTGCTGGCTCTGGTGCTCTCAGGCTGGAAATGGCTTGGCCAGATTGGAACATTTTTTGCTCTGCAGAGTTCAGTGGGGGCTGCTCTGAGCAGGGAGGGTGAGGTATGAGTTCACAGCACCTCAGCTGCTCCTGGCTGCCAGTTTGTGCTGCTGCTGGGAGAAGGGGGGGAATTTCCAGACTTACCTGAAAGCTGCTGAGGGGCTCCCAGGCCATTGTCAACCCCTAAAACATAGCATTGGCAAGCCTTCCAAACCTCATCCCTTTTCTGATGTTTTATGTACTTTACACCCTTGGCTGCACCTTTGCTTTTCTGTGGGAGCTTTGCTCGTGCCTGAGCATGAGTAGCTGAGAAATAGCTGAGACCACAAGGCCCAGAAGCTAAGCTGCTTTTTCTTTCTGGTCTCTTTTGTTTCTTTTTTTGGCTTTGTTGTGAAGCAAACGGAAAGATTCAGAGCCACGGACCAAGTGCCTCTTGAACAACGCTGAGATTGCCCCCCACCACCCCAAGGACCCCGTGGAGATGAGGAGAATCAACTTCCAGACCCCAGGTAACCTGCTGCTGACCAGCCTGTCCTGCTGGGGAGGCAGGAGAGGGCACCTGGCCCTTCCCTGAGTCCCCCCTGCCTGCCTGCAGCTGCTGAGGCACAGCCTGGAGAGCCAGAGCTGCCCTAGGGCACAGCCTGGAGAGCCAGAGCTGCCCTAGGACACAGCCTGGAGAGCCAGAGCTGCCCTTGGGCACAGCCAGGAGAGCCAGAGCTGCCCTTGGGCACAGCCAGGAGAGCCAGAGCTGCTCTAGGCCACAGCCAGGAGAGCCAGAGCTGCTCTAGGGCACTGCCTGGAGAGCCAGAGCTGCCCTAGGCCACAGCCAGGAGAGCCAGAGCTGCCCTAGGCCACAGCCAGGAGAGCCAGAGCTGCTCTAGGGCACTGCCTGGAGAGCCAGAGCTGCCCTAGGCCACAGCCAGGAGAGCCAGAGCTGCCCTAGGGCACAGCCTGGAGAGCCAGAGCTGCCCTAGGGCACAGCCTGGAGAGCCAGAGCTGCCCTAGGGCACTGCCTGGAGAGCCAGAGCTGCCCTAGGACACAGCCAGGAGAGCCAGAGCTGCCCTAGGGCACAGCCTGGAGAGCCAGAGCTGCCCTAGGGCACAGCCAGGAGAGCCAGAGCTGCCCTTGGGCACAGCCAGGAGAGGCAGAGCTGCCCTTGGGCTCAGCCAGGAGAGCCAGAGCTGCCCTTGGGCACAGCCAGGAGAGGCAGAGCTGCCCTTGGGCACAGCCAGGAGAGGCAGAGCTGCCCTAGGGCACAGCCAGGAGAGCCAGAGCTGCCCTTGGGCACAGCCAGGAGAGGCAGAGCTGCCCTAGGGCACAGCCAGGAGAGCCAGAGCTGCCCTTGGGCACAGCCAGGAGAGCCAGAGCTGCTCTAGGGCACTGCCTGGAGAGCCAGAGCTGCCCTAGGGCACAGTGAGGGAGCCCCAGCCCTGTCTGTGCTCAGTGGGGATGCTGGGAGCCACCTTTGCTGGCATCCTCAAGGACCTTGCACAGGCTGTGCCCGGTGCTGGCAAGGCAGAAGAAGGGTTTTCCTGGATTTCCAGAGAAATTGGAGCCCTCTGGGCTGAGCTCCGAGTGCAGTGGCTGTGCCAGTGCTGCCCTGCGCCCCAGCTGGGAGCTCCTGGGTGGGGAGATGCAGTGTGGCAGCCTGCCCAGCACCCAGTGCTCCAGCCACACCTGGAGCTGGTGTTTCTGGTGCCAAACCACTCCTGCTGGGAGCCAGGGGCTGTGCAAGGGGAAAGGAGCTGGTTGGTGCAGGTGAGGCAGCTTCTCCTCACTTGGTGCAGATGCTGTGATGGAACCCCAGGCTGGTTGGGCTTTGGGAGCACCTTCAAGGCCACTCAGTTCCACCCCAGGCTGCTCCCAGCTTTGTCCAGCCTGGCCCTGGGCACTGCCAGGGCTGGGCCAGCCTGTCCACAGTGCTGAGCTCTGGGCACCTCCCTCCTGCACACACGTGTCCCCATGTCCATGCATGTCCCAGCTGCCTGCATGGCACCTCTGCAGCACCACTGGCGAGTCCTCACCCAGATGGACACGTGGCCATGCTGACCCAGTGCCTGTCCACACCTCTGCCTCCAAGTTCCTGGTGCTCGAGGCTTTGGAAGGGAATTTATTGTGCTTTTTGGGGGCTGGCTGTTGTTTTCAGTTTGTTTGTATTTTTTTTTTTCTTTGCTGTGTGCTCGTTGGTAATGTTTCTGTAGCTCCTGTTTCCCCTTCCCATCCCAGTCCTGTCCTTAGCATTGTCCAGTTTCCTTAGAGTGGGGCTGGCAGGAGGGACAGAGAGCAGGGGAGGCACGAAGGCAGGGCTGAGCTGAGGGGCTCTTATCAAAATGAGATAGGAAGCACTGTGGGGATCAGCCCAGGCTCAGGAGCAGTGCTGAGCTGAGGGATGGCAGCAGGTTCGCTGCAGTCCAGCACAGGTAGGTCCCTAAATCAGCTCTTAGAGCAGCTCTTGCAGCAGTCTGGAGGTGTTGGAGATCTTCTGAGTGCTCCCAGCTGCAGCTCAGCAGTTTGTCTGGCTTGGTTTGGGTTTTTTGCCCTTGTCTGGTGCTTCCTTTGGGAGCATCTTGTGGGTGCTCCAGGTGGAGGGAGGTGGGAGAGACCCAAGAGAAGGAGCTGCACTGCCTCAGATGAAAAGACTGTGCTGAGATAAAAATAAAAAGCTGTGGCCTTCCAGCTTGGTGCCAAGAGGCAGCTGGAAGTGCTGGTTCATGGGTTTCCCTCAGTGGGGGTTTCTCTGTGTGCCACAGGACAGCAGAGTCAGCTGAGGGTGCTTCCAGCAGGTAATGGGATGGATGGAGTCAGTCTTGTGTTGACCCCACTGCTTTGGACATCCTGTACCTCTGAATTCTGGCTCTGGGAGGTTTATAAAGGGTACCTGAGACATCAAGACCTGCATTAAGGCTCTGCAGATCCCAAAAGACACTGCCTGTGTCCAGTCTGCCTTTAGGAGATGCTTTCCTTTCCAAGTCTCTCTGGCCAGAGTTGACCTACCTGGTGTTACTCTGCTCTGTCATTTGTTGAGCACTAAAAGGTTTTAAAGGATTTGGGGGAGTTGGTCACCTGCCTCCCACAGAATTTTGGAAACGTTGGGTGAAAATGGGAATGGATGGAAAAAGGAGCTTGGAATGTGTTGGTGGTTGTGGTGCAGTTTGCAGGGGAAGAATCCACAGGTGCTCTCTGAGTTAAAGGCATTGAAATTCAATATATTGTGGTTCAGAAGGGGCCTGTAGGCTCTTCTCCAGACCCCAGGTAGAATTTCCATCATGTCCCCAGCAGTGGAACAGAGGAGGGACATGGGAATGGGAATGTGCAGCTCAGAGAGGGGACAGCATAGCACACCTTAGATATCCTGTCCTAATCAGCACAAAAATACCTTTCTTTTCCTCTTTAGATTTATGTTGGTTTTTGTTTTGTTTTTTTTTAATTAGCATGAAATTTTTACAAAAGTGTATCTTTTATTTATTTATTTTTTACTGTTTTCTGCAGATTCTGGTCTGAGCAGCCCTCTCAGTGACCCTGAGTTTGACTTGGAAAGTTAGTTCCTGTGTGTTTTTGTTCCTGTTGGTTTCATTTTCCCCCCTCCCATTATTATTTTCCTCTTCTATCACTTTCCTTTCCAATTCTTGTTCCGTTCCTGTTACTATTTTTTGATTTTTCTCCGTGTTCCTGCGGTGTTTGCCCATCTCATCCCTTTTCTGTGCCATCTGTGTGTCTGAACTGTGCTTCCAGTTTTACAGTTTCCCCTTAGAGCCCTTTGGAGGACGCGGGGAGCAGCTGGGGTCTCGTCCAGCCCTCGCTGTCCCAGGAGGATCCAGGGCTGCCTTTCCCCCTGTGGCAGATGTTCCGTGGCTGCTGCTTGGCTCAGTGTCCTCAGTGTCCCCTGTTTTTGTGCCCTGGTGTCACTGGGGGGGGTTGTGCTTTGGTGTTTGCAACGCAGGGAAAGAGAAACCGGAGCTGCAGCTGCTGATCCCCCTCTGAAAGAGCCACGCAGGCACCTTTTCATTCAGGGGGGGGAAAAAGTGATTTCCCAGCTGTGGCAGGTGCCTGCTCCTTGGCACTGAGCTGTTCCAGGAGCACAGGGAGCAGAGGCCACCCCAGATTTCACAGGAGTTCCTCCAGCCATGGTGACTTTGCAGGATAATGGGCTCTGGCAGATGTCAGGGTGATGTCTTGGCTGGTGCGCAGAGAATCAAGTCTTTTGTGATAAGATTAGAGAGATTCAAGTGATTGAAATGTTAGATGAGACTGGCTCGAAAAGATTTCATCCCATTAGGAGCCAAGATCCCAGCCTTGCTGGGTGGTGTGGGCTTGGATTTTTTTTTAATACTGGGCAGGGAAGGATGTGAGGTTTCAGCTGACAAATGTGAAGAGTCACAGATGCTGCTTGTGCTGGGAGATGCAAGGGCTGGGAAATTTCCCTGGGTAGCTACACCCAAATATTGGTCTCTTTGGTATGGAATATGTCACAATTGTCCTCTCATTGTAACAGAGGGGATGTGGGAATTTTCCTGGCTGAACTCAGCCCCTCACACCCCAGATGAGTTCCTGCATTAAAGGAGAGAAGAGCTGAGGCAGTGCCACTCCTGCCTCATCCCATGGCAAACTCCTGGATCCTACTGCAAACCCCGTGCACTTGGCATTTAGACCAGGGCAGTGTTTATTGCTTCAGAGGTTCTTTTATTCCAAAGAGCCCTGGGAAACAATCCCATGAGGAGTTTCTGTCCTTAACAGCAGCAGAACAAGGCGAGTTGCCATGTGCTCCCAGCCAGGCTCTGTGCAGGGAGGGCTGGAGGGGGAGCAGGATGATCCCAGCAAAGGGCAGAGCTGCTGGGGTCACACTCTGGGCTTTTCCTGGAGTTTTATGAAGGAAATCTGTGGAATTCCTTCAAGGGCAAGGTGAGTCCTCATTCCAGATTGGCACAGTGGGCCTTTCCCATGCAGCCCACAGGCTCAGAGCTTCTTGCTCATGTTGCTCCATGGCTTCTGAGCCAAGGAGGATCTGGGGTTTTTCTTGCTTGTTACAACTGGGGTTTCAGATTGTTTATTTTCTCCTTTTAACATACACGTCCATCGAGTGTTGGTGGTATTAAACTGGTTTGGTCTGATGTGGAACATCCCAGCCAGGGTGGCCTCCCCATCCCACACTGAGAGAGGAGCAGCTCCTCCCACCAGCCCAGCCTGCAGCTGGTGCTGGGGTGGATGGCAGCCCCCCTCCATGCAGGTGGAGAAATAACCCTCCTCCAGGTGTGATGGGACAGGACAACAAGAGACTAAATGGGAGTTTTTCCTCCATGAGCCAAGAGAGGTTTCCTGCCCTGATCCCAGCAGGCTGGGATGGAGCCAGCACAGCCCCCAGGATAGTTCAGGGTTATTTTTGTGAGCTTTTTTTGGTATATTTCCCCTCTTCATCTATTTTCAGCCCTATTTCCTCGTGCTGAAAATAGATGTGTGGTGAGCTTAGGAGAAACCTGTCCAGATTTGGCAGACTCACCCCGTGCCCAGGCCTGGGGGAAGCAGCACCTCTCCCAAGTCACTGTAAAACTGAGGATGTCATGCTTGCTTTGCCATCTCTGTGCTGAGTTTTCAGAGTATCTGACCATGCCGCTGCCACGCCGCTGCTTTGTCACCCACCAACACCCACGGGGCTCGAAATTCTCCCTGGCTTCCATCTCTTCTCCACTCCTGTCCTTCTCATCGGGGGCACTGCCCAGGGCTTCTCACAATGCTGCTCTCCAGGCCTCTGGGGAGGCTGGCAGACA
This sequence comes from Molothrus aeneus, assembly GCF_037042795.1. Taxonomy (NCBI): domain Eukaryota; kingdom Metazoa; phylum Chordata; class Aves; order Passeriformes; family Icteridae; genus Molothrus; species Molothrus aeneus. Next base: position 4,606,574 of record NC_089672.1, read on the forward strand.
GCATGGGAAGCCTTTGGAAAAACATAATCTGATGCAGATGAGCAAAGCACGGAGAGCTTTTCCTTTCCTGTGGGTTTGCAGCAAAGCCTTTGAGGGACTGTGGGCAGGGAAGGGTCTCTGCTCTTCCCAGAGCTCCAGCTGCCCCTTTCAGAGCAGGATGTGCAAATCCCAGGCTGAGAACTGAGTCAGCCATGGCTGAGATGTGCCCCAGTTGGACCAGTCCGACCCAGTGGGACCTCCCAGTATGGCCCCAGTGAGTTCCCTGGCAGCTCTGGCTGCCTCAACACCGGCACACCAAAGTGCTGGGGGCATTGCAGGGGCAGCAGCTGAACCATCTCAGGAGCATCAGGCCCAATCCCCGTGCCTGAGGAGCATCTGCTGCCCGTCCATCCCAGAAGGTGCCCGGATGGGGCTGTACAGCCCAGCCCACAGCAGTGGCAGGGAGGAACATCCCCCAGCAGCCAGGAGTGGGAACAGGAGCCTGCTGGGTGCTTCCAGGCCTGGCTGCTCTCTGGGAATGCTGGAGGTCAGAGCTCAGTGCCCATGAGCAGACCGAGAACTTCCAGAGGCGGCGCTGCACAAAAAACAACCCAGAGAATCCCTGAGGTCGGAAAAGACCTTAAAGATCATCAAGTCCAGTTCCTGAAAAGCCTCCCCTGCTTCCCCCCATCTGCATATTCCCATCTCCTGCCCACATCTCCATGGTTGGCTGGATCTGCCCCTGCCTCCCTTTCTGTTGGAGCTGGTTCCTGATCCTGGCGGGTGCTGTGCCATTTGCTGCGTGGGTTCCTCTGGCAGCGTTTGCTCATTCCAAGTCCACTTTGGAATCGCTAACACGCATCTGCTCTTCGGATTTTCCTTTTTGTTTTGCTCTGATTTCCACATTGAAAATGGGGCCATCACGGGAACACTCTCATTTTACTGTGTTTTTTTTTTTTTTTTTTAATTTCCTTGATTTTTATTTTTTTACTTCCAAGGACACAATTTCGAGCCCTGAATTCTTCTCTTCTAACCTCCCTACTTTCATTGCAGATCTTACATTGTAATTTATTTTCTTTTCTTGTTCCTTCTTTCTTATAAAATGCGCAACGGTTGTGAATTTTAGTCATTATTAAATGAGATCCTTTTCCTGCTGTCTTGTCTTTTAGGTATGCTCAGCCACCCACCCATCCCCGTTTCCGAGCTGGCTGAACACACAGAGCATCTCAAAGCTAATGATAACCTGAAATTATCCCAAGAGTATGAGGTATGAGCAAGAGTGAGTGCTGTGCATGGGTTTGCAGAGCCAGGAATTAGGGAATTCAGACAGGCCTTCATCCAAATGAACAGCTTCATTTTAAAGACCTGGTTAGCTGAAATTTAAAAGCTATTTATGTATTGAAAATTAAGTACTTGCTGAGAGCTTTGCTGGGTTCAATTCTAGCTCATAAAAAGAAAGAGGTTGGTCCATGAGCTGCTCCTGTTGGCTCAGCAGAGGCTGAGCTCCCTCAGAGCAGGGATGCAGTCCTGGAAGGGATGGAGCTGCCCTTGGGGTGCCCATGACTTGCTGCTGGACACAGGAGACCAAGTGAAGGACTGTGACACCCAGTTTTTACAGCTGAGCTTGGGTGAGATGAGCAGGGAGTGCTCCACAGCTGATGCCATCAGCAGCCATGGAGCTAAAGATGGGAAAACAGGATGATTTGTGCTTGCTTGTCTTTTCTGAGGGGTTTACGCACGTTTTCCCTATCCTGGTAGTGACAGGGAAAAGGTAATGACCAATCCCAGACTGGTCTGGGTTGGAAGCACCTAAAAGCCCATCCAGGGCCACCCCTGCCATCAGCAGGGACCTTCCACTGTCCCAGGGTGCCCCAAGCCCTGTCCAGCCTGGCCTTGGGCACTGCCAGGGATCCAAGGGCAGCCCCAGCTGCTCAGGGCCTCCCCACCTCACAGGCGGGAATTTCTCCTAGTACCCAACCTAAAACCTCTGTCAGTTTAAGGCCCCTTGTGCTATCATTCCATGCCCGTGTAAAAAGCCTCTCTCTGCTCCTGGTTTTGTTGCTGAAAGACATCAAATGCCCTGGCATTTTTAGCCTAATGGTGAGTCTGGACTGCCCGTGTCTGTTTGCAGGCAGGGAGCCTGGGGATGTTTTCCAAACCAAGGGATGCTTCTCCCTGCCCTGACTCCCTGATCCCCGGGCACCTGGAGCAGGGTCAGGCCTTGGAGAAGGCACATTCTGCTCTGCCTGGGTCTCTCCTCCCACGCTGGGTCTCAGGGGCAGCAGCAGCTCGTTCTGTGCTCCATCCAGATTCCAGAGGCTGATCTGCATAATGCCACATCCCGAGTGCCCTGGCTCTGAGCCAGCCCAGCCTCCTCCAGAGGGAGAGCCAGAGCTGAACAAACATCGCTAATGAAGTGAAGGCGAGGCATGATTAGAGGGATAGAGAGCAAACAGACACATTACAATAGTATAAATACCCATTAGTTAGGAATTCTCCACAGCCAGAGCGAGCTCTGAGCTCTGTTTCGTGGATGGTTTTGTAGCAGCTGTGCCCGGGGGTTGGGCACAGCCAGGGAGGGTAGCAGGGGCTGGCTCAGACGGGTGGGTCTGGGATCTGGGACCCCGTCCCCAAAGGGTGGCAGTCAGAGGGAGAGCAAGCAGCAGCAAACACAGCTCTGCACGTTCCTGCCAAGCCTCCAATTGAGGCAAACCCCAAGGGCTCTGCAAAATGATGAAGGAATTAAGCCCTTGTTTTATTTAATTCTCTGGCTGAGGATTTAGAGGTAAACGTAATTAACCTAATTTCCATATCTGGGACAGCTGGACTTTAGAGAGGGAAAAAAACCCGACCACCAAACCTGGCATAAATCACTAGGACAGGCAGAGGGGATTTTTCTCTCCAGTGCGTTTCATTGTTTATTCCTTCATCCCTTCTAGGAAAAATCCACGTTGATTGAGTGTCCTAGGGCTGGGGTCCCTACCCCTGTTTTGTGCTGGGGGACGCACTCTTGTCCCTGCCAGGTTCCTGTGGGGCTTCCTCCCCATTTGCACTGGAAACCTTTGGTGCTGAGTCCAGAGGGGGAATGACCTCAGATATTCCGCCTGGGGCCAAGGGAGATGGCACCAAGGGGCTGGGGCTGTCCCACAGCAAAGCTGGGTTCTGGCAAATTGTGATTGCTGTGCTCCTCAGTGCGACCTGCAGAGCCACGTGGAGCAAGAGCTCAGAACTGCATTTGCTGCTTTTCTCCTCACTGACTCTCCCATTTCCTCTCCCAATCCCTCCAGTCCATCGACCCTGGCCAGCAGTTCACCTGGGAGCACTCCAACCTGGAGGTGAACAAGCCCAAGAACCGCTACGCCAACGTGATCGCCTACGACCACTCCCGGGTCATCCTGCTGCCCATCGAAGGTAGGGAGGGAGCACCCCCTGCTCCAGGCAGGGCTGGGCTGGATTCCTGCAGGGAACACACGCTCTTCTCTCATCTCTATTTATATTCTTCTCTTTACGTCTCCCTGGGAGTTTGGCAAGCAGGAGATACCTCTGTAAACCAGGCATTTGTTAAATTCTGGTGACTGACATATTCCCCTGGAGCTGCAATCCCTCATATCAAGGGCTGGTTTATCAAGAAACTGCCTTCCCTTTGCTTGGAGATGCCTGTTTGATGCATCTCTGACTAACAGGAAGCATTCAGACCACATAGTGCTTTAGAGGGAGCAGAGCAGGGTGGTGGGAACGCAGAGTGGGGCTGCTCAGGGAGGAGTGGAAGCAAGCCCAGGGCTGGTTGTACAAATGGGAGAGGCAGCAGGAGCAGCAGAGCTGTGGCCACTGAGTTGTACAGGCACAAAGATCACTTGATATGAGGCCCCTGCTGCAGCCCTGGCCCCTAAAAGGCTGGGGATAAGAAAGGGTTAGAGCAGGCCTGGCAGGTCATAAATTGTTTCCTGAGCTGCTTATGTGAGCAATGGTGCAGTCAGAAAATTTACATTAAATTTCACAACTCGTGGCTCTTGACAGAGCTGCTCCAGTGCACGCCAGGATAAGAGGGGCTTGAGGTGGAGTTGAACAGGGCACCTGCTTGGGTTGCTGCTGCCAAGATAATGCTGGAGTTTCATGGGCTCAGGATGTGGCTGTGCCGGGTGGATAAAGCCTTCGAGGCCAGTCTTGCGTTGCCAAGAGCTGATCATCAGAGCAGAGAGGATGTGGGATGTCCTGGTAACTGCCTGGTGAATGGAGAGGTTAATTCCAAAGCCTTTGAGACCAGGGAATTGCTAAAATAATCTTCCTGTGCCACGGTAGCTCTGAGGGGCACGGGGAAGGGGGAGAGCTGAGGCAGCAGCGGAGCACGGTGATTTGCCAAAAACCTGCACAAATCTGGATTGCTCTGGTCTGCTATTAGAGGGCTTTAAATGTTTCTCCTTGTGAAGCTGACTGTGTTCTGCCTTGGTTTAATTCCGAGATTAATATTGTATGAGCCAAGGAAAGCAGAGGCTTTAAGAAGTTGCTTTGTCATTCAAGGGAGGGGAGAAGAGCACAAGCGAGGGAGTGAAGGACACTCGGGCTGGTCTTGGATCTGGGGCTGGATGCAGGCAGCAGTTCCAGCTCTGCCCAGGGCTCTGTGAGGGACCAACAGTGCAAGGATGATGGGCCAAGGTTGAATTTTCAAGCATGTGAGAGGTTCTGACATGTCTTGGCTCCTGTGCTCCTTCCTACCGGGCTCTATTTTATGTTCAGGGCTGGAAGATGAAAGGAGCTGGAGGAATTATAGTTCTGTTGCTTTTTCTTTGTTTGAAATCTGGATTTGTCGAGGATGCAGACTGCCTGCTTGGTCAGGAAGAAGCAGTGGCTTTAATTCTGTGACTTCTCTGAAGCTGAGGCTGTCACACAGTGAAACCTTGCAGGAGCTCACGCCACCATTTCAAATGACAGAGTGGACCCTAGGGGGCTGCAGAGGAGATTAATTCTGGAAGCTCAGCCTTAAACATGCTCCTGCCGTGGCAGCCACCTTCTCTCCCTCCTGAAATTTCAGACTGGGAAGCAGCAAGGGTAGGGAACCCTGCAGAAATTTCATCAAAAGCCATTTCCCAGCAGCTGAAGTTCCCGAGTGCCCTTGAGGACAGGGAGGTTGCTCTGGGCTCACCCCTGGCCAGCAGCAGCCCCATTGCTGCAGCCCAATCCCCACGGGTGCTGCTCCCCAGCCTTGGCTCCCCTGCAGACAGGAGTGAAGGGCTCTGCACCGAGTTAATCATGGGTTTGCAGATCCTGCCAGCCTTGCCAGGCACTCGCTGTGCTCGGGAGCAGCCAAAGCAGCCCCGAGTGCTCCGTGCCAGGCGCCGGCTCTGGAGCTGAACCTGGGCAGCGCCGCCTGCCAGGGGCGTTTTAACTTCAGAGCAGCTTTCTCCTGCCATGTCCCAGTCAACCTCTTCACTCTGGCAGTGCCTCCTGCTCATCCCAAACCCTCAAGCAGGGACCCAGGCGAGCAGCTGGAGCTCAATAGCCTGTAACTCATGCGAGTAGGGAAAAAAAACACTCTTAAAAATGACAGCGGGCAATTTACAGCAAGTCAAAGCCTGTAATTTCAAAGCCTTCATTGGCTAAATCAAGCCTGGCTTTATTCTTTACTCTGTCCAGCTGTAGCTCAATGCCTGGCATTAGACTATGGGCCACACAGTCATTGACCAGGTGCATTTGCTGCCTGGGCTCGGGGCAGGCTGGGACAAGGACTCGGGTTTGTCCTAGGGACACTGATGCAGCAGGAGCCCTGCTCCAGGACTTTGCTTCAGTAAAAACACCACAGTTTCAAGGCCTGATATTTGGTCTCGTTAATACCTTTTGCAAGGAGTTACTGTCTCTCTGCAGTGCAGGAGCTTGAGCTGAGAAAGCCTTGCCAGGACCTTGGGTCATCCTAACCCACCAAGGCTCTGATGTTTCTGCAGTGAGCTTCTCCATAACAGCAACCCTGCAAAAATCTCCTCATGCTTCCAGCTGTGTGAAGTCCTTGCAGATGCCTGATTTTTGCTGATTTGACACAGGAATTGTGGGCAGTGATTACATCAATGCCAACTACATCGACGGGTACCGGAAGCAGAACGCCTACATTGCCACCCAGGGGCCCCTGCCAGAGACCTTTGGGGACTTCTGGAGGATGGTGTGGGAGCAGCGCTCAGCCACCATTGTCATGATGACTAAGCTGGAGGAGAAATCACGGGTAAGATGCATGAGAGGGATGACTGGTTAGTCATAATCCAGGGGGATTGGAGGGGAGAGTCGGGGGAACAGCAAATCCCTTTGATGTGCAGCCAGGGGGGGATTTCTGCCTGCTCTGCCAGCACCCTGAAAGTTCAGTGATTCATTGCTTTTAAAAAAGCAAACCATTCACCCTGGAAAGCTGCAGCCTCCTTGGCAACTCCAGGAGAAGGGGCTGCTGGATCCCACTGCATGTCTGTCTTGGAGTTAATCGTGTGGCAAGTTTCGCATTCACTTCTCTTGTTTAACAAGCCCCAGTACATTCCCTCTAATCTTCAGGATCATTCCAATCTGTTGTCTGTGGGATTGATGTAGCATCAAAGTCTGTGCTTAGTCAGTGGGAGCTTTTTCTGATGGGTTTGTCCCTGTCCTGGTGCTGTGCAGAGACACTCCTTGCACCTCCCTTGCCTTTGCCACCAGCTTCCCCTGTACCAGGACAGTTTGGAAATGAGCATCCCCTCCCAGTGAAGGGTTTGCCCAGCACTGAGCCATCCCTCCTGCCTTGCAGATAAAGTGTGACCAGTACTGGCCAGGCCGAGGCACAGACACCTACGGAATGATCCAGGTGACCTTGCTGGACACCATTGAGCTGGCCACCTTCTGCGTCAGGACCTTCTCCCTGCACAAGGTGAGCTGCCTCCTGCTCCTCTTCTCCCTGGAGAGGGGCTGGAACACTCCTGGTGAACTGCAGGAATACTCAAGGGTTTCTCTTAAGGGAGAAGCTCAGAACAGTGGAGGGGAAGGGGTCACATAACCTGAGCTATTTACACCTGCAGGCTCCAGGTACAAAGGGGTCTCAGGCTGCAACATTCCAAAAGATCAATAAATCTTTGATGTCACCACTTTGGCTCATGGCAGTTCCAAACCTTCATTCCCACCCCCAAGAGCTCTGGATTTCCCTCCTAACAAGGAGGGAGGCAAACCCTCTGCATGGGAGGGGTGGCACTGGATGAGCTTTAATGTCCCCTTCACCATCCCGTGAATGTGCCATTATTCCCAACCGAGCTGGTGATAGCTGGTTGCCTGTGAAACGAATCCAAGTTCACTCTTAATTCTTGTCCAAGGATAACCCAGGAACCCACAAAAATAGCCCTTAATGAAGCAATTTAAGGGCTATTTCAAGGGGGTAGAGCTCCTTTAAAAAAGAATACAATCTCTATGAGTGGATAAATATTGATTCCCCAATTATACTGTGGGCCTATCAACAAAGAGTGCGTTAAAGCTCTACACTACAAAAATATCAGAACTTTATAACTCCTTCCCCATTAACAACCTATATTTAAGTAGGAGAATTAATGCTAGAATGAGTAACCAGGGTCCTCCCTCTACGAGGCAAGCTTACATCTGTACATTATCAACAAATAATATGGGCCATTCACGGGGTGGCACTGGATGAGCTTTAACGTCCCCCTCCAACCATCCCGTGATTCGACTTTAATAAAATCAAAATAACGACAAGCATTACAGACATTATTAATAAGCAGGGTCCTTCTGAAGCACCTCCCACCCTTCCCTGTATGCAGTGGGGGAGCACAGCCAGGGCTGTGGCTCAGGGCACACCCAGCCCAGGCAGTTTGGGTTCTGCTCTCCCTGACCCTGTGCTGTGCCTGTGCTGTCTGTGCCTGTGCTGTGCTCAGTGCACACCCAGCCCAGGCAGTTTGGTTTTGCTGTCCCTGACCCTGTGCCATGCTGTGCTGCTGTCCCTGACCCTGTGCCATGCTGTGCTGCTGTCCTGACCCTGTGCTGTGCTGCAGAACGGCTCCAGCGAGAAGCGCGAGGTGCGGCAGTTCCAGTTCACGGCCTGGCCCGACCACGGCGTGCCCGAGTACCCCACGCCCTTCCTGGCCTTCCTCAGACGGGTCAAAACCTGCAACCCCCCGGACGCCGGGCCCATCGTGGTGCACTGCAGGTACTGCTGCCCTCCCCTGGCACGGGGCCACTGCGAGGGAGGCGCGAGGGAGGGGGTGGCTTTACCTGGCGACAGGGACAGCTCTGGGCCACAGGTGCATCCCCAGGCAGCAGCTGAGAAGGGAACCTGGGGATTCCACTGAGCTCAGCGTTTCCTGAGATGATGAGGAACAGGATGATGGGGATTTTGAAGTTTATAATGAACTTTCACTCCCAGAAGGAGGTGAGGCTTTCTGTTCCGGAGTGGATGTAGATTGTTATTGGGATGAGGCTGATGAAGAAGGAAGTTTTGACTGTGTTTGTGATTGTGCTAGGAGTGTTTTTGTGGTTGTTGGATAGAAGTGGAAATAGGATGGGGGTGGAGAAGGTTACTAGGGTTAAGATTATGAATGTGTTCAGGACTAGTGAGAGGTCCATTACTTTCACTTGGACTTGCACCACGATGAGTGGCTCCTAAGACCACCGGATTACTATTTGGGCCAAATCACTTGGATCAAGTGCTCCAGGCCAGGCTGGACAGGGCTTGGGGTAACCTGCTCTAGTGGAAAGTGTCCCTGGCCACGGCAGGGGGTGGGACTGGATGAGCTTTAGGGTCCCTTTGCAACCAAACCATTCTGGTATTTGATGGTCTTGTTAAGCAAAAGGAAATGCCTGGTGCTGTCCCAGCGTCTGGTTCTGTGTGGTGGGACTGTCTGTGGTCACAGTGAGAAAGGAGGAGAGGATCAGGTGTGACCTCAGAGGGTGTTGGAGGTGTTTGGGAGGCAGAGCTGCCTCAGCTGCCCAAGGCAGGGCTGGCAGTGATTGACAGAGGGTTTCTGAGTGCTGCAGCCTTCCTGATAATGCCAGGCTGAAGGCAGGTAACATTCCCTAATTCAATTTACAACCCAGTGAGGAATCCTTGAGGCCTCAATGCAGATAAATCCCTGTGTTCCTCAGGAGGGTGTGGAGGAGCCTGCGGGTTCCTGGGCACTGGGGAAGATCTGAATTGTGCAGGCTGCTGGGGAAGCTAATCCTGCCTCTGCTGGAGGATGCCATTTAAACAGTCTTTGTGAGTGGGCAACTTATCACTACCCTTGCAGATGGCAATTATTGTGCACCTCAGAAAATGAATAAAGAGCTGTCAGCTCACAACCAGCTCCCAGATCAGCTGCTAAATTCTTGCCAAAGCTCCAGTCACCTGCTTGGTTCAGGTGTTAGGCAGTCTAATTAACAGAGATCAAGGGGGCTCGAGGAAAAAAGGGACAGCACTGGAATGGTAAAAGGAAACCCTTTATTAGCAGTGGCACAAGAGAGCACAGAGCCCTGCTGAGGCACAAATGCCATTACACACAGGTCTGATGTTACCTGATGCACAAAAACATTGAGGGAGAGAGGTGACGCATGTTACTCTTTACAACATCAGTGCTTTTTCAGCTGCAGAGATCTGAGAGATTAAACAGGGGTTTTTAGATCCTGCCAGCCCCTTGCTGGAGCCTCAGGGGGGGCTGCTACAGCTGTGCCTGGCCCGGGGTGTCACAGTGGGGGGGGGACAGGACAGAGAGGTGTGGAGGGGGGACAGAGCAGTGTGGAGAGGGGACAGAGAGGTGTGGAGGGGGAATGGAGCAGTGTGGAGAGGGGACAGAGAGGTTTGGAGGGGGAATGGAGCAGTGTGGAGAGGGGACAGGACCGAGCAGTGTGGAGAGGGGATGGAGAGGTGTGCAGGGGGGACAGGACAGTGTAGAGAGGGGACAGAGCAGCGTGCAGGGGACACAGAGCAGCGTGCAGGGGCGGCAGGCACTGTCCAGTGAAGGCCAATCCTGTGCCCTGTCCCCAGCGCGGGCGTGGGACGCACCGGCTGCTTCATCGTGATCGACGCCATGCTGGAGAGGATCAAGCACGAGAAGACCGTGGACATCTACGGGCACGTCACCCTCATGAGGTCCCAGCGCAACTACATGGTGCAGACAGAGGACCAGTACAGCTTCATCCACGATGCCTTGCTGGAGGCCGTGGCCTGCGGCAACACCGAGGTCCCGGCTCGGAACCTCTACAGCTACATCCAGAAACTGGCACAGATCGAGGCCAGGGAGCACGTCACGGGCATGGAGCTGGAGTTCAAGGTGAGGCTGGGCCTGCCCAGGGCTTGGTGGTCACAGGGAGCCTTCATCAGGCTGGTGGCACCTTGCTGCTTCCGTGTGGGAGGTACTTACATTGCTGGGTATGCAGCTCCCTGGAAAAGCCTGCCTGGCACCGCAGGCTGCTTCCCTGCTCACTCCAGATCCAGAATGGATTTGCTCCCTCTTAAATTGGAGAGGTTTTTAACTTTTTTAGTAGTAGTGCTGTTTTCTGAAAGTTTTGCTAAGGGAAAGGCCTTGGTCTCTGTGCCCCCGCCCCAAAAACAAACCCCAGGAGGGCACCCAGAGGGGTAGGACAGGTTAAGGGGCTGGCAGGGGGTCAGGAGCAGCCTCCAGCTCAGTGTCCCCTGCCTGCAGCGCCTGGCCAACTCCAAGGCCCACACCTCGCGCTTCATCAGCGCCAACCTGCCCTGCAACAAGTTCAAGAACCGCCTGGTGAACATCATGCCCTACGAGACCACGCGGGTGTGCCTGCAGCCCATCCGCGGCGTCGAGGGCTCCGACTACATCAACGCCAGCTTCATCGACGGCTACAGGTACGGCCCCGCCCCGAGCCCCGGCTGCCTCTGCACGGGCAGCCCCTGCTGGCCATCACCTGCCTCATCACCTGCACGGCCATCACCTCTGCTGGCCGTCACCTGCCCCATCACCTGCCCCATCACCTGCACGGCCATCACCTCTGCTGGCCATCACCTGCCTCATCACCTGCACGGCCATCACCTCTGCTGGCCATCACCTGCCCCATCACCTGCACGGCCATCACCTCTGCTGGCCGTCACCTGCCCCATCACCTGCACGGCCATCACCTCTGCTGGCCATCACCTGCCCCATCACCTGCACGGCCATCACCTCTGCTGGCCATCACCTGCCCCATCACCTGCATGGCCATCACCTGCCCCATCACCTGCACGGGCAGCCCCTGCTGGCCATCACCTCTGCTGCCCATCACCTGCCCCATCACCTGCCCCATCACCTGCCCCATCACAGGAGCCAGGGCTAAATCCCACCCCACACCCAAATCCAGCCTGCTGAGGAGATTTTCCCATGTGGTGGTCTTAAATTGCCTCTGTGATGGCTAAATTATTAAATTATTAAATGATTATTAAATGATCCTCTAAAGCAGCGCAGCCCCTCCTCAGCTGCAGGTCCTGAGCACAGAGGGTCAGCCCAGGGTGGATTTGGCTGTTGGGAGGTTTCTAAGTATGGATTGGGCTTTTTGTTACCTCTGTGATTTGGGGGCATTGCAATCCCCGCAGGAAACTCCAGCCCTGGGAGCTGCAGCCCTGCATGGGTGGGTTTGGAGGGAACAAAGCAACTGCATGTGCAGTTTTTCCTCCTGTCCAGGACCAGCAGTGCTGGCCATGACTGTGGCACGGGGATTAATCCAGCCTGGAGGTTGGATTTACCCCTTGGAAGTGATATTTAAGGAGAACTTCACCATTGGCTCTTTTTTTTTTTTGACCACTGGCACCAAAGACATCCCAACCCCTTTAGACCCCGTGCAGTTCTAGTCCTTCCCCAACACTTCCATGTGCTGTCCCACTCTCCAGCCTTTCCCTGCATTCCCCAAAGCTGCTGCCCATGCAGTGCTCACCCCCCTGACCCCTCCTTGCTCTGGGCTCCCCAGGCAGCAGAGAGCCTACATAGCCACGCAGGGGCCGCTGGCAGAGACCACCGAGGACTTCTGGAGGATGCTCTGGGAAAACAACTCCACCATCGTGGTGATGCTGACCAAGCTGCGTGAGATGGGGCGGGTAAGTGGGGCTGGGAGGGATCCTGGAGGGCAGGGCAGGGGATCCTGCAGCAAGGGGCAGGGGCTAACAGGACCTGTTTGCCCTGGCAGGAGAAGTGCCATCAGTACTGGCCTGCAGAGCGCTCAGCACGGTACCAGTACTTCGTGGTGGACCCCATGGCTGAGTACAACATGCCCCAGTACATCCTGAGGGAGTTCAAGGTCACAGATGCCAGGGTAGGTGCTGGCGTGGGGCCGTTCAAACTGCGTGGAAAGGGGCTGGCAGAAGGGTTTGGTGGGCTTGGCTGAGGTGGCCACACTTTCTCTGGGGTTATCAGTGGAGGAGAGCTCATGGAATGTCCTGGTAGGAAGGGACCCACAAGGATCATCGAGTCCAGCCCCTGCACAGATTAAGGTGCTCTGCTCACAGGACAAGATGAAACAGCCTCAGGCTGTGCCAGGGGAGGTTCAGGTTGGACATCGGCAGGAATTTCTTCATGGAAAGTGTGGTCAGGTAGTGGAAAGGGCTGCCCAGGGAGGTTTGGAGTCCATGTGCCCAAGAGCTCAGTTGTGATGAGGAGCAGAACACACACACACAGATTGGACTGGAATATTTGTTCTTACAAATTGAAAGTAGTTTCAAACCTCTCTCACTGCCGTGAGTTGCTTTGTTAGAGAGGTGCCTGGCTTTGGGGTTTAGCTGCAGCTTATTTGAGGTGAAAGCAGAAAGCATTTGCCCACAAAAGCTGATAAAAATCTTGCAAAGGTTTTTCTGCACCCTTCAGTAAATGAGCACTTCTATGGCTTGGAGAGGAGCCACTGTCAGTCATGTTCAAAGGGACAAATTCACTCCAATAATCTTCGATTCAATGTCAGGTTTCTCATCTGAAGGAACATTTCAATACCTTCTCAAATTTCTGTAGCAAACATAACCCTCCCTCTCACAGCACAGCCTTTGAGGTTGCCAAAGTATTCCAGAACCTGATAATTCAATTTGCAAGGTTGAGGAGGAGGATGCCTCATCAGTCCTCATAGAACAAGATTTATCTTCCTGTCAGCTGTAATTCTGACACTGTGGCAATTCTTTGTGAAGATTGATTAGAGGGGCCAACACCTCACCTTGAACGTTCCTTTGCTGAAGACTCCATCTGTGCTGTCTGCAGTGGTCAGAGCTTTCAGCACCTGCCAGGATATGGATCTGTGCTGACAGCCTGACTCCAGGAATGTCAGCTGCAACACAAGCAGCTTCATCATGATGGGGCTGGATAATAAATACGTGTGCACTTGACTACAACACTGAGCTGCCGCAACTTTTCTGCCCTTTAACAAACTAGCAGCAAAAATAGGGGGTTTTTTTTTTGCCTTTTGTGTGTGTTGTCACAAACACAGGTGTTGAACTATTCCTGTTTTGTCCCCCAGGATGGTCAGTCACGAACTGTCCGTCAGTTCCAGTTCACTGACTGGCCAGAACAAGGTGTGCCAAAATCAGGAGAAGGTTTCATCGACTTCATTGGGCAGGTGCACAAGACCAAGGAGCAGTTTGGCCAGGATGGCCCCATCTCTGTCCACTGCAGGTAGGCACCTGCACACACCTCACCCAGATGGGATGTGGGAGAGCAGAAGGAATTGAAATCCAGATATCCTCCATTTCCACCCCATCCTTGCAGGGAGATTTCTTGCGGGTGTTGGTGCCAAACATTTGCCTCTGCCAGCCAAACTCATCTCCCTTCAGCCCTGGCACTGCTCTCAAGGCTTTTGATTCTTTATATTTAGAGAGATGAAATGTCTCTGAAGGAGATGGGAGCCACAGTGTGACATATAGCATATCTATAGAATAGCTACAACATTTGACCTGCAGAATTAGAAGTATTTTTTACCAGTCTCAGCCCAATTTACACATCCAGCACTGCTGGGCTGTTTGCTGCTAGCAAGAATTGTACCTCCTTACCCACAGGCAGGACAGGATGATCCATTCTTATTAGAATTACTCATTTTCAAAAGCCCAATATTACATATTATGAATCATTTTCCCACTGAACACTGTTTACCACTACCCAAAGCTCTTAACTTCTTAAATTTCCCTTCCTCAAACATTTTTTGGGTCACACTGTGGCACTTGGGTTATTTGTGGGTATCTCCCCTGGAGGACTGACCCAGGCTCTCCACTTCCAACACATTCACAGGGCGCAGCCCCACCCCAAGCAGCATTGACAGGAACATTTGGACATTGCAGCACACAGTTCTCTGATGATTTCCTCCCTTTCCTGCAGTGCTGGCGTGGGCAGGACCGGAGTGTTCATCACCCTGAGCATCGTCCTGGAGCGGATGCGCTACGAGGGGGTTGTAGATATTTTCCAGACAGTGAAGATGCTGCGAACACAACGACCTGCAATGGTGCAAACAGAGGTGAGGGGGGGTCCCACCTGTCCCAGGGATCATGAAATGGGTTGGGTTGGGTTGGGAGGAACCTCCAGCCCCTCTCTTTTCACTCCCTTCACTGGCTGCTCCAAGCCCTGTCCAGCCTGGCCTTTCTGACCATTACCAAACCCTCACCTGAGGTCACTCAGCAAGCCCAGGCTGTACTGCTGACTACACCTAAGAAGTACAAAATGAATTTTAAAATAAATATAGATTCCTATTGTTAGAAAGTCCCTTAAAGATTCCATGCCAGTCTGGAGGCTCTATTCTTAGCCAAGCACAAGAATCTGGCTGTGGAGCTGACAGGAGAGGGGGATGTTCAATATCTGAGAGGCACAGGCATAAAGGGAGAGCTGGAACTTCCCTCCCCCAGGAGTTTTCAGCTCTTTGAGAATCACAGAGGTTCCTGCTCAGCTTTGTGCTGTGTGGAAAGCAGGACAGGGATCCTGAGGAGCCATTCCCAACCTCTGAGGCTGCTTCTCTTTGCTGTTGGCAGGATGAATACCAGTTCTGTTACCAGGCAGCTCTGGAGTATCTGGGAAGTTTTGATCACTATGCAACATAAAAAGCCATCGTTGTGCAGACTCTACCAACCACTTCAGTCCTGGAAGGCCTCTTCTGACCCAGGAGGAGCGCTTGAACTTACAAAACTGACTCAGAAGAAGAACCTTTTCATCTGGACAGTGCATCGGGAGCAGGGGGGAGGATTGGAAGGAACACCCCTTGGGCATCTCCACCTTGTGACCTGGCCCTCGCAGGGGCAGCCCAGGAGGGCTGCTCACACCTGCTCTGGAACCTCAGGAGGTGTTCCCTGGGGAGGATGGATGGATGGATGGATGGATGGATGGACATGGGGAAACCGATCCAAAAGCTACAACACACCTTGGGAACCGTTTCTGCTGGAGAAGGGAAGGAAAAACCGACTTTGGTTACATCATTAGAGTTCAGTTTATTTACTAATGTAGTTGGCAGTCTTTAAAGGAAGTCACTTGCAGAATTGAAGGTGTTCTGTGAAAGAAGAGGAGCTAAATCTCAACACTTAGGCAGACTTAGGGTCAGGAGTTCTTCTAGCTGGAGTCTTAATAACCTCAGTATCAGCATTGGGATGATTCTGGGCTTGCAGGCACCTTGCAAACATCCACGGGATGCCCCTGCCACGCCAGAGGTTTTATAGCTCACATTTTGAATACTTGGAACATTCCTCATTTCTTCTAATTCCAAAATTTATTTTTTAGGGTATTTAAAAGGATAAAAGAGCGAGTCACAACCCCCAGAGCTGGCTGTGGGGGGTAACCCCTCCCTTGCTTGGGCTGGGGTCTCTGGCTGCTGGGTCTGGGCCCCCTCCCAGCACATCAGGCTCTCCTTGGAGCAGGGTGGGAAGCAGGCAGCCCCTTCCCCAGGCTCTTTGCACACCCACAGCCCACTGCTGCCCCGAGCAGCTGTGTCCCCCTGCTCCTGCCAGCAGCATCTCCCTGCCAGGAGCCCCAGAAACACCTGCAGCAATTGATTTCCCAAATCCAGCTGGTACCTGGTGCCAGCCCCTCAGCGCCTCTGAACTCAGCAGCTCTCGGGAGCTCCTCTCAGGACTGGCCCAGCACCAGGCACTCCTTGCACATCTCCCACTGTCCCCAACATGCCCCAGCTGTAAAAGAACTGGGAAAGATCCAGGAAGGTGCATCCAATGGCAAATACTGTGAGTGGCTTTCTTTAAAGTATCGATGTAACTGTAACAAGTGACATTACCTTTTTTTTAAATAGTGTATTTTTTCCTTTTTTTTTTTTAAAGACAAAGAATATCAGTCAATGAATTTAAAAGAAAAAATTTGCTTATTTGTTCATATTATGTTCAAAGACAGTCTATTTTTTCACTGTAGAAATGTTACGTGTAATGGCTGTGATATATAAAAATGCAGTGCAAATTGCTACTTCTACATATTGCTTTTCTACCATTTAAAAGGTTTAACTTGCTCATGTAAGAACAAAATGTCCTTTCTAGATTTTTTTTTTTATTATTAGTAATTTTATTTTTTTTTTTCTGGGTTCTCTTGTTTTCAATCACAGACATATCCCAGGTCCCTGGAAGGGGGGGAGCAGCAGGTGCAGGGCTGGTGGCGGTGCCAATTCCCCTCCAGCCGTGGCCGTGCAGGGCCAGGGCTGAACTGGGACATTGAACACCACCAGTGGCTTTTGCTGACTGGAGACAGAGGTGTGATTTTGGAGCTTTGACACCCATCAGGTGTTTCACCATCCCAGGTGTGTTGCAGACCCAGCCTGGCCTGTCTCTGTGCTGGCTGTGGCTCCAGGAGTTTTCCTGCAGCTGCACACAGAGCTCAGAATATCTGAGAAAAGCCACCCTGCCCCAAACTCTGCTCACCTCTGCCCTCTCCTTTTTTTTTTTTTATTTTTCTAGAAGGGGTAATCATGGCCATCAAGTGCTGCCCAGAGCCCCCCACACAACCCATTTCCTGTCTTTAACTGAAAAAATGAAAAAGAAAAAAAAAAAAAAACAAAACAAAACCAGAACCGACTGAAAGGCTTCTTCGAGATTTTACTTATTTGTGTGAAAGTTGCCCAAAATTTCTAAGTATGTTGCAGCAAAATCTTACTGGACAAGTTGGGGGGAGGGGGGAGGTTTTTTTCTTTGTATGAGAGCAAAGTGCTGTTGCTTTCACACTGTTATTTCAAACTGAAACAGTAAGTGGTTTTCATACCACGGTGTATGTAGATATATTGACTTTGTATTAAAGGAAGATTGTCTGAACGTGCTGCAGCCCTGTGTGTGTGGGAGAGCCTCCCAAACCCGTCCTGCTGAAAACAGGCGCCTGTAAAAGCCAAACGTGGCTGCAAAGAAGGAAATTGCTCATCTGGGGAGATTTGGGAAGGTTTCCCTGCCATGGCAGGGGTGGCACTGATGGGAGAGTTGATCTGGGATCTGGGATCCTTCCCTCCCTTCCACAGCTCCCCCTCTCCTTCCCTACACTGACACCAGCAGCAGCAGCTTGACTCCAGCTTAAAGAGATGAACAAAAAATTAATTAAAAATTAAATAAGAGAGTCATGATCAGCATCAGGTGAGCTGAGAGCCCAGGGAATGGCACCACCTCCAAACTGTGAGAGATGGAGGGGAGGGAGCCAAGCGCACATCAAACAGCAGCAACCCAATGGCACAGGAAAAAAGGGACAGGAATAAAAGCCAGGAATCTCCTGGTTTACACCCACAGCTCGTGGCCCTCCAGGCAGGCTGGGAATAGCAACGAGTTTTGCCTTCACGGTCTGGACTCAAAGGGAATTTGTAGCACGAGTGGCCCCAGAGCTCAGCCGTGAGCCACAGGACAGGCACCTCAGCCTCTCTCATCAGGGAGGGATTCTTGTTGCTCTCTTCATGTTATCACTGAAGAGTAGGAAGGAAAAACCGATTCTTCTTCTGAGCTCTGTTTCTCAGCCTCCCCCTGCGCTCCCAGCTCTGCCATCCCTGTCTCTCTGTGCCAATAACCATCCCCAGCACTGCTCTCCAGGCTCTCATTCTGCTCCCACCCTTTTCTGAGCTGGCATTTCATCCCCCAGGCTGGAATGCAAACCCCTCACGGAACTGAAATAAATTCCACAAGGAGCACAGGAAGGTGAGTGGCAGAGAGAATTGGAACAGCAGCTGGGAGCTAAGGGAATCTTTCAAACAATCCCAAACCAACTCCACAGGAAGCCAGTTAGGGAGGCAAATACAGGATGAAATATTTTCACAGGATCATGGAATATCTTGAATTGGAAGGGACACACGGGGATCATCAGAGCAGCCCCTGTCCCTGCACAGACCCCAGCAATCCCAGCCTGGGCATCCCTGAGAGCTCCTGGAGCTCTGGCAGCCTCGGGACCATTCCCTGGGACCCTGGCAGTGCCCACCAGGATTGAGGCTCCCAGGGAGCAGCCCCAGGAGCAGCTGCTGGAATCACATCCCAGTCGCAGTTTTTGAATGCGGCAGCCCGATGGAGGGATTAATAAAAGGTAAAAAAATGATAAAATAAACGAGAACAGAAATGATTCCAGGCTCTGGGATTGCACCCTGGTCCCCATCCCAGGTGCAAAGGGCAAATGAAAGAGGAATTCCTGCTCTGAGCTCAGTCTCTCTGGCTTTGCTGTGCCAGACCTGGCACGGGGCTGACTTTGGTTTTAATTAAACTCTAAGTGATGGCTCATTAATGCCCCTTTGCAGCAGGGAGGGAGGCAGGGTTATTGTTCCTTATTGATCCCAGGGATTTTTCCCTCTCTCTGTCACACAAGCTCCAAACGGCAGCTCTGACAGGGATTTTATCAGAGGTGTGAGCAGGGAGGGAAGGAGGAAATCATTGCAGGGAATGTTTCACAGGGCAGGGGCTGCAGAGCCACACAGATCCAGTTCCCCACACAGGAGCAGGGGTAAGGCATGGACAGGTTTCACCAGGGGTCTCAGAGCCCCCTTTTATTTTATGAGAGATGAGAAGGAGCCTGAGAGCAGAGCCAAACCCATCCCTGCAGCTCAGCTTTTCCTCCTGGGATGTGCAGGGCATGGCTCAGTGCTGGCTCCAAGCAGCAGCTCCAGGCAGGACCATCCTGGCAGGACTCAGAGCCAGCGCTGATCCCACCCCTGAGGGGATCCTGCTCCCACTTTGATCAATTCTGTGCCAGCCCCGGCCCTGCCCCAGGCTCACCCAGACCTCCCCAGTGCTGCCCACAAAGCTCAGAGCAGCAAAGCCCTTCCCAGGGCTGCTCCAGCTCCCGTTCACACACTGGGCAGGACCAGTCCGTGCCTCAGCTGGAGTTTGCAGCAGCCTGGATGCCAAATCCCTGAGGGATTGATTTGCAAAAGCCCCCAGGCCCCTGCACAGCCCTGAACCAAGAGCCCCCAGCCCCCTGCAGCAGAACAAAGGCTTTAAAGCAGCTATAGCTGTAATTTACATTCCAGAGGAAAAGGAAAAGCTTTTCTTGGTTTACAGAATTACCCAAGTGGCAAAGCAGTTCCCAGGCCAGGAGAAATTCCTCACGTTGCAATATGCTTTAATTATAGCAAGAGCAGCAGTAACAGAGCGAGAAATCAATTCCTTCTCCTAAATAAGATGGTTGCAAATTCCAAGTCGGCAAGTGAACAGATGTAGAACTGAAATGGAAAAAGTAAATACCCTCAGAGGTGCTGAGAAAATTGTCTGACTATTGCTCCAAGTTCATCCTCTGGGAAGGGGGTACAGGGAGCCTGCTCCCACATTTCCCAGGGAGGAAACCGCGAGTTCAGTCACTGCAGCAGCCCCACAATTGTGACAATTCCTGCCTAGGAGGGTGGGCAGGCCCTGGCACAGGGTGCCCAGAGCAGCTGGGGCTGCCCCTGCATCCCTGGCAGTGCCCAAGGCCAGGCTGGATGGGATATGGAGCATCCTGGGACAGTGGAAGGTGTCCCTGTCCCTGTCCCTGTCCCTGTCCCTGTCCCTGTCCCTGTCCCTGTCCCTGTCCCTGTCCCTGGCAGGATGGGGTGCCCAGCGGCTGAAGCAGAGCAGCAGTGACCCTGCTGTGTGATAAAGTGTGATAAAGTGTGATAAAGTGTGATAAAGTGTGATAAAGTGTGAAAACCACACTCCATGCATTTGATGCATCCACCCTTTAACCCCCCTGGTTTTCCCATTGCCTGCTGACCCCCAGGGGATCCCTCTGCAATCAAAGCCCCAAATCCCAACCCCACCGTGCCTTTACCTCCCCACACCCCAAATCCCAGCTCCTCCCAGCCATGGGGAGCAGAAATTGGGGTTCAGGAGCTGGGGCTGGCTCTGTGCCCACAGGGGGCACACAGGGTGCAGATGGCAGCCCCAGATTAAGGGGTTACACAAGGGCTTTAGCCCGGGCTTACTGAGGATAAGAAACCCCCCAGGGAAAGAAAAATTGTGTCCGAATGATTAAAAAAAAAAGAAAAAATCTCTTCTATTTAAATGTACAACGCTGTGCCTGAGCTGTGGAAGGTGTTGTTCAGGAAATTGCTGAGCACCAGTGAGTCAGGATCCACTCCCATGCCAGGCCTGGGAGAGCCAAGAACTTCCCAGGGCAAGAACCAGCAGAATGGCAGCCTGGGGATGCCATGGATTTTTATTTTTATATCTCATATTTTTAGTATATTTGTATTTTTATATTTATACACCTATTAATCCATAGATGTAACTTTATATTTAGTATTTTGGTATATTTGTATTTTTATATTTATACACCTATTAATCCACAGATGTATTTTATATTTTTTTAATATTTTTTAGGACAGCAGTCACCCTGCTAAGGCTCAGACTGATGGGGCTCCAGGTGTCTGTCCATGAGATGAGTTTTAGGTTCTTTCCAACCCAAACCATCCTGGAATTCTCCTGCTGAGGCTCAGGAGAGGGATGGGGCCGTCCAAAATGTGGGATAACCACATCCACCTCCACCCCTCCAGAGCAGAGCAGGGAGAGGTCCAAACCTTTCCCCTAGCCAAGGTCACCCAGCCAGAAATGCAATGAAAACTACAAAAAAATATTTAAAAATAAATAAAACAAAATTAAATTAAATTAAATTAAATTAAATTAATTAAAATAAAATAAAATAAAATAAAATAAAATAAAATAAAATAAAATAAAATAAAATAAAATAAAATAAAATAAAATAAAATAACTAAAATAAACCCACCGTGGGCCCTGCAGGTTTGGGCCATGGGATATTTTCAGAGGCTGGGGAGGAGATGCTGGAGGTGCCCTCAGAGCTCTTGGACTTGCAGGAGGGGTCTGATTTTAGGGTATCCCCTTTTAGCTCCAAATAAATTTTTTAGGTTAAAACCTAAAGATAAATCAAACCAAATTACTATTCCTTCAGGAAAAGCAGATTCAAATTGCTGCACAATTTTTTATCTAAATAATGTTTAAATTTTAAAAAGGGGGGAGAAAAAACTAATTACATCTTTGTGTGGAAGATCATAAATCACATAATTACAATGGGAACCTCTGCATCTTTCCAACACACCAAAAGCAGACTACACAAGTTCTTATCTCATTGCTGTTTAATTAAGAATTATGTTTGAGCATCTTCTTTTTAATTATCACGGAGCCCAGATGACTTCTAATCTCCTTTTTACCCAAAATGAGAGAAGGTGCAGTCCAAAACGGGCCCTAATGAATTTACAATTTGCTCTTTGGGGAACTTTAATAAAATTCGCTCCGTGCTGAAGATGAACAGCGATAAAGTGAACTTCCAAAGAGAACGTTTGGTTCCCTCCAGCTGGCACCACGGGAGCTGCAGAGGGGTCACTTTTTGGGGGGTTCCACACGTGGTTCTGTCGCTGCACCTGCACCCCAAAATCAAATATGTCCCTGCTCTGAACATGAGCAGAAACTTCTCCCCTCCTGAAGCTTTTCCCGCTGTGTCCTGCTGACCCTGTGACCCCGGGTGACAACACACACACACACACAGAGAAATATTTATAAATATCTGAGGGGGTTGTTTGAGCCCAGCACACAGCAAATACCTTTTAATTCAATTGGCTGAATCGACACAGGGAGATTATTAGTTTTCAGTAAGATTTGATTCAATTAATTAGCCTGAAAATATCAGCACAGCCAGGCGAGCAAAGAAAAACAGAGATAAATCCCTGCCATGGCACTGCTTCATCTTTTAAAGGCAATTAACTCTTAGTTATTAGCTTTTAATTAGGGAATAATAATGACACCATTAATACAGTTTATTATACTTGTCAGCAGACAGCTGTTCCAAGCAGGCTCTGTTATCAGATCTCGGCTTTGGCTGCTCCTTGCAGGGAAGGGGGCAGAGCTGGGGGGTCCCTGCTGGAGCCCTGGGCTGGTTCCCTCTCCCACCTGCCCAGGGAGGGATGGAGCAGAGCAAACTGGAGCAGAGCAGGAGGGAGCAGAGCAGGATGGAACAGAGCAGGGATGGAGCTGAGCAGGATGGAACAGAGCACGGATGGAGCAGAGCAAAATGGAGCAGAGCAAAATGGAGCAGAGCAAAATGGAACAGAGCAGGATGGAACAGAGCAAAATGGAGCAGAGCAAAATGGAACAGAGCAGGATGGAACAGAGCAAAATGGAACAGAGCAGGATGGAGCAGAGCAAACTGGAGCAGAGCAGGATGGAACAGAGCAGGGATGGAGCTGAGCAGGATGGAACAGAGCAAAATGGAACAGAGCAGGATGGAACAGAGCAGGGATGGAACAGAGCAAAATGGAGCAGAGCAAAATGGAGCAGAGCAGGATGGAACAGAGCAGGATGGAACAGAGCAAAATGGAACAGAGCAGGATGGAGCAGAGCAAGAGGGAGCAGAGAAGGATGGAACAGAGCAAAATGGAACAGAGCAGGATGGAGCAGAATAAGATGGAGCAGAATAGGATGGAACAGAGCAGGATGGAGCAGAGCAGGATGGAGCAGAGCAGGGATGGAGCAGAGCAGGGATGGAGCAGAGCAGGATGGAACAGAGCAGGATGGAGCAGAGCAGGATGGAGCAGAGCAGGAGGGAGCAGAGCAGGGATGGAGCAGAGCAGGATGGAGCAGAACAAGATGGAGCAGAACAGGGATGGAGCAGAACAGGATGGAGCAGAATAGGATGGAGCAGAGCAGGGATGGAGCAGAGCAGGGATGGAGCAGAGCAGGATGGAGCAGAGCAGGGATGGAGCAGAGCAGGATGGAGCAGAGCAGGGATGGAGCAGGGCAGGATGGAGCAGAGCAGGGATGGAGCAGAGCAGGGATGGAGCAGAGCAGGATGGAGCAGAGCAGGGATGGAGCAGAGCAGGATGGAGCAGAATAAGATGGAGCAGAGCGGGGATGGAGCAGAATAAGATGGAGCAGAGCAGGATGGAGCAGAGCATCCCTCCCAGAGGAGCTCCAGGGCAGCTCTCAGTGCCAAGGGTGCCAGGAACACCTTGGAATTCTCTTTCTTTTTGCCCCAAATTCATTGTGAAACTTCAAATCCTGCTGTAAGAGCAACAGCCACGACCTTGGCAGTGGCCAAATGCCTCAAGTTTTCATTTCTGTGTCTGCTGAGTCACCAAAATAAAATCTCCAGAGGCCAGTGATTACACAGCAAACCACATTTCCCATTATTTTTCCCATTATCTTGTTTCACTGTGTTCTAGCAGAGCCTGGAAACCATTTCCAGAGCACAAGCCTGACTTCACTGTGGTTTTTTATTCCTTTATCACACAGGAATTAATCTTACCCCAAATTATGCACAACACAAAAACACAATGCCATAAATTTCCCCGATCTACTCTGGAGTTAATAAATCACCAAAATTAATGTGAAATATTCTGGTGGGTTCCACCAGCTTGGTTTGAATTTGTTTTCCTTGCTCTGGACTGGAGGGAGCCCCAAGGGAAACACCAGGAGCTCCTTGAACTGGCAGCCTGCTCGTGGAAGGAATTTTCTTCCTCCTCTCCCAACACAAATCCTGAGGAAAGAAAGGAACAGGGAGTGGGAACAAAGCAGCTGGGAGAGCCTATTTGCAATTTTTCTGCAGGAAAGCAGAGCTGTTACATCGAAAGCAAAGTTGTACAAAAGGGAAAACTTCCCCCACTGAGCACTGACATCAAAATAAGGAGGAGGATGGCAGGAGAAAACCAGATTATAACCATGGAGCTGGGAAGGGAGGCACAGAGAGGCACTGCAGGGAAAGGAACAAGGAAAAGGGAAAAAGGGAAAAGGAGAAAGGGAAAAGGGGAAAGGGGAAAGGGGAAAGGGGAAAGGGGAAAGGGAAAAGGGAAAATGGAAAGGGGAAAGGGGAAAGGGGAAAGGGAAAATGGAAAGGGGGAAAGGGGAAAGGGAAAAGGGAAAAGGGAAAAGGGAAAAGGGAAAAGGGAAAAGGGAAAAGGGAAAAGGGGAAAGGAGAAAGGGAAAAGGAGAAAGGGAAAAGGGAAAAGGGGAAAGGGGAAAAGGAGAAAAGGAAAAGGGAAAAGGGAAAAGGGAAAAGGGAAAAGGGAAAAGGGGAAAAGGAGAAAGGGAAAAGGGAACAGGGAAAAGGGAAAAGAGAAGAGGGAAAAGGGAAAAGGGAAAAGGGAAAAGGGAAAAGAGAAGAGGGAAAAGGGAAAAGAGAAAGGTCCATCAGTGCTGGGAAGCTGCAGCAGGACACGGCAGCTCCCAGGACAGGCTGATCCCTGTTCCCAGGCTGGCAGGGCCCAGGTGTGGTGCCAGAGGTGTTGTCACCCCTGTGCCACAGCAGCTCCCAGCCCGAGCTCCCTCTGCCCTCACACCCAGACTGAGCCCCAGGATTTCAGGAGAAACTCTTGGGAGAATGTCAGGACTGAGCACAAACACCTGCAGCCAGAAAAATCCTGATGACATCTCTCACTTCTGAGAAAAACTGCAAGGAAATGTATGTGGACAAAATGGACCAAGCCCTTGGTTTGGGAGTATCACAGAAGTGAGAGAAATTGCAGTGTTTAACAAGCAGCCAATTGTCTCTAAGCTGAATTAGTGAAAATTGTGATGATAAATTGCTCCTGGAGCCCAGACCCATCCCTGAGCTGAGGGATCTCACACTGCTGTGCTCAGGCAGATTTTTCACTTTGTGCTGACAAAAATCTCACACTAATCACCCAAGCCAGGCCACAAAGCTCCTGGATTGCAGTGTTAATTCCATGTTTCAGCTGAATCCCAGATTAGCCAGGCACAGCACAGCTCCAAGAGGCTCTGAGCTGTTCAGGTGACAAAGGGAAGGAAACCTCAGCTCCAAAGCAGAGCCACGAGCAAATCACACCTGCCCAGAGAAAGAGAAAAGAGAAAACTGCCCAGGGACCCTCCTGCACCTGAATCAGCTCCAATCCATCTCTTGGGCCAGGCAGATGAATCCCTGCAGCAGCATCTTGGCCTGGATCAGGGGCACTGACCATTCCCTCCTGATCAAAGACAATTTGCTGCATTTTCCAGAGATGGCTCTGTTAAATGAAGCAGATGAGCAGAGGATCTGGCCATTTCTTTATTTATAAACGCTGATCTGGGGCACAGGGGAGGGGATCACTCCTGTTTCAGGGACAGGCTGGCTCGTTTGCTTGGGGATATCAGCAGCTGGCATCTGAAATGGCAAGGCTGGGCTGGAGAGGCTGAGCCAAAGTGAACTGTGCTGAAACAGAGCCAAAATCCTGTTTGTTCCACAGGAAAAGTGGTTAAACTGTGGTCACTGTGCAATTCCAAACAGTATTTGCACAGCGACCTTTACATTTCCCCTGCTGGAAACCAAAAATTTAATTGTTTTGCTGCTTTCAAGCAGAATAAATAACTCCCACTGATTTTCTATTGGTGAGCAAGTAACCCAAGGACTTCTCTTCTTCTGCTACCAAAGCTGCCAAATAATTCTGTGTCAACAGCTCCAGCTCATTTGAGTCTCAGGATTGGGCCAAAACTGCCTTTTTTTGTGTGCCTGTGCCAGCACAGTCATTCTTGGGAACAAGAGATGACCTGAAAGCTCTGGAGGGGAAATTAAAGGTGTTTAAATGGAGTTTCAGGAAGATGCTGTTTGAGGAGGTTCAGCGACCTCCTGCTGCACAAGACTTCAAACTTAGAAATGAAGAGACTTCAACCCCCCAAAAAGTGTCATTCTGAAATGCTCAACAGCTTTTAATTCATTTTGAACCTAGAGGCAGAGAAAAAAAAATAGGCAAAAAATACATCACAGCCTTAATCTAGGGGGAGAAAGGAAAAAAAATCATTATTTTTATAGCACATAATCAGACACAAATATATTTCACTGGAGGAAGGGGTAGGAATGTGCATTTCCTATTTCCTTTTCAACAGGCTGATGCCCAGGGGCCATCAGTACGGCCACTACCCTGAATCTGCACAAGTCATTCCTAAACCAAAATGAGGGATTTAAAAATCAACAAAAAGAGAGAAAATCCTTGCACCAAGGAAGGGCATTCGACAGTTCCAGGTTCATGTTTCAACATAACTCAGCATCTGAATATGGGGTGAGGGAACACACTTGTGTTTTTACAATATAAATAGCATTTGGGAAAGGTACTACACATGGATACAGCTACTGCAGGACTCCAGCATGCAGAGGAAATTCCCCGTGGCTCACAACCACTCATCCCGTCCCACCCTTCCCTCCCACCTCCAAAAAAATTCCTCTGCTGGTTAAATTTCTCTTTCAATTGTTTTAAATATTTCTCTCGTGGCCTGGCAACATTCTTAGTCTTTTATACAGCAAGTTTTCTATTTAATCACATTTCAACCGACAGGAGACAGCTCTGTGGGAGGAACAACCCAGGCTCGGGAGAACCTTGCCAATTTTTAAACTTTTATTAGTCTCAGTTTGGTTTTATTCGTGGAGACATCCACTGAAAACGTCAGAAACTCAGAAATAAAAGAACCCAAAAGCAGAACCCTGTTTGCAGGGTCTCACAACCACGCAGGCGCAGCCAGGCACAGGAAAAGGACCCGTAGCAGAGGCAGGGGAAAGGATGGGACCTCCAATCCTCAAGGGAGAACAAAACCAAAGTAAAAAAGGAATTAAATTGCTTTATTCTATCTCCACTCTTTCACTAGGACAGTTTAATACCCATGGAGTCTCTTAAGATGCTAATCTACCATCTGCTAGCCCACAAATCCTTCCCACTTATTCCCTTAAAGATCCAGCCAGAGCTTTGCTTAACAGCCTCTCCCCAGAACGACAACCACCTTGCAAAGGGGCTTAAAAATAATAATAAAAACAAGAATATTGTCTCTCTCCATCCAGTAATTTCAGGGAATTAAGTGGAAGAGATTGCAGGGCAGCATTCCAGGTTGCTGGCTGGCCAGGCTGGGCTGTGGGGAGAGGGGAGGGTCTGGGTGCCCTCTGCTCTGCTCTCCCCCCTGCACCTGAACCTTCCCAGCTCTGCCATGGCCCCTCCAGCTCGGGACCAGCACTGCCTCCTTCTCTCCTCTGAACTGACTGAGCTCCTCCAAAGAGAGGGGAAGATTTTCCAGTGGCTCCAGCAGGGTTTGGACCAGGCTCTTTGCCAAGCACTGCTCCACAGCAGCTCTTCAGCCCAGGGCATTTCCAAACGTCCAGGTGGGAGCTGCCCCCTCAACACTTCAGGGCTGGGCTCTGCCTTTAATGCTCCTTTAATCCTCAGTGAGCTGAGTCCAGTCAAGGCAGGGCTTGCACTCCTCTTCCCCAGGAGGAACTCACAGGCTCAGTCTTGGCTTAAGGAAAGGATGTCACGACAATCAGATGTTTGAGGAATTTCTTCTTTAATAGGATAAAAGAAAAACATACAAACACCTCCCAAGCTTCTGTCATGGAATGATTCTCACACTGTAAGGAGCACAACTCAAAAAAAAAAAAAATTAAAATTAAAAAATAAAGAGACAAAGGAAAGAGAAAGGAGAAGTGCTAAGGGAGAAGCGCTGCCGGGGAGCCTCTGGCTCGTGGGGAGCTAACACAAGCAGCAACAGAACACTTGCCAAACCAGGGTGGCACACTGGAACTCAAAGCCATGCTGATCCTGAACTAGAAAGCAACTGTGATGGCAAAGATGGGGAAGGAAGGTGAGAGGAATGACCCAAACCTGGTCACGTCTTCCCTAAGCCCCTCCCTGGGGACGTGACAGCGATGCCAAGGCCCATCCCAGGGCGTGCAGAGAGCCAATGGCAGGAGCAGCCCAGCGTGAACATGGCTTCCCCACCTTCCCCAGCTTACAAAGATAGTGTTTCTTTACAAAAGAAGAACCCAGAACATTCCAGGACATCTGCTCTTGCTCTCCCTCTCCCCGCTGTAACATCAGTCACAATTCATTTGGGGGTGAGGGGGGAGGATTTAATTTATTTTCTGTTTTAAAGCCATAATCTAGAAAAATGTTTTGTGGAAACTTTCATTTTCCTATTTTTGCTTGCTTTTTTTTTTTTAATAATGCTCATTCATAGAAAACTTCACAAAGGTGACGTCTATGTACAGAAAACACGATTCCAAAGGCTGCTTCAGTAGTCAATGTAATAGCACCTTGAAAGACAAAAGTTTGACAGATTTGAAAAAGTCATTTTGTTAAATTTTAACCCTTTCCTCATAAAAAAAGAACCAGTCACAAAGCTCCATCTGTAGAAACTCTTCCAAAGTCTCCATGTGAAAAGCTGAAGGGTTTCCAAGCTCCCCAGCTCTTGGTCAGCAACTCCTGGCAAGGTCGAGGTAGCAGCCAGACAGGGATTTCCTGCAGTCCAAACCAAGAGGAGATGAAAGAAATTCACAGCAGGCTATTGCACAGGGCTGGTCTTCCATTCCACAGTTTCCTATTTATTTTTCCACTAACTCAAAAAGGGTTAATTGAATATTTTGGATGAATCCCAGTTAAAACATGTTGCTCTGAGTCCCAGGCTGGTACTGTGTCTGCAACAGGCTCTCCATAAAGGCCAGGTAGTCTGGGGTTTGTCCATATTCCTCAGGATTCCTGGGATTCCCCAGCCGGGGACGCTTGGCTGCTCTCACTTCATCTCCCGAGAACACATCTTCCTGAGGGGCCCCAGTGCTGAGGGACTGCAGGAGACACAAAACAGCCATTAGGGGCACAGCAGGAGCACAGGGAGAGACCCACAGTCCCCCTGGGCTGGGAACAACCCGGGCATTCCCCAGCCCCATCACCTGGTTAAATGGAATGGCTTTAAAGGGTCTGAAAACACCCAGCAAGTCTGGAATATATAAAAAAAAAACAAAAGCTAAGAAATAAATCCCTCATCTTTTCTAGGCTCAGTAATTCCACTGTATGCACTTAAAGACAGCCTGATCTTGTAGATTAAAAGATTTATAGGTAAGAGCCACACTCTAAATCTCCAGTTTGGTGAGAAAAGGGGGTTTGGTCCCACAGAGATAATCAGTTCTCCAGAAACCCCTGAGCTGCAGCCCAGCTCACCTCACCCTTGGACAGGATGACTCCATATAACTGAGTTCATATGGTGTAAAATGATCTGAACATAATCTTTCAACCAGAGAAAATAAAACTCTGAGCTGAACACATGCAAGGGGAAATCATTTCTGTGATTCTCAAGCATCCGTGGCCAGGATTTCTTCCACTCTGTGTATTTTGGGAATGAAAAGCAGTTTTACAGCCACAGAAACTGGAGGCTGCATTCACCTAATGTCTAAAAAATACATGAAGAAAATGTGAAGGGGTTCTGCAAGCTGCAGCTGGTTTCTTGTTTGCTATTTTGGTACCCACCAGGCGAGACTTGACTCTCTTGGGAAGCTCTTCCTCCAAGGTATAAATATCCCCACGCTTCACCATTAGCTGAGAGCCATCTTCAAACTCCACCTGCAGGGGGGCAGAAGGTGAACTCAGAGCCACGTTTGAACAGCCCAGTCCCAGCCTGTGGCACAGCTGGGCCCCCCAGGCACACCCAGGAAGCATCAGGGGCCAGCTCCCATGGGTGTCTCTGTGGAATGAGCACTCCCAAACCATGGGGAGGATGCTGAGCCCAAAAAGTGCTGCTTTCAGTGCTGTTCAGGCACCTCTGTCTTATCCAAGTGGATTCATTCAGTGCTCCGTGGATCCCAAAATATCTGTACTCCAGCTGGCCCAGCACCTCACATTTCTACTGATTTTTGATTCATACTCTGAAAAAAGCAGCTTTTCACTTATGATAAAAGCAGCCCTCTATTCAGGCCAATATGGTAATAAGAATTTCTTTCATCTTAAACAAAGCATTTTTACAGGTCACAAGGAAACAACTCCAGCTACTAAAGTACATTTGTATTTCAACCAGCAGAAATAGTCAGCCAGGTACAAAAACTCCTCCCATGAAACCCTTTTTGCTAAGCACTGATTATATCATGAATTATGCATCAGATGTTCCAGGGATGTTTATTCACGGAAACGTGCACAGCAAAATGTTAAAACTATTAAAAGTTTTTAAGGGATTCTTATTTCCTTTGCCCAAGACTTTAATACACTTTTCTGCATAAAGCAGAAGGACACAGAGCACAGTTTAATAGGGGTGTCAAGTTCAGGCTGGACAAACTCAGAGGGAATAAATCATCTGCTCCCAAATCCTCCTCCTGCTCTGCCCAGCTCCTGCAGCCCATCCCTGGTGCAGGCTCAAGCTCTCCCATCCTGGAGCACAGCCCAGGGATGCCTCTGGCACTCACCTGGTAAATCTGACTGATCTGGGCTGCAATGAACTTGGCCTTGTAGATGATCCCGTCCGTCCACTGCAGCTGCACCAGCTCCCCCTCCGGAGGGGGCCCCATCTGGATGCAGTCCCTGCTCTGAGGACAGAGAGAGAGGGGTCAGAGACACAGCTCCAGCAGAGCTCAGGAGCCAGAGGTGTGCTAAAATCACATGGTAATGAGCAATAGGATGTATTTCTGCACTTGTGATTAATTGTGGGCATCTCAAACAAAACCAGCCTGAGAGAGCAGCAATTGACTCTGGCAGCTCCTTCTGCTGCCAGCACCCAGTTCATGGACATTTCTCATTACAAATCCCACAGCATCACATCTCCTGTATCTCAAAAACAAGCAGGGCAACTCAGTGAATCAGTGGCACAATCAGGAAGGCAATGCATGAGCTGACAAATCAGCCTCTTCTAGACATTCCCTCTATTAAGTGAATTCCCTGTTTTGAACCAGAAGTGCTTACGAACAATCTGCTTCCCCCATGAATCACACTTGTCAGTTGAAAAATAAGATTATTCAACCACAAAACAAATAGGATGAAATTTAGAACAAACACTGCTTTCTGTGAAGTCATCTGCATTCAGCAAGATCACATCTTTGTAAAGCAACCAAAAAATAAATGAGATAATGTCAGAAACAAGATCTGTCACGAAGAGCGGGATGAGATTTCCTAGGCGAGCAGCAACTTAAAAATTAAAATGAAAAAGTTAAGCTTTGCTTTGCTGTTCCAGCCCAAGGCACAGCTCAGTCTGTAGTGCCTGTGCCACAGCAGTGTCCCAGAGCTGCCTTACAATGATGCTCTCGGGGTAAACGTTGTCGCTGTAGGAGCCGTCGTCGAAGTTGACCTCGTAGAAGGTCTGGGTGCTGGTGCCGATGACCCTGCAGCGATAGTAGAGCCCGTTCCTGTTCTTGGTGATCACTGTCTGCCCCAGGGCCACCTCCCTGCGGAACGGGACCTGCAGGGACACAGGAACGGCTGCCAGACACGGCTCCAAAAGCTGGGTCCGAAATTCCATGGAATCACAGAATGGTATGGGTTGGAAGGACCTTCAGTCCCACCCAGTGCCACCCCTGCCATGGCAGGGACACCTCCCACACTCCCAGGCTGCTCCAAGCCCCATCCAGCCTGGCTTTGGGCACTGCCAGGGATGCAGGGGCAGCCCCAGCTCTCTGTGCCACTGTTCTACTCTCTCCACAGCCAGGAATTCCTTCCCAATATCCCATCCAAACCAGCCCTCCTGCAGATGAAAGCCATCCCCAACAATGGCTTCCTGGACAATCCTTCTGCATGAAAAACACAAAACGTTTTGAGCCAATACAGGTGGGGGAGAAACTATTTTTAAAAAACCCCAGAAACCAAAAAAACCAACAAAACCCCAAATCCCCCAACCCAAAACCTACGTTCTGGTTTGCTGCTTTGTGCTTGAAGCAGGTGATGGACACCACGTAGGGCCAGTCGTCGGGCTCCATGGGCACGCCGGCCGCGTGCGCGCACGTCACGTGGAAGGACGTGGAGCAGTGCTCGTAGGAGCACTGCACACAGGCCCCAGACACCTTCTTCATCCTCTTCCTGCAGTACACACACCTCTGCAAGGGAACACAGCTGGGGTCACAGCCAGCTCTGCAAGGGGACACAGCTGGGGTCACCTCTGCAGGGGAACACAGCTGGAATCACCTCTGCAAGGGAACACAGCTGGAATCACACCCAGCTCTGCAAGGGAACACAGCTGGAATCACCTATGCAAGGGAAAAGAGCTGGAATCACACCCAGCTCTGCAAGGGAACACAGCTGGGGTCACACCCAGCTCTGCAAGGGGACACAGCTGGGGTCACACCCAGCTCTGCAAGGGGACACAGCTGGGGTCACCTCTGCAAGGGAACAGAGCTGGAATCACCTCTGCAAGGGGACACAGAGCTGGAATCACACCCAGCTCTGCAAGGGGACACAGCTGGGGTCACCTCTGCAGGGGAACACAGCTGGAGTCACACCTCTGCAGGGGAACACAGCTGGAGTTACACCCAGCTCTGCAAGGAACACAGCTGGGGTCACCTCTGTAAGGGAACACAGCTGGAGTCACCTCTGCAGGGGAACACAGCTGGGGTCACCTCTGCAAGGGAACACAGCTGGGGTCACCTCTGCAGGGGAACACAGCTGGAGTTACACCCAGCTCTGCAGGGGAACACAGCTGGAATCACACCCAGCTCTGCAAGGGAACACAGCTGGGGTCACCTATGCAAGGGAACACAGCCAGAGCTCAGATCTCTCCAGGAGCAGAGCCTGGAGCCCTGCAGAGACCCCAGAGCCCCCACAGGACGTGGCACAGGGCACAGAGCCCCTGGCAGCAGTGCCACAGCCACAGTGATGCTCTGTGCCAGGACTGTCTGTGTCACCCACTCAGGATCTCTCCAAGGCCATGTCCAGCAGCCACTGTCGTTCCCTGCCTCACCACTCCCATGGCCCTGCAGAGCCACACTGGGCACAGACAGACTGGACTGGGCAAACACCCACCAGTGGCACCAGAGAACTGCTGCACCCTCATCCTCCTCACACAAACAGTGCACCTTCACTTCATTAACTCCAACAGCAGCTGGATGCTCACAGGTGCACTGCTGGAAAATAACATTTCCATTTTTCTGAAGGAACAGAGCACAGTAACTGGGTGGCAATTTGCTCGATTATATTTAATGGGACATTGTATTGATCAGATCTCATGGAATATAAAATCATATAATGGAACAAAAATACTGTGTGTTTATTTTAGATGCATAAGCACATCAACCATAAATATTTTATTGGCATCCATGTCAGATGAGCCACTGTAGATAATTCAGTCAGTTTTGCAAACAAAAGAAATAAAAACATTGTAGGAAAAAAACCCCAGAATTATCAGGGAAAAGGTCTGAAATCTCA
This sequence comes from Molothrus aeneus, assembly GCF_037042795.1. NCBI lineage: Eukaryota > Metazoa > Chordata > Aves > Passeriformes > Icteridae > Molothrus > Molothrus aeneus. The sequence continues at coordinate 4,640,000 of NC_089672.1, forward strand.
GAGACATTTTCACACTCATTTTCTGCAAAGCAGATCCAGTTATGAGGTAAATCGATGTAAGATGTGGGACTGCTTTAAAAAGAAATTACATTTTCTCAAAGCTAAAAATCCTGAGCCTGATGGCACTGACAGTGAGCAGGAGCTGTAGTGGGAACAAGACAAATTTCCTCACTCCCTGTAACAGCACCATTTCTTGTTTCCAGCCCCTCAGAAATACAGAAAAGGAGATTTTGGGAATCCCAGCCTAAAGAACGGATTCTTGCATAATGTTCCCAGGGATCCATTTGGAAACACCACTCAGTTTTTAATGTTTCCAGGAATCTGTCACTGATCAGCAAATCCCAGAGTGGTTTGGGCTGAAGGACCTTAAAGCTCATCCCAATCATCCAGTCCATGCACTGGCCTTGGACACTTCCAGGGGTGGGGCAGCTTCTTTACCTTATCTGAGGCTGGCACAAGGCAAATCGGGGCAAAATTAATACCAAACATAGGAGACAAATGTGCCTTTCATGATTAAAATGAACAAAAGGTGTCCCTGATCATGGCAGGGGGTGGAACTCCAAAGCCTTCAAGGTCCCATCCAACTCGAATCATCCTGGGATTCTGGGATTCCTTCTCCAGGAACAATTCTCTTCCTTGAAAGCAAAAGATGCCAAAGAACAGAAGATTTGTTCTTCCTTATTCCTGTGCAACACCCCCTCCCTGCCTGGGCTCTGCCCCACATTTCTATGAAATAAGTCCCATGAATTAACTGAAGGCAGTTTGTTTACACCAAAGATTAATTTGGCCTTTTTACACAAACGAACAAAAGCCAGGAAATTCAAAGCCAGAGCCTGAGTGCTGCCAGAACGTGGGTTTAGCCTTTAATAAGCTGAGCCTTTATCACTCTGCAAACCATGTTCCAGAGCTGATAAGCAGCAGGAAAGTGCACAGCAGGACTGAGGGGAGTCAATGGCACTGGTGCCATTATTAACCTGTCAATACCCCCCTGTCCCAGCAGCAGGGACAGCTGCTGACACACGGGGGGCTCAGGGAGCATTAACCCTGCCAGGGCAGGAGGAATCTGCCCCTCCTGATGCCAACAGGGATCTGCCAAGCCAGGATTAGCACACACCCAGTGCCACCCTGTGCCCACACAAACTCCCTGTGACAGGCACAAGAGCTGCAGCAAAGGGATGTTCAGAGCAAATATGATCAACAGATAAATGTGAGTGACAGTGAGCTTGATGTGTAAGGAGTGATGGAGCAAGTGACAGTTCTTGGCTGTGAGGGTGGTAGAACACTGGCACAGGGTGCCCACATCCCTGGCAGTGCCCAAAGCCAGGCTGGACAGGGCTGGCAGCAGCCTGGGGCAGTGGAAAGGGTCCCTGACCATGGCAGGGGTGGCTCTGGGTGGGATTTAAGGCCCCTTCCAACCCAAACCAGTCTGGGATCGTATGAAAATGCAGATCTGGGAGTGTGGGAGATGGGATGGACAGAAACACCAGTGCCAACTGCTGTGGGAAAGCTGCACAAGGAGATTTAAAAGCATTTTCTGTGGGAGGGAAAAGAGTCCAAAGCACAGAAGAGAAATCTTCAGAATAAATGCACACCAGAGTCAGGTCACTGCTGAGAGTAAGAAATGGGCTGTCTGCTGCATGATGAACACTGCAATTCATTTACTCCACTGAGGAATGACAGCTAATTATTCCAAATTTCCACGTCATAAATAATTTACGTGCACAGGCCTGTAATGTGCCATCAATCTGGGAGCAGGAAACTGCAGTTCTGAAAATGGTGCCATACCCACAAATGGACTGAAAAGTCTGTGCTTGGTCCATGCTTAGAGAACAGGTTATACCTTTCACCAGATCACTGCCACTCCTTGGCACCTCAGCCCTCATCACAGGAACTTAAAACAAGACAAACATATTAAAAAATCAAATTATAACCATGGATAACCCCCACCCCCTCTCTCCTCCACTACCCTCATCTATTTACATCAACTATCCTCACCCTTCACATCAGTCCTTCTCTCCTGTTCCAGCTTTTCCAGCCACAAAGGTCATCTTTCCAATTTTATCAAGTACTGCACCACGTCCATCATTGCCAAAGTCAGGAGCTCCAATGGCATCACCTTTTAGTCTCCCTCAGTTTATCTTCCTAACTGCAGCTGCTCACCTCCAAAGCTCTCAGCCCCCAGCTCCTCCAGTGACTCCCCACATGCTCCAGGAATTACCTGCAAATTCCCATGAAGAATCCTAAACCTGCCCACCATGGCTCATGAGTCTCTGCACACAATCTTGTCCAATTTACACTCCCTTTGTACCTCACACCCCACAGCACTACTGCCTCTGTATTCTGCCATCCAAATTAATTGTTTAATCCTTACCTAATTGAAAACTCTAAAACTTTCCCAGTGAAGGGCTTAAAGCCAGGCTTTGACATTTGAGCTACAAGCCAGGCTCTGGCTAACAGCAGCATAAGGAATATGTGCCTGTAAATTCCAACACTGGCCTGTGTAAATCAAGGCACTTCATGTAAAAATTCTCCAGGTTCCCTGAGAAAGGAAGAAAACACGAGGTGCAAATCAAATACAACAGAAGAAATCAAACAAAATTTCTTTCCAGAGCTCCAGCAGCATTTGGACAACTCTCTCAGGGTGGATTGTTGGGGTGTCTGTGCAGGAACTGGACTGATGGCCTTTGGGGACCCTCCCAACTCAAGATATTCTGGGATTCTATGAAACTTTGCAGTTTTAATTGAGGAATGAAGGAGAAATGGGGGCAGTGGGTCCGTGCAGAGGCTCTGGCAGGCACAGGCTCTGCTTTGGAGCAGAGCAAAGCAGCAGAGTCAGACACACACGGACACTGCCCTGGCTCTGCAGCACTGCCAGGCAGCCAAGGAAGGGTTAAAGAATTAAGTCATGTTTCCTTGTGAGGCTCCATTAAGCAATACAAGTGAGTGTTGTGTAAAAGGATTTTAAGTTCAGCGTTACAAGTGCTGGTAATGAAGAGGATGCACGTTGGAAGTGTCAGCTGATCCATAAAGAGCCACGGCTGCAAGATTTATCACCCTGGCACTGCGCTGCCCCATCACTCCTGCTGAATAATGGATGCTTTTTACATTCACATTTGTGTACAAAACCCATTTGCACAACAGAGAAATAACTCTGGAAGCAGGGATAGGTTCCTCCTAATCTCTCACCCGGGCTGGCTGCACTAAGTAGCAGCTCTGTTAACGAATCCATCAGCACTAACCCATCTATCACTGCTCCAGCACCTTCCCCATCCCACACTGTGTCACCCAGCTGACTTCTGTACCAAAAAAAGCAGCAAAAGCACAATTTATTTTGCAATAACACACTATAGTGATGGAGCATTAACTAACATTAAGATAAATTGCTCTGAGCTAATGAATCGTCCATTACTAATCCCTCGGATGAGGCCACACAGCTAAATAACAACTTGGAGCTGGGCTGGTATTAAAATCCTTGCAGTCTTGCCTTGCAGTCAGGGTCACAGAAATGTTTATTCATTTCTACAAGAGGTTTCTTGATAGAAAGAAAGAAATGTTGCAAGGAAAGGTGAATTAGAGATGAACAATTCAGCTTCTCTCTTGTCACCATGTCCCTCTGCACTCCTGCTGTGCAGCACTTGGAGTAAATGGAGCTTTTAGGCACTTTCCACCTGACTGCAGGTGGGAAGGAGTCCCAGGCTCTGCCCAGGGTACAGCACACTCCCAGAGAGTAAGGGCACATCTGGAAATCAGAGCTGGTTGTGTGTCAAAGCACTGACAGGGCTCAGCAGACACAAATGCAGCTTTTGTTTGGAAATGAGAGCGAGATCACCTCCAATCTCAGCTGCTTCACGAACCCACACAATGATTTTCTGTCTAGTTACAGCTTTTCCCTTTGGCTCCTGTTCCCAACCACTGTCCCCAGGAAAAGGCACCCACCAGTTTCCACCTCTGCTCGGGGATGGCGCTGATGTCCACAGGGTGACGCTCTATGACGTTGAGGAAACGCGCCTCGGGGACAGCGATAGCACAGATCACATGGACCCACCTGGGGAGCAGAGTGAGGACACAAATCAGGGCCTGCCGCCATCTGAATGAAATGCTCAGGAGGGCAGTTAACATTTCCCTGCCTCCCTCAGCACCGAGGCACATTTTCAGGGGTTGGCAGCCGTGGCAATGCTCCCAATTGACTGTTAATCAGGGTGGCACAAAGTAAATGTCTCTGGAACAACAGAGATCAACCTTCCCCTACACCTGATATTGCACAATGCTGAACATTCTCTGAGAAGACTTTTCTCTGAGCAACAACCACATTCAGCAGGAGTTCAGAAGCTCTGCTGTCAAGTAGCCTGGTGCAGTGTAGGGCAGTACAGTCCCTCGGGCTCATCCTGCCAAGTCAGCGAGGAGCAGTTCCCTCCAGAACCCCAAAATTTGCTGCTACACTGAGAATTAAGACCAAATTCACAAGACAAGGAGATCAGGTGCAGCATGGAAGGAAAACACCCTCAGAACCAGCACTCACCGGCCATCAGTGGTCATCTGGAGAGCTCCTCCCCTGAGATTGCACAGGCAACATTCCTGCGGGAACACAACTCCTTCAGAACGGGCCCAAAAGCTCTGCCAGGCTCTTCATCCTCCCCAGAAAGTGACCACACCCCACTTGGGACGTCAAAGGCAATGTGAATCCTCCCCCCCTGTGTGTGTGGAGCAGTGGGTGGGTGATGCCAGGCTGCTGTGCCAGTCCTTAGCACTGCCCATCTCCCACCTGGGATGTCCAAGGCAATGTGAATCCTCCCCCAGCCATGTGTGTGGAGCAGTGGGTGATGCCAGGCTGCTGTGCCAGTCCTTAGCACTGCCCATCTCCCACCTGGGATGTCCAAGGCAATGTGAATCCTCCCCCCTGTGTGTGTGGAGCAGTGGGTGGGTGATGCCAGCAGTGCCAGGCTGCTGTGCCAGTCCTTACCGCTGCCCAGGCGCCGGCCGAGCATCGCGAGCAGGACCAGCCCTCGTTCACCAGCTCCGGGCGTATCCCGTAACAGCCTGCAACAAACAGAGCCACAGCCTGTCAGAGCAGCCCTTCCACAACGCCTCTGTTTCACCCAGTTTCACTTCTCGGTTGCACTCCATGACTTTTCAGTTCAGAAGCAACTCTGAGAGCGTTCGAGGAACTGTATTCCAACAAAATGGGAATTGGGACCAGCAGGTCTGAAAAGAACAAACCAAACCCCCCCACAAAGGTAACCCTCCCATTTGTTTTTCACTTTTCTAAGGACTACAATAGCAAGATTTTGTTTCCTTAGGCAGGAACTGGGCTCCAAGGTGATGCCACCACTGCTGGAGTGCACTCACACATGGAAACACGCATGAATTTTAGCAAGGTTGAAGCAGTTGAAGCAGTTGAACTTTGAAGCAGTTACTTTTGCTGAGTGGTGTTATGAGGAAGGACAAGGCAAATAATACTGTAAGGAAATTAAATACCTGCATTCCACATAGTTACCAGTATTTAATTTATGGTTATAGGAAGTGTGAAAGCCATCTCATTTTACAGAGCATCAATTACTGTAACATGCAAACACCAAATCCTCCTACAACACCACCAAAATAGTAAAGTGGTATTATGCCCATTATAAAGACAGGGAAATAAGAACAAAAAAAAGTCCTTAAAATTCTATAAAAGGCACTGAGGTTTGCCACCAAAAACAATGGGGAAAAGACACAAGTACAGTTTTGGAAAAGTAGATCTGTGATTCCTGCAAGCTTGTAAAGTGAGTGGAAAATTGAAGGTAAACATCTCAATTAACACACAGTTCATTCCACCCAGGCTCTATCCCTCCTAACAAAATCTCATCCAGCCTTCACCTATCCTAACAAACTGAAGAGAAAATTTCAGCTGGGAACAACAGTCTCAAATTACTGAATTAAACTTAAAAGAAGACATTCAGAAAGCACTGGGATTGCCACCACAGCCTGATTTATAAATATCATCCACTTAACCAGATAAACAGCATGTCAAAAAAAGTCAATACTATGGATCTGCAGCTGCTCTCCACATCTGAGGTCTCTTTTCATCATATGGCAAATCAGGGCAGCAAATTCCACCCAGGCCTAGAACAGGGACAGGGGTGTTCAGTCCAAAACTGAGCTGAGGGAGAGCCAGACCCTGAGCACAGCCTCAAGCTGCACCAAGGGAGGTTTAGATTGAAAATTAGGAAAAATATCTTCATGGAAAGGGTTGGAACAGCCTGCCCAGGGCAGAGGTGGAATCACCATCTCTGGAAGGGTTAAAAACATCCATGGATGTGGCACCTGGGGACATGGCTACTGGCGGGCGGGGTGGTGGTGCTGGGCTGACGTTTGGCCTTGATGGCCTTAAAGGTCTTTTCCAGCCTCAGTGATTCTGTGAGGGCAGAACAGTCCCATTTACTGAGCCCCAGGTTGTCCCATAGGGATAATCCAAGAAAAATATGCTCTTTTTATAGCTTTTGTCAGTGCCTCAAAAGCCCAGAAACCTTCCCAAACCTTCCCCTCTCCATAGGGCCTGGCTGCTGGAACCCAGCACAGTTTGAGAGGGCACTTCCCAAGAACACACAGGCTGCCAGCTGCTTTTACAGCCAGCCAAAATACACCTCACCACTGCAATCCTGCAATAAAAGCAAATGGATTCTCTGCAGCAAAGTCAAAGGGATGTCACAGAGCACAAGGAAACAACCAGGCACTGGAGCCTCCATCAGATTTAACACCTGTCCTGTCCTACCCTCAAGGGGAGAGTACAGCCAAAATATAAAGCTGAGTTTCTCTAAAAAAAGATGGATCTCAGGTCTGAGCCTGCAGATTAACATCATCTTGCCCACAGCCCTCTGTCCTTAAATAGAATTTGGCCACAGAAACCATTCTGATAGACTGGACTATTGCAGGCCTAAGGATGGACAAGATGCAGGAGCAATGAATGGTGAAGGCAGGATGAAATCTTCCTCCTCACACCCACTCTGAATCCCATGGCCTGATTTGCCAGAAATGACCATAATCAGGGATTCAGCACAGAAACCAAAGTTGCTTCCAGTTCCCCAGCCCTGCTGAGCTGCACAGGGACCTGCAGGCTCTAAAATTGGAACAACAAAAGTAATTCCAGCTGATGCAAGTCAAATAAGATTCCCCATCTGTCAAGATCAAACAGCTGAACAGTAATTCGTCACAAATGTTAACTGGATGCTGTACAATCTCCACTGAAGGTACACTCCACCAGGATTAATCAGATCTTCTTTTAGACATAACTATCAGGGAAGCAAACAGACATATGTTCCCTTTTGTAATCAAGTGCCATTACTACAAACACTATCACAGACACTAATAAAATATATCTCAAACTACTCCATAATCTCTGCTGCATGCAGGAACAATATAGCCTCCCCCAGCAGAACAATATTGGAACAAAATATGTGAGAGAAAAGAGTGCAATAAAGCCTTTGAGTTCTGCTTTATTACAAAAAATGAAAGGTATCAAAAGAAAGAATCTTTTTTCTGAGACAGAGAAGAATCAGCCAACAAAATAAGCAGTAAAAAGAATATTGGTGTGTATTTTTAAGATCAGTGGCTGCCAAGATGGACTTGAATACACAGATGTGCTTCGAGAGAAAGGTTCCCTGCCCATGGCAGGGGATGGGAACTGGATGAGCTTTAAGCTCCTTCCAACCCAAACCTTTCTGGGATTCCTGATATCCTTGTACCAAGAAAGATAAAAATGGAAGTGACAGGATACAAACCTGACAAGAAGGAACTCAAATACAGCAACACAAACTCCTGATTTCTGGGGAGCCAAAGGCTTTGGGGAAGGTGAAACACTCACTGGCATGAACCTGCAGGCAGCATTTGGCACAGGATATCAAGGGACTGGTTCCATCCTCTCCAATGTAGGAGTTTGAAGGAAGGGGCTCGGTGTTTTCTCCACTTGAGGTAAAGCACATCTCTGGGATCAGGGGCTTGGTCTTCTGCCCACACTTGGAAAGGTGCACGAACGAGGATGGCTCCCCTGTGGAGCTCGGGGCAGCTTCCTTCTCCACCTGTGAGGACTGCAGAGAAAACCCCATCACTGGAACCTCCTCTTCCTGGCCAGGGTGCTCACTGTCCACTCTGAGCACTCCCCTTGCATAAAGGTCACCAACACCTGACACCAAACAGCCAACAAGCAGCCTAAAATCCTGATTCCCCCCTTGCTTGTCCCCCTCTTCCTCAGGCATCGACTGGGATCTGTAATTTGTTGTGGAAGCTCAAAGAAGCATTAGAATAACGAGCAGCTTCTCCTGGTTTTCTTCTGCAAAAATCTAAATTCCTAAATTGTAGCTGAAAACACCAAGGAAAAATAAAAAGGAAAATATTACTAAAAGCAAGGCCTTCCCTCCCTCTCTCCCATCCCCTTGGCATCCTTCCCTACTTTTCCTGCAAGAAGTTCTCCTGAAGGACATTTCAAGGTTTCTGGTAGCTGACAGAGTTACTAGCAATGGATAAAACCAGCTCAGCTGCACCCAGCTTTCCTCACAACAGCCAGCAATCAGAACAGATATTTTATTTTCAGTCTGTATAATAAATCAAGAGATTTTATTGAAAGGGGAGGTGGGTTCTGCTTTCCTCAGGAAAAGCTTCCAACACAGCTACAAGTATCTAAGGCACGAATTCCTGGTGGACACACAAAGCCAGATTTGGCTCTATGTGAGAACAAATCAATGCACAACTGCACAAATAACTAATTCATCTGATGAATTTTGCCTTTCTGCTTATAACATCTCCCAAAGCATATTGGTAGTTTCCAAAAAAAGGTGATGGATGTGCTTACTCAGTAAATTTTTATTTTGTGGCTTGTTTGCATAAATTCAGCAACTCGGGCCCGTATGGAATCAGGAGCCTGGTGTGACTTTTCTCTGCATGGAACAGTGTTTGCAAAGCTCTTTCAGTGTGATTTCAAAATGAACACTGAGCAAGGCAGAGAAGCCAGGAAAGATAACAAAAAAAGGCTCCAGCCACTGCCAAATCCAAACACATTTCTTTGGTGTGCAAATTTGTGTGGGTTTGTCTGTATCAGAAATGTCTGCATCCTAACTCAGCCATCTGAGCAGTGGCAGAGGTTTAGGTGAGATATATGGGGAAATCTCTTCATGGAAGGTGTGGTCAGGCAATGGCACAGGCTGCCCAGAGAACTGGGGTCCCCATCCCAAAAAAAAACATGGATACAAAACCCATGGATACAGAGGGGGGGACGTGGCTTTAGGGTGAACACAGTGGTGGGGGATTAACAGCTGGACTTGATCCTAGATCCATTTCCAACCTTAATGATTCCCTGACTCGGTGATGAGGAATTACCTGGTTATAGGGGTAGAAGAGGGTGCAGACAGCACAGTATGGCTCACTCAGGGCAGCAGCTGCATTGAACTTCCTTTCAGCTGGGAAATTAAGTGCTTTGTTCTTCCACTGGAAGGAAAGTAAAGATTTCAAAGCCTCTGGATCACTCATATCTTCCTCTCCAGAAAATGGAAACATTTCTAGAATGAAAAGGAAAAAAAAAGAAATCCCAAAACAATGAGCAGTAAGTAAAGACAAAAGAGTTTATGGTGAGAAGAGGCAAAAGGAGCAAGGGTGAGTTAAACAGCTCAGGTCTCAACAACACAAGAAGTGCAATAAACAAAAACATTCAACTCCTCCTCCATGGCCTCCCATATGCCTATGCCCCAAACACTTCCTTAAATGGACAGGACATCCCCTTTGGGGACAGGACACACAAGACAGGGGCAGCAGTGACCTGAAGGAACTGGCCACGAGGAAGGACAGAATGGAGATTTACTGCCATTTTCTGCCTTTGCAACTCCCTCCCCTTCCCAGCTGTGAAACCTCCACCATCCTTTTCATGAAGATTTCATTTGAACTTTGTTAAGTTCCAACCACATGATGCCAGTGCAAGGAAATGCCCCTTTCCTGTCTCCAGCAGGGAGCTGTGTGCTCTGGGGATGCAGCTGGTGCTGCTGGGCCAGGCCAGCTCCCAGCTCCCAGTTCCCAGCTCCCAGTTCCCAGCTCCCAGTTCCCAGTTCCCAGCTCCCAGCTCCCAGTTCCCAGCTCCCAGCTCCCAGTTCTCAGCTCCCAGTTCCCAGCTCCCAGTTCCCAGTTCCCAGTTCCCAGTTCCCAGCTCCCAGCTCCCAGTTCTCAGCTCCCAGTTCCCAGTTCCCAGCTCCCAGTTCCCAGTTCCCAGCTCCCAGCTCCCAGTTCTCAGCTCCCAGTTCCCAGTTCCCAGCTCCCAGTTCCCAGTTCCCAGTTCCCAGCTCCCAGCTCCCAGTTCTCAGCTCCCAGTTCCCAGTTCCCAGCTCCCAGTTCCCAACTCCCAGCTCCCAGTTCCCACTCCAGGCTGGCCCAGCTCTCTCCAGGTGCATCCCAGAGCTGCCCTGCACTCACCAACCCTGCCTGGGGGTGCCTGGGTCAGTGCTCTGCACAGCCATTCCCACAGCACTGCACCTCCCACTGCACTCCCCACCACCCAGAGCTCTGCCACAGCTCTGCCAGCGACTGCTCCTGTTAATTAGTTTGCTAATTCTTTATTTTATAAACCTTTCAAAGGTCCTTGGCATTTCACGATTAAACCACTGCCGAATCCATCTGTGGCAGTCTGGGGGTCTGAGTTCTTTACCCTTCCTAATGAAGGAGCTTTGAGTCACTGTAAGTGTTAAAGACATTTTCCACACAAGGCTGAGTGTAAATCACTCCCTGCATCACCAATCTGCAAAGTTTCCAAAAGAACGGGGAACTCAAAACCATCTTGGAAGAACATTATCCCCAGAGCTCAGCACATTAAACCAAATTGTTCACTGCTTCACTGTTAATTACTGGAAATAAGCAGTTTATGTTCTGCTCTACAAGTCTAAGTCTCCTCCTCAGTTCTCCCTCCCTTTGAAGATTTTCTGACTCTTGGGTTACCTGAAAGGATAAAAGGAATTTGGAGTAAAATGTTAATGGCTGAGTTTACATCTCAGATTTTAAATGTTGCCCATAACATATTTGTCAGACAATGTGGAAATTTTATTGTGTTTTATTAATCCCTTTTTTGAGATGATGAGTGCTGCGTGTGTGGCTCTGTCACGTTTCATATGAGGGTTACCCTCTAAAAAGTGTTTATTTACAAGACATGAATCAAAACCCACATTTCTTCAAATTTCAGTCGAGGCACATCAGGTGACAGAGCAGGATTTATGACACCACTGAAATCAGTGAGAGCAGCAGCCTAATCCAGAGTGACAGATGGAGAGAAGAAAGGGAATGGCTGTCGTGTGCTGTCACCTTGGCTCCTCTAGGATGGATCCAGGGGGACACAAGGCATTCAGGATCCCACATTGCAAACAACTTGTCTGGGCTGAATCTTTGTGTAAAATGTGCATTGCCTTAATTTACATGCTCACTGTCCCTGCTGCAGCCTGCAGCTCATCCTGCACATCATTCCCTGGAAAAGCCTGGGGTGCAGAGAGCTGCCTCTATTCCCTGCTGGGGAGGGAAGAATCTGTTTGATCAGATTTTGCCCAGCAGAGCTGGAAATCACTCCCCAAGAAATGCCAGCTTCCACAAGAGCTGCTCCTGCTCCACCAGCCAAGTCCCCAAACAGCATCCAACAAGTCAAAGCAGTGAGAAGAATCTGCCTAATGAGGATCCTCCAGCTCTGAGCTGGTTCCAAGGTCTCACACCAAAACAAGATAACAAGTCTCAGCTGCCTCTGCACACTTAACTCCCATGTTACACACTTGGAAGGCATCAAATGCATCCTCCTTGGTGAGGAAAGGAGCTCTGTGAGCTCAGGAGAAGCCTTTCCTGCAGGAGGGAAAGGCAGAAAAAGGCTCTAAAATCAATGGCTGCACTCCTGAAGGAGGGTGAATGGGAAAGATAATGTCCTTTGGAATGAGGAGCTGTGAGCAGAGACTGCCAGCTACACCCACTGACCAGCACACAAAAGCTCCTTCCTGGGGCATTGTCCATATTCTGAGTAATGTGGAAAAGGCCTCAAAGTGGGGAATACACCACAAAACAGAGTGAGAGGTAAGAATCTTTTCTTTCCCCTTGGTCCACACTGTTGGAGACTGGAATGTGGGGAAAGAAGAATCACTTAAACACCGAAAAACATTTTAATTCTCATTTCTGCATCTGCCAAGGAAAGCTGGACGCCAACACTGATGTGAATTAGGAGACAAGCAAAAGGTTAGAATTGGCTTTCTTCACACACATGAGAGCAGATCTGACCTCCACTGCCTCCAAGGACCAGCTCTCATCCCACTGCAATATCCAAGACAGAGCTTTGCCTTTAAGTTATTATTTTCTGCAAACTCTTTTTTTCCCTTTGCCCAAAATGCTGCCTCATTCTGCAGCCAGCAAAATATTTTTCTTGAGTGAAAAAAGGGTGGGAGGTGAGAAGTGACACCTCCCACGGAGGAGTTTTGTTTCCAGCTGGGTTATCAAAACGGGAACACGCTGCATTTCCTACCAGCTACATGTAACACAGAGTTTCAGGCCACCCAGTTTTGTCAAGAGGCTGCAGCAATTCCCTGGCTCAGACAGGACCTGCCCAGGTCCCTGGTGCTGCTCACTCACCCTCGTCACTCGAGGTCTCCTGTTTGACCACGGACAGCGGCGAGCGCGTCGGGGGCTTGCCCAGAGGGTGCCGACGGCTCTTCTTGATCTCCATCTTCATCTTGGAGAAGGCAGAAGCAGCCTGGAAGGAAGCACAACAAGCTGGATGGGCACCCCAAAGGAAGGAACAGGACAAGAGAGTCAGAGCCCCTGTCAAAGAGAGCTCTCGGATTCACACAGAAAACTTTTCTCTGCCTTTTGGCTGAACCACTGAAGCCTTCCAAGCCAATTCCTGGAGCAGATAAAAGCCAACACCAGCTCTTAAGAAGTTGGGTAAACTACAGAGTTTTCTTCAAATCAGGACAGCCTCAAAACATCTGCAAGCTGCCAATTCCATCAGCTTGTGAAAAGTCTGCTCAACCACATACACAGTTGGGAACTCCACGGAAATCACGACTCATGGAGTCCCAGACTGGTTTGGGTTGGCAGGGACCCAAAAGACCATGCAGTTCCAACCCTGCCACGGGGCTGTAGACCTCTAGACCAGGTGGTGCTTGCACCCAGCCTGGCCTTGGGGCTGTCCTCACACTGGTCACCGCAGCCTGCGAGCCACTGACTGTCACAGTCACATTTTCTGGAAAAATCCCTTCGCCCAGGATTTCCTCTCCTGGAAAGCTGAGAAGCCTCAGAGAAAAAGGAAAACAATAATTATCTCAATGCTTCTCCTGTGTTTTGCTGCTTTGGAATGTCATTGGACATTGTTTACCAACAGGTGATTGTTTCATTGGTTTCATGTGAATTGTTTTGACTTATTGGCCAATCATGGCCAAGCTGTGTCGGGGCTCTGGAAGGAGTCACAAGTTTTCATTATTATCTTGTTAGCATTGTGTAAGTATCCTTTCTGTATTCTTTAGTATAGTATTCTTTACTATAATATAGTATCATAAAATAATAAATCAGTCTTCAAGAATATGAATATATATTCAAGAATTCTCTCCCCAACAGCACCACAAATGCCATTCACCAGCTTTACTGACTTCTAAAGGGTAATTTGACAGCAGCTGGCACTGAGATCTGTGCTTGAAAGTTTTTGCTCATTAAGATGAACAAACCAGCTTGCAAGTGAATCTATGGAGTCAGACTGATCATTCCTTCCTGCCACAAGAACTGACCTCGGCGGCGAGCTCGGCGCGCTCGGCCTCGGCGCCGTCCTGCTCCTTGCCGGGGCCCTGCTGGCGCCAGCCCAGCCCCTTCTGCGTGGCGAACTGCTCGAAGGCCTGCTGGCAGGACATGTGCTCCTTGTCAAACACCACCTTCTTGCTGCGGGGCACCACGTACAGCATGGGGATGATGGGCCGCGGCCTGAAGTCGTCCTCCTCGGCCGGCACCTCCGAGGGCTGCACCACGTTCAGGGGGGCCGCGGGCCGGGCCTGCTCTGGGCCCGGGGCTGGGGAGGGTCCCGGGGGCCATGCTGGGCCCGGCCCGGCCTCGGGGGGCGGCTGCGGGGCCGGGACGGGCCCTGGGACAGGCCCCGGGGGCTGAGGGGGGAACAGCTGCTTCTTCTTGCGCTCGCCCTTGGCCTTCGGGGGCCGCGCCTTGGCCTTGCACTCCCCTGTGGAGAGAAAGGCGACACTGAGCCCCCAAATTCTGGGAATGCAGCACTGCCCTCCCTTCCCAGAGCCCTGTGCTGGGCTAGCATGTTCCATCATGGAATTCAGCATTTCCCTCCCTCCTCAGAGCTCCACTCTGGGCTAGCACGTTCCAGCATGGAATTACTGCTTTCTCTTCCCAGAGCTCTGTGCTGGGCTAGCACATTCCACCATGGAATTCAGCATTTCCCTCCCTTCCCAGAGCTCTGCTGGGCCAGCACATTCCACCATGAAATTACTGCTTTCCCTTCCCAGAGCTCTGTGCTGGGCTAGCACATTCCACCATGGAATTGCTGCTTTCCCTTCTCAGAGCTCCACTCTGGGCTAGCACATTCCACCATGAAATTACTGCTTTCCCTTCTCAGAGCTCCACTCTGGGCTAGCACATTCCACCATGAAATTACTGCTTTCCCTTCTCAGAGCTCCACTCTGGGCTAGCACATTCCACCATGGAATTGCTGCTTTCCAACGGGTGCTCTGAAAGCTGCATGCACCCAGCTGTGCCTCAGCAATGACCTAGAGAAGCCACTTCAGAAAGAAAATACTTGTGTCATTTCTATGGACTATTAAATTCCTGACTGGAACACAAAGGCTGCTAAAAGCAACGTTTCCTAGAGGGAAAATATCTAGATCCCTAGGAAACTGGACAGTGTGCCAAAAACCCTGTAATATGTCACATTAGCCATGACTCTGTGCTTCAGGTTTTTTGTCCTCCAAAGTCAGAGGCACAAAACCATCCACTGGGGTGCAGGAATGAAATATTTTTGTACCATTAATAAAATAAATATTTTAAAAAGTTTTTTTTTATCTTTATGCCTTCCTTTTCTAATCTCTGTTTTTCTGTATATTCACATTAGCATAGAAATACACGTGTACATGTGTATTCCTGTGCTATATTTGAATAAATGTGTACATAAATAAAGACATACATCAGGAGGTGTGCTCAGATTTTTTTTTTTTTGCTGATAAGGAGGTGCAATCAAAAGAGTTTGGAGACCCCCATTCTATATCAGTAGTTTGCTGCTCCCTGTGTTTGCAAGCACAGCTCTTATCTGGGTATTACTGCGTGTCAATGCACCCAACAGCCCCAGGAAATGAAGAACTGAAAACAAGATACCTGAATCATTATTACCCAAAGATTTCTGCTATCAAGCTCTTTAAAAAAACGCTTTTAAAGCATAAATCAGGTGCAGCACGGAGCTCAGCTGGATCCTGAGATATCCTTTACTCACACCCATGTCCTTGTTTCTCCCAGCTCACTGTCACTCAGTTTATCTGCACAGCCCTCATGGATGTGACAACACTTCTTGAGCAGATAAACATCTCAGCATTGTCACCAGAGGCAGAACTGCCCTGTAAAAGTCTTCCCCACCTCTCTTCCCTGTGAAGGGATTCACACACTCCCATTTTACAGCAGGGATTAAAATTCCTGCTCTCCACTGAGGGGGAGTCTCCAGGTTGGGATGATCAGGGACAGCCTGCTCACCCCAGGGAAGAAGTTTCACCAACCCAAACCCATCCAGACCCCTCCACTTCAGGCTACACCAAACCTGACCAGCCCAACCCATGAATGGAAAACCAGAATAACCATCACACAATAGAGGTTTCTGCATGAAGAAGGGTGAATAATCCCACAACAGGATAAAGTGCCAAAATCCCTGCTGAAATCCCCTAGGGATCACCTTAACCCCAGCATTCCACAGAAGTCTGATCACTTTATTTACAATTTACACTAACTTATAAAAATGGGAACAAGTCCAGCTCAAATAATTATAGTTGTACTCATGTAGGCAGTCCCTCAGATAAACTGGTTTGTTCTATCACAGAGAAAGGAATATTGAATTTCCTTAGAGAAACAAACATATTGAATGAAAGGCAAATTGGATTTCTCCCCAGTTGCACAAAACCAGATCATATTTACTCTCTATACACTCCAAGAATTCTCTCCCCAACAGCACCACAAATGCCATTCACCAGCTTTATTGACTTCTAAAGGGTAATTTGACAGCAGCTGGCACTGAGAACTGTGCTTGAAAGTTTTTGCATTAAGATGAACAAACCAGTTTGCAAGTGAATCTATGGAAACAGAAGCGAGGAAAAAGGGAGGAAAAATTCCAAGAGCCTATCTGGCTATCCTGAACACTTCCAGGAAGGAAAAGGATCTGAAGGCACACGTGAACAGGCAGGTTCAGAGAGGAATGTCTTTCCTGTCCTTCCACTGCAGGATGGCAGCTGTGGGTGGGACATGAGGAACTGTAGGTGACAAAAGGTGACACAAGGTGACACAAGGTGACACAAGGTGACACAAGGAACAGGAGTGGCAATGCTGCCTGCCCAGGGACAATCTGAATCCTCAACAGAGCTCAGGAAAGTGGGGAGCAGCTGAGGGAGCTGGGAAGGGGCTCAGCCTGGAGAAAAGGAGGCTCATGGGGATCTTGTGGCTCTGCACAGCTCCTGACAGGAGGGGACAGCCAGGGGACAACAGGCTCTGCTCCCAGGGGACACCAGGACAAGAGGGAACAGCCTCACACTGCACCAGGGGAGGGTCAGGCTGGACACCTGCAGGAATTCCTCCCTGGAAAGGCTGGGGAGGGCTTGGAAGGAGCTGCCAAGGAGGTTTGGAGCCCCCAGGCCTGGAGGTGGCACTCGGGTTTGCAGTTCCCCTGCTGCCTCACAGGGGGATTTCTGCTGCTCAGCACCCCCAGACAAGGGCAAAGCCTCAACACTCTCCTTCCTAACGTCCCAAGACAACCTGCTAAAATTCTAAATATATTAATAGCAACATAATAAATTATGAATATAAAGCTGAGTCATAAAAACCAAAAGTAAACACCATAAGGGATCTGGGTCAGAAATCCTGAAAACCTCGAGTTATAAATACTCAGCTTGTCCAAATAACCAACACAAAGCACCAGACCTACTTTGGAACCATGACTACTTTGAAATCTCATTCTTTCTCCTTCTCAAGGTCATGTCTTCTGGTGTAATAGAAAATGAAGTCAAATTAAAACCAGGGCAATAAAGAAAGGAAGTGCAGGAGGGGGTGGGAGCAGCATTACCACAAGCAGGGCCATCCAAACAGATGCTGTTTTCTTCTTCAAGATGAAGCCCTAAGACACTGGTGAGAGGCAATGCAGACAGCAGGATGTGGAAAACTAGAGAAGCCATTGGGATTTAATTGCTGTATTGCAGTGGGAAAGCTGAACATTTGCAAGCAGCCACACCAAGCTGGAGTTTGCTCCAGTGGCACTTCTGCAATGGTGCTGAAAATAAGCTTCTCCCTCCTGAGCCAACAGTTACAGAGCTCTTCAGAAGTAGTGGAAGTGTATGATTTGGAAGCCATTCAGCTAGAACAGAGTTTTTATTATTCCTTGGCCATTCTAATGATCTCAGATCTGTCCTTGTCACTTATCTCTCATCTCCGAAGAAAAATCAGCATTTTTGGGCCATTTCTTACAAGCATCAAGTGTTAAACTTGTACAAGAGCTAAGAGCAGACAATTTAACACACTGCTGATGCTCTCAAGCTTAGGGCAATAGAAATTAAGTATCTGCACTGTGCAACAATGGTTTTCCAACTCCTTATTTCCCATGAAAAGAGAAAATACACTGTCTAGCTGAGAGACTGAACAAAGCCCTCAATCCTCTTCCCAGAGCTTCCACAGATTTCCTTTATGATCCTTATTGAGGCTCTCTAAACAGTTTGCAGCATCAGTTTCTCCAAATGCTAAACAAATAATGGATATATACAATAGATGTAAATTAATTCCCTGTAAGCAGTGCTGGAGAAGCCTCGAAGAGGGAGTGAGTGTGTCACAGACATAAAACCCACTTCTCCACACATCAGGGGGGGAAAAGCAGCTTTTTCCCAGCAAGAACTCCGACCTTTTCTACACAGCCAAGAACAGGGTAGCACAGAAAGAGCCCCCTGCACAAAGGGGACTGGATGTGCAGAAGGAATCCCAAAGGACTGGGAGTTGTCGTGGCCTGGTTTTATTTTCAGCAAAGGTTTTATATTTCATGCAGAGGAAGCTGCAAAGCTTCCCTGCCCCAGCTAAACTTGAAGAAACCCAAGTGGGACTCGTGCAGCAGCTGAGGATCCCACCCAAACTGAGCTCTCTGGATTCAGTCTCTGAAAAATGGCAACAAAGGGAGGGGAAGAGGAAAGATGAATTGCACAAGGCACTGCACAAATCATTCTTTTTCAGAGCAGGACATAAAACTACTAAAATCTATTTGTTTCTCTATGAAATAATTTAAAATATTCCTCACATAATATATATTTTTTACAATCCTGTAATAGTTTGAGCCTATAGAATTTTCAAGCCCTGCCAAAAAAGCTATTTGGATTGAATCCTTAAAGGGAGGGAAAAATCAATTGCTGCTGTGAGTGATGACATATTTCAGTGAGTTTTTAATATTGGGGAAAACTCTGCTGATATTTCAACAGAAATCAACAGCAGCAGACAAGTTATTCACAGAGGTGTTTCAGAGCTCACCCCAGCCCCTCACTGCTCTGGCCTCACCTTCTCCCTCCATCCCTTTGCTTCTCTCCTCTTCCTCCAGATCTGGCCCTCTTTTCAGCTCCTCTTTTACTTTCACATCTTCCAAGGCAGTTTCAATAGCCATGACATCCCCAAGAGACTTCTGATCCTCTGTTTTGTGTCTTCTGGGTTGACTCCTTTTTCTGTGAGACCTGAAAGTACAGAAGTGTGATTTGACATAAAAGAACAGCCTTCAAAATAGCAAACCAGCACTGACTTAAAAAGCTGAATAAAAAACAAAAGGATCTTCTTTGGAGAGAAAACACAAGGTAGCTAAAATAGCTACAGGGCAAAAGAGATATCTGAAAAGGAGCAGATGAACCTTGCATAACACAACATTTAAGATCCATTCACAGCAGCCATTAATTGTCTGGGTTTCCTGAAGAGCTTTTTCCTACCATTACTAATGTAAGCTCACAAGCTGCAGTTAAAGTGATTTTAATTGTGTTTTCAATCTATTTTGCTTGTATTTCAAAATACAGATGAAAACTTGTTTAAATCTCTCTTTCATCCTCTGCCTCCATTCCATTATTTCTTTTCATTCTGTCCGTGCCTCCCTTTGGCAAACTGCTGGAAGTCTGCAAAACATCATCTTCCAGCTCTGAGACATTACCCAGCACTGCCAGTTCCCAAAAACACACTATAATGAATGCTCACAGCACAATCAATAGGCAGTCTATGATTTTTCAGCAGTAAATTCAGAAGGTCCAAGTCCTTGAAGAAATCTAACTAAAAAATATGCATATTAATAAGAACAGACAAATACTAACGAGGCAATAGCAATGCTGTTCATTCTTTTTAAAGCCAATGCCACTAAGGCAAAGATTAAAGGAGCCACAATGCAAAGAAAAATGGAAATTCAGAAGCCAGGACAAGATTTTTGGGCTGGGAACTGTACCCTGACAGACACTCCCCACTGCTCAAGAGGGACAGGGAGGGAAAATTGGAAGAACAAGAGTCAGAAACTTGAAAGTCAAGACAAATGCAGTTTAGTAGGTGAATAAAAGAATTAAGGAGGAAAGAAGCCCAGGAAATCCACTCACCACCTCCCCAGGCAGAGCAATGCCCAGCCAGTCCCCAAAAAAGGCACCTGAGAAGCCAAAGCCCTCCTTCCTCCTCTCCCCCCGTTTTTATTGCTCCCCATAACATTTTATGGCACAGAATTTCCCCTTGGCCACTCAGGGCCAGCTGGGTCCCCTCCCCAGCTCTCACCCACCCCCAGGGTCCCTCTGGGCCAGAGGGGGACAAGATGAAGCCTTGACACTGTGCAAGCAACAGCCAAAACTTCAGAGCCCCAAACCCCAGTCACTCCATCCCAGCCAGCCCCAGCACAGGGCTTTACAAAATCTGCAGAATTGCTACTTGAATTTCAGGTTTAAATCTAACAAGCTCTCCTTTTCCAAAAGGACTGATTCAGAAACTTGTGATTTTTCCCCATTTTCAGCATGTAGGCACTTCTTCTTTGGTTGAAAGCTGCATTTTCCTTATGGCCTCACATCCATCATCGTGTGACAAAGACTAAAACACACTTTACTCATCAGTCCCAAAGTCTAGAAAAGCTAAAAAGCAGCTCCTGATCCTCAGAGCCCAGAAAACTCAGCTGCTAATTACATTTGGAGCACAACAGACTTAAGAGCCCTTAATCAGCCTTTAAACTGACAAAGAAGGGAGAAAAAAAATTCAACCTGAGCTGAATGATGAATAGAAAAGCAAGTTGATCCATATGCACGGGGAGCTCTAATTGCCAGACTCTGAGCAGATGGTGGCCCTCCAAGAGGAGCTGGTGCCTTCACACCTGCAGGACAGCCACCAGCAGGAACAGGGGCTGAGCCCAGAGGGACCAGCTCTGCTCTTCAGCCATACTGCAAGAACGAACACACCACCTTCCCTGGGAGGGGAGGGCAGGGTGGGAGGTGAAGATAAAGCTGTAAGACTTTGCCACTGCAGCTGGAATGTTCTGTAGCCGAAGGAGGAGTTGAGTTGAGTGTTGCAGGCTGGTTTTAGCAAAGTGTGTTTTACTCCTGTGGTGTGGAAGTGCCAGGCAAAAATTACAGCACAGAGCTTTGTACTCACAGGAGAGAAAAAAAAGATCTGTTTTGCAGTGCTCTTCTCACTCAGGGGTTGTGGGGGAGAGAGGCAGAAAGCTCAGCATTTAAAGAAAGTGCTTCCAGAACTGCAGGCTGAAGGCTGAGCACTTCCAGAAGTGAAGCTGTTCTGTGTCTGACAAATTCACACACCAGAAATGAAATGGGAACTGGACTAAAACAGTCTCTTGCTGAAGCCATAAAGTAAACAAAGTTGGGTTTTTTAAGGTAACCAAGTCTGACTGACCTTAGAGAAGAAATAACACCTCTCTGCAGAGTTTAAAAGCTCCATTTTTCCAAGAGAACTGACAAAAAAGCACCGTTTGTACTCTTTGAAGAACAGACCACAAAGTGACTTAAATTAAGTAGCTACAACTGTGAAGGTTTGGGCAGAGGTGAATCCCATCCCTCCATCCTGCTGAGAAAAGTCAGGCTTCAAGTAAAACCATGTCTTGGAAAGACATAAGCACAGGAGAAAGTACAGCTAAGGAGAATTGAACAGCTTCAAAACTGCTTCAGGATAATGCTGCAATAATCCAGGAAACGCTGAACAGATAAGCAAAAAAAGCACCTGGATCTTTTGCAATAGGCTCAGGCTGAGACAGAGGCTTCTCTGCTGGGTAATAGGCTCAGGGAGGGAAAATAATCCTTGGTGTTCATACAGCACCTTCCAGTGTGCACACCAGCCACATCAGGAACCTGAACAGTCTCAAAACAGCAGCAGCACTTCCACCAGTGGGCAGTTGCCTTACCCCACCCCCAGGTACACCACACACCCCTGCCAGCCCAGGAGAGCAGCACAAGAGGGAGAACCACAGGAGCCACGAGGCAGTTGAGGTTCTCCAGTGATGGAGATCACAGAAATCCAAACCAAGATGAAACCTGAGGAGCCTCAAGGCTTGAAGATTTCCTGGGGGCTTTCACAAAATGAAGAAAAGAGTCCCAGGGCTGCTGTTTAAGGAATTGCCAGGAAAAAGAATGAAGGGGTTGATGTTGCTGAGGGAAGTCACATACCGGTGTTTGTTGTCCTCTTCCTCATCTCCTATCCTATAAAGCAAGATTCCAACAGGAAAAGGTTAGCATGCCAAATTTTCAATTCAAGCATGCTGTAACACACAAAAATCACAGACTTGTAGAAAATTAATACAAAGATCAAAGGAAGCACAGAAAGGCATGCATAAAATCCCCTTTGCAACCGATGGGCTTTTTTAAACTCCTGCTTTCTGATCAGTGAAGCTCTAAATGTTCACTATAGATTTTTTTTTTTTGTCTTCCAGGATAAGAGATGAGATGTGAGGAAGCACAAAGTGTCCCACTTTGAAAAGCATGTGCTTTTATAACATGGGAAGGAAACAGCACCACGAGGGACACATTCCCCCAGACAAATGGCACGAGGAACTGTATGAAAAGAACAAAGGCAGAAAATAAAAGAGTTTGAACCATCTCCAGTGGAGAAGTGCAGCATTTACAAGCGGAGCAGTTGAACTCCAGGCAGGGCTCAGCCCCTCTCTGGCCTTACCTGCGGAGCAGCTTTGCCTTCAGCTCTGCCTTGGTCTCGTTCCAGGCGTCCAGCTCGGGGCTGCTCAGGGCCGTGGGCTTCATGTGGTCCAGCACTGCACTGTCCTTGCCCTGCTTCCAGAGCTCGTAGCGTTCTGGCTGCAGCACCCTGACAAACACGTCCATGGAGATCTTCACCATGTCCTTGCGGCACGTGCACTGCAAGAGAGCCCACACGGTGACAGGAAATGGCATTTCCCAGAGGAAAAGCAGCTCTCCCCACGCTGCCTGCTCCTGGAACGCCAGCTGCCACCCCAACACTCTCCAAGGCTAGTGGAAAACTCTTTCCCAAGGGTTTTGTTCTCCCTTTTAAGCCCCCCAACAAGCCAAAGCCTCCTGGGAGTGGCAGTGCTCGAGTTCTGTGCTGCAGGCATTCGACACAATCACTGTGTCCGGTCCAGCCCAGGTCAGAGCCTGCCCTCGAGCCCATTTCCCTCCATCAGCCTCTCTCTGGCAGAGTTTTCCAGGCTGAAAAGATATTATTGGTACCAACTTCATAACTCAGAAAAGCCTTACAGGAACCAAAGCCTGACCTAGAGCACAGGGCAGTTAAACCTCATAATGATACATCCTGACATGGCACAGCAATCCTGCACAAAAGGGAAGAAAGAAAAACCCTGCAGTAACCATAACCTGCATCCAAAGCATTAGGTGGGAGAAAATGTGCTTTATTCATTTCAGCTGGCATATGCTCATTAAAACTAACCTGGAGTTACACCCCTGCCATTGCACAGAGAGGACTCACAGGTGGTTTTCCTTGGATGAATCCCTTTGCTGTGATGGATCAACAGATTGAGTGCAGCAAAGGGATTCTCACCCTGGGCACTGATGTCAGTCTCAAAGACTCAGCCTTTAGAAACTCCATCAGAAGAAGGCAGAGGATGGAAAAGGACCCAGGAACCCCCAGGTGCCTCTGGGGGCTGCAGCCACAGCTCTCCTGGGGGTTCTGCTCTAAGGTGCAAAGCTTTGCTTGCACTAAATTGCTTTTCAACTCCAAGCTGGGGCTGAGGTAATTGGAGCCACTTTGCAGGATTGGTTTGGGGTTTTTTCCACCTTTCCTTCATATCTTTTCAATACCATTCTATCCATGCTTTTGGCAGAAGTGTCTGAAATTAAACCTGCTTCTCCCCTTTCTCCCTTCCCTCTTCACCACCAGCACTAAATATTTATGGCCATAGTTGAGAATTCACTGAGAGAGGGAGAGAGAAGATTTCTTCTGCACAGTTCTCCACCATCCCACATCCTCCAGCTCCTGTTTCTCACTGTGCAGGGGCTGGGGCAGTGCTGGTAACCCCAGTGTGCTGAGTGGGAAGGAGCATTTATGGACAGGCACTTTCAGGAAAACTCCATTTAATGAAGAACAGCTGAGGCCAGAGAGGCTGGAAATGCAATTTGGCCACAGCATGGCAGGAACACAGATGGCACCCAAGCTTCCAACCCCAGCCCAGGCAGGAGCTTCCCACAGCACCTCCACCAGTGCTGGCCTGAGGGATTGAGCAGATTTTCCTTCAGAAAGTTTAAAAGCACCTGTGCAGAGCTCAAAGAGGAACACAAAAGAGCATCCCCAGCACAGCTCTGGGGATTAACCTCCTCAGAGGCTGAAAAATGGCTTCAAAGGGGAGCTCTGCCTTAGGTGATGCTGAGCTGGACCCAAGGGGTGCAGCACAGACACCCCCACACCTTCAAATCTGCCAGCACAGCCCAAGGCACTCAGGGCCAGGGTCTGCAGAGCAGTTTCCAGCCCCCAGCAGCCCCAGAGGCTCCCCCAGCCCCTGGGCAGAGCTGGAGAAGCCCAGGCTGAGCTCTGGGGACGCTGCTGGGCTGGACTCAGCCCTGGCACTGTGGCCTCCACACCCCCCAGCAGCCAAGCTCCTTTTTGTCCACAAATCTACCATGATGGATGTTTATATTTCAATTTTAATTTAATTCCATTGCTTTCACAGCAGCCAGCATGAATAATTTACAAAGCCCTCCTCCTCTGGGGCTCCTTCTGGAGCGTGCAGCGCTGTTTCCTCAGCTGCTGCAGTTGTGTCACAGCCACATCCCCAGCATGGCCAGGACATTGTTCCACAGCCTCCCCTCAGACAGCACTGGGATCCTGCTGATGCTTCCAACACAGCTGGAAAAGGGAATGTTCTGTGTGTGTGAGAGAGCTGGAGAGGGAGAATGGGGGAGGCCAGGAGGAGGGTGAGGCTACAGAAGGGTGAGGAATGGCCTTTGCCATCGATTCCCTGCTCTGCTCCATTCCAGCAGGACAAAAGCAGCAAGGTTGTTTCCTGGCAGTGATCTCCAGCCCCACACCCTGCCTCCCCCCTTCCACACACACAGAGCTGTATTTCTTTCAAAGTGTTTCACTGTGGTCATAAACACATGGATTTCCTAAAAGACATTATGCCTACACCCCCATCTCTGTCCCTCCCCATCCCAATTTCTGCTGAATATATCCTCCCAAATTCCCTCCAATTCTAACACTTTTCTATTCCACTTTTATTAAACTTTATAGAAAAAAAAAAACCAAACAAAAAAGAAAAAAACCCCCTAACATATCTACACTAAAACACCAGCACTGAGGAGAGATCTGAAACCTCATTTCCTTTACATGAGACAAAACTGAACCACGAAGCTCCAGTCTGGGAATTCACAGAATTCCTGTGGATCAATAGCCCTGAGAAGGATTTCGGGGTGATGTGATCACCCAAAGCACAGGACTGAAGGGCAACACAAACATTTGGTCCAAATGGCAGGTGAGAAATTCCAGGAACTCTGAGATCCCACCCAGCTCCTTCCCCTCTCCCCTCCATCCCTCAGCCCTGGGAGCAGCAGGGCTGGCAGAGCCGCAGATCAAACAGAGGAATAAACAACAGAATATTCACAAAAACAACAGAATATTCACAACTGGCATCTCCAAGGACCCTCTGCAAGTCCTGAAAATGGGAGTGGAAAAAACCAAACAAAAATCAACAGCTTTAGGGTTCAGTTCTGTGCCCTTGGTTACAGGGGAGCTGAGACCCAAAAGAGCAACAAGAGAGGAGTTTCCATATTCACCAAATCTGCAGGAACTTCACTTTTTCCACCCTCTGAAGGCTTTTCCCAGCCTCACCTCTCCTTTTCCATAAGTCAATGGCTTTATTAACTATAAGCACATGGAAAAATACTGTAAGGAAATGCACAATTAAACCTTTTTCCAGCCTAAAACCTCAACATTCTTCCTTTCCTCATTATTTTATTATCTGCAACTCTAATTTGGAGCCTGTGGTAAAACATGTGACCACACCAGGAGCCCTGTTCCATCAATTCTAACTCCAAGACTGATAGGGGGGAATTTGTGGCTATGGAATGTACAGCCATTATCTTATTTGCAATATTTTTAAACATAAGAACACAAATAAGTCTCTGTAAAATAACAGTCAAATAAAATGACTGTCTCCTTGAAGTCATAAAATCAAACGATTTATGGAAAAGTGCAGACTCATTCAACTTCAACCTTCAGCAACAGTTTTTGGGAGGATATTTCCTTCAATTCCCAACTATTAACACTGAACTGAACCTCAGCAGTTCCACCACATAGGAAAGGTTAATGGAAAATAATCCTTTTCCTTATGCAGAAATAGTCACCAAAATGACATCTTTTAAGTGGCACCGCTGGTTTTCACGGACAAAACCCTTCATATTCAGATGAAAGCAGTTGGTAAGATCAGCTGAGCCTCCCACTTTCCCTAAATGGAAATTCATCCATCACAAAACCCAACATGCTCGAAATTGAAGCTCTTTCAGCTTTGAAATGCCAGACCAAGATCTTTGCTTAAAGCTTTTCTACCTGCTTTTCAATATAAATGAAGCCTAAAAGCAAGTTCCTGGGAAGGAGGGGTGGTTCTGGGAAAAGGCAGCAGAGGAACACAGACATCACCTCCCAGCTTCTCCCTGGGCACTCCCAGCACAGAATTTCAACTTTTGGGAGAAATTTCAGCTTTTGGGAGAAACAAGCCCCCAGGAAGCCAGGGCTGGCACCAGCAGCCGCAATGCAGCTTGTTCCCATATCACAGGTGAGCTGCTGGCATCCAAGAGGACACCAAAAAACCCAGGCTGAGGCTCCAGGTTCCTTCTCCTTGCACTGAGGCAGCCCAAGAGGGCTCCTGAAAGATGAATGGCAGCAATTCTGTGAGTGAATGAGGATCCAGCTTGGAGGAGGAGGAGGAGGAGGAAAAGCCCAAAGTGTACAGTTTGTGGGTTTAATGCTGGTGGTTGGAAGCTCGTGGGAAGGAAGATGAGCCCTGACCCCCCGTTTGCAGAGTAATTAGCGGTATCAACAACAACCCAGCTCATTAGCAAACCCACTGGAAACCTTTCCAGAGCCTCACAAACAAAACCATTAGGAAAAATTGCCATGGACTCCCCCCTGTCCTGGCTGCAGGGCACCATTCCTGCCTGCCTGCTTCCCTGCCTGCCCCACAGCTCCCTGAGCATCCCTGGGGTGCAGGAGAGGGGCTGGGGGCACAGCCACCCCCTCCCCTCAGACACAGCATCTGTGGGGCACAGGAATGCTCTGGGAGCATTAGCCCAGAGCTGGGATAAAAAATGAAATAAATCAATGAGCTGGGATAAAAAATAAAATAAATCAAGAAAATAAAAAATATTATTATATTAAAAATATACAAAAATAAATAATAAATTAAAAAAAAACATTATCCCAGAGCTGAGATAAAAAATAAAATAAATCAATAAAATAAAAAAATTCTCATATTAAAAATATAAAATAATAAATAATAAATAAATAAAAAAACATTATCCCAGAGCTGAGATAAAAAGTAAAATAAATCAATGAGCTGGGATAAAAAATAAAATAAATCAATAAAATAAAAAAATTCTCATATTAAAAATATAAAATAATAAATAATAAATAAATAAAAAAACATTATCCCAGAGCTGGGATAAAAAGTAAAATAAATCAATGAGCTGGGATAAAAAATAAAATAAATCAATAAAATAAAAAAATTCTCATATTAAAAATATAAAATAATAAATAATAAATAAATAAAAAAACATTATCCCAGAGCTGGGATAAAAAGTAAAATAAATCAATGAGCTGGGATAAAAAATAAAATAAATCAATAAAATAAAAATATTCTCATATTAAAAATATAAAATAATAAATAATAAATAAATAAAAAACATTATCCCAGAGCTGGGATAAAAAATAAAATAAATCAATAAAATAAAAAAGTTCTCATATTAAAAATATAAAATAATAAATAATAAATAAATAAAAAAACATTATCCCAGAGCTGGGATAAAAAGTAAAATAAATCAATGAGCTGGGATAAAAAATAAAATAAATCAATAAAATAAAAATATTCTCATATTAAAAATATAAAATAATAAATAATAAATTAAAAAAAAACATTATCCCAGAGCTGGGATAAAAAATAAAATAAATCAATAAAATAAAAAAGTTCTCATATTAAAAATATAAAATAATAAATAATAAATTAAAAAAAACCATTATCCTAGAGCTGGGATAAAAAATAAAATAAATCAATAAAATAAAAAATATTCTCATATTAAAAATATAAAATAATAAATAATAAATTAAAAAAAAAACATTATCCCAGAGCTGGGATAAAAAATAAAATAAATCAATAAAATAAAAAATATTATTATATTAAAAATATAAAATAATAAATAATAAATGAAAAAAAAAACATTATCCCAGAGCTGGGATAAAAAATAAAATAAATCAATAAAATAAAAAAGTTCTCATATTAAAAATATAAAATAATAAATAATAAATTAAAAAAAAACATTATCCCAGAGCTGGGATAAAAAGTAAAATAAATCAATGAGCTGGGATAAAAAATAAAATAAATCAATAAAATAAAAAAATTCTCATATTAAAAATATAAAATAATAAATAATAAATAAATAAAAAAACATTATCCCAGAGCTGTGATAAAAAGTAAAATAAATCAATGAGCTGGGATAAAAAATAAAATAAATCAATAAAATAAAAAAATTCTCATATTAAAAATATAAAATAATAAATAATAAATAAATAAATAAACATTATCCCAGAGCTGGGATAAAAAGTAAAATAAATCAATGAGCTGGGATAAAAAATAAAATAAATCAATAAAATAAAAATATTCTCATATTAAAAATATAAAATAATAAATAATAAATAAATAAAAAACATTATCCCAGAGCTGGGATAAAAAATAAAATAAATCAATAAAATTTAAAAAATATTCTCATATTAAAAATATAAAATAATAAATAATAAATAAATAAAAAAACATTATCCCAGAGCTGAGATAAAAAGTAAAATAAATCAATGAGCTGGGATAAAAAATAAAATAAATCAATAAAATAAAAAAATATTATTATATTAAAAATATAAAATAATAAATAATAAATTAAAAAAAAAACATTATCCCAGAGCTGGGATAAAAAATAAAATAAATCAATAAAATAAAAAAATTCTCATATTAAAAATATAAAATAATAAATAATAAATTAAAAAAAAACATTATCCTAGAGCTGGGATAAAAAATAAAATAAATCAATAAAATAAAAAATATTATTATATTAAAAATATAAAATAATAAATAATAAATGAAAAAAAAAACATTATCCCAGAGCTGGGATAAAAAATAAAATAAATCAATAAAATAAAAAAGTTCTCATATTAAAAATATAAAATAATAAATAATAAATTAAAAAAAAACATTATCCTAGAGCTGGGATAAAAAATAAAATAAATCAATAAAATAAAAAATATTCTCATATTAAAAATATAAAATAATAAATAATAAATTAAAAAAAAACATTATCCTAGAGCTGGGATAAAAAATAAAATAAATCAATAAAATAAAAAATATTCTCATATTAAAAATATAAAATAATAAATAATAAATTAAAAAAAAACATTATCCTAGAGCTGGGATAAAAAATAAAATAAATCAATAAAATAAAAAATATTCTCATATTAAAAATATAAAATAATAAATAATAAATTAAAAAAAAACATTATCCCAGAGCTGGGATAAAAAATAAAATAAATCAATAAAATAAAAAAGTTCTCATATTAAAAATATAAAATAATAAATAATAAATTAAAAAAAACCATTATCCTAGAGCTGGGATAAAAAATAAAATAAATCAATAAAATAAAAAATATTCTCATATTAAAAATATAAAATAATAAATAATAAATTAAAAAAAAACATTATCCCAGAGCTGGGATAAAAAATAAAATAAATCAATAAATAACCCATGCCAAGACCCAGAAGGAGCTGGTGGCACTGAGCCCCCCAGGGCCATTCAGTGACCCCACCCAGCAGCACCCCCAGCACTGGAACCCTGGAAATCCCAGCAAATCCAGGATTGATTCTGCTCACAGAACCCCACTTTGGTTTTTCATTAACAAAAATCCTGCCCAGAACCTCCCAGCCAGAACTGCAGGAGAGGAGCTCGGAAAAGTGTTGATAAAACAAAGCTTCCAGACAGTTTCCAATAAAATAACCATCCCCTTTCCACCTCAGCATAAATAAAAAAACTGTAAAAGTTCCTTTTTCTTGCACAGAATCAAGAGCATTAGGGGTGTTTACAAATAATACAAGAAAATAAGTATGAAGAAAGGTGGAAGAATTTGTTCAAGAGCAATTTTGAATCTGTCTGATGGAAATAAACCATGGAAATGTTATTCCATAATAGATTTCTTTAATGTATTCTGAGCTTAAAAGGTCTAATTAGAGTAAAAGAGCAATTTTGAACGTCTGACAAAAATAAACTATGGAAATGCTATTTCATAATAGATTTTTTATGTGTTCTAAGCTTAAAAGGTCTAATTAGAGTCAGTTGAGGCATAGACACAAAGTAATGCAAAAATACAGCTCTGATTTGCCTTATTTTGGGACCAATTTTGCAGTATTACCAAACAGGCTTCTGCAAAAACCTCACAAGTTTTATTTTCTTGGGAAATACAGACATATTGAAGGGAAAAAAAAAAATCTACCAAAATGTGAATAGTAAGAAGAAAGCTTCAATTTCAGCTGGAAAATTATATGCTAGACAACATTAAATCACAGATATTCCAAGTGTAAATTTGAGATTATTTCTATATCATATATACAGTACAGAAAAAAGAAATGAGCAGAAGGTTTAGAAGCAACAAGCCACGTAAAGGATCCTGGGATGAAGTGAAAGCTGTTTATTTCAAGCCCAAAATGCAGGACCTGGGCAGGAGGGGCAGCCTGACCCTATTTTATGTTGAGAGAGAGAATTCCAGCAGTTTTTCTGGAGTAAACAGGAGATAAAGGAAGGTGTGAAAGTGGCAGCCAGCAGGAGCCCAGACCTTCTCCAGGAGTGGCTGCACTTAATTGAAAGGAGAGTGCAGAGATTGTTGCACTCCCATCCATTTATTTTCAGTCCAGTTTGCCAAAGAAATAGAAAAGCTGAGGTGGGATTTGAATTTCTGCTAAGACTCTGAAAGGGTCTCTGAAGAGCAGGAGGCTCACAGGCCACTGTGACCACAGGGAGGGCACTTTCCTGAAGCCTCTGCTTTAAAAGGGTTGTTTGGGCAGAGACACAGCTGTTAAAATCCTCTGGTGGTGCCATCCAAGGGTTTTCAGAAACAAAAAGCCAGGCAGGAACTGCAGGCTCGTGGTGCAAAATAAAAAGAAATTTAATAAAAAAGATGGTAAGGAATGAAAATTTTATAATTTCCTGCCTTTCGCTCAGCAGCTTTTTTCAACAACTAAACAGAAAAAAAAAATATGACAAATGGAAGACAAATGGCTGAGGAACTCCAAGTACAGAGAACAAAGGGAAATATTTCTCCCTAATTCCTAAGCTCTGCCTATGCAGGCAAACATTAACTGTAGTATACACAAATAAACCCATCCCTCCTCAGCTGAATCAGGAATGCTGAAGTCCAAAGCAAATATCTGGATTACAGCTGACTCTGAAACATTGTGCCAGGATCTCCAAGGCTGTGAAACCCCCTCTGAACCCCCTCCCCCTGTCTCTTTTTGCTGCACTGTGACAGTGACACCAAACAGGACTGCAGCTCCCAGGAGCATTCCCTGCCAGAGCTCTGGGGGATCTGGAATGGGATGAATCCCCAGGAGACCCCTGGGAAGAGCCCTGGCAGCACATGGGACCAGCCCTGGCAGCCCCAGGGTCACTGGGGGTCTCTCCATCCCTGAACAAGGATCTGGGCTCAGCTTTACCCCAGGATCACTGGGGGTCTCTCTGCTGCTCAGCTTTACCCCAGGATCACTGCAGGTCTCTCCATTTCTGAACAAGAATGTAGGCTCAGCTTTACCCCAGGATCACTGCAGATCTCTCCATTTCTGAATAAGAATTTAGGCTCAGCTTTAGCCCAGGATCACTGCAGGTCTCTCCAATTCTGAATAAGAATTTAGGCTCAGCTTTAGCCCAGGATCACTGGGGGTCTCTCCATTCCTGAACAAGGATCTGGGCTCAGCTTTACCCCAGGTTCACTGCAGAGCTCTCCATTTCTGAATAAGAATTTAGGCTCAGCTTTTGCCCAGGATCACTGGGGGTCTCTCTGCTGCTCAGCTTTACCCCAGGACCACTGAGGGTCTCTCCCATCTCTGAACAAGGATCTGGGCTCAGCTTTAGCCCAGGATCACTGCAGGTCTCTCCATTTCTGAATAAGAATTTAGGCTCAGCTTTAGCCCAGGATCAGGTGCAGGTCTCTCCATTTCTAAACAAGAATTTAGGCTCAGCTTTTGCCCAGGATCACTGGGGGTCTCTCCATTCCTGAACAAGGATCTGGGCTCAGCTTTAGCCCAGGATCACTGCAGATCTCTCCCATCTCTGAACAAGGATCTGCTGCTCAGCTTTACCCCAGGATCAGGTGCAGGAGGAAAGCTGAGCTTGGCCTCAGAGCCACCTTGGCTGTGAGGACTCAGCTGCAGCACCAGGCTCCTCCAGGCCAGATGGAGACATTTCCATCAGCACAACAGCTCAAATCTGTTGTTTCTTCTGGGCCCTGCTCAGCTGGATGGGGACACCCACCTCCCACTGGGGCACCCTCAAGGCTGTGAAGGATCCAGACCCTTCCTCTGGACCTGACACTGGCTGAGAGCACAGAGAACCAGTCCTGAGGATTTCTGCACATCACAAAAGACAATTTGTGCAATTTGTCTGTCACAAACCACTCTCAGCACTGGGGCTGGAGGAGCAATTAGCAGGAGGATCAGAAAATCAGACCCAAGGGGCAAAAGCACCTGTTCTAACTAAAAACCCACAGAGAGGAAGACTCCACATTCTCAAAAAGCTTTGAACCAAACAGGACAGCTCAGATTATTCACCTGCTATTCACCAAACCAAATTCCACTGGAATTTCTAAGGATCTGCCCCTCCTGGTTACTCATTTACAGACACAAGGGGATTTACCCACTGTTAGTTTCTCACACTACTCTGCAGCCATTGCTATTATTTTTTTTTTTTTTTTGCTAATCCTGACACTTGTTCTACAATTAGAGCAGGACCAGTGTCTCAGCAGCTGATCTTTACACTCCAGGCTGGTTATTCTGTATTTTTTACAGGTTCTCTGTGGGATGCAGAACATTGCACCCATCTGGCAGGCAATTAGCACAGCTCTGCTCTCCGAGGTGAACCATTACCTTCCTCCCCTGCACTGCACCACTGCCACACAGCTCTCAGCAGAGCACAACCCAAATCTCCTCCCCAGGATAATGTCCAGGAGAACATTACAACTGGCTAATTATGAACCTGGCCTTGTCCCCATTCTCCTGAGGGCAGGCAGGACAAGAGAGCTGTGCTGGCAGCCCAAGGAAAGGAGGGAATCACCACCTGGGTCACTGCAGGAACAGCAGGTGCCTGTAAAGCTTTGCCCAGCTCAGACTTCCCAAGAACTTCTTTAAATGAGTATATGGTAAGGAAAAAACCCCAAACCTGTCTGCATGTGAGCAAGGACAATCTAATTGTGCCTGGGAGCATAGAAATCAATGAAGCCGTTTCTGAAATAGAGGAAAGCTGCAGTAGAGTTAACTAAAAATCACATACTCAGGAATGGGGTAGGTAGGGAGGGATAAATCCCTCTCATCCATTAAAATCCCATCTCATCCCACTCCTGCCATGGCAGAGACTCCTTCCACTGTCCTGGAGTGTCCAGCCTGGCACTGGGCACTGCCAGGGATGCAGGGGCAGCCCCAGCTGCTCTGGGTACCTGTGCCAGGGCCTGCCCACCCCCCCAGGGAGGAATTTCCTCCTGATGTCTCTCCAGGAATTCTCTGCCCACAGAGGTGCAGGCAGCTCCCAGTGCACACCCTCAGCTGATCATTCCCTGCTTAACCTCAAATGAGATTTCAGCAAAGCTTTGCCCCCACAGTGTAACAGACTCCCCCCTCAGCTGGCACCCCCAGCCTGGCACCCCAGGTTAATTAACCCTGGTTTGGAGCAGTATTAAGCAGGAAGCTCAGAACAGACAAGTGCCACGGAGTGCCGGGGGAATAAATCGGGCATCTCCTTCCACACTTCCACTTTGTGTCCCC
Organism: Molothrus aeneus; assembly: GCF_037042795.1. NCBI lineage: Eukaryota > Metazoa > Chordata > Aves > Passeriformes > Icteridae > Molothrus > Molothrus aeneus. The sequence continues at coordinate 4,673,958 of NC_089672.1, forward strand.
AGATCTGCTCCTGCCCTGCTGCTGCTTGTTCAGTAATTTCACGCTACGCTGCCTAACAATGTAAGCATGGAGGCTCCATCTAAAACTGCACTTCCCAAATGTCACTTGTTTGTGAACACATGGCTGAACCCAAAATTGCTTTTAATATTCGAGTGGTGCCTGCTGGCTCTGTTGTAGTTAAGGGTCTGTCTGAATTTCCATGATAAACCCCATTTTCTGGGGTGTAATACCATGACCACTCACTACACATAAACCTGCTTTACAAGGTCACAGCAGACAAACATCATTTTTTACATTTTTAAACCAAGACTGCTTGGCTATTTTTGAGTTTCAGACACCTGCCACTGATTTGAGGTCTCTTACAGTTTAAGGTTTTTCTTACCATCCCTTTAACTCCAGAACAAATCCAAATGTCTGACCCATCCCTGGAAGTGTCCAAGGCCAGGATGGACAGGGCTTGGAGCAACCTGGGATAGTGGAAGGTGTCCCTGCCCATGGCAAAACTTCCCAGATTCTACTGAATGAGCTTTGCTGGTCAGTTATTCTGCAGACTTCAAACCAGGAGAGCTGTCACAAACCAAAGTACACCAGGAACCTGCCCTAATGAGAAATAACCACACAATCATAACTCTCCAAACTTAACTGAGTGCACAGATTAAAGGAATTCAGGTATTTTCAGTGTTATTACCATAGTGTTATTAAAGCTTAAAAGTATTTCCAGCTTATTCCTTCCCCTCCAGTGTGCACCTAATGAGTTGTGCTCAGTTACATCAGTCACCTTATTCACTGTGAAACACAGCTTGGATGCACCAGAAAACTAATTCCACTTTACCAATCCCAAAACAACCCGTTCAGAACCTGAATGAAGCACTTGAGAAAGCCATTCCTACACCCTCAGAATAAAATGGAGCTGGGGGTGCTCAGCCTGGAGAAAAGGAGACTCAGGGGTGAGCTTATCACTCTCTACAGCTCCCTGAAAGGTGCCTGTGCTCAGCTGGGGCTGGGCTCTTTCTCCAGGAACTGACAGAACCAGAGCACACAGCCTTGAGCTGCACCAAGGGAAATACAGGTTGGATATTGGGAAAATGTGTTTTACAGAAAGGGTGATGAAGTTCTGGAATGGTTTTCCTGGGGAGGTGGTGGAGTCACCATCCCTGGGTGTGTTTAACAAAGCCTGGATGTGGCACTGGGTGCCAGGGTTTGGTTGAGGTGTTGGGGCTGGGTGGGACTCAATGATCTTTAGGGTCTCTTCCAACCCAGTGATTCTGTGAATTCTGTGAGTTCTGTGAATTCTGTGAATTCTGTGAGTTCTGTGAATTCTGTGAATTCTGTGAGTTCTGAGAAAACAAATTATCGAGAAGCAAAACCAGCAGCGTGGGACAGTGAGAGAGCCCATCCCAAAGCACAGGCACTTTCTGTGCTCTCCTCGGGAATGAGGACAAACAGGTGGCATGGCTGTGTGTGCCAGCACTGCCCCAGCTGTCCCTGCCAGCTGCCCACCTGTGTTGCCATCTTGCCGTAGTCGATCCAGCGCAGGGTGGCAAAGTTGGTGGACTCGGCGCAGTTGAAGCCGTGGTTGAAGCCAGCGTGGTACCCGTAGGGAAATGTGATCATGAACTCCCCAGCTTCCTGGGTGATCTGCAAAACAAAGGAAAAAGGAGGAGACACCCCACAGGGCACTTAATGCAGCAGTTTGAGAACAGAGACCCATTAAAAAGCCCCACAGATGAAATCTCTTCCCACTGGAGGGTGGGCAGAGCAGCACTGGCAGCTCCTGGCCGAGCCTGGTGAGCTGCAGGAATACTCAAGGATTTCTCTTAAGGGAAAAACTCAGAACAGTGGATGGAAGGGGTTACATGACCTGAACTATTTACACCTGCAGGCTCCAGTTACAAAGGAACATTCAGGCTGCAACATTCCAAAAGATCAAGGCAGCACCTCCCCTCCACGGGGCATGGAAGAGGCAGAGCTTGACCTTCCCTGTCCTTCCAACCAGCAGTGCTGACAGAGCTCTCACAGCTGTCACAGGCCAAGAATTCTGCTTGGATTCCTTCCCCCAGCAGCTCTGAGCCCACAGAGACCCCAGGGGACTGCACTTCCAAACACAAGGATGGGGCCAAATGCAAAATGGAAACACACAGAAGTTCAAACGCTCCCCCCTCGGCTGGGCCGACATCTGAACTTGCAGATGTCATTAACATTAGAAGAATAATTCAAGAAAGAGGGAATAAAAGCTGCTGTGATACACAAGAAGTTCCTGCAGGATTTCAGGAGGAGGAGGTGCTGAAGTCCAGCCTGCATCCATCCCCTCCACAAACCCCAGCAGTGCCACTCTGCTGGCTCCAGGAGATGGACAGATGATGTTCCTGTCAGTGAATGCACATCCTGATGTCTCCATTTCAAGCCCACATCATCCATGGCACTGCTGTCAACATTATCCCACAATAAATTAGAAAACACTCCAGATGATGGATAGGCCATGCAGAAAAGTAATAACTATTGAAGGAAAGCCAGCACAAACTGCCACTCATGAAGAAAGCCCCAAATTTACTGACTTCTGCAAGCTCTTGAGGAATAAATGGAGAAATCAATAGGAGATTACAGAAATACACATTTTTAATTATTAAAAAGCCCTAGTATTGATCTGTTTCTTTTTTTTCCAGAACAGCATTATAGAGATTTATAAATGCTGCCTATTTCAACTTCATTGAAATCTGCCAAGGATTTGGATGCAGGGATCCTATCTCTGTTCCTCAGGAAAAATGGCACTTGTACCCTGTTTGTGAATAACAGCCTCCACTGTTTCAGGACAGGGCTCGGAGTTTGGGACAGTGGAAGGTGTCCCTGCCCACGTTTGGGATTTAAGGTCCCTTCCCACTCCATGATTCCACGAGAGCAGTTTGGAGCAGGCCTCTGTGACACTTCCCCCGTCCACAGGCAGCTCTGGCTCCGTGTGCTGGGAACAGCCAGCAGCAGCAGCAGCAGTTTGAGTGATTCTGCACAGATACAAATCCCTGTAACCATCCCTGGCCGAGGAGATTTACTTCTTGCCACAAGACTTTAAGAATAAGCACATTAAAACGATCATACCAAATAAACATGACCCCGCTTTTCAAATCAGGGCTTAAGAGCTGCAGGGATCCTTCCAGGCTTAGAGCAGCATGAACACTTACACAACAGGGAACCAGCACAGCCAGCTCCACTTTGGATCATACTGGATCCACAAGAAAATCAAAAAGTGTTTCTGAATCACCACTGGGGGTTTTGCTGCCCCTTGATGAGCCAGACCATCCTTATCAGCTCGCCCCTCTCTATATGAGAGGCTCCCTAACTGCCAGAGTTTGTTCAGTGACAGCTTTTCCTCTCCTCAGTGTCTCAGCCAAAACCCAAACTCTCCTTTTTGCAGCAGAGCTGGTTTGAACCCCAGGCTGCCCTCAGCACAGCAATGCCCTTGGAAATAAAGCCAATTCCCTGGGTGGCTCTGCTGGGTTGACTCCTCAGGAGAGAGGAGCTGTGCAGGGCCAGCCTGCAGGGACCTACCCTGTCAAAGGGAATCCCATATTTCTTCAGGATGGAGGGAGAAATGAGGGTCATCTTGTGACGGAGGAAAGCATCACATCCCTGAGAGCTTCCTGGGAAGAATCCTGTGGAGACATTCAAAGGAGGAGCATCACTACAGGGCTGTCCTTGGGAAAACAACACAACCTGCTGGATTCCACATCAACCTGCCCTACATATCACTATCTAAAGGGAGAACATGTTAATATCCAGGGAAAGGAAAGGGCTCCATGCCAGGCAGTGGCACGAGGGACACGTTCACAGTGGTAACCAACAAGTGGCAGAGGCACCAGGACCTGACCCAGTCAGCACCTCAACACCCCCAAGCCTTAAATTCTGCTACTGAGTTATAAATTGTGTCACTAATCACAAATAATTAATTGGTAAACACTGCCCAAACCCCTCAATGGCAGCTCAGCCAATGTAACCCAATTTTCCTCACTATGTCCTTCCCTCCAAGTGGCTGATTCCATAACAAATTGTGCTTGTAGGAACTCAAACCCATCACAGTTTAGGAAAACAAATAACCCAAGCTCTGGAACCAAAACTAATTGATGAGACATAATGGAAGGGGTTTCACAAAGTCAAAAGGATTACTGGATTCCAGGTTTACTTATATTTTTGTACTAAAAGCATTTCAATTCAAATTATGACTGTCTGCTACCCAGTCTGTCGTCCCTCTCTGCAGTTCCTCTTTTTAATGCACAGTTTAAGTGGCTCTCATTAAAGCCACTAATAAAGAAGCACATTTTAAGTGATTAGCACCAATAACATGGCAACACATTAACATTCTCTCCATGGGCTCCATGGCTCTCCCAGTGAGCCCATTTACAGCTCAGCTATTCATTTTCCATATTAATTGCACACTCATTTCTCCATAGTAAACTTCTCCCCACTGATGCACAGGACAGGAGAATGGCCAGGCAGCAATTTTGGCTCTTTGCAGAGTTAAATCATCACCCACCCATCTTTTAGAGACAGGAAACTAAAATAAAGACCAGATCATTGATAATTTGCTCCTGGTTTTACAGCACAAACCATCTCCATGCCTCAAAATTGATCATCCGTAAAAATTAGTTACAAACAGCAAGAAACTTATTATTGCTCCTGTCAGACTTGGAGTGGTATTTCAGAGTCTGCAGAACACAAGTCATCTGATTGATTGACTTCTTATAAAAATTACTTTTTTCATCTATTAAAACCTGGCAAATTACTGAGCTGTAGCTTTGAAATGCAACATTTCTGAGCAGCCATTTCCAGTGTTATTTGTATTTAGGGATCAGGGAGCTCAGCGCCCATGAGAACAGCACCAAGCCCCAGGACACTCATCCCCAGTTATTCTGCATTTACCCCACACAATCAGCTGCTCCCCTGGACACCCTGGAGTGTGCTCAGCAGGAAAAAGCAGTACAGGAATTTGTCTGTTTTCTGGGAAATCAGCATTAGAACTTTTCTTTTGCATCAGAGTAGAACCTTCCAGATTTCCCTGCCTGCTCCTGCCTTCACCACCAGATTAAAACCACCCCACTTCCCTCACTGGAGATGAACCACAGAAATTTGGAGTTAATTATTCTGGGCCAGCAGCTTTTTTTAGCTGGGCAGTTCCTTGAACATTTGCAAGTGAACAAAAATAGAAACAACACCAACAAATTAAAACATATCCACTTCTGCAGCCAGACATCTTCCCTGAAGCTTGAGAGGTGGGAGTTTGCCACAGCTCAAAGTAACTCTCCCTCCCCTCCACTCCAATTTTCCTTTTCTTTTTCCCTCGCTTTCATTTTTTCTTCCTTTTTAATATGAACTTTATGGCACTGAAAAATAAAGGAAGATGAGGCTAAAATAAAAGGAAAACAACCAAATACAAAACGTGTTTATAGGGTGAAGGAGCAATGGCTACAAACTGGAAGAGGGGAAATTTAGGTTCAGCATCAGCCAGAAAATGTCTGTTGTGGTGTGGTGAGGCTCTGGAACAGGCTGTGGCTGCCCCATCCCTGGGAGCATTCCTGGTCCAGGGGAAGGTGCAGTGAAAGGATTTTTGGAGTCCTTTCCAACCCAAACCCTTGTGGATTAAACCCACTGCCCAGACATGGGGGGGTTAGGTCTTAATGCCTCAAAATCCAAAGGTTTTTAAGGAATTTTAGTTCAGGTCAGGTTTAGTTTAGTTTAGTTTAGTTTAGTTTAGTTTAGTTTAGTTTAGTTTAGCTCAGGTCAGGCCATGCCAGGAGACCGAGGCTTGGAGGGAAGAGCTGAAGGAAAATTAAAATTCCCTGTCAAGTTCTCTGGCTCTGAAGCTGCTCCCCCAGCTCAGCAGGTTCCTCAAGCAGCCCCTGAAGTCCCCAGCAGGTCCAGTCAGTGCCAGTCCTTGCTGAGCCCAGCCCAAAGCCAGGCTCACCTTTTGCCAGGCGTTCCAGCCTCTTGCCGTGCTCCGGGGGAATGGCATACCTGGGAGAACAGAAACCAAGAGATCATTATATGTGATGGAACCAATGCATTTTTCATGTAAAAACAGGGAGAGGACAAGGCTAGGAACAAGTGGGGCAATAACCCTGAGCACAGCACACAATGGCTGCAATCAAACCAAAATTCTGTATGTCTGAAAGGCATCAGTAACACATAATCCATGGAAAAAAACAGCATTTAATAAAAGTCCTCAGACATGTTACATGAAATGTGTGTTTTCCTGGCACCTTCTCAAACAGCATCAGGTAAGGTAAAAGGAAAATGGAGAAGACAAAGTGATGATGCAGCACTGGAAACCCCAGGAATAACTGAGTGCAGGGAACAGCAGGTGTGTTCTCCATGGGGAAAATATCTGCAAAATAAAACTGTGCTAAATATTAATAAGCAAGAAACAGATGGGCTGAAAAGGTGTGAAGGAGGGTCTGTGTGCTTTGGAAAAGAATAAGCCTTTTTCTGTGCAAATAGCTTTCATTTTATTCAAAAAAGTGAATATTCTTCAGCTCAAGCAGTCATGGCTCAATCCTTATGTCCCTGCTGGATTTTACTGTCTGATGTGAAATAATGGAATTCAAGTATTCAATAATTTTCTTGATGAGGTGACCCTGAAAATGCAGGGTCTGCTGATGAAAACATCATTAAAGGGTGTAGGGAACAACTTCTACACTTCCTAAAGCCAGCGTTCTTAGATTTTGGGTCAGTAAAGTGCAAAAGAATTTGACTGGAATTTTTTCAAGAGTGCAAATAATTGAATGTAATTCTGGAAAAACAATCAACTGTCCCTCAGGTCCCAGCCACAGGGCTGGGTGTGCCCAGCACGTACAAACACCAGGGAAGTTACAAATGGCTTTTTCTTCCCTAAAGCTGTTGGTTCTCAGTGCTTTGAGGTTCACAACATTCTCAGGAGCAAAGCCCAGGTGACAAAGATTTATGTGTTCAGGTTGTAAGAAGGGAGCTGAATCCCAGGACACATTTCAACGTGTTTAACATGATGGCACACAATAATATTGCCAATGGAAATTTGTAAATCGTTGGTTACATCCTGCAGCAGATTAAATACGGCTCTCCCTGCTTTTTGTGACAGAGAATTCTGAGAATTTACATTTGTGGGAATGGCATTTATTGCCAGCTATAACTTCTCTTCAAAGTGAATAATAAAAAATGCATTATTTTTGCTATTTCCAATAAAGATGTCAAACCCATCCTTCTCATTATCCCTCACTGGGATCAGGAAATTGCAGGAGGGGACTCAGCAACAGGTGCCCAGCACTGCCCCTCCTGGGCTGGGGGCTCAGAATGCACCTGAATTTGGGGGGGTTTCAGCCAGACAAATTCTGCATTTTCCAGTGTAAAACCACGACTGGGAGAAGCAGCTCGAGGCCCAACCTGTGCCAGGAACTCAAACACACCTGGGCTGGCCTGGCAGGGGGATGACAAATCCCACACGGGGCCCTGCAGGGTTTAGGCACTAAGCTGATTTGAACTGATGGCTTGGAAAAAATTTAAGGTAAAACACTATGCAGCACCTAATCTTGTAAAATAATAAATGCAGCAATGGACTCCCAACATTCCCTGACCAAAGTTTGACAGTGCCTTAAATTGCATAATTATCAAACAATTCAATTTCATTTGTCTGGGACAAAGCTTGTGGCTTTTATTTTACAAAGACCATTCATCACTTACATAAATGTGATAAAACTAATCCCGATCCAAAGCTCCTTTGTGGGATTAATGTCCCTTAAAACAGGGAAATGAGACATTCCATTCCTTCTGGGAAAAATGCTGAAGGATTGGGAAAGAACTAATTTATGGCTACAAGGCTGCTGATGATTAATGTAATATCCCCAGTCTACAATGCAACCTTCACTTAATTAGTGCCTGTAATTGGGAGTTGTAAAGATAAGATTAATTGAATCTTGAGGATGTTAAAAGTTTAATACATTGGAACATGGTTATTGTGTTATCTGAAACTGCAGCCTGCAAAAAGCCAAGCAAGGCTTCAGAGAGCAGCCCATGGAGAGACAAAGAAAAAAGACTTGCTTGGATAGAAACCAGCCAGAGAGGAGGAATTTCCAGCTTACAAAAAAGAACTATATGTAATAATATACAAATCAAAATACCCCAGCACAGAATGGTAATAGCTGACTCCGATTTTAGAAATTAACTTTTTTCTTTGGGCCAGTCTTTAGGAAGCAGAGCCTACACATCCCTGTGCCTTTATTCTTAGGAATTCAAAATATTAACTGCAGAAGAGAATTAAAAGTAGGTCAAATTCTGCTTTAAGTTACGCTCACAAATCTGACTGATTTACATAAAGATAGGCAATAAAGACAGAATTTGGGCTGCTATTTAAAACCAGAAAGAGAAACAGAAGGCTCCTGCACGTATGGCACAGATTGAGCTGCATCTACACACAAAATGATTGATTCCAAGGCAGAACAACAATGGAAAGATTAAAAACTGCTGCAACCCAAGGGGTGCAGTCCCTGAGCCACGAGCACCCGGCAGGGCTGGCTCTGGGTGCCGCTGATGCCCCCTGCCCTCAGTGAGAGCCAGCACTCCTGTGCCTCTCAGCAGTTTGCCACCATCCCCACAGCTCAGCTCAGCTGCAAAACCTCAATCCCACAGGCAAGCCACAGGTAAAAAACATCCAATCATTTCCTTTTCTTCAGGCATGACTTCAGGAGCCCCCGGTGCTGGGAACACTGGGCTGGATGTGCCCCTCTGGCTCAGCTGTCCCCAGCACAAGGGGCACTGATGGCCAAAGCAGCAGTGGCTGGAGATAAATCACAAATCCAGCCCCATTCCAAGGGTCAGCCTTGCCCAGAGTGACCAAGACAAAGGGCCAGGCTTCACCCAAAACCCTGCCACTCAGCACTTTGGGGATTGCAGCAGGAAAAATGTGCTGCTGCCCTGCCAGGGAACGGGAGATTTACACAATGGGGAAAGAAAAAGCAGCTTGAGATAAAAAAAGTTATAGTTCTGTGACTCAAATGTCATCTTACCCCCAAGTCAACAACCTGAAAGTAATATACTGAGCCTTTTAAATTACCTTTTTCTACTTTCCACCAAAACAACAGAAAATCCCTGAAGTGGATCAAGTACCACTTGTACACATCTAGAACTTGCTGTTCTCTGGGAAAGACACTCAGCTCCCAAACTTATTTCATGAAACCTAAATCCAGCATTTCTGAACTCTACTTCCACGCAATTTTCTGAGTCCTTGAGTCAGAATCACAAGTCCAAAAGGTTTTGCCCCAAAGCTATAAATGAGTCAGAAAAAGATCTTCCTGGAGTGGTGGCTTGCTTTTGTTAATACGGAATCCCAAAATGGTTTGGGTTGGAAGAGATCTTAAATATCCATTTCCACCCCTGCCATGGCAGGGACACCTCCCACTGTCCCAGGTGCTCCCAGCCCTGTCCAGCCTGGCCTTGGGCACTGCCAGGGATGCAGGGGCAGCCCCAGCTGCTCTGGGCACCCTGTGCCAGGGCCTGCCCACCCTGACAGAGAGGAATTCCTTCCCAACGTGAGTTGAACTGGACAGTTCTCCTCTCCTTAACACTAAAGAGAGGTCTGTCCTGTTTGCCATCATAGGATATCATTAATAGAGTAATTTTCTTGGTGTTTTGTTTATTCCCTTGGAATGGGGCTTGATGGATGTGGATAATTATCAGACTATAAAAGCCAGCAAATGTGCTATTTTCTATCGCTCTAAATCATCAAACAAATAAAGTGTGAAACAGCATTTCTGAATACAATTTTCCCCTCTAATGGTTTAGAATTATTATCAGGAACAATGAGAATAAATAAGCAAATGTCTTGTGAATTAAGAATTAAACAAGTGTGTCAGTAAAAAGGAGCATTCAGGCCATCCTGGGATACAGGGATGCCTTTGGGGCCACCAAGGAATGATGAAACAGGAAAGGGAATTCACTTGGGCAGCTTCCAGCACCAGGTGCTGCTCAGGGACCTCCCAGTCCCAGGTTCTCCCCTCCCTGCTGCTTCCTCAAAGGGAGCCAAGCTCAGTTTTGGCTTCCAGTGGCCAAAACCCTAAAACTCCATCCATAGCAAAGGTTCATAGCTGTTTTCTCCTTGTTTGAGAGGAATTTTTCTCACCTGAAGCCATCCCTACCTTTGGCAGAGGACCAGACCATCCTGTCCCTTCGCCCAAAGCTTCCAAGACCTTTTCCCACTCCAGCTGTCACCCCCAGAGGTTTTTCCCAGTTACACCTTGTTCCACACCTCATTTACACTCTCTTGCACCAACACAGAGCAATTAAACAGTGATTAGTTCACCAAATCCCACACCCCACTCTCTGGGAGCCTGGGCTCCATGGGCAGGGGGAGGTTCGAACACAAGACTCTGGAAATGTCACTTCAGTGCCATTCCTGGGAGAAGGTAAGAAACTCAATTTCACAGTGTCTGCACAAGGTCTGCCCAAGCAGGCCCCACACAGTTTAACACACCATAATTATGGAATAAGGAACACAAACAGAACAGGAGCAGCACATTTAAAATGTCCAGGCCAACGTGTCAAGCTGGGGTGAGTTATCTGTCTTCAAAGCAGATTTAATTGTGCCAAGAACAGTGACCCTTCAAGATTCAAATGCCAACCTGCTCTCAGCCACGACAGGCAGAATGAAAAGCTGCTATTTCAGCCCCTGTAAGGCAAAGGGTGCCCATAAACACAGAATCTGAACCCTGACTTCCAACATCTTTAGCCCCCACAACAGCAGCAAAGCCTCCAAAGAAAACCCCTTGGTCTATCAGGAATATTTATCACCCAACAGAAGCATTAAGAACCAGCATTAGCACAGGGTGGTCCCTCCCTGCAAAGTTCAGATCCTGCTCCTGAGGCCTCATTTTTCTACAAGGTAAAACATTAAACAACATCTCCTCACTGTGTCAGAGCAAAGCTCAGGGTAGAAGTGGGGGTTTCCATGCTAGAATCTCCCAGAATATCCTGAGCTGGAAGGGACCCACAGGGATCCTGCTGTGCAACACTATTTTTAAGCTGGTTTGCCTGTATGAGAAAAGAAAAAAAGGTATTTCAAGAAGAACAGGTTGTTCCTTTGTTGGTAGCGTTGTCACCTCCCTTCCACGGTCACCTCTCTTTTCCTCACCTTTACCCTCCTCCAAAATTAACCTCCCTTCTTCCCTCTCTCCCAACAATTTGTTAAAATATTCAAATCAACTCCCTTTCCTCTTCCCCTCACATCAAATCTGAGGTTGGCCCACGCTGAATGGGCTGGAAATCTCCCATTTCCCATTTTCTCAAGATCCTGGTTAGGAAAGGAGATTCCCTGGCCTCCTTCTCCTCCCCCCTTCTGCTGTGGCTCCTGCCATCAGCAATGCAAACCCTGCCTGCAGATAGGATCACACAGGGACCAGAGAGCTCCCTGCTCCTAGGACAGAGCCTTTATCCAGTGCCTGCAGCTTTATCTTGAATGGATCATTCCACAGCACAATGGATGATGGAATTCAGTGTCTTTAACTAGCAGTGTCAATGATTTCAAATAATGACATTTTTATTGAAATACACCCAGAGTGAGAGATAAACACACAGGCTGGGGAGTATCAACTCCAAAAGCCACAATTAGGAGTAAACAGGACCAAATCCCAACTCCAAAACACACCAAACCCACCTGCCTCCCACAGCTGCTCAATGCAACCTTGGGCAAGCAGCACAGGGAGAAAATCAGGGCAAACCTGCTCAGGAAGGGCCTGGGCACCACCAAACACTCCCAGCCCTCACCCACAGGGCCCATTTCACTGCAGACAGTCCCTTCCCACACACAGAACTTGCTCATTACCCACAATGGGAAGAAATGGCAGCGATTTTGCTGCCAACAGAACAGGAGGATGAAAAACTTCCTCCTTCCCCAAAGAAACTGAAGTTGTGACTGCAAAGACTCCGTTTGTTTTCCAGTAAGGATGGGCAGAATATCTCAGGTTACTCTGAAGCTGGGATCAAATCCCTGGAGATTGAGCACTGGAAGATTAGAGCCAAGCCTAACTTGTGCCAATCATGTACTTCTGAAAAACTCTCCAACCCTTAGAGCTGCCTTGAGCTAGAAATAGGATTAAAGAGCCATTAGTTTCAAGAAGTGACATTAGACAGGAGCTTTTTAAAATTCAGATTTTAAAGCAATATGAATTTTCAAGAGGTACAACTGAGCTCCAAGATTAGCACAATGGGCTACTTCCAGTGTGATTCACTCACCCCCGACTCAAGGAACACAAAAGAGGAGATTTTTCCAGAACTCCAAATGCAATTTTCAAATACATTTTTTTTTTTTTAAAAGCAGAGAATTTAATGTGAACAACCATCTGCTCTTGGAAAGACTCTCAGTGCCCCAGTCCAGTCAGCTCCACAGCACAAGTGCCAGGCACAAAGCACAAAATTGCAGAGCACATTGGAGTCTCTCCCTCCACATGTAAAAATAACCCAGGGCCTGCCTCTCTGCCTGCAGTGAATGAGCAGCATGAAGGAGCCATTTTACTAAGAAAAGGTGTTTGGGGAAAAACATTATGAAGTCATTTACTCATTCAGTTTAGCCAAGAAGATAATTAGTACACAATTCAACAGAGATGAATGACTACAATATTCATCCCCTTGCCATTCCCCATTATTTGTTTGGAAGAACCTGTTCACATCAGATTTATTTCCCTAAACTGGCAATCAGATTATTAATTACTGGTTGTTTTTGTAGTGCATACCATACAAATAGAAAGAAAAGCACAGATTATGCTTCAAAGAGCCCGTATTCTGAAATAATAGCTCATTTCAGCTCCAGGAACAAGGAGAAAAAAGGCAACCAGGGGAGATCAGAGCTATCTGTGCCTTGTACCAAGTGACCTGTGTGAGCTGCCTCCCTCACCGGGCACAGCACCACGAATTCCTGAAAAAAACACCAGGATAATTGCCTCCAGCAGAACAAAAGAGATTTGCTCCTGAGTAATGAAAGATATTCTTAGATTAGGAAACCCCTTGTGCTAGAGGTGCAATGCCTCTACACACACACACACACACACACACACACTCTTTTCTTTTCTGAGGAGAAAAAAATCCAGCATTCCAAAGGTTTAATGCTCCTCATCCATCAAACTGCACCGTTCCCAGCTACAACTGCTTTGAAGTGAGAGCTGTGTTCTTGTCAGCATCAAAGCCACAAGTGTTGTAGCTGAGATTTGATAAAGATCACTGACACAGTTTGGAAAGTTTCCTTTATTTCTCCTGTTTGATCCCCTTTGTGCGGCTGATTGGGCAGCTGGAAATGAAGTGGATGCAAACCCAGCACATTTATTCCTTGGAACATTAAGGGGTTAACGAGTGCTCAGCTCTCAGACAGCACCGAGTGCTATTTAAGTGCTGTCATTACTACAGGCTCCTCTTATTTTAAACCTCACTTGTGCTGCACTTGGCATCACCCCTCGACAATTTTCCCTGCTGAGTAAAGAAAAAAAAAAAAAAAATCCCCGCTGATTTCTGCCAATGTGTTAACAAAATGTGAATAAAGACAAAGCTCTGCAGCAGCACTCCTGCTCCCTCCCAGCCCTCCCAAGCCCTGCTTCCAGCTCTGTGCCAAGCTGGAATCTGCAAGCTCATTGTCCCACGGGGAGGCAGATCAGGCTGAAGGAGTGAGATGGAGCATGGAAGCACATCTCCCTCCCCTCCAGCCCCAGTGCTCTGCTCAAAAGCCTCTGTTATTAAACCAATCTGTGATCCTGTCAGACTTCCATAGATCTTCATTTCAAACCAGGCCTGAGCTCTGAGCAGACACTTTCAGAAGGCAGGAATGGTTGGAGCCCTCCTGGATCAAAGAGCTGCTTCTCTCAGTCCAGCTGGGGCTCCTGGGCTGCAGCCACAGCAGGGACCACCCCAGGATGCTGCTGGGACCCCACATCAGCACCTCCTCCTGCTAACACCATCCTGGAAAGTGCCAGGAGGGAGCACAGGTGGGAAGGGTCTCCTCTCTGCTGGGCCAGGTACCACAGATGAACCTCAGCCTCTAAGATTTCTAATTTCAACCAACAGAACAGGCTCAGTACAGACGGACATAAAATGCACGGACTGAAAAGTGAAATGGCAGCAAAGCACAGAATAATTCCATGCCTTTTGCAGTGGGTTTGGGTGAAAATAAAAACCAAAGATGCTCTGGAGGGGAAGCACAAACAGCAGGGAGCTGAGAGAAAGGGGTGCTGAGGCCGAGATCAATCCATCTGTGCCTCCTCAGACAAGTCCCACAGCTGATTCCATCAATCCCCCAGCCTGGCTTGACCTTCATTTTCTGGCATTTTCTCTCAGTTAGATGAGGGTGAATGAAGAAAGGCAATACTTGAGTCCTAACTCCCCAAATCCTGTGCCTCCTCTGCAGCACAAAAATGACCTTTTAATAATCTGTCTACAACAGCCTAATGAAAGACCACAAAAACTTGAGTCTATTAAACAGAGAAATCTCCACTATTCCAGCAGCAGCACCTGATTGGGAAGATAATCCAAGGCAGAGCTCATTCAGGTCCTGCACAACGTGCTGACCCCATGGATTCTGAAAGCAAACCAGCAGTGAGCACTGTCCCCCTCACCCTTCTCCCACAGCACCACCTCCAGGAGGAAGGGCTGGGGAGAGGGCTGGGAGTGCTTTGTGTTGATTAACTAATGACTGCAGCTTGCAGGGCTGGATTAATGACTCCCTGCTCTCAGTTATCAGGGAATTACAGGGGGATACAGCTCTGCATCCCAGCACATCCCTCCTCCCATGCATCTCCAGCAAACCCACATGCACACGGATTCTCGGGGCAGAAAGCAAAGCAGATTTCACCTTCATTTTAGAAAAGTCAGGAGAGTGAAAAGCTGTTCTGCCTGGCCATACTTTATCTCACTTTCCTTTTATCCCTTTTAATGAATATCCCTGTTCTTTTCTCTCTGCCTTTTATCAACAGAAAAGGGTCTTGCTCTGCCAAATCTGCCTGAGAGCAAATGGTGTTGCAGTTAATCTATAAATCAACCATCACCATAAATTCTGCTCTTTCTCCATCCAAAACAGCAGAGCTGTAAAACAGATTACATGGGACAGCAGAGGCAGGAAGGAAATCTGGGAGCTGTGAGGAGCTGCCATCACATCCAAATGGCCTTGCCTGCTTCTCCTTCCTCCCCACTCCACCCAAAAAGCCTCCAAACCTCTGCTGCCAGGCCTGGAACAGTTTTAGGAGCAAGGACACCTCACACACTTCCCATGGAAGATGATGCAGACCTTGGGGATTGAGGGAAGAAAGGGAATTCAGGAGAAGGTTCTGCAGCCTAACACCAAGAAACAGGAAAAGCAAAACTCAGAAAAATAAAAATTCTCGTGTGGCGCATCAGCTGTGAATCCCAGCTGTGACTCCAGCTAAAGCAGCCTAAGGAATCTCAGCATCTCCAGGGTGCAAGAGACCCCAACAAGCAGCACTGGCAGTGACACCTGACCCTGCAGGGATCCCAGCAGCCTGGGCAGAGCCCCCCGAGGGGAGGCAAGAAATGATGGAGGGACCATGGCTGGCCCTGCAGCCGCAGAGCTCTGTGCCAAACATGAAAGCAGCTGCCTGCAATGGGGTCACCCCGAGCCCACGGAACACCTGGGGGATGGCAGAGCAGGGGCAGAGCCCAGCAGCACAGGGATGGTGACAGGGTGAGGGGCAGCACCCTGCAAAGGAACAGTTAAGCTCCATGACTGCTTTAGGTCATTTTCCTCCTCCAAGGCAGTCTTCCAGGGATGAACATTTCCTGTCCTGTGAGGGGAGGACAGGACAAGAGTTCAGCAAAGAAAGCTGCAGCTCTTGCAGACCAGAGTGAGCAATAAACCCAGGGAGATGCTGAGAAGCTCAGATCTGCTGCTGCTCCAGGAGGGGCTCTCAGCCAAGGCCAGAGAGGGCTCCTTTGAGAATCCCTCCCTTGGGAACAGCCAGTCCTGGCTGGAATCTCCCCTCACAGGCCTGTGGACAGGTGAGCTGTCCCTGACGACAAATGAATTACACTGTAGATGTGACAAGAGAGCCATGGAGCCCCTGGCTGGTTTGGCTTGGAAGGGACCTTCAATCCCACCCAGTGCCACCCCTGCCATGGCAGGGACACCTCCCACTGCCCCAGGCTGCTCCAAGCCCCGTCCAGCCTGGCCTTGGGCACTGCCAGGGATCCAGGGGCAGCCACAGGGAGGATTTGCCCTCCTTGACTGGATTTGCCCCATGCAGGGAGCCTCACTGGGTACCTGGAGGGAAGAAAGCAGAAATTCTAAAATATTTCAAGCAACAAAGGTTAGGGGTAACTGCATGGACTCTCAGGTTTGCAGTCCTTTCACAAGACAGAATTCCAGAAGTGTTTCTGGAATGTAATTGTATCTGTGACCAGCGCTTCCAACTAATCATATTATTTTAAAGTTCCTTTGGTAATTTGTCCTTAATTCCACACAAACTGCTGTTCTGGCATAAAGTGTACTTTGTGATATCAAAGTCAAACAGATTAGGCATGATCCACTTCCAGTGAGGGAGTGTTTTGGAGAGGAGATGATATAACTTAAAAGCTAAAGCTGGCTCCCTGTTTTAATTAAAGGGGATTAAACATCCATCATGATAAGGGAAAAGGGACATTTTATAAAAATCAATTACCTTCCTCAGTGTCAGTCTGGTTTAACACCTGTGGTTTCTGGGAGAAGGGAGAGTGTAACATCCCACCATTAAGGTAAATTAAATACTGTTACTGTACAGCAAGACCACAAAATATCCAGGAAAAATAACTGTATCACCCAATCAGGCGGTACTGACAAAATAAAATGTTACACTCCCAAAGTGTATCAGGCAAATTCACAAGACTCAGATTCAAAGTTTCCTGCAGCACCTCCCCAGCCAGGAAGCCTCCAGGTAGGGACTGCACATCTTTATGGAGATAAAAGGAAGGGCTGGTGGAACACCTCAGCGTCTAAAAATATTCTTTTGGAATTGCAAAGGCTGAGCCACATCCACTCCTCAATAAAATGCCGTAATAACCATGAAGAATGAGGCCTGGCACTCAGCTTTGTTGCTTCTGTCATTAGAAAATCAGTTTCTGCTCGCACCGTTTGACAATATGCTCAATTTTAGGTCTCACACAGGAGTGTATGAGGTAATTATACACAATATGTATAATTGATACAGCAAAAATTCCCACCACCAGAGGTTTAATATGGGGCTGCAGAATTAAATACATTTCAGTCATTTCAAAAGTTTGAGACTATGAAAAGGTGGCAATTAAATTCCTAATGCGAGAGGGACATTTTAGTGTAATTTGAGAAAAAAGCAAGTGAAAGGCTGGATCTGGCAGCTCCTGCCTGAGGGGCTTCACACGAGGTTACACAACTGCTCCCAGCCCCGGGGGTGCTGCATGGCAGTGCCCACACCTCCCATGCCTCCTGCTCCAGCTGTCAGACTGAATTTCCAGCTGCAGCAGCAGCAGGGTGGGAAGGTGAGGAGCAGAGCCCGTGCCTGGGAACAGCATATCCACAGGGAAAACCCCCTGGAAAGGAGGGCTGTGAGGGAAGCAGCTCCTTCCTCCCTTTCCCTTCAGAAGGCAGCAGGGCTGGTGGCTCCTCACCCTTCCCACAGCCCCAGATAATTTATGGGAGACACAAAGAAAGAGTTATGGTTTTTAACGAGCAATTTTGAAGCAGATACTACCAATATACAGAGTCCTTGGTTCCGCTGAATAAATATCCCTGACAGCCAAACAATAACTCTGCCTCTTATTTTAGAGCTCAGCCCCAAACTGGTAGACTCTGTAACTCTCCACACTCCTGCTATTCCCTGAGGTGCTTCCAAGATGATCACTGTCAGAGCCACGGAGTCTATAAAAAGGATGAAGGAAGCTGGGAAATTTCCACAGAGGTGGTGCCAGCAAAGCAGAAGGAACATTTCAGCCATCCCTGAGCAAAGCCAGGCTGCAGCGCTGCAATTCCAGCAGTGCAGTCCAAGAGCTCCCCCAGCTGAGCTCTGGGACAGCTGCAGTCACTCCCAGAACAGCTCAGGTACCTGGAAAGTTCCAGATCTGCTCCAAGGGGATTCAGATTTACTCTCTGCAGCCAGTGCTTGTTCAGAGAAGAGCTGGAGAACTCTTGAGAGGAGCTGTCATGGTGCAGAACAAGGAGTGGCTTGGGAAGTGGCAAACTCCTGCCTGATGCTCAAGGGAAGGGCAGGGAGGCCCTGCCAAACCAGCAGTGGCATCCTGTCACAATGCATCCCATCCTGTGTCACACACTGTCACCTACCCATGAAAACTGCACTGAGAGGGAAAAGCTTCTGCTCCAAACACGGCCTTGTCCTCAAAACCCTCACCTCCCCCAGCTGGGGCAGCTGCAGAGGAGGAGTGACTCTCCCAAACACAGGATGGCTGGAGAAAGGATGGAACAACCCAGCCCAAAGCTCAGGCCAGCTGCTGCCACCCCTCCTGGAGCAGCCCAGTCCTGCTGGGACACTGCTGGTGGCCCTGAGCTCCTGCTGGGACACTGCTGGTGGCCCTGAGCTCCATGGCCAAAGGGGACCAGGAGCTTCCCATGGGCTGTGGCACCATCTGCTGGAGACGGCACCAGGAAAATGGGTTGGAATTAAGGGATTCTGGAGGAAGAACTGACAGGATCCAAACTGATTCATATTCTGAGCTGGAAACCCACAGGATCATGTGTCCAACCCCTGGCCCTGCACAGACACCCCAACAATCCCAGCCTGTCCCAGAGCAGTGCCCAAACACTCCTGGAGCTCTGGCAGCCTTGGGGCTGGGACCATTCCCTGGGCAGTGCCCCAGCAGCCTCTGGGGGAAGAACTTTTCCCTGGGATCAGTCACATCCCAGTCATAATCCAGAACCACATTTCTGGAGCTCCACTTGCTTAACAGAGGTATCACAAGAGATTCTGCAAAATCCTCCTGCAGCTGCCTCAGAGAGCGAGCCCAAGGAACAGGAATGTTGGGAAACAGACTTCATGATGTGCTGGAAGGGTTTTAAAAACTCCCATTGATGTTCCAGAGAGTCAGCCCCTCCCTGCACCCTTCCCAGGCCTGGAAAAGAGCACTGGAGCCATTCATTTACAGCCTCCTGGCTCCTGGGAGCTTTTATGTGCCACAGGCACCAAGACCCAGAGCCCCCAGGGAGCCATAGCCCTGAGAGGTGGGAGGATGCTGCTGCCACTGCCAGGGCACGGTGACAGCACAGCCTCCCTGTGACATTTCTGCTCTCATTTGCACGCAAATGTCAATATTTATTAGTCACATTGAGATCTTCAGCAAAGCTCCCCTGGGTTGCTAAGTCTCTGCACTTATACTTTTAAATTGCTTTAAAAAGAAGCACATTGGCTCTTGGTAACTTATTCCAGACTTCCTACATTCTTTATTTCATCCTTAACTATCTACTGCTTTTGTGGGAAGTTATTTCCAAGCAGTCTATGCATCAACAGTGTTGAAAAATGTTTTACCATCACACCAAAAAATGACCATGGAAAAGTAACCTTTTCACTTAACTTGTCCCTGGAGCTGTGAACATATTTATGTATTTAAATAATGGAAATCTGAAAGTAACAGATGTTTCCTGCCTAGAGCACAGAGCAAGAACAACAGTGCTTCACTATTACAGTGCCTCTGAAGCATCCACACACTCCCATCCCCATTTGCTCTCCTGTGCATTAGTTTGCAAAAATCCCCAAGTGTTGAAATCTGGTTTTAATCGTGATGTCAACAAGTCTCCCTAATCCTGCTGAAAGTCAGGAATTAGGCCTCTGAGCAAGCCAGCATGAAAGAAAGTGAAATTGCTTTTAAATGTAAAGTAGGAGAGGAGAGAAAAAATGGGAATTGAGAGATTAGGTAAACCTGATGGAATTTGGTAGAGCTGGGGAAAGGATATTTTAGTGGTGTCCAAGAGCCCTCACTCACCAGGATTTGGGCTCCCCAAAATGCAAGTAGTTGATGCTGTAGAGATCCATGTCCTCTGTATGCCAAGCAAAAGTTGTTTTCCACATGCCAAAGTAGAGGTAGGGAGTGTTCACCCCCTCGATGATGATGCCACACTCGTGTTCCACCATGTCCAAGAGGGTGTTCAGGTTGCCAATGTTCCACTCATCCACGTCCTGGAAGCCAACAGAAATGGTTTGTACTGGGAATGGCAGGGGCAGGCACAGCCCTCAGCGCCCTGCAGGGCCTCAGGGGCTGCTGCTGGTGCCACCTGCATTGACTGAACCCCCTCTGCCTCCAGGAAGGTTTCTTTGGTGCTCCAGCACTCTGAAGAGGCTCTTGCACTGTGCAATACCTCAGCAGCAATTAACTGTTCTGGTAATGAACGCAGCATACACTCAGGGTAAAACACACTCCTCTCAGATGTTCTTCCCCTGGGCAGAAACCCCAGTGTTTCCAAAGGGGCAGAACTTCTACCTCAGGCCAGAGCTTCAGGTAAAACCAGGAAACCACCTGAGAACAGCTGAGCTGGTGCCTGGTTGTGTCCCCACCCTGATGGCAGCAGGGGAAGGATGTGACACTCCCAGCCAAGCACCAAATCCCCTGCACCCCTGAGATGTGCATGGCTCTGAGCACCTCAGATACCTCTGCTTATTCTAATTAATCCCATATTAAACCACAGTGATAATAAAAAGATACTCATACACTCACACACAATCAGACAACACTCCAAAGAAAGCCACTTCCCACTCAAAAGAAAACTACAGAGGAAGAGATTTAAATTATCTGCCTAAAAAGAGTAAGAAGAGAGAAACCTTTATCGTTTACAGAATTACTTGAAGCAGAGGATGAAATTTCACCATGGAAAAGCTTAAACAATTTGAATTGTAAAATAATTCAGTGTGCAGGTGCATTGTATCCTAATGGAGCTGCCTACAAGGAAAAGATCCAAATGCAAATAATTTAAAATCCAAATGTAAATAATTTAAAATCCAAATGCAAATTATTTATGTTAAGATTCAAAAAATATTTTTGATGTAGCACCATTTCCTTAAAATGCTGTTTTTCTCTGGCTTTCTAAGGAGCTTCAGCAGAAATCTCTATTTTATTCCTTTAAAAAAGAAACAAAACCCAAAGTATAGACAATTTTTTGCCACAGTCTGCAAAAGAATTTGTTTAAATCACACTTTTCTTCATTTTTCTACTAAAAGTCAGCTTTTCACAGCTTCCACTGACTATTATCCTGAATCTCAGGGGAAGTTTAGTCCCACTTTTGTAATGAGGGGAAAAACACAAAAGTATTTGGGTTTTTTTAGGGTGGCTACATCAATGAAATTCTGAATTACAGCTCCTCAATGAGAAAAGTGCAATAAGGAGGTCAGTGTCTGAGATAAATGAAGGAGAAGCACTGCACTTACTGCATCATACAGGGAGCCACTGATGTCAGCCCCATAGATGGGGGACACAAAGGTGAGATTCTTCCAGTACTTGCGCTCCAGGTCCTCAAAATCCTGGTGCCGAGGGGTGCAGTACCTGCCAGGGAACACAGGGATGGGAGGAGTCCTGAGGGCAGCCAGCACAGCAGCTCTGAGGGTGTATTTCACCTTTAATTCACAGAATTGCTGCCTTCCCACCTCTGCACAAACCCTCTGGGGCAGGCTGGACGTGCAGCGCCACATCCCCATCCCATGGAAACGTGAGGTGAGGTTATCCCACGGCTCTCAGGTGCCAGGAAAACTCCAAAGCTGATTATCCTGGAATGGTTTGGCTTGGAAGGGACCTTAAATCCCACCCAGAACCACCCTTGCCATGGGCAGGGACATCTCCCACTGTCCCAGGTGCTCCAAGCTCCAATGTCCAACCTGGCCTTGGGCACTGCCAGGATGCAGGGGCAGCCCCAGCTGCTCTGGGCACCCTGTGCCTGCCCACCCTGCCAGGGAACAATTCCTGCCCAATATCCCACCTCAATCCACCCTCCTTCAGCTTAAAGCCATGACTGCATCATCTCAGTCCTGATTAAAGCCCAGGGTCCTCCAGAACTCTGGAGAACTCCAGACTCTGGAACCAGGATGAGACTGCAGCTGGCACATCCCAGCTGACTGAAGTGCCCTGCAGAGTCCCCAGGCACTGTGGAAGACACTCGTGTCACCAGTCCCAGCCCAAGCGCCCCAAAGTATTTGGATTTCTACCCCAGCCATGGAACACCTTTTCCAGAAGAGCCAAGAGATCCTTTTTTGGTCCCAAGCCATTCTTTTCAGAAAGATTCTCAGCCAAATGCTGACCCTGAACAATCCCTCTACACGAACTCTCAGCTCCGAGATACACCAAAACCCAGCAAGTCACAAACTGGTTTGAGACTCAATAAAAGCAGTTTCCCCCCAAATGCTCCACATTTAACACGGCTGCACTTTCTCATCAGCCAGTTTAGGGAAAGGAAAGCTTCCCAGGAGCTGCCCCACGCCCATGTGGAGCCCTTGCAGGCACGCACTTCTCGCTGTTGGCCAGGCGCCGGTACTCGCCCACGGTCATGGGCTTCTTCTGGATGTTGTACTGGGTGAAGAGCCCTGACTGGCCCGTGACCACCTGCTGGATGGGAGCTGGGATCACCATGTCATCAATGTCATCGTAGGTGCGCCGTGGCTTCCACTCCTTGGGGGGGATCACCTGCAGTGGGGACAGAAACATGGAACTGTCACAGACACTGCAGGGACAGAAACATGGAACTGTCACAGACACTGCAGAACAAAACCATGGAACTGTCACAGACACTGCAGGGACAGAAACATGGAACTGTCACAGACACTGCAGAACAAAACCATGGAACTGTCACAGACACTGCAGGGACAGAAACATGGAACTGTCACAGACACTGCAGAACAAAACCATGGAACTGTCACAGACACTGCAGGGACAGAAACATGGAACTGTCACAGACACTGCAGGGACAAAACCATGGAACTGTCACAGACACTGCAGGGACAGAAACATGGAACTGTCACAGACACTGCAGGGACAAAACCATGGAACTGCCACAGACACTGCAGGGACAGAAACATGGAACTGCCACAGACACTGCAGGGACAGAAACATGGAACTGTCACAGACACTGCAGAACAAAACCATGGAACTGTCACAGACACTGCAGCTGTGGGTATCACCTGCACAGAGACAGAAACATGGAACTGTCACAGACACTGCAGGGACAGAAACATGGAACTGTCACAGACACTGCAGGGACAGAAACATGGAACTGTCACAGACACTGCAGCCCTGGGTTTGGGGGCTTGTCAGCACTTGGGCCATGTCAGCACAGGCTGATGAGATCATTTGCTCTGACAAGGACTTGTTAGGAGTGGTGTTTAGCTGGCCTTAATAAAGCATAGTGGAGAAATAAAGCTGTTAGGCATGAAATAATTCTTATTTCTTCTAAAACACAGGTCAATTACTGGGTTTATTGCTGCTCTAAAGAGAGCTGGCTATTGATGAAGAGCTCTCCGTGGAATGTTTCCTTGTCCACTCAAGTGTACAAGCAATTACCTTCCAGGACTTTGCTAGGGAGATTATTTTAATAGAGCTTGTTGGTGACTTCCAGTTATTGTAAAGAAATTACTTTACTTGTAGAATTAATATGAGTATTCCAGGTCAGCCAGTCCCTCACCTTGCCCAGCCCTGCCTCACCTTGCTCCTCACCTTGGCCAGCGCTCACCTTGCCCAGCCCTGCCCCAAGCTGCTCCTCACCTTGCCCACCCTCACCTTGCCCACCCTCACCTTGCCCAGCTCCTCACCTTGCCCAGCTCCTCACCTTGCCCAGCTCCTCACCTTGCCCACCCTCACCTTGCCCACCCTCACCTTGCCCAGCCCCTCACCTTGCCCAGCCCCTCACCTTGCCCAGCCCCTCACCTTGCCCACCCTCACCTTGCCCAGCTCCTCACCTTGCCCAGCCCCTCACCTTGCCCAGCTCCTCACCTTGCCCACCCTCACCTTGCCCACCCTCACCTTGGCCAGCCCTCACCTTGCCCAGCCTCACCTTGGCCACCCTCACCTTGCCCACCCTCACCTTGGCCAGCTCCTCACCTTGCCCACCCTCACCTTGCCCAGCTCCTCACCTTGCCCACCCTCACCTTGCCCAGCTCCTCACCTTGCCCAGCTCCTCACCTTGCCCACCCTCACCTTGCCCAGCTCCTCACCTTGCCCACCCTCACCTTGCCCAGCTCCTCACCTTGCCCACCCTCACCTTGCCCAGCTCCTCACCTTGCCCACCCTCACCTTGCCCAGCCCCTCACCTTGCCCACCCTCACCTTGCCCACCCTCACCTTGCCCAGCCCCTCACCTTGGCCACCCTCACCTTGCCCAGCCCCTCACCTTGGCCAGCCCTGCCCTGTGGGCTCCCTGGGACTCCATGAAGGCGATGAACCTCCCGAAGTCGCGGAACTCCTCCAGCGAGGGCCGGAAGGTCATGATCTTACAGCCAGGGTTCTGCGGGCTGGGGTTTTCCGACCCCATAGCTCCAGTCCTGCACAGGGGACGCACAGGGAGGAAAGGACACTGGTTAAACCTTTGGGTTTTAACTCCCAGCTCTAAGGAGCTCCACAGAAAGCCTGCAGAGATTTTTCATTTCCTCCCTTGACTCCCGCAAGGGGGGGATTTGGAAGAACGACCCTCTGACATGGACATGAGGAGCTCCCAACCAAAAATCCACTTAGTCAGGAGCTCCTGACACCAGGATCACCCGAGAGCTCGGCCAGGGGCTAAATATAAACCACATCTGCCCCCAGTTCAGCACAGAAAGTGGTGCCTCATGAGGATGGTGCCACAAAAATAACAACTCCTCACCACCTTCAGCCTTGGCACTGTGCACAACTTGCCACGCCACAAGTTTTCCAACAAAATGCTTCACCATTTTCTGTTTAGGTTCAACCCAACAGCTTTCCCAAATTTGGGGTTTTTTTTCATGGGCTAAACTACACTAAAAATTATAAAATTAAGGGGTTTCTTTTTTTTTAATGTATTTTCATTACACTTTGTCTTTGCAACGTACATAAACAGAACAAAGTGTCAGGCAAGTCTTACAAGAAATACAGACACACAATTCCAAAACATCCAAAACAAACTCTCAAACCGTTCAGGGTGAAATCACGATTTTTAAAATGGACTTTTTTAAGGTGATGCAGGAAATCCGTAAGGGAAATAAGAGGTTTTAGTGGCATTTCAGCTGCAGATATGCCCAGGAAGGAGTTCTCCATGAGGAGGAGCTGCAGCAGCTCCACACCCTGAGCACTCACGAGATGGCAGTGCTGGGCTGTGGAGGATGAACTGCAGGGAAACAGCTCCTGCCAGGCTTTAACGTGGAAAAAAAGCATTTAAAGTGTGTTTAAACTGATTTCAAAGCAGCCAAGAAGCATTGCAGATGCTCCTGGAAGTACTCACAGCGTTAGGAAAACACCAAATGAAGCAGGGAGTTCTCCCAGCTCTGTGTCTGAATGGGTGAGTGTGGCACAGAACTCGCCCCAGAGACAGCCAGTGCTCCCAGCTCCTGGAATTAAAACCAGCTAAAGTGGGCAGACTCCACACCCAGGGCACCAAGGTTTCATTTTAATTGGGTAAAACTTTTTATTTCGAAGGCACGTGAACAGTTTTGAGTGAAATTTTAGAAGCCAGAAAACATCAGAATTTTACACAGTAACTTTTATGCAAATTTGTCTCAAAACAAGGATCTGCAAGTCTTATGTCCTTCCCCAAGGAGTCTTTAAAAGAATTTTATGCATAAAATCACAGCTTCTCACAGGCAGAAAAGGCCTTCCCAAGCCAGGAGCCAGAGATGCAGAACCCAGCCCAGAATAAAATCAAATTATGAATCCCAGTATTGCAGGAAATCCCAGAGCAAAACAAATTGAGGGAGAAAAACACCATTTCACCCTGTTCACCCCAAGATACTTCACTTCTCATCTCCAACAGGAATTGTTGCAGCTTGGAAACAAAAGGGCCATTTAAGCAACCCCTCCATCTTCAGGGTGGCCCTGCCCAAGGAGATTCCCAACCTTGCCAAAGAAGGAACAAAAATTGCCTTTTGAGAACAAAACCTGCTGCTTCAGGGTCAGCACTGCAGGAGAAGCAGCAGATTGATCCGTGCCCAGGGGGAGGCTTTCCTGCACAAATGTCTTGCAGGAGCACGAGAAGGAAATCCCTGGGATGAGCCAGGGGAGCTGGGGACCCATCTGCCAGAGGTTTGCTCAAATCCCCCAGGAAAAGGGGGCTGAGCTGGAGGAAAGGGCTGCAGGGGATGGGACAGGGACAGAAACCACCCCACAGCCTGCCACAACCTTCTGGGAACACTGGGGCTATTTTTGGGCAGGGTCTGGAAAAGGCAGGGGCCGAGGGGAGCGGGGAGCCCCGGCGGGAGCTGGCTCAGGAGTGAATTCCACCCTGAGCAGGAGCCCTGCCAGCACCATCTGCTCCAGAGAGGCTTCCCAGGATCTGCAGCTTTACCCACAGCCAGGGCAAAACAAACAGCCAAAGCCAGGCTTTATCCCGTCCTTCCCTCAAGATTCTCTCACAAAATTCCAATTTTTTAGGCGATAAACTCGGAGCAAAGAGTGAAAATACGTGCTCCTGTAAGGAAGGGAGATCAAAAACTACTGCATGCAAAGCTTAATCAATTAATCAAAGGATAAAACTACTTCCTGCAAAGCTTAATTAATTAATTAAAAGGTCTACTGCCTCAATACAAGCAGCATCACCTGGCACTCTGGAATTCTTTAGTCCAGAGACAGCAAAACACAAGATCTTTCCATGTGCAGTCCCATCTGAAGAACACTTCAACGCCTACCCCAGATAATGTACATTTAGCTAATCAAACTAATTAAACTATTACAATAAAATGGCCAGAGAGCTCATGGGAAGAGGGGGGAATCAGCTCCATGAGCTCGGTGAGATGTGGGAGCTTCCCCCAGCAGCCCCAGGGAGCTGGGAACACCCAGGCCCAGGGAAAGCTTGGGGAGGGGAGAATTTCTGTCCCAAGCGCTTCCCACGTGGAATTGTTTTGGGAAAGCACTGCCAGGACCTGGACTTGTGGCCACCTCCATCCCAGGAGTCGTGGCCAGCTCTGTCCCAGCTCCTGGGATCACCCAGGACACACAGCAGGACAGGGGCTGCAGCTTCATCGGGCATTTTCAGGAGATGGCCCCAATTAAGCAGTGCCCTAAGGAGCTGCCAGCATCCCTGCAAGGTTCCAGAGAGGACTCTGACTGTTCTGAGAGGATTGAGAGCCCCTCCCAGCCCCAGCAGGGCTGCAGGTGAGGGCCAGGTGGGAACAAACCCTTCTCTCAATACTGAGGAGGAGGATTCTGCACTCAGAGCCCCCATCAGCTCCCGAAAAGAAGAGTGAAGGTATTTGTCTCAGCTGGATCCATTCTGTTTCTTTGTGAGAGAGTAACAACCTGGAATATTATGAAAACCTTCTAATTTTCAACCATTGTGAGGAAGCACAAAAACTTGTCTCCAGAGGGACGATGTCGGTGCACACAAAGAATTGAGCTTTAATTTCAATGACTTTCACATGAGACGTTTCCCTTCCAAAACTGATGTGAACCAAGGCACTTTTGTGACTGAAATCCTGCACCTGTTGGCTGAAACCTTTGTACAGCACAGAAAAAGTCCAAGACACCCAGCTGAGATCAAGGACTGAGCTTGCTACAGGACTGACAGGCTGGGAATCCTTCCTCCAGGAAAAGGGCTGGGATTTCTGAGCAGTTCCTGCTGCTGCCCCACTGATGATCTCCTTCCCCTCTATTCCCAAGAATCAGATTCCAGCACTTTGACAAACAAAATGTAAATTTTTAAGTCTGAATTTTGCTGTTGCTCAGCCCGGTTTTAAACTACTGTGCAATTACAGCAAGGATTTAAACTAACACCTTTCCCCCAGAAATATTTATAGATTCAATTCATCACATTTTTAACATTCAAATTGCTTTGAGTCTTGTATATCCTCCATAAAGGCTAAGTAAACACAACAGAGGAAATATTTGGGAAAGAGGAACAGAGACAACATTCCCACCCAGCACAGGGATGAAGATCTACAGTGCTTGGGATTTGACAAATTGAGGGTTATTTTCTATCAAATTTTACACTCCACGAGACTCCTCCACAATTCCAGATCCTCCTGTACTTGAAATCAAGCAGCATATGTAGCTCATTAAGGGAAAATAAAATTTTCCCCCAAAACACCCTCTTTGCTGTAGAAGTGCACAGTTACTCACACACTTCTCTAACAACAAAATTATTTAGTCACAAACTGTATTTAAAAGGGGAAAAAAAAAAAAAAAAGTGGTTACATTTAAGAGCAATAAATGGGGATGACTTTAAAACAGTTTATTATTGCCTGAGGCAACAATAAATAACAATAACATGTAATGGTTATTTCTGACTAAATCCAGATCAGAACCTCAAAACCTCAAAAGTTTGACCGAACAGACGAGATAAACTCACCCTAAAACCACACAAATCAGTTCACAAAGCTGACTGTGAACTGACTGAGGCCCAGCCTCCCCAAGGCCTGCAGGAGGCTCAGTTTGCTGCATGGCACCAGTTATCTCTGCTGCATTTATTATCTCCACTGCGAGGCTTCAGGGGTCTTTCAAAAACAACTTAAACGAGTGTTACAAAAGGCACTTCACATGGACTGAGCCGTGGAATCTGAACAGGAGTTCCAAGTTTTAACCCACGGCGCCTCAATCCAAGGCAGCGGCACTGCAAATGTTAAAATAAATTATCCCACAGTCTTTATCCCTACAGGAAAGGACATCAGAAACCTTGCAAGGCAAGCAGGAGCCTCGATTATTTGTCACAACTTAGGGGTAGAGCCATTTGCTACCGTGGCTTAATTAAGGTACTTATTTTCATTTATATTTTCATGGGGTCAATCACTCTCCTTTATAAATGAGGCAGCTCCTCACAGTCTTTATTCCTACAGGAAAGGACATCACAACCTTGCAAAGCAAGCAGGAACCCCAATTACTGCAGAGCTTTGCCCAAAAGGTGATTCCTGCATCAGAAAACACCTTAGTGGGGACTAATTCCCAGTTTTCCTTCCAGAACAGAAAGCCTGGGGTTCTCAGCAACTTGCTCGACTTCTCTAAGCTCCTTTAGATTTTTATAACAAAAGCCCTCAACAAACGGGGGTGTCAGAGGCGTTTTTAACCGCCCTGCCCATACAAAAGGAAGCCCTGGGCTGGTTTTGTGCCCGAGGCAATGCCCGGGCTGGGTGTGACACACTGACCCACTTCCAGCTGCCGGCAATGCCGGGAATGCTCCGGAGCTCGGGCAGAGGAGCAGCGAGCCTGGCTCAGCCCTGCAGGACTGCAGCGAGCCTGGACAGGAATCCCAGGTACCCCCAGGTACCCCAGGAACCCCAGCCCAGCATGGCCCTGCAGAACCCCAACTCACCTGGACAGGAACCTCCATGAACCCCCAGGAACCCCAGCCCAGCATGGCCCTGCAGAACCCAAGCTCAACTGGACAGGTACCCCAGGTACCCCCAGGTACCCCAGCCCAGCATGGCCCTGCAGATCCCCAGTGAGCCTGGACAGGAACTCCAGGTACCCCCAGGAACCCCAGCCCAGCATGGCCCTGCAGAACCCCAGCTCACCTGGACAGGTACCCCAGGTACCCCCAGGTACCCCCAGGAACCCCAGCCCAGCATAGCCCTGCAGATCCCCAGTGAGCCTGGACAGGAACCCCAGGTACCCCCAGGTATCCCCAGGTACCCCCAGGAACCCCAGCCCAGCATGGCCCTGCAGAACCCCAGCTCACCTGGACAGGTACCCCAGGTACCCCCAGGTACCCCCAGGAACCCCAGCCCAGCACAGCCCTGCAGAACACCTGCCCAGGTAACCCCCAGGAACCCCAGGTACCCCCAACCCCTCCCCAGTTCACCTGCCCAGGTACCCCAGGAACCCCAGCCCTTTCCTGGCTCACCTGCCCAGGTACCCCCAGGTACGCCCAGGTACCTCATTCCCCCCCAGGCTTCTCCCAGCGCATCCATTTCACACCTTTCAGCCAAACCTGCAGCTCCAGGAGTGACAATTTAAAGCCTAAATTAACCCCAGAGCTTTGAGGTGAAATGAGACAATTTGGATCTCTCCCAGCTCTGTTTTATCCAGGTCTCTCTGGAAGCTGCAGCTCCAAACTTGACCCACCCCACCCAGGCAAAGCTGTGCTGCTTGTTCTGCCAACAGAACTGAGATCAAATATGGGAAACTCCATAAAAAGTTCTTATCTGCACCAAAACCTCACCAAAGGCCTCTCCATTGCCCTGGGCTGTGTCCAAAATTGTGAAGGAATATCAGAAAACCTCAGAAATCACCTCAGCCCCCCACCAACCTCCAACATTCACTTGTGGGTCATATTCAAAAGCAGGATTTCTAAGAGATTTAGGAACAAAATGGCAATCCTGTATTCTCTGAGGATCTGGGAACTGTGGCTTGTTCATGAGCCTTATAAAACATAAAAATAATGAAGCTTCAGGTCACTTCTGCCAGGAGTGAGGCACACCCAGACCAAGGAAGGGCAGAACACAAAAGTGTTCCCCTGTGTAATCCAGTGAGAGCACGACTGAGGAGCTGCCTCATTTATAAAGGAGAGTGAATATGAACATATAAATGAAAATATAAATGAAAATAAGCACCTTAATTAAGCCATGGTAGCAAACGGCTCTACCCCTAAGTTGTGACAAGACAGAACATATTTGGTCCAAAACAAAGGTTAAAAAGAGAAAATCTTATTAAGCAACAATCAGTTTAGTGAAGAACAGGGGAAAGGGAGAAACCTTTCTCATATCCCACAGTGATAAGTCATTAATATCCCCCAGCCTGTGGGAAATCACAGGATTTCTGCCAACATTCTGCAGCATCCAGGATTTCAGCTGCTACTGCAAACGGACAAACCCCCTCGAATTCTTCACCAGATGACAAATAATTCCTTCCAGCAGCGCCCCGTGCGGCCCCGGAGGATCCCGGTGGCATCCAAAGCCATTAAGCAAATCCCTCACTTGTGTGACACATTGAGCTGTCATCCATCTTCGCTATTAACAGATGCTCCAGTGAAGGAACGTGGGGCAGCGCAGGCTCTGCAAACCCTTCCCCACAGCACAGCCTGAGCCTGGGCGAGTCAGGAAGGGGAATCCACCAGTCCCGAGCCCTCCTGACTGCCCAGAACTCAGTGAGGAGCACCCAAGTTTCTCCTGACTGCCAAGAGCTCTCCCTCCCTTGCTGCCTGGGCGCCTCAGCCTGCAGCTCACCACGATCATTTCTGCTCTCAGGTGGATTGCCCGCTCTAAAAATGAGATTTAAACTTGCAAGGCGAATCAGAGCCTCCTGATGCTGACACTGTTTGCTGGACATCCCAGGAGGAAATAAAACATAACCCTGCATAAATGTGAAATCCTCACGAGCCCTTCCAGCAGGGCTGGCCAAACTGGTTCTCCCAACTCACATCAAATTTCTTACAACCTTTTATATGGAAATAGCTCCGAGTTTTCAGGAGCTGTCTGTGTTTTGGGTGATCTAAACCACCTGCAGAGCTGTGGAACTCCCACTTTAGCTGCTGAATCTTTCCCTGGTGCTTGACAGGAGTTGAGAACAGCTCCCAGTGAGAGCAGCAGTGTCCCCACAGCTCAGGGGAACAGGTGAGCACTCCCCATGACCAATAGCCAGGATTATCTACAGCAAACGGGTGGGATTCTCCCTGAAAGTGAATTTTCCTCTTGACTTCCCATCAAAAGCTGGCGAAATCTCTATTTATTTTTATTTATAAAGGCTCACGTTCATCCTAAAGCCAAACTTGGAATGTGACACCAAAGTGCTCTGACTTACTGACAAAACTGACCCCTTCTATATATTTTTATATATAAAAATATATTTTATGTCCTTTTGTATATATATTAATATATAACATATTTCATACATCACGTTTATATATAGGACCATATATATATATATATATATATATATATATATATATTCTGGTCCCACTGGGCCAGTCAAGGCAATTATCTCTTTCCAATCAGCTTAAAAAGAACAATCCACCACGGAGGGTTAGACAGAATTTTCCTGTCAAAAGATGCTCCAGTGAATGTTTCATCCATGAACATCAGCTCTGGAACAAGGAATCACTTTATATCCACCTACATCTCCTTTTCTCTTTTGCATGGGAGGAACTCCTGCCTCTCATGAGGCAGGAACAGCCGTGGATTCCTTCAGGATTCCTTCAGGATCCTTCTGGCACTGCAGGAGTTGGTCAGCCCGCCCCAACTTCCTTCTCTTGTTACAGGGAAGCCCAAGAACTGGGAACTTGCTGTCACAGAGCAATTACTGGGTGCTCCAACAGTTACTTGATGTAATTGCTAAAATGTAACTGTAAGTTTGAGATTCTAGGCTTGAGGTTTGCCTGACTCTGCGAATTTCAGTAAAACAGGAAAAGGAAAGTGACGAGAAAAAAGCAAAAGTTCCCAGGAAATGAGCAATGTTGTGGGTGAAATACTATCAGGTTTCAGACGGACAGAGCTTCTTAAAATTCTCCCTTTTTGGTTAAAGGAAATTTAGTTTTGGGAGGGTCCTGCTTTCACAAACGAGTTACAGAGCACAGATCCAGTGTCCCAGGGCAGAGCAGCAGCCCAGCCCCTGCCGCAGCTCCATCCCAACGCAGAGGGAGCAGGGATGAAATGGACCCTCCCTGGTGCCTTCATTCTTCAGTACACAGGGGTCCAAAGCTGCCTCTCTGCAACACCCCTGGCTCCTCAACACCTTCAAAACCACGAGCCTCAGGAAAGCCAAGAACACCTTTGGGCGAACCCCAGAACGTCCCGAACCGGGAGGGACCCGCAGGAGAATCCAGTGCAGCCCCCGGGCCTGCACAGACCCCCAACAATCCCACCCTGGGCATCCTGACAGGGCCGGGACCATTCCCTGGGGAACCTGGCAGTGCCCAGCACCTTGGGCAGTGCCCAGCACCTTCCCCTGAGCTCCATGCCAAGGCCTGGCACCGCTCCAGCCCTCCCGAGCTCCTGTCCCCTCTGCAGAGCCCAAGGAAGGGTTTCCCGAAGGGTTCCCCTCCATCCCCTCCCCTCCATCCTCTCTGCTGCCGCACACAGGAGCAGCTGGGGCCGGGGCAGTCCCCAGAGCCCGGGCACACAAACCCCGCAGCTCCCGAGGGTCTGGGGCTGTGCCCGCTCCCCCGGCCCGGGGACAGCGGGGCTGTGCCGGGCTCACACCGCGCACACGCACGAGGAATTCACAGAGGAATTCACAGAAACGGGAGAGAAGCGCCTCGGCTGGGCCCAGACTCTGACAGTGTCGGAGGAGGGAAGCACCGATAGAACAGCCCAGCCCCGGCCGCTGTCACCTTCCTGCCCCCGGTTTTCCCAGCACCGAATCACGGAGCCAGCGGCAGCTCCTGCTCGCCCCCAGCCCCCGGCCCCGAGCCGAGCCCCGGGGTCGCCATTGATCCCCGTGTGCGCCCGAACCCCGCGAGCGGTGAAGCCCCGCGGGCAGCCCCGGCTCGGGGCACCGGGACCCCCGGGGCCGCCGCTTCCCGGGGGTGCCACCCACACAAAGCGCGGCGGGGCCGGTGCGGGCCCGTCCAGGCCGGCCTGCGGGGGAGGCCGCGCGGGGGCCGCGGGCCCGGAAGGGAGCGGCAGCGCCGGGGCCGCGCCGGGAGCGGCGGGGACGGGGCCGGGGCCGGGAGCGGCGGCGGGCCCGGCGCGGCGGGGGGCGCAGCGCGGGGTGGCGGGGTGCGGGCCCGCTCGGGCCGGGGCCGGTGGCGGTGCCGGTGTCGGGGCGGGGGCGCGGTCCGGCCGTACCTGCGCGCGGGGCCCTCGGCGGCGCGGGGGGCGCAGCGAAGGGGGGGCGCCCAGGCGAGCGCAGCGCCCCGCGGCCACCACCTGCGCCCGCCTCCCCGCCGCGCCCATTGGCCGCGCGCGGCACCGCCCTCGCGCCCATTGGCCGCGCCGCCGGGGACGGACGGCGGGTCCAGCCAGTGGCGAGCCCGATCGCCGAATAACAAGGCGAGCGCGGGTGTTGATTGGCCGGCGGCGCGGAGCGACGGTCCGCCCACCGACGGGCGGGGCAGCGAGGAGCGCTCCCGTCACTCAGGCGCTTTCCGCCAGTCGCACGCCGCCTTCTGCTGCCGGCGGCCCGCCCCCAGCGGCCATTGGGCGAGGCGGGCGTCGGACGGGCGCTGATTGGCGGCGCCTGGTGCCCGTCGGGCGCGGGGCGGGGCGGTGAGGACGTGAGGAGCCGCACAGAGCGGGGCGGGGGCGCTGCGGCCGCGCTGCGCCAATGGGGGAGCGGCGAGCGCGCGCGCCCCCGCGCCGCCGGGCGGGGAACGGCGGGGACCGGAGGGGACAGCGGGGATTGAGGGCGTATCGGAGGTCGGGGGGATACTGGGGACCGGGGGAGACAAGCAGGGACTGAGGGGGTATCGGAGATCGGGGGGATACTGGGGACCGGGGGAGACAAGCAGGGATTGAGGGGGAGAGCGCGGATTGGGAACCGGCACTGACCGGGGGGTCCCAGGATCACCGATCCCCATCCCCGCAGCCCCCGGGCACAGCCGAGGCTCGGCCGGCGCTGCCCGGGGAGCTTTGGGGTCCCGGTCCCCGCCGATGTCCGGGCACAGCTCGGGGCACGGCGCCTGTCCCAGCCCCGGGAAGGATCGGGGGCATTCGCCCATTTGCGCTCAGTTAGGCCCAGCAGAGCTCGCAGTCCGTGCCCGGCCTGGGAATTCCCAGAATAGGAGCCGGTCCTTGGTTGGGTTCTTGCTGCTGTCATTCCCCTCCCTGAGTCTTGCCCCAGGAAATTTCATTCCTGTTCCCGTTCCCATCCGGGGATTTGGGCCAGAAACGGGCCCGGGTGGGAGTGGGAGATGAAACATCAGCCCCAGCACATCAGCCCCAGCACAAAA
Organism: Molothrus aeneus; assembly: GCF_037042795.1. Classification (NCBI taxonomy): domain Eukaryota; kingdom Metazoa; phylum Chordata; class Aves; order Passeriformes; family Icteridae; genus Molothrus; species Molothrus aeneus. The sequence goes on from NC_089672.1 coordinate 4,708,872, forward strand.
TCCCTTTGTAGCCACAGCCAAACCCGCTCACTGAGCAGCACAGGCATTTCCCTGGTAGGGCTTTGTAATTTGGGACAGGTAATTTTGGCACATCTCACCAGAAAGTGTCCAATTTGCAGAGGAATTGTGATTGTTGCTTAAAAAAGCCACGAACAGAACAGTACATTGGCACCTATGGAGGAAACAAAGTTTGTTTTTCAAGTTCCAAATAACAGCAAAACCAATAAACGAAGGAAATCGTTGCAGTTATTGCTGTTTAAATGCAGAAATACTTCCTCACTTTCACTCGCTCACCCCCAATACTTCCCCTCACAACACAGAATAAAAAGCACAAGAACATTTCCAATGAAATCTAAATATCTGAAAGTGTTTCATGTTAACAATGACCTTAAAATAAACTTATTTTAAAGAGGGCAGATGGTGCTAGTGCTGCCTAATTTAACAGATTTTGTTTTTACCACCTTAATGTTGCTTTATTTCTTTCATCTGCCTTTGTGAAAACCTCAGTGGCTGAATTTATTCCTCTGGTTTGTGGAGAAGCTCACACTTGTTCCTGTAACACCTCAAATATGATGCAGGACTTGGCATTTGCAACAGTTTTGGAGTTTATTCATTAAATGGACAAACAATTCCAACTGCCAGTTGGCATTTGTGATTCTGGAGCACTGGAAATTAATCCAAGTTAAAATAAAAGTTTGGGGAATCTTGAACATAACACATGCCCTCAGTAGTGCCTAGAAGCAATTATGTTGAAGAACAGCAAATGAGGATTCTCCAAATTTGCAGTGAAAAATCATAATGAAAATCACAACCCTTAGAAAAACAAAAGGCATGGCTTAATGGGGCATAAATTCAACCATAAATTCAAATTCCTGCACAAGGAGCTGTGTCTGGGAACCCACTCTGGATCAAAAGAATTGAAGGAGAACAGTCAATAATCAATCTGAAAAGATATTTATTTTGAGAACATCAGCTTGCACATTATACAAAAAATTGACAAATTCACCAAAAAACGTATAAAATGTTGCGGGGTCTTTTTCCCTAACATATTAACATAATCACTTTGCAAAGGGTAAGAATTGAGGAAACCAATAATAGGCACATTTGTTCCAGTCTGTCTGTAGAAAAGTGTGATTAAAAATATCCCTGTCTTGCTGAGGTATCAAACTGCAAACTTTGGTAATGTTAGAGGGAGACCAAGGGAGCCTTCTCCAGGCTTGGCCAATACAAAATGGTTCATAAAAAGCCAGAATTGGTTATTTTTCATTTCCAAGTAGAAATGCAATGAAACAAAGGAAAAAAAAAAAAAAAAAAACTCCCCAATACACCTATAACTAGGAAACCTGATCCTCTGCAAATCCCCACTAATCACACACAGCTACAGTGATCCACGCTCCCAAAGAATCCGGCTGGCAAGTCCCAACAATTCAGTGCTTATGAAAAAAAGGAGACCTTGATGGTGATTCAGAGCCCAGTCTTCCAGCAAAGGACAAAAGGCACTTAAGAATGGCTTTAGGATATTCCACAATGGCATTTCGGGACAGGGGACAGCGCCCAGCTGAACAAATCCTTCCCTAAAGAGAAGTCCAGTGAGGTAGTACTTCATATTGCTCCAACCACTTGGCTCTAAGCAAGCAGCCTTCTGGTTCTGAGATACAAAATTAGCGGGAAATGGCTTTTTGTCAAATGTATAAAACCCAGTTCTTACAAAAAATAGTAAAAACCCACTTGTGGTAGAAAGCCAGGAACCATCTTGTACAAATTGAGTATCAAAATGCTGCCAAGGTGATGCACGAGTCTACCTTGATGGCCAAATCCCCAGACAGTGAAGATTGTTCTAGCAACCAAGCCATTTTTGGAATAAAAAATAAAAACAAAGGGGGCACAGGGGCACTCTGAGAACTTTCCTCATCATTAGCAGCCTCACCGGAAGCACTTTCAGTCCATTAGAAACAAATAATTCTGTGCTGATGAATGGCAGGTTTGAGGGGATGAAAAACAAAAATAAAAATGCAAAGTTCAACATAGAGAACAAAAACAAAACCCAGGAACATACAAAAGGATAATCCTTGGAGTTTACAGGTTTGTTTTCAAAACAAGGAAGACTTCAAACCATTTTTTGCGAAGGGGGGGGGTGGGAGAAAACACAGACTAACATTTTTTTTTGTTTTAAATTAAGCCCAGGGTGGGTGTGGCAGGCAGGGAGGGAGGCAGGGAGGGAGAAGTGCTCTGGGGGATCACCGGCCGCTGCCGTAGCCGGGGAAGAGCTGGGCCAGGACGCTCTGCAGGGCCTCGTTCACCTCCATGCTGTAGCTGCGGCCCAGCTCGTAGCGGCACGCGGGGCAGCTGAACACCGAGGCCTTGAAGGACCTGTCCAGGCAGTCCTGGGGACAGAAGCCAGCAGGGTCAGGGACAGGGAGCTGGGCTCATTTGGAACTGCTCTGACACAGCGAGCCAGCCCTGAGACTCCTGGGGAGGGACCAGAGAGAACGGGGGCACTGCACTCCCAGCTGAGAGCATTGCTGTGGACACAGCAGAGAGCAGGGAACTGATCCCTCCCAGCATGGCAGGGATGGAGAGACCTTAAATCCCATCCAGCCATTGCTGCTGGACACAGCAGAGAGCAGGGAACTAATCCCTCCCAGCCTGGCTGGGATGGAGAGACCTTAAATCCACCCCAGTGCTGCTGGACACAGCAGAGAGCAGGGAACTCCAGCCTGGCTGGGATGGAGGGGACCCTAAATCCCACCCAGTGCCACCCCTGCCATGGCAGGGACACCTCCCACTGTCCCAGGGTGCTCCAAGCCCCAGTGTCCAGCCTGGCCTTGGGCACTGCCAGGGATCCAGGGGCAGCCACAGCTGCTGTGGGAATTCCATCCCAGGGCCTGCCCACCCTCACAGGGAACAATTCCTCCCCAACAACCCAGCCCAGCCCAGCAGAGCCCAGCCCAGCAGAGCCCAGCCCAGCAGAGCCCAGCCCAGCAGAGCCCAGCCCAGCAGAGCCCAGCCCACCTTGCAGACGTTGTGCTGGCACACGGTGGTGACTGGCCTGAACACGACCTCCTGACAGCAAATACACAGAAAGGCCTCCTCCACTTTATTCAGAAATTTCTGCAAAGAGAACATTTGAATCAACTTAGTGCCGAAAGATAAATTAACCCAAACCCCCATCATTAAATGCAAGGGATTACTTTGATCATAGAAAGATTCTCAACAAATCTTAATATGCAAATCCTGTCCCATTAAACCTGCTGGGGGTGTTTACACTAAAATCAATCATTTTAGGTCTGAGGCTGTTCTTTAATTCAGCCAAGGGTTTGTGTCTGGGAACAGCACAATTACAGCTGGGGGAAAAGCCCAACGTACCGGTCCATCTTTGAGAGCCTCTAGGACTTCATTCCACAGTTTTTCATTGGCTTCATCACTTTTTATAAGAGATTTCTGCTGGGATGTCAGCTTGTATGGCTCAACTTTAGTTTTCTTTGGAGTCCCTGCTGGAGAGGTGACAGGTGTTTCCTCCCCACCTGAAAGAAAACACAAAGATTTTTTTTAAAAGCAAAAAACCACCAGGAAAGAGTAACCAAGTAAAATGCACAAAAACCTCCAAGGGTTTCTATATCCACTTGCCTACTCCACAAACCTGCTGATTTCCTTTTCCTCTTCCCTTTCCCTGGGGTATCAAACTCATCTTCCCCGTTATTTTCTTTTTCCTTGTCTTTGTTTGCAACAGCTTCCAAATATCCTTCAGGATACTGCAGGGAAACAAAGAAAGAGCACTCAATGCCAACACACTGGATCAAACTTGCAGACCAGGACAGGTCCAAGAGTGACCTCTGGAGAACAGCTCCAAGGGCACTTTTAATCTATTTTAAGCAACAGATCCCTGCTATAGGGAAGCACTTCACAGCCTATAGAAATTCCATACCAGAAATAAAGTGAGTTTTATCCTTTTAGCCTCTTGATGTATAAAAACAAACAACCCAGCAGACTGGAAGCATTTATGTCCCCTTTAGTCTCAATTTTTTGCTAAGGATCATCCTCAGTAAGAGCATGTAACAGAAAAATCCCTGCTCTCCATCAAGCTGAGAGTCCAGCTGATATCCCAGGCCAGTACCTGCATTGTCAGGCCAAGCTTTTTCATCCTGTCCTTCCCCTCTTTGGTCCAAGGAGCAGGTTCTTCATCGTCCCTCCTCAGCAGGTAACGCCACACCAGGAACCCAGATTTCCCTGTCTCAGGCCAGTATTTCACAACCTGAAAAAGCCACAGCAAGTCCATCACCCTCTGTACAAGCCCCCTGGCCACGAGCATGTGCTCTTGTCCCAGTTCAGCCCTCCTCACCTTGTAGATGCCGTCGTATCTGTTGCCCTCCAGAGGAGCGTACTTGCTGTGCTTGCCTCCCTTGACGTTCCTGACCACCCTCACCGGCTTCCCCGCCCGCCAGTCCTTGGCCTCAGCCCCGTGCTTGTCATTGATGGGGGCACTGCAGTTCAGAGCCAGGGCCCTGCAGGAGAGGCCAGAGTTCAGTGTGGTACTGCCATGGAACCCTGTGTGTGACACCGGGGACCCTCCTGATGGGGGCACAGCTGATTATTGATGGCATGACCCTAATGCACCAGCCCAGAGCACCTCCTCCGCTCAAGTCCAGGCTTATCTGTGAGAGTAACAGTTCAGAATTACAAATGGTCTGGTCTCCTGCAATCAGTGGCTGCAAAGGTCTCCAGGAGAGAGCAGGAGAACTCCTACACCAATTTATTGCTCTGTTCCTTAAGTGTCAGCCAGTATTGCAGGTGACACCAACCCCACTCACAGTTGTGTCCCACTACAGTGCTCTGAAAGGAGCATTCCCATCCTGTAACTGATCTGCAGCCTAAAGCACAGCCCAGACCCAATTCTGGCCCTTGTTCCAAAGCTTAAACAGCCCCAACACCCCCTGTGCTGAGGCCAGAATGGAGCACAGACGTTGCCAACCTGTTCATGTTGGTGAGTTTCTGATCACAGGACTGCTCTGCCGTGCGCTTGTTCCCAGAGAGGTCTCGGCCCCCACTCCCCGTGTAGGTGAAGGAATTCCCATGATCCTGGAACGAACACGGATGGAGTTCACAGTCACAAAAAGAATTCAGCAAAAGCAGCAGGAGAGTCTCTCAACCAGGTAGGTTTAGCAGGGCATTCTCAAAAAGGAAAGGTGCTTCCTGTGTATTTAAGCTCCCAGACTGGGCCAGTCTCTGGCTCTGCCTCAGGCTGCCAGGACAGGAGACCAGGTGACAATGGTGACAATGTTGTCTTGTCACACCCCTGAGCAGCCCAGGCTCACACAGGATCTGCTGCAAGTGAACAGCTGGCAGCACAGCCCACGAGACTGTTCCAATGTGGGTGTAAGGCAGACCTTGGAAAGTCAGAACTCTGGGATCAAAAGCTGACACAGGGATATCAGACTGGGTTTGGATGATCCTGTGGCTCAGGCTGGCACAGATCACTGCAGTTTTTTCAGAACTCTGGGATCAAAAGCTGACACAGGGATATCAGACTGGGTTTGGATGATCATGTGGCTCAGGCTGGCACAGATCAATGCAGTTTTTCCTTGCCTTGTTTGCTTCTGAAGGGAATGGGTGAAGCTGGGCAAGTGTTTGGTGTGGAGTTTTACCAAGTTTGTTTGGTTCTGTGCATAAATAATCCGAATCCACTCACAATGTCATCTTCATATCCTCCTGCCAGCACCAAGGAGTAGGCCCCATCATTGCTCCTGCCGTGGATCCCTGCCACGTGGGGCCTGTGCACCCCAGACTCGCTCACCTGGGAGACAAAAGCAGCTTTGGAGGCACCTGCCCTCAACAGGCCCCACACAGCACTGGGCTTGGAGCTGAACCAACTGTGCTACTTCACATTTGCTTTCCATGTGTCACAGGGGGAAGCTGCTCTCACCATCATCCTCCAAAAAGCTCCAGGCAGAAGAAACAAAAAATAAAAACACGTCTAAAAAAATAAGGCACTGACTGTATCGGTAAATTGAACACATGGATGAGGTTTGTGTGCAAATCTAACAATTTGGATATTTCTTACTGAAATTGCTTATTTAAAAACTTCCAGGTATTTAAGAATAATACAGATATTAAATATCTGTATAGTTTGGAAAGAGCTGTAATAGCAACCTTCCTTCAATACCTGAAAGCAAGATCTGGATAGGCCAGTGCTTTTTTCTGCCCCAGCTTTCTAACAGCATGGGAAAGCTTCTGTTTCATGTATGTGGATATTTGAGACACCCTTGCCAGGGCACACTACACACCTCCAGGACAAACTACTGGGAACAAATCCGCTTGCTTTGGGGTTTTTGAGTTACCAAAAAAAGAGCACTACAACAAAATAAACCAGCCCTTGACGGTCCAACAATGCAGCATTAGTTATGGAACACTTGATCCAGACAAAGCCAGAATTCTTTTCCTTCTGCACTTCCATATATCCAGTGACACACACGTTTCCACATTAACTGTTTCGGTTTCTTGTAGGAGCTGGATCACTCCCATTTTTCCCCACAGTAGGTCAGGCCATGATTCAGCTTCATACCTGAACTCTGAATTTCCACATGGTGCCAACAGGGATGCCAGGGATTGGTCCATAGTGGTTGGAGGGGACAATGGTGCATTCCTTGGTGCGCCCCACACACGCCATGCCCTGGGCAGAGAGCAGCATCAGCCAAGAGCCCAAAGGAACAAACACAATTCCAAGTAAAACAGCTTTGGACTGACCTTGCCCCAGTCTCTCCGGGAGGAGGAATTAGCAGATGCCATCTTTTGTTTCTTTTTACTTTCTTTTAATTTCTCTCCTGCTAAAACCACCTCACTTGCATCATTTCGACATTCAGGGCAGTACCTACAGTCAGTGAAAATTAACAAGTAGCAAAGCCTTCAATTAGGAGCGTTTCCTCCAAACACAGTGAGTTATGTTACAATTTCCCCATGTGAAACTAGACAGGACAGGGAAACACTTTCCATACTGGAATTTAACCTACAACAGCTCCTGTCCTTGCACCAGCCACTGCAGATGTGTCAGGAAATGGCTGTGCCATAAAATCATTGTACACAGTATTGAAACACTGAGGGGATAAACCAGTGCATTTCACTGACTCTGTGTCTACTGAAAGGTGTATTTCACTACCCACTACTCTCAGTGTACACATCTCATGCACAAACCTGCCTGATCTGATGATGGGGCCTGCCTGCAGTGACCCATAAAAGCCACTGCACAGCTGAAGCCTCCCAGCATCAAGTTCTCATTTGTTCCTCTTTGGATCCCAGGCTGGTTTGGGCTGGAAGGACCCTAAAGTTTATCTCATTCCAAGCCTTGCCATGGCAGGGACACCCTCCTCTATCCCTGGTTGCTCCAAGCCCTGGCCTTAGGCAGGTACACAAAAAAGGCATCTAGATCCCAGAGCTAGGAAAAGGAGTGTGCAAGCCATGGGCTTAAAACCTGCTCTCATTAAGCTCATGAAAAGTTATGAAGTTTTACCAAAAAAAAAAAAAAACACCCTAAACACCCACATCCCTCCCTGTTCCTAATCAGATGTAACTGTGACACCCCACACACCTCCTCAGAACCTACCAGTCCTCATCATCTGGGATTCTGCTGAGGGGAGGGTTGAGGCAGTAGATGTGGAAGGCCATGTCACACTCATCACACATGAGCTGCTTATCTGGATCCTGCTTCCCCCCACAGATGTGACAAGCACAGACCCTGCAGGTCTTGTTTGGGTTGTCCTTGCAGGCTTTACACACGGGTCCACTCTGTCCTGTGGGCAAACACAAACCACACTCAGCAAGTGCCAAGATCCACTGGAAACGGTCAAAGGAGGCACAACTGAATGTGTCTTGGACTCTTTAAACCTTTGACCCTCACAGAGACAACTGGCAGGACATCACAGGGTAAGACAGACATGCAAGAACTCCACATCAGACTCACGTTTTGGGGTTCCAGAACTGATGGGAGAAGCAGTGCCTGGCTCTTCAATTTTATAGATTTCATCCACTAATATAATTGTGCAGTCATTCAAGGAATCACCAGCTTCCCTAGAAGAAGTTGAGGAAACATCAGAGTTTGGAAGTATCCCACAGCTCGAGTTCACAGATGCCAGCAGAGTCACTCAGACCTCAGAAAGCTGAAGCAGAGCAGGAAAATTCCATTTATTCCACATGAACAGCTTACCCAAGTAGTATCTTTGCATTGAGCTCCCTGGTCATTTTTGTTTCCCTTTTCTGCAGGATCTCAGCATCGTACCAGAAGCCCCTCTCCTTGGGCTCATCAGGGTTGTAGTTGACCATCACCACCTGCCCCACCTCCAGCTGGTGCCACTTGAGGATGGTCCGTGCCCGAGCCCGCACGTTGCCCGAGCTCATCTGCACCACCCCATTCTCTGGGTAACTTGAAGGGAGGGACACAACAGAAATCAGATTCAACATCAGCTCTGGGGAGGAACAGGTGTTATGCAGACAGGTTGACTTTGCTGTGCAACACAAGAATACCATCAAGGACAAAATCTCCTCCCACACAGACACAGCCAGAACCAACCAGGCTGACTTTGATATTATTGCCTCCCTTCAGCCCTTGGACACCAGCACTTCCTATAAATGCTGGTGTCCATAAAAACATGATTCCAGCCCCCTGGAATTCCAACTGCAAAACAACCTCACAGTTGCCAGGACACAATGACATAATTACTATGTCACTGCCCAGTTCTGTTTTAATTTGTGCAATATCTACAATAAAATTTCCCATCAACATCACAACCCAAATGACTTTATTGGGCCAAGAAAGCAACAAAACAAAACTCACTCATCGTATTTCACATGATAAATTACATCCTCTTCAGGGACAGCTGTGGGCTGGTCAGGATCTGTGCAGCTCTCAGCTGATCCACTGGTGGGTTTTTTCCTGGTTACATTCACCACTGTGGCTTCAAACCACGCTCCCATGTCCGTGTCCCGAGCATCCACCAAGTCATTGATCTATAGAGAGCCAAGAGCACAGCTCACCAAAACAGATTTGAAAATTAGGCATTCATTTCCAATCTACTTAAAGATTTAACCATCTCAAGAACTGCACCATTATCAACATATTTAACTGACCACCTTAAAAATTAAGATTTCCTCTGCTCTCCCGGTCCTGTTGTGCAGCCCTACAGCCTGCTTAGGTTGAATTTGTAAGGTTATAAATCCATTCTACACCAGCACGTGTAAACCCAGCCTTGTTAGCGAGCCCAAACCATTATTGGTTAGTCTGAAATAGAGTTTCAAAGTGTCTTGCTCGTAACCTGGCAAAGACATCACTAGATCTGTAATAAAACCCATTGAAACAGAGAAATAAAATGATTCTGAATAGCTGCTCGAGATTTTCTTTTGTTCATTCAAGAAAGTTTCAGCTTTGACAAATGTAGTGACTCCAAGCAAAAATATTGGGAAAATTTGTAAAAAAATCAAACCAGACACTCTGAATACTTTTTTTTTTTTAATTAATGCATTGTAGTTTTATTTCAAAGGACAAAATGAAAAAATTAAGTTTTTTGACCTAGAGCATTTTGCACTGAATTGGTTTGTGGGTTGGTTGGTATTTCTGTCTTTGTTGTCGGAGTGTTTGAGAGGAAGAAAGGCACTGCCCACACAATCGGAGTGCGAAAGATTTCCAGCGATTCTCCAGCCCAGGGAACGAACGGCCCTGGGCAGGCGCAGGCTGAGGGCTCCCAGCGTGCGAGCACCCACCTTGTAGAGGCCGAAGCAGGGGTCAGTCCAGTCGGGCTGGGCGGCCGTGCCGGGCTGTCCCTCCAGCTCCAGCGCAGCCTCCCCGTTGTGGGAGCTCTTGTCGGACTCGCTGGGGCCGGAGCCGCAGCCGGAGTCGCTGTCCGAGAGCTCGGGGTCCTTGTCCTTGCTGCCCGCAGGCAGCACGGCCGGGCTTTGTCTGACCAGCAGCTGCACGATGTCGTTCAGCCCCACGCTGTAGTCGAACAGGGAGTGCCCATCTTCCATCTGCAGGGAAAGCACGGAACCGCTCACAGAGCCGCTCAGAGAGCCGCTCACGGAGCCGCTCACGGAGCCGCTCACGGAGCCGCTCACGGAACCGCTCATGGAGCCGCTCACGGAGCCACTCGCCGGGCTGGCTCCAGCCTCCCATCGAGCTCAGAGCCCGCCAGCATCCACCACGTGGCTTGGGAACCATTATCAGCCAGATCTGCGCCCTTCTTCTCTCTCAGCTCTGATATTTAAATGCTGTTTTTTCAATCTGCCAGAGCAAGGCTTCCATGCTGCTCTGGACTCGCTACCCAGCCTCCAGGAGATCTGGAAAAGTTTGCAGCACGTTCCCTAGAAACATCAATTAACTACAGACCCCCCACATTCCCATCAGGATTCAAAGATAATTCCACATTACCTACAAACACAAAGGGAAATTATTACTTCCTCAATTCAGACACATCCCAAATGCTAATGCAGATTGTCTTTATATTTTAATTGTGTGTGATCCAGATTATTGTTACACCATCTCCATAATTCGTAGCAGTAAGTAGAAGCCAGAGTTAATCACACACTTTTCTCCCAGCAAACACACATTTTTTCCATTGAAAGTAAAATCAAAAAAGATTCAATTCAACTTGAAACTACTCGATCGCTCTTCAGCGTAGCCTGGCGTGTCCTAATTTCACACTCCCTCTAATTCTAAGAGTTTATCTGGCAAGTCTGGCACAGTTTGTAGTCAAATCAAGACCCTGCCCCTGCAAAAAGAGAAGTACAGAGGCAGAAAGAGGCCCCTCAATAACCTCTCAAGAGCTCTAAGGAGCACAACCATTTTAGAGTTAACATGTAAGGCTGGAGCCCACGGAGCAGTCAGAAGTTCAGACAAGCTTCCCCACATATTTAAGGTCTGACTAAGAAATTATACAGGAAATGATCATCCCTTTCCAGCCTAAACCACCAGAAAAAGCAATCCCTGGAGCTTTGTTCTCTATCAGGGGGAAGCAGAGCAAAACCACAAAAATTTACACTTCACAGGAATCACTATGATAATTCAATTCTGATTTATGGCATCAAATGGCTGTGGAACAATCCCTGGAAATCTGACTGCGCAGGAAGAGGTCTGAGCTTTTTTGCTGGTTCAGAGACGAAAACTCCTCGAGGTGCATAAGAACACACCAGAAACTGGTTGTTTCTTCTCAGCCAGGACACAGTGTCACCAACATGGGAACAGCAGCAGCAGCAGAGGACACGAGTGACAACAGGTGCAAAGTGAAATGGAAGAGCACAGGAACAGGACAGGAAACCACAGGAGCTCAAAGCACAGCCAGAAAGAAGAGCCCGGCACTGAGGACAAGCCTCAAACAAAGGAGGCAGGTTTGAACTAACAGCTAATTTCCCAACCCCACTGACAAACGCTCACGAGTAAGAAATGGAACATTTGCAGGGGTTCCAAGAGCCAGACAAAGCACAATGGGAACAAGGCCTAAGAGAGGCTGGGTCACGTTCCTGCCTGAGCCAGGGAACACTGGAACTGCAGGAGGAGGGGTTCCCTTTGTAGGGCAAGGGCAAACTGACTGAAAGTCACCACTTCTGAAAATCTGCTTAACCCCAGCTGCCTGCACAGGGACCTCAGGGAAAGGCTGACAGGTAGCACCTGCCCTGAACCAACCTCCCTTATCACTTGATTTACAACACAAATGGGTCATTAATGCATCCAAATCTACACCAAGCCAACAGAAAGGTGATGCCACACCATCCTACAGGCCTCTGTTTATGCTAGAACTGGTACCTGAGCTTAGACTGAGGCTAGTCCAGGTGTATTTCCATGTTCTACAGCCACACCTGCTAATTACAGAATACAGTTAGCCCAAGACTGCCTAAAACAGAAAGAAAAGCAGCCAGAAAAAATAGTCCATCTGCAGCCAACTCAGCATCCCGCTGCTTTTCCTGAAATTAATCCTGTGATCAACCAAACACCAGCTCAGGAGTTTCTCTAGGACGAAGGTTTAGCAGCATAGAACTAGGCAGAATACAGCAATTGTATTTTTAAATGGTTTTGATTGACTTCACTGCTAATTTAGTTACATTATTAACTGACAGAGAATAAAACAGCTGTGCAACAGCAATTGTAAACGGGTTATTGAGAACATAACACAGCACTGAGACACTCAAGTGTTCTGTACCTAGTGAGAATTTGACATCAGACCTGAAGAACTTCAAAATCATGAGTTGCTTTTCCCAATTTACAAAGGAAAATGAGATCTTTACGGCTTTCAGAGCAGTGAAACTTGCAAGGCACAAAAACATTAAGCACTTTAAAGACCATAAAATCACTGGTAATTTCCAGACACTTCATAAAGGCGATGTCAAGGCAGAAGAGCAACACATTAGGTAGAAAACAGTAAAGGAAAGTAAGAATAAAGGCAGCGGGCACCTCTCCTTGCAAACCCACGGACAGGGCAGCGCGGGAGGGAGCGGGGATCACTAGATGGCAGCAAAACCCCTTATTGCCACGCAATTAAAAATAAATAAATAAAACCATCCGTCCCCAGCTGGAGGGGAGCAGGGGCAGGGTGGGGGTGTCCGGCACCGCGCTGCTGCCGCTCCCCGGCTGTCAACGCCCGCGCCGCGCCGGTACCTGCTTGCCGCGGTAGAAGAGCCGCTGCCGGTGGGGCTCCACGCCGAACACCTCGTGTATCCGCAGGCGCAGCCCCTCCACCTTGGTGAGCTTGGAGAGGGAGTCCACGCGGTGCGTCTGGCTGCCGTCCATGGTGCGCACCTGGATCCACATGGCGCCGGCGCTGCCCCGGGAATGGGACCGCGCTCAGCGGCGGCACCGGCGGGGCGGGCCCGCACCCGCGGCCGCGCCCCCCTCACGCGTCCGCCGCACGCCATTGGCCGGCGGCCCGGCCGGCTCGGCCGCTGATTGGCTGCGACGGGCGGGCCTCGCCCACCCACGCGGGAGCCTAACGGCTCCGCTCGCGCCGGCCGTATCTCGCGCCACAATTGAAACCCGCCCGCCGCGCCCACGCGCTAAATCTCGCGCGATCATGCAAATGAGAGAGAGGATAAAGGGGGATAGGGGGCGAAGCGCGTGGTCTTAAAGGGGCCGTCACCGGCACAACGCGGCCCGCGGCCCCTCCGCCGCACACCCGCCCGGAATTGGACGGGAACCGCGGGGCGTCAGCGACCCCCGCCGCGCCCGGACCCGCCCCAGCCCGGCCGCGTCATCCCCGCGCAGCCCCCGGGGCGATGCCACTCCCCGGGCCCGCAGGGCACCGGTGCCGCCGGCACCGCCCCTGACGGCCACACCCCCTCCCGCGGGCCCGTTCAGGGGCGGGGGTCGGTCCCGCTGTCGCAGCCCCGAGCGACGCGACCCCTCCGGGGCACCAGACCCAGCTGTCACCTCCCGGGCACCGCGGAGCGCTCCCGCCGCTTCTCGCACCCCCCGGGCAGGGCGGGGAAACCGCCACGCCCCTCACCGCCCTCCCGCTCCCGGTGCCACCGGCCGCTCCCCGGCCCGCGGCAGCACCGCCATGGGCGGCGGGGCCGGGGCTGGGTGTCCCGGCGGACTCACCGGGTGCGGGACCGGTGCCGGGGTTGGGGGTCCTGGCGGACTCACCGGTTGCGGGGCCGGGGCTGGGCGTCCCGGCGGACTCAACAGGTGCGGGGCCGGGGTTGGGCGTCCCGGCGGACTCACCGGGTGCGGGGCCGGGGTTGGGGGTCCCGGCGGACTCACCGGGTACGGTGCCGGAGCCGGAGCCGGTGCCGCGCGCGCTTTCCGCGGGCTTTGGAGTTTGGCGCGGAAAAGCCCCGCGCGCGCCCCGTGCGCGCCCATTGGCCGCCGCTGGCGGGAACGCGCGGGCGGGGCGGGGCCGCCACCGCCTCCCGGGGCCGGGGGGCCCTGGGAGGGAAACGGGACCGGGAAAGTTCCGCCGGCGACCGGGAGCGACAATGGGGATCCCCCGCCAATGACCCGGCCCGGCGCCCCCCGCTCCGCTGCGATACCGGGGGCAAAACCGCCCCGAATCCCCAAGGGCTCCATCCGCCCTGAACCCCCGGGGCCGCGGGCACGGTACCGGTTATTGTCCTAAACCTGGTGAGCCCCAGCTGAGAGGAGACTCCAGTGACCCCTCTATGACAGCCACCCTTCCCCAGGGGTCCTGTTCCCCCAGGGGGGCTCCAGGAGGGCTCTTGTCCCCCTGGGGGGCTCCAGGCCCTACCCAGATGCGAATAAACCGAATAATCCGAATAACCGAATAATCCGAATAACCGAATTCCAATAAACAGAGCAATCCGAATAAACCAAATAATCCGCAGAAGGGCTCTATCTCCCCAGGCCCTTAGCTCCAGGGGGACTCATGGCGCTGTGCAGGGCCCCACTGGTGACAACGTGGCCTGGGTGACACGGCAGGGCCGCGGCGTGGCCGCGTGAGCTGACAGAAAGGGCAGATCCAGCAGGATGTTTATCCCCAAACCCACCGATGCTATGAGGAAATCAAAAATGATAATATTTGCTTAAAACAACCGTTGGATGGGGGAAAAGCGTGGCCAAGAGGCCCCTGAGAGAAGCCTGCTCCAAGAGGAGGATGAGAGGCCGAGGGTTGGCGCTTGTGGGGGAGAGAGAGGCCAGGCTGGGGCCGCGGGGATGGCGCGGCCTGGGCTGGAACAAAGGAGCACGAGGCGCGGGAGGCCGCGGCACAGCCCGGCACACCCCGTTTCCGTGCTCCCCTCCCCGCCCCCACGGCCTCCCCTCGGCACTGGAGCACAGCCAGCAGCGGGATGTGGTGCCCTCCCACATAGGGGACACGTAGGGGACAGGCAGGACAGGTCCCATCCTCCCTTGGAGCCGCCATGGACCCCAGGGATGAGCCACGGTCACAGGAGCCGGGATGGGCTGGATGTCGGGGCACTCAGGCAGCCTGCAGCAGCCAGGCTTCATCTCCTGCCAGGGCTGGAGGCTCTGCCTCGACACAAAGTCATTGCTGGCCCTTGCAGATGTACTGGAGGATGAAGCTGAAGCCACTTCCTGCAGCCTGGGAGGGTTCTGGGATACTGGGCAGGAATTCCTCCCTGCCAGAGGTGCCCAACAGAGTTGTTCACCACTGCTGAGCCAGCTCGTCCCACAGCAGGGACAGACAGGTCCCAGCCCCCCGGTTCCTGCACTGGCAGGATGTTCTGTGGAGTGGAATATCCCTCTGGCCTCTCCTGGCCATGCTCCCACCCAGCTCCTCGTGCCCCTGCTCGCTGGCAGAGCACGGGAAACTGAAAAGTCCTTGATTTGGAGGGCAGGTGCTGGGGAGCCTCGGTGAGTGCTGGAAGGGGAGCAGGAGTGGCTCACCTCGAGCAGGCACAGGAGACAGGAGGGTCCTGCTGGGCTGATGCAGAGGGAGGGCAGCAGAGACCTGCAGCAGGTCCTGGCCCAGGAGAGTGCTCTGAAGGCCTGGGGGCACCAGGAAGGTTGGTGGGCTTTGCACAGCAGTGAATGACAATGACCCAGAGCTGGCCCCTCCGTGGGCCCTGCAGAGCTGCCCAGGCAGCTCTGGGAGCCCAAGGGCTTCGCTTACCTGAGGAACAGAACCAGAGCTCCTCATGCCCCAGCCCTGAATCATCATTCTCATCCCTTCTCGTGCCTGTGCCTGCCCCAGGGGAGATGACAAGGGGAAGGTGACCATGGCATGGTGGCAGGTTACTCATGCACTGGGAGAGCAGCAGGATGATTTCCGCTGCAGCGGATGAACACTTGCAGGGGGAACTCCAGTGTCACATGTGGCCTCTGGGCCCCAGAGGGACAATGCTGAGCTGTGACACACCTCAGAGCAGGGAAAGGAATGGCTCCCAACACAGGGGTCTGATCCTCCAAATCCCACACACACCTGCAGGTTTGCACTCAACAGAAACCCCAGCAGGACGGGACAAGTGAGAAGCTCGAGGCTGAGGCCTCGTCCCCAGGCAGAGCCAGGAGGCAGCTGAAGGAGCCAGGAGGCAGCTAAAGGAGCCAGGAGGCAGCTGAAGCAGCCAGGAGGCAGCTGAAGGAGCAGGCCTGAGGGACAGGGGCTCCTGGCCCCCATGGGAGCAGCAGGTGGGGTTCACACCTGAAGGATCCTGCCCTGGGTCTGGATGCTGCAGCTTTGCTCAGGGCTGCACGGGGCTCCCAACCAACACAGCTCCTCTCCCTTCCCCAAACGTGTTTCTCCACTTCCTCCCACGCCCTTCCCACCCCACCAAACCTCTTATGATGATTTTATCTTGGATTTAGATCTGTGGCTTTCATACAGCACCAAGGGTCACAGTAGCAAATTGTGCAAAGCTTTGCTCTGACACTGCAATCTCCCAAATCCAGTGTCCTGACCCTGCAGGCAGCTCTGCCACCAGCAGGAAATCCCAGCACTGACATTTTACCCTAATATCAAAGCCACTCATTAGATATTAAACACTGCCTGGTTAATTTTAATTACTGGCTATCACTTCTCCCATTCCCCTGTGCCCCACCACAGCCATATGGGTTGTATCATGCAGACAGTGCTGTTGCACTCACTTAGGGGATGAAATAAAACCTGTCCCATGAGACTTTCACCATCCCCACAGCACTGACCCGCTGGGGCACCTCACACCCAGGAACCACCTGGCAGCTGGAGCACTGACACCTTACCTGAGGATGCAGCACCAGCCATGGCAGGCCAACACTCCAAAATACACAGGACTCGTTTCTTGATTCCTGGTTCCTGTAAAAAAAAACTTCATTTCATCAATTCTTCACAGGATAAAAACAATTTTTATTTCCCTTACAAATGTCACAATTGCTGGCTTCAGTTTTAGTACAAGATATCAAACACTTCAGAACTGCATCAAAAATTTAAGGTCCTTCCCACCCAGGCCATTCTGGATCCTGTGACTCTGTGACAGGCTCCCCGGTGGTGATGGAATATGGAGCTTGTGTCACATAGACAAATGCACAAGGGCTGTTTCCAGCAGTGCAGGTGATCAAACAAGAGGCAAAAGCCACAATTTGTAGCTGGAGAGGCTCCGAGTGGACACTGGGAGCAGCTTCTCCATTAATGCAACATCCAGACCCAATGGGTCCAGCAGCCAGAGAGGCTGTGGGACATCTCCATCCCTGGGAGGTTCCCAGACTCAGCCAGGTCCCAGGACCTCCTGAGCTCCAGAGGCCTTTCCAGCCAGCCTCAGGGTGAGGATTCCTTCCAGCCCCAAAGCTCAGGAGTGACAATTCTCTACATTTTTGTCAGCTTAACAGCACATTTTTCAAAAACCACTGGCACCCCCCTGCCTGAATGGCAATACAGAACCAGAGCCAAGGTCTCCTGCATCCAGAGGCCCAAAACAAGGTGACTCAATCACTGTAATAGTGTTAGAAGACTTCAGATAATTTTTACCTGTGCCTCAGTTTCCTCCCCCGCTGATCTTGGAAACAGACAACAGGAAGCTTAATTGATGTTTTCAAACCAGTTTTTGAGAGCTGAAGATGAAAAGGCACAAATAGAAAAGCATTGACTGGAGTTTTCAGTATTTGTTATAGCTGTTAAAAAGCCCTGAGCTCCCTGGAGTCCTGCACTGCTGGGCCCTCTGCAAGGATAGAAACATAAATTAACTCCTACCCTGAAAATCCCAGCAAACAGGAGAAGCAAAAGTTTCATCATCAGGTGTCTGCAGGGCCTGGCAAGGGCTGAGGTGGGAGAGCACTTCTGGCTCCTCGGGGAGGCACAGCAGCCCCATGTGGGGAGGGGGAGCTTTGCAAGAAAACATCAGGATGATGATGATGATGATGATGATGGTTCACACCACAAACAGCACGTCCTGCTTCCCTGGGACTTGGTGACAACAGCTGTGACCCCTGCAAGGAGCAGCCCCGGGGCTGGGGGACAGACAGGGGCTCATTCCTGTTCCAGCACCCCGTTCCCAGTGCTTGGCCTCCACGAGCAGCTCCTTGCAGGAGCAGCCTTCGGGCACGGGGGGATTGTTGGGGTGGCTGTGCAGGGCCAGGGGGTCCCAGCTCAGGGTGTTCCACCATCCCATGGCCCCAAAGCCAAAGCACCAGGGCATGGGACACCCTCTGACAGATCCCCTGCACACCCCGCCAGGCCCGTCCCTCCTGGGGGGACAAACAGCAGCTCCCAGCACCCACCATGACCCCGAGGGGACCCCCGGCCCCTCACCTGCAGCCCCACCCCGCTGAGCTCCCCCGCCATTGGCCAGGCCGGCTCCGGATTCCATCAGCCCCGCGCTGCCAATCACCCTGCGGGGTATTTAAGTGGGGCGGCGCCCCGCGCTCCCAGTCTCACCAGTGCTCCCAGTGCCAGCGGTGCCGGGCGTGGAGGAGGCAGGTAAGGCTGGGCTGGGGCTGGAGGGCTCTGTGCCTTGTCTGGGGGCTTGGGGTGACTGCCCAGAGGCTCTGCAGCCCTGGCCAGGGCAGAGGCTGGGTGGCCCCGGCTCGGTCCCCGCGGGAGCTGTGGCTCAGAGCTCCCTGGTGGCACCTGGTGTGCCGTAGGGCCCTTCCAGCACCCTGGCAGGGCAGGAGCTGGGTGCTTGTCCCTGCTTTTTCTGTGCGTGGGGGGGCTTTGCTCTCTGAGGCCAAAGGTGACATTTTCTGGTGTTGTGATGTGTCTGCCTTGGGTAACGGCTGAGAGGCTTGGGGGTGGAACCAGGTGATCCTTTCCAACCCAGACCGTGGTGGGATTCAGACCATTCCCTAAAGGCTCCTTCCCAGCCCTGAGACCACTCCTTGGTTACTCTGTGGCTCTCCGACCTGCGATAGAGCAGTTTGGGGTTTAAAAGCTGCATCCTGCTTCTTGCTCGCTGCGGATCTCAGCTGGGGGGTCCACAGGAGGTGACTCCCACCAGTCACCTGCACAGCGTTGTGTTTGGGGATGGTGGGGACGAGGTGGATGCTCCAGGAGCAGGTGACCAGCCCCGGCATTCCCTTCCTGTGACAGCGCTGCCAGCCCTGCCCGGGGCTGTTTCTCGTGATCCTTTGGTGGAGGCACGAGAGCTGAGTGACGAGAGAACTCCTGCTCAGGAGCACCCTGTCCCTGCAGGGCTCTGCCAGCCCCCAGAGGGAGCTTTGGCAAACTGGATTAGTGTTTCTCAAGACTAAGGAGGCTTTAAATGTGGTCATGACTACCCCGAGCTGTGGATGGCTGGGAAAGATTTCAGCTTCTGTAGCTGGTTCTGCTGAAAATTCCAGATGGGAATGTGCTGAGCTGCTTGCTCTGCAAGTTACAGCTGCCAGATGAAACCAAGAACTCTGTCCTCATGGAAAGATTGGGAAGCCCTGAGAAGTTGTTTCAGTTAAAACTTCCTCTCCTCTTTCCTAAACTATCTCTGTTCCAGGCAGTTGCTGACCCAGTGGTGGCCATTGGCTGGTGTTTAATTTCTGCTGGAGGTGTGTGGGGGAAGCCCTGCATCCATCAGCAAGGGTGGCTTTGATCTTTGAGGTTTCCTAGTGCTGCTGGTTTATCCAGAAAGGTGAGATGGGCACCTCTGCCAGCCCTCGAAACTACTGTCCTCAGGTCAAAGCTGGGAATCGTTTGATCTTCCTCCTAAAACTAATTCTGTCCTCAAAGCATTTGCAGCCCATTCCCCACAGACACCCCATGACCCAGTTCTGCATTTTTGGGAACCGGGTATCAGTGGCAAATCTCGAAAAGAATGTAAATAGGTGCTTTAAGCACAATTGAATTCCTGGGCCCTGATTAGCCCTCCCTGCTCACATCTAAAGCACTAAATTTAGCTTTGTTTTCCTCAGTGGTCATTAAGGAATTGCCAGTTAGGCCCCTGAACC